>NW_027131620.1:12582500-13782500 GCF_026122565.2 Emydura macquarii macquarii
CTTGAGGTTCACCCATCCCTATTCCTCCGAAAGCTGACAGAAGAACTTTTGTGGTACTCTTACTGTGGCAAATTAAGTGGTCATATACTTGACACCAGCATATTTTTTTCATGTGCCTCTTCACCCAAGAAACTATTGAAACATGTTATTTAACATTTCTATTGCCTTAGGCCCAGATTTTTAAAGGTATAGGGTTCCACTCAGTGTGGCCACACCTAACTGACTTAGGTAGTTAGGAGCCTTATTAATAGTCAGTGGGACCTAGGCCTGGCAACACTGAGGGGATCAGTGGTTCCTTTAAAAATCTGGGCCTATTAGTGTCTGAAGGCCACAAATGGGATGGGCCCTATTACTCAAGGCATGGTACAACACATAATAAATTACAGTCCGTGCCCCAAAAAGCTCAATCTCTCTTCTAGCTTTTTATACAAAACACACCATTAACTGCAGGATATTACTATCTCCATCTTCATGTAGGTTGGAGAATATATCATGAAACTGGAATCTCTGCCTCCCACACATAAGTCCTCTAAAAGCCACAAATTCTTGCTGGAGCCATTGCACTTTCCTAATGCAGAGACATTTCAGTCAGTAATTGTGCCATTTACATTTTCTGCCTTGGTCAACTGGGATAAAGTCTCAGACTTCCTGTACCTCCCCCATATGATAAACTCCTTGCTTGCAACTTGGTACAGGTATCACCTATCATTCCAGATAGTGCCAGCCCTGCTAATAAATAAAAGAAAATTACACAAAGTCTCTGAAATGCAATAATGGCTACACTTTGGCCCATTACAAACACACAGAGATGAAATTAAATTTTGCAAAGAGTAATTCATCTCTAACTCAATCATTAAAGGATTAAGGGAAAAGCCAGAGCAGTAGTTTACTGTGCTTGCATGAACCCAACCCTCTAGTTGTATCTAGAGACTGTGGGTTTGAAATCTCAGACCAGTCAGTGTCCATGTGGGATTAGAAATCACTGCCACGTATGAAATGTCTGGCTCTCAATGAAATTATCATTGAAGAGTAGCTTTACAAAGACACTTTTAACCTGTGTAGGAAAAGAGTAGAAAAGGGGCTGGATGCAACCATACAGTTGAGATCAAATTCAATTACAGTTGAGAAAGCTACATTTGCAGCATTCTAAATGACCTGTTTTCACCAGTGAGCATCCCACTGTTTGCTCAGACTTAGGTGAGAGGATTTATCTGTTATCTGTTTATCTGTCTCCAGACAACTGCCCCCATAGTGAAGACTTAGTACTACCTGGACCCAATTTTCAAAATGGAAAGCCTGCTTACAAAAATGCAGATGTAACTACATGCCTACAGGATAAGTGTGTCCAAATTACCATGATTATTCATGCAAATTGGGTGATAGTGCATGCCAGTGGCTGTTTAGAAGCCAACTAGCCATTCATGAATGCATTCTCCCAATGTGTGCACACAAATTGTGGTAACCACTTGCACAAATACAGATAGCCAATTGTGTGTACAAAATTTCTGGCACAGACCTCAGGCCTCAACCTTTTGAAAATTTGATATTGTATGTCTTTACCATGCACTTTTCCCAAATGGGCTGCACAGAAAAGCAATTACATTTAACAGAACCCAGGGCTTCAAAATGAAGATATAAATATGGAGCCACAACTTCTCTTACATTTTGTTACTTTCCCTGGTGTCTTATGTGGCAAAGATGCAGCTACTAAGCAAGGTTGGCTACTAAATGAAGTCAACTTCTAAATAGAAAGCAGGAGGGAGTTAGTGGGTATGGGTGAATTTCATCCTGTGGATTAAATCCTGTAGTTTTGACTCAACCCAGATTCAGGCAAAACTCCCCTTTAATGCAACACCACCAAAATATAGCCTCCTGTTAGGTAGGAGGGTAACAGCCAGTCAGGACTCAGCATGTAGTACAGGGAGGGGAAATTTTGAGCAAGGGTACAAAATGAATCACTATTTCTATAAAATTGTATCAGCTTTACTGAGAAGAATCTGAAATCTCTTAGAACTCAGTTAAATTACCACAGCTAACAAAGACACAAAGAGAAATGTTAGACAGGAAGTTCATACCTAGACACCAAGGTGATGGGCACATTAGAAATGAGCAAGATTAGCTAGATGAGACAGACAGACAGATCTAAATGACCTTCAACATACTCATTTGTCTGACAGCCTGGAAAAGACCAGCATTCCCAGGATTAAATGAGTTTAGAAAATTGTATTTCTACTGTAAAATGTACAATGCACCTTGATATGTCAGTTTCTTGATGTTAAAGCAAACCAGGTCACAACCAAGTAGTCCCAGAATGATACAAAATACTGTAAAAGAAACAAAACAATATCTAAGCAGCTGATCCACTGAATGCTTTAAGTTGCTACCAGGATATCAGTGAAGTGATGTGACCTGTACACATTTTGACACACTAATTTTTCTTGAGCTCAACCTCACCAAAATTCCGTACTGTCCATCTCTCATTTCTGTCTTGCTAACATATTTTTCTTCATGATATCTAACTATTCTATCTCTGCCGGACTGTCAAACAACTGCTATTGTGTGATTTCTTTTTTTCTTTGTTTTTAAAGAGGAAAAAAACAAACTATATTTGTTGGATATAAAAAAATATACATCAAAAACACAAGCCAGCAAGACTGATTCCCTCCACAATTTTTCCAGTCTAGTTTACAAAAATATTAGCTCTACTTTTTCTCCAGTGCATGCGATGCCCCCCTTCCCCCCCTCCCCCTCCCCCCCCCCACACACTTTGGCATAGATTTAGCTTTATGTCCAAATTTTGCAACACTATTTCTTTCCAGCAAGGTGTGTGCAAATACAGAGCAAAACTTGGCATTAAAGTGTTTGCAAGGTTAGGGCCGGATTCTGATCTCACCCACACGGGCACAATGCAGGAGTGACTCTGTTGAAGTCATTGGAGTCACTCTGATATCTCACTGATGTCAGTGAGATCAGAATCTGGTCCTTAGTGAGAGTTTTTCCCATACATAATCACAATGAACCAAACACATTTGTAATCCACTGCAGCTGGTGTTTCCATAATTGATAGAGATATAAAAGCCCTTTTTGCTAAAGTTGTACTCTTTTTTTCTTCTTCTTTGGGGACTTGTGAGAGAGCAGCTACAAAACGCTAGCTTTATAATTCAGATAATTCAGTTCCCTTTAGTATCCCCAGTTTAAAGCAAATGGTTAGGAGTTTTAACAATGCAAAAAATGGAGCTAAAAACAAACATTTATTTTATTTGACGGAGCAAAACAGTGAATGGGAAAGTTAAATCAATGTACCATCTGAATGGTTCCTGTTGTAGCTACAGTTTCAAATGAAATAAGAATGTTATAGAAACTCTTGCATATTATACACATTTGGAAATATCTCTGTGTAACTGTTCTTTAAATGTTCTGTCTATGAGTACTAAGAGGTCACTGCACAGGAAATGCAAGAATATGTTACATTTTAATCAGGGTATATAAAACACTGTCTAGAATGTTACGTTGCCTTTGGGAATGTCGTGAGTAGGGGAAAATTTACAAAGTCCAGGACACTCTCCCCATTACATCACTGAAAAAAATATATTAGGTTAAATTATATAGATGTCATATATTGGAACTGTAAACCTATTCCCAAATGAGGATGCTGGCTAAAATAAACTTATTTCCTTGGAGACACTCATAATTGCTCCGCTGGTCCTATGTACCTACTTTGCACATTTTTAATAGTAAATTTCCACTGAACCTAAGCATTTTCCATCAATGTTAATGAAGGAGGATAAAGACAAAAAGGCAACTTTTAATATACTTCCATGGAAACAACTCCCCACACTGCACTCCACACACACACTGAGATCACCAGCCAAAATGTATCAGATGTGAACTTACTGAAGACCTGACTGGTTCAACTTCTGAGATGATAAAAATAAAGGAAGGGTTTTGAGAAGAGAGCTTTGTGAAGGATTAAGTAACAATATCCTTAGTCTAAACAAGTAGAAACACAGATGTAGATATCATTATAACATTTCCCCCCCACCTAGTAAATATTTCCCCAAATGATTTACCTTTGTTTAACCCTAATTGCAAGATGATAAAATCACTAGTAAACCTGCAGAGATGGCAAAAAGGTTGTGTGTGTTTGCATGTTTTTCAGCTCTGGTTAACACACTCAGGGATTTCCCTATTTAACCCTCAGAAGTCTGGGGGCATCACAAATCTGTAAGAACATTTTAGAAGTGTTCAGATCTGCGTTCACGGAAGCCAATTTTGCTATTGACTTCCATACAAAGAGGATTGATTTTCCAAGATAAATTTCCCATCATGCAGTAAAAAGAGCATTTCTCTCTCTCTTTCTCTCTCTCTCTTCCCTGTGTCCCCCAAGTAAAACAAAGAACCTTGTTGGTTGCAGGAGCATAACTCAGACTGAAATAAATAGTAGTTTCACACAGGCAAATGCCGCAATGATCAGGCCTAAGTAGTTTACATGCTCTGGCTTGAAAACAGAACTCAGACTACTAGCCCCTTTTATCTGAACAGCTTTCTAGTGGTTAGATCCCTTGGCATTATTGTTTATATTCTCTCTCTCAGCCTCTTTCTTCTGTGCAAAAGCTTCTCAACTGCCAGTATTTCCTGCTCTTTGCTTCTATCCACCTACAGTATATTAGTTAATCACTCCTCCAGGCCCTATTCCAACTATTTCCTCAACTGTGCTACCAACAGCCAGTTGACCAGACAACACTGCTTCTGACACTGATACTGCTCAACCATAAAATATCTTACATTAAAAAAAAAAAATTCTGCATAGTGTCTGAACTATTCAATGTTTATTTTTAATCCTCATCATTCAATGCGTGGCCCCAGGCCTTCCTTACTGCACACCATTCAAATCCTGCATAGAATACAGAATTACTGATTTCCTAAATGTCTTTTTCATAGTGCTCAACACTGTAGCACGTGAGTGCTTTATAATCACTAGTGAATTTATCTGCACAACACCTCTGTGAGGTGAAGTGATATTATCACCATTTTATAGATTGGGAACTGAGGCACAGGAAAATTAAAGCCAGAATTGTCAAAAGGGTCCACTGCTTTTAGGTGCTCAACTTGAGAAGCATAGGGTCTGATTTTCCAGCATACTTAGCATTTTATAGCATAGCTCCTGTTGACTTCAGTTGCAGTTGTGAGTACTCAACACTTCTACATATCAGGTCCCAGGTATTTCAAGTTGGGCATCAGAAAATAAGGAACACACAGTGGCCACCTGTGGAAAGTTCAGTTTAAGTGACTTAAATATACAGCAGAGGCAGGGATAGAATCCAATTCGGCAGGGTGGGATTTGTCTGTCTTAACTATCCGTTCTCTTTCTGCAGTCCCCGGCCGTATTCACTACACTCTTTGCAACTTCTGCAACAAATATAGCAGGAATGCTACAGAGAACTAGATTTCACTATATAACCCTGATTCATTCCTTGAGCACTGTCCAAGTGGTGCACTGGATGAAGCAGAGGTACTTTTAGTTTTCTAAAAAAACTGATAAAACATCATGTGGAACTATATTGATCCCCATACAGGTCTTCAGCAGGGTAGGAACCTTTAGAGTCACACCACAGGTCTCTACCATTTGAGCTAATGGAGTAACTAGCAGAAGTAGTAGGCTGTTAATCTCTATGTGAACCAAACACGAGAGAGGGCTGATGCACACACTTTGTCAGTAAATTTTGCAGATATTTGCTGACAAGCTCTCTCCTGCCCCTAATCTACCCCTGTTCCATTTCTTCCTATTTCCCCACCGGAGCCTTCCCATCTCCCCTTTTTATTCCTCCCCTGTTCACTCCTTTGCATTCCAGTGAGGCAGTTTCCTCTTTATCCTTGCTTCCTGGGCACCAACAGGGGGGAGTACTGGTAGCACAAGACAAACAGCGTCCTTGCTTTCTGCCCAGCACCTTAGCTGTCCCCAGCATCAGGGAGAAGTAGTTGCATGAAATGCCCTGCTCAGCCCTAGTTGGAGCATACTCAGTGAGGGTGAAATACGCTCAGTGTGATTGTCATAGGAACTCTGTAAGGATGGAGCATGCTCAAGTGGCAGTTTTTAGAGGCTTATAATTTGGCCAAATTTGAGTGGATGGTCATGGGGACATCAAAAGGTACCTCCCTGAATCTAGTGTAACCCCCTGCCAAATATCAAGTTGCTGCTGCAGAGCATGGAGGTGCTAGAATTTTGCAACAAAATGGCTGTCTGTATTTTTTAACATTGGCAAAACAACATATTTTTCTCTAACTTCATTTTCAGACATGGCTGAACCGTGTTTGCTGAAGCTTTCAGTTCATGCTGAGGTAGACACCTGGCATGGGAAATTTCAGCCCAAACTGTTAACATTTGGGGGCATTATAAGCAGCTCTAATAGGGTCTTTCAAAGGAAAGAGTTGGGCAATCCTAATTACAATAGGCGTCATTGCCAGCTCTGCCTCTAATATACGCATCACTACCAGCCCCGCCTACAAAAATAATCCTGATATTCAGATAACTCACAATGCCCTCAAGGCCTTCATTGTTTTGTTACTGTATCCAATCCACCCCTTTTCCTTGTAATGTCATCACACAGTCCAACTTCTACAATTTCAATGGCTGCCTAAAGAGGTAAAACAACTGTCAATCAAACAGTAATCTTTTCCCTACTTAAATGGACTTAAAAGAGATACCACAATAAAGGGAAGTCCATCCACCAATTGTTCTTTTTTATCAGTATATTTCAAAGCTACAATATTTGAGTATATTTAAAATTTCTCAAGATGTATTTTTGCCATTCATGAGAGACAGGCCTGAGCAACAAAATTCAGATCTGAGTGTCTGATTCAGCCATCGGGACCTCTGCATGTGCTTAAAGCTAGGCACAAACTTAAGTAGCTCAATGAACTGGGACCCGAGTTCAACTCCAGATTTCAAAACACCCCAGAGTTTGGACTATTCAGATTTGGGGTTCCTGATCATTACTGAGATAGGCTTCAAGGATAGAATTAGAATCTAAGTTCTGGTCTGGATTTCAAAACACAACTCCTTCCTTCCACACAAAACTCAGGGTCAAGTACTTGCATTCAGGAATCCTGTAAAAGCCCATCTCCTGTTATAATGGAAGTTTACTGGAAATATTGAATAGAAGGGTTCACTGTTTTAGGTGATGTTTTGTTACCTTTTGACAGGAGAAAATATTTAATACCAATGTTTTTTTTCACTGCTCTGAATATTTGTTTAAGTGTCACAAATAATTAAATGCTTATGAGTAAGAGACATCTTTAGACATTTTGACAATACATATTAAGAGGTGCTTTAAGGGGAAATCTGCACAGTTCAGCTTTTATTTGTTGTATTATAACGATAATTTATCTTGATTACATTTGTTCCAGATTTTCATGAGCAACAGGAGGCATTCTGCAAATGATCTGTAAGGAACAGAATGACAATGTCTGATGTACCAGGAAATGCAAGAGCATGGATGTTTGATGAGGAACACTATTGGGCTATTGCTTGTGGGTGGGACACCAGGAACCACTCCCTTCAGCCTGAAGAAGAATGGACATCAGAGTAGCTAACAAGTACATTATAATTAATAATAACAATAAATAATCATAAATTATTTCTAAGGGGCTCAAACCCAAGGATGTCAGACCACTTTAAATATAAGAATATCGATAATCAGAGACAAGACCCAGTTAGCCAATACAATACCCAAACTGACATACAAAGTCTAACAACCTACCACTCAGCAATAAAGAGTCAACCATTTAGCTTCACTTGAAAAGATCCAACTGGAGAACTTTGATAAAAGGGAAAGCATTCCAAATCCCTGGAGCCTCAGTGAAGAAGGCCCTGCCTGGTGATCTGACATGGAATGAACAACCTTGCTGATCTCAAGTCCTGTGAGAGTAGACAGGATAGCAGAGGTCTCTCAGGTATGGTATATTGTCGTATATTACCTAAGATTTACTCTGAGATCGTCAGTATAATGTCTGTAACTACCATTCCTGAGAGCAAAATAATGGGAAAATAAAGGCCACAACCCTTAATACACCCATAAGCTTTAATTACCTGAATCCATATTTCTCCTACAGTCAATACATATATTTCCACTATAGAGACATAACACTGCCCTTGACCTATGTTTGCAATTCCTACTGGTACCAGTGGGAGCTATGAGGAAAGATCCAATAGGAACTGCTGGGTTCTCACTGCTTTTGAAAATCAGGCCTCTTCTTTAGATGCCTAAATAAGGATTCATAAGCCTAACTTTAGGAACCCATTTTTGAAAATCCTAGCCTCAGTGTTTATTGCAATAGATTTCATAAGAAAATAAGAATAGCCATACTGGGTCAGACCAATGGTCCATCTAGCCCAGTATCCTGTCTTCCAACAGTGACCAATGCCAGGTGCTTCAGAGGGAATGAATAAAATGCATAATCATCAAAGTGATCCATCTCCTGCTGCCTGTTCCTAGCTTCTGGCAAACAGAGGCTAGAGACACTTCAGAGCATGCATCCCTGCCCATCCTGGCTAAAAGCCATTGTAGGACCTATTCTCCATGAACGTATCTAGTTCTTTTCTAAACCACGTTATACTCTTGGCCTTCACAACGTCTTCTGGCAAGGAGTTCCACAGATTGACTGTGCGTTGTATGATGAAATATTTATTTTTATTCATTTTAAATCTGCTGCCTATTAATTTCATTTGGTGTCTCCTAGTTCTTGTGTTAAGAGGAGTAAATAATACTTCCTTATTTACTTTCCAGTCATGATTTTATAGACCGCTATCATATCTCCCTTTAGTCATCTCTTTTCCAAGATGAAAAGTCCCAGTCTTATTAATCTCTCCTCAGATGGAAGCTTTTCTATACCCCTGATCATTTTAGTTGCCCTTTTGTGTATCTTTTCCAATTCCAATATATCTTTTTTGAGATGGGGTGACCAGAACTGCATGCAGTATTCAAGATATGGGCATACCATGGATTTATTAAGAGGCAATATGATATTTTCTATCTGATTATTTATCCCTTTCCTAATGATTCCCAGCATTCTGTTAGCTTTTTTGACTGCCGCTGCACATTGAGTGGATGTTTTCAGAGAACTATCCACAATGACTCCAAGATCTCTTTCTTGAGTGGTAACAGCTAATTTAGACCCCCTCATTTTATATGTATAGTTGGGATTATGTTTTCCAATGTGCATAACTTTGTACTTATCAACATTGAATTTCATCTGCCATTTTGTTGCCCAATCACCCAGTTTTGTGATATCCCTTTGTAAGTCTTCACAGTCTGCTTTGGACTTAACTATCTTGAGTAGTTTTGTATCGTTTGCAAATTTTGCCACCTTATTGTTTATCCTCTTTTCCAGATCATTTATGAATATGTTGAACAGTATTGGTCCCAGCACAGACTCCTGGGGGCATCACTATTTACCTCTCTCCATTCTGAAAACTGGCCATTCATTCTACCCTTTGTTTCCTATCTTTTAACCAAGTACTGATCCAGGAGAAGACCTTCCCTCTTATCCCATGACCACCTCCTTTGCTTAAGAGTCTTTGGTGAGGGACATTGTCAAAGGCTTTCTGAAAATCTAAGTATACTATATCCACTGGATCACCCTTGTCCATATGCTTGTTGACCTCCTCAAAGAATTCTAGTAGATTGGTGAGGCATGATTTCCCTTTACAAAAACCATGCTGACTCTTCCCCAACAAATTGTGTTAATCTGTGTGTCTGATAATTCTGTTCTTTCTATAGTTTCAAACAATTTGTCTGGTACTGAAGTTAGGCTTACTGGCCTCTAAATGCTGGGATCACCTCTGGAGTCTTTTAAAAAATTGGCGTCACATTAGCTATCCTCCAGTTAGAAGGTGATTTAAATGATAGGTTACATAACACATTTAGTAGTTCTGCAATTTCACATTTGAGTTCCTTCAGAACTCTTGGGTGGATACCATCTGGTCCTGGTGACTTATTACTGTTTAATTTATCAATTTGTTCCCAAACCTCCTCTAATGACACCTCAATCTGTGACAGTTCCTCAGATTTATCACCTAAAAAGAATGGCTCAAAGCACCTCCAGCCCAGTGTTTGGAGGGTAATGTGATTATTCTGTTACAGTTTATACTGGGTGTTATTCTCTCTCAGGACACCTGTGTATAACGTATTTTCAGAAATACATAGTCAGATCCCTGTTCTGAACAAGCTGCATTTAGCACAGGATACCGGGGGAAGGCCACCTAGCAACTTCTCTAATCCTGGGGCTTAGTAGCCTATAGGCTACTCTAAATTATGCTGTCTAGGGGAGTGAGTGGCAAAGAGCTGGCTACACAGACTTTATGCTTCCTGAAAATTTCTCTTCATTGGAGGAATCCACAGATGTCCAGCTAGGAGAGCTCCCCATCCTCTTTGCACCAACAGAGTGGTGCAAAAAGGGATGGAACCAAGGGCTAGGATCTGGCCCAGAGCCTCCTCCTTTACTTGCTCTGGTGGGATCATGTTAAGCACAATAATATGATCTGGGGGTAGAGTGGAGAATTAAGAACCAAGGCTCCTGATATCTATTCTATCTCTGCTGCTGACTTGCAATGTGACCTTGAGCAAGTCAGCATAAATTTGCCTGTCTGCAAAATGGGAATAAGACAGATCTACCTCACTGGGTTTGTTCTGAGCAGTAAATGACACAGGTAAAATATTTTAAATGCAAAGACAGGAGCTATGTAAGTGCAAAAAAGTGCTCCACTGTTTCTTCCTATTGAAGTTTGCAGTTCCCATGCATATCAGTGGGAGCTGTGCAGTTAAATCAAAAGCATTAATGCTACTACAGATCAATATAATTGCTTAATTTCTTCTTCTTTTCATATGTGAATTTAATGCTACTTGTACTGTGGTTATAAATGTTATGACATGGATGAAAAAAATATTTTTAAAAAATTACATTTTTACAGACGAACATTTTGACTAAATGAAATCACCAAAGGGGGCATTTCCCCGAAAGGCATCTGTACAGTCTTTTTCTTCTTTGGTACTAAATTTTAAATCATGTGAAAATCCAGCTCACTTCTACTCACCCATAGGGAGTAGATGAGATGATCCTGCAGGCACATAGAGCTGCAGGTCTGATGAATTATTATGGTGATTCAAAACACACCTAGTGTAACTTACACCAAATTATTTACATCCCATGCAACCCACTGATAGAAAAGTATTTTCTTTCCCCCAACAGAACAACTTCACTCTGAGCAGAGGGTCAGTGATATAAATGGGACTGCAGCCTACACATTCTGATGCACTGAAACAAGCCCAGACTTTCATTCCAGTCCATTATAAATGGAGTCTCACTAAGCCCCCAGTTTGTTATCAGTGGATTCCAATGAATATCATTATTTTCATTAAAAACAAGAACTGCATACTGCTCCTTTTTCAGCAGAAACTGTGCACCAATCCCACAAGAACAAACCAAATACTGCTGTCAGAAATATGCTTGGGGATATTAAACAGCATTTTATAAACTTATTAAAGAAATATTGTATGAGATTTTTTACAAGTTCAAATCTGTCGGTTTTAATTTTATATTAACAGAGAACAGAAAATTTTTAAAAAACAACCAAAACCTCTTCCTATTATACTAGACCAGAATACAAGGCCTAGTGGGAAATTAGGCCTTTTCTCTTTTACATACATAAAAACAAGCACAACAGGCTTTCCAATTAAACGAGTCTTTTGAGAGAGATGCAGGAAGAGCCAGAAAGCTCCTTCAAATCTTATTGCTCCTCATATTTGCCAAGTGGAGATGTATATTAAAAATTATCTGTTCTTTCCAGTACAGTGTTTCTACCTGTAAAGTTTTTTGTTCTAATTTGACCTATCCAATTTCAAGAGTTATTCAAGATGGGTTTTTAGTTTTGTTTTTATCCTATACGTTCAGCCGCTTTGCTTTTTCTAAAAGCTTTGCTTACCATAGTCCCTTTCTGCATCATGAGTAATTTTAATGAGATACAGTATCATTAGATGATAGCAGTTCACACTGAATGTGGGGAAAATATAGAGAAAAGAATGAGATAGAGATATAATAGATACAATGAACAGAGATGAAAGAAAGAAGACAGCATCTCATTTACATTAATACAATAAAAATACAGCAGGAATGTTGCAAGTTTTACCTAAGATTTTTTTTTCAGTAAAGTTGAGATCTTTTGTGTCCTTATGTCTATAAAGAATAGTGGCTGGCTATTAACTTTTTGGATGTAATTGGCACTAGCAGCAATCTCCATAAAACTACAATGGAAAGCCATGCCTCAAGAACAGATGATCTGATACTTTAGACTAGAGCCAAAGGCTGCTTTTGGTTACCTCAGTGTAAGTCCGGATTAAGGTCTTGTCTACATGGCAAGTTAGCGAGCAACAAGCCAGGTATGAATCTACAGTGCACTAGATTGCCGAGCACTAATTTGCTGCGTAGACAAGACGTATCTCTAGCAAAGTAACTGTTGTCCATCTCTATTCCAAATCTATTCCTATACACACACACACACAGTTCAAAGTAGGAGTCAGTTAGAAGCAATATTGCCAACACAAAGTGTTCAAAAATTATAAAGCAGGCTTTCTAAATTAATGAGACTGGCTTAAAAAGCACGAGATTTTTAAAAGAATAAATTTGAGTGGTTTTTTTCCTTTTGTTATTAGAGCCTTTTGATTTAACATTTTCAAGCTAAACTCTACAACAACTAAGACTAAAAGCTTACTTTTTCTTTTTAAATAAAAGCTGAGATGCTCATGTAATCACCTGAATCCAGAAGCTGGGGATTAAAGAAAATACCATACGTTACGAGACTCTCCATGAAAATGTGAGCAGGAAATACTGTAGAAGTTTAACACTGTGACTAAATTAAATTGGCTTGAATTGTTTAAAAATGTCATGACTCTTGCAATTACACACTCATATCGATAAGAATTTTGTATCCACATTTCAGTTAGATGCCTATCCCTCCTTTTTCTGTACACACATTTGCGAGCATGTGTGTATGCACCAAACGTGCACTTGTGTGCACATGTAAGTCTTCCAAGAGGATCTATTTCCTTTAAACATAGCATGGTTCCATTTTGCTGTGGAATTTTACCAATAACTATGATCATTGCATACTACACATTAAAAACAACATAGAGTCTGTTCCTGTCATTGTGTACCTATTGTTGTGACTTATTTTCTTCCTAGTGCACGGGGTGCGGAGGGGGGGGGGGGCGAGGGGCGAGGGAAAGAGAAGAATAATTCCTCTTGCAAAACAAAGAATCTCTTCATTTTTCTAAACTAAACATTTAATCCAGTACTAAAATCCTAAGACCAGTTTTCCCACTTCTTTTCTGTTCTCCGGAAAAACCTTGCAAGACAATGAATAAAAAAAAATCCGCAATAGTTAAAAAAGGGATGTGTAAATCTAATGGAAAACAGTGTGTTTCTATTATGCATTTCCCCTTGAAATCTTGAAAATACACTGCTCCCTGTCTGTTCTTGGAAACCAAGGTATTTCTGAGTTGCAAAAGATGTTATTATAATGCGGTCAGAAATGACAAGGAGCCAAGATCCTATAGCCTCAAGTCAGGGTCACCTTAATGAGAAAGAACTGATGTTAATGTCTAAACCTAAATGGAACTTTTAGAGCCCTGATTTGCAAAACATTTTACATGCTATTTCTTTGAGAACCTCTGCTGGAATTGAGACAGTGGATTTCAACATTATAAAAGGCCGTTTAAAGGACCAGTCAATTCCTGGTACCAGAAAAATAATATTCAACAATGAATGCAAAAGAATCAAAAAATGTTTAAAGAGTGAAGTTAGCAACATAAATAAAATACAATCATTATAAAAACTTTAGAAAACAAAAAATGTAGAACGATCAGTACATAAATGCATAATCTGAACTTTCCCTAGATTCCAAGGATAAATGCTTCTTAAGCTATTGGCAAAATATGGTCCATAATTTGTATACCAAGCACTTTTTTTTTAAACAATATTTTATATTTTGCAGCTAAACTGCCCAATTTTACACTCTTTACACAGGCAGAACTCCCAGTGAAGTGAAGTCACTAGTAAGTGGAGGACTGGGCCCACAGTCATGCAAATTATTGTAATTAAATAGGTAATGAAAAATCACTGCTGTTGCATGGATGAAATGTAAGGCTTCAACTGCGAGAGTAATGTGTTTCCAATTGACTCCAATATCTGATTCGGAGACAGATGAAAATGTCTCTCTGCTTCCATGAGCACACTCTGAAGGTAAAACTTTACAAACATCTTTAATTCTGGAAAGACCGGGGGAAAACGGGATCCTCTTTCTAAAGGAGTTTGGTTTAACATGGCACCCACACGTATCAATATCTGCAATACAATCTGATAGATATTAAATAGAGAATATTTATTTTCATTATTTTACTTTGCATCTACTAATAATACATCATCTATTAGAACAACCAGGCCTCATTCTGCTGCCACGCCTCCCCCCACTGGCTGACATGATATTTTTTTACATTTGAGCTCGTAAGATCTGTACAATAGCTTAACACAATAGGTGTTTAGCATCTGGTTCCACGTTTAATTGATAGTTGGGAGCTGCATCCACAGCAACTGACAGCCTTTTTTTTTCATGAGGGGAAATCTGGATTTCCACTTTGGAGCGGTGTTCTCACTGGGATGTGAAGTAAAGCAAGGGGGAAAGAATCACCACAACTCTTTGCTGGTGAGTTGGTACCCCAGGGTCTTGGTCTCGGTAAAGTTATTTGAGATGGGTGCTGCTGCTAAGGGGAAACTGAGTCAGAAGGAAAAAGCAATGGGAGGAAGTGGCAAAATCCTGCTGATTTTAATTATATGGCCTTGAGATTAAAGGGCATGGAAGAGTAGAACCAGTTAGGCAAAAATGATTTTGTCTTAAATAAACAATTCTTTAAAAATATTTTTAAAACACTGATCTCATTTACTGATGGAATTGTCTTTTATATTACAATGGCAGTGTCTCAACTCCTTGTCAGTGCTAATCTTTCTATGGGGGCCAATGTACTGTGTCCTGATATGGCAGTTTAAAAATGAAATCAATAAACAACTAAAACAAATGAACTTTTGAGTCAGACTCATAGATTTTAAGGTCAGACGGGACCACCATGATCATCTAGTCTGACCTCCTGCGCATTGCAGGCCAGAGAACCTCACCCACCCACTCCTGGCTCATTCAGTTCTGGGTTTTAACATGGAGTGAGGGGAAGGAATCACTTAGCAGCTCAATTCCAAAACCAGAATTCTGACGGCGGCTAATTTGGTGGATAGGTAGCTAAGAAAGTACCTATTCTGGAACTCATTTCATTAATCAGAATGGTGAAGCCTCCTCTTGTCTGTGAACACCTTTGCTTTTTTTGTCATCTGTCAGTGTCATGATGTGCAGAGTAACTGAAAGGTTCTGAGGCATGAGATATTTAGATGTTTTTGATGTGCACTGATTTTTTTGGAGGATGTTAAAACAAAGCGACTCTACCATTCCCATAATGCCATTCAGTCCCATTTGCTTGGAACCTGCTTCTATTAGACGTTTAATAAAGGATAAATGTAACATTAAAAATAAAACAAGCCTTCTGGGTTACATGTACATATTTCTTGAGAATCAGATCTAACATGTTATCTAGTTTAACTCACTGAAGAGTGCAGGGTTTCCCCTACTGAATATATTTCTATTTAAATAACCTGTTCTATTAAGGTGCAAATTGCAACTTTTAAGTAATGATTGCTAACAGTCTTATGTTTACTGCCACACAAGGACTTTCACGAAAACAAAATCTGCATTATTCATCTCCAGCTTCAATAAATAAGATAAATGTAGCTGCTAGCTGTTTCTGCTGTACTTTTCAGGAGCTTTGGTTCTCAGATAGCCTATCTGAGCCAACAGAGAACGAAAGAAAGAATGACAAAATTGTAGTACAAAAAGACGGTAAGTCCAGATTCTTCTTCACTAGCATTAAACAGCAAACTAGAAATTCATGATCACAAAATAAAATATGCACATTTAAAGAAGCTGCAGGGGAAAAGCAGAGTGTAATCCAGTGAAATTGTGTTTGAAAGCTATTTCATACCTATAGGAATAAAAACAGAATCAAAATGGCATTTTGGATTTGCTCCCACTCCTTTTCCTCCTCTCTGTTGTCTATTGTCATTGGTGTGGAATCACTACCCGGGTTCTGCCCCAGAGGTGGCTGCATTTCAGTGATGGGTGAAGTACATTCAAGGCCTGATCCTTCTCTTACTCATGAGAGTTCTACAACAATGCAGCTCCATTCACATCAGTAGAGTTACTCCTGATTTACACCTGTGTGAGAGGATAATTGGGTCCCTATCTGTAAAGCCTTTTGGGATCTACTGGGATGAAAAATGCAATATAAATATAATGTATAACTGTAAATAAAAATATGACATAATGTTGGGTACTGGTATAAAGAGATTTAAACATCTGCTCTAAGAATGATCCAAATCATAGTGAAAAAGAATGATGCTTTTAAAAAAGAGTCAGCTATAGAAAGATCAAAATGTGATTGACATACAGGAAGTTCCTTTGTTAATGTGAAATGAAGTATTTTTAAAAACATAAATTGAGACCAAAAAAGCCTTATAATCAAGCATAAACAGTGTCCCATCTATCTAATTACAATAACTTGTTTCATTACAACACTCTGTAATATATTTCTTAGGAACACAGGGCTCAAAATTAATAATAAAAAAGGACAAAATTGCCATGTATATTTCTCTAGATAAATTTTCATCTAGCAGCAGGACTTCACTTCTGATTCACTTGCTTGTTCTCTCTAACCTTTACATTATTCATTAATCAAACTGGAAACCTGCTTTCAAAGTCAGTGCATGGTAGTAATTATTTACAGTTGTGCATAGTATTTAATTTTAAGCAATGACAAAAGCAGACATGTCCAGAATCATAAGGCTTATCATTTTTCTTCCCATGGAGGTTAACTACTTAAAAAAGCTAGACGTTACAAACTTTTCTTCAACATCACTACCACCACCAAGTCAGAATGAAGTGCAGTCGTTGCCCTTGAACTTGTGGAAGTGAAAAAATAAAATGTGAAAATTAAAAAATATATATTGTGTTAAATCCTTCAAATCAGTGACATAAAAAAGGAACATTGGCATCTGCCTTGATGAGCGATTCATGTTCTGTCGCACAGCCTGTCTAGTGTCACTTTGCTTGTTTTACCACACAAAAAACCTCAATACTATTCATGAAAATGAAAGTTAGTTTTGAGAACTATATACAACAGACAAGTGTGCTCTTTGAAATCACACATACACACACGCACGTTCAAAGCAAGTGTACAAACCTGCTTCAAATAGCCATGTTGGATGAAAATGAACTATAGTTAAATATCGAATATTTTGCACATCTGAAACAACATTGATCTGAGGACAAATATATTCCAAGAAGGGCAAATCAGAGAACAGTGCACTTTTTGCAATAAGATTACTGAATGAGACATGTCCTAGTTATATTAAGACCCTTTACAAGCAAAATAATAAACAAAATAATAATAATAGTAATAAAGTTATGATCAGGGTAACAGCATATCTTGCCCCTGGGTCCCCACCAGGGAAATCTTGGTAGAGGACAATATGAACATTATCTATACTGATTTACTTACTCTAAAGCATCTTTTTCCATAAACCAACAAAGCTACCTCTCCCCCGTTATGCTTGTACTGTATGTATATACTCTGACTTGAAATTCTACTTTGAACACAAAATGAAATGAAGACTCACATCACTGACAAAAGAAACAGGAAGCAATTCTAACATTGAGCTCATCAGCGGATGCTGGGGGGGAGGCGCCGGGGGGAAGCTATCCTACAAGTTGAAAATGTTAATGCCTCATCCAGTGCTAGACTCTTTCTTTGTGAATAAAAATAATAATAATGAACGGGCACAGAGCTCTTTTTGATAGATAGATTCTTGTATTAACTACCCTTTTGTAGTTAGAAGGGATCTCTCCTTGCCATTAAACATACTTTAGGTGCATGGGTATGCCCTAAAACACAAATGCCCACATACCACTGTCCTCAATCTATGTAAATAAAGCAGAAAGTAAGATCTGTGATAAGTTTATAAAAGTTTCCTGTGTCCCAGGTCTCCAAAATTAATATTTACCTTTGAATAAGCCCCAAGCACTAGTTTTCAAAGTTTATTCAAGTGTGTCACTAAACTTGCCCATAAATTTTGTCTTTAGATATAATAATATACTAAGTCTAGGGGCTTTCAAAGGAGAGGGGCGGGGGGTGAATTAGCTGATGATCCCTAAGGCATAAACAAAATAAAACAAAACAAAACTTAGATTTGGGCTTTAAAGAAATGCTAACTAAAGATGGACACACACACACACATTAAAAATCAAACAAGATAATAATTGTGCATGTCTGGCTAAGAGAATCTAGAGGGCAAGACTTACGTCATTGGCACTTGGGTTACCATGGTGAGTGATTTATTGATATGTATCAAGAATGAATAGATCAAAGGCAGCAAGATGACAGATGATCAATCAAATGTCAAATCAAAGCTGGCAATCAACTGGAAAGCTGATTTTTCAGTGGGTGGGTCTGGCAGAAGAAAAATGAACTTCCATATTGCACTTCCCAGAAACAAAGCCCCAGAACACAGTTAATAAATATAAAGCAATTAAGCAGCCAAAAAGAAAACTCTTTGAAACCCCCATTGGTCTCTGTTTCTTTTTCCTGGCTTGGAAACAAAAAATCTCCCCACAAATAACAAAAACAAAACACTTCCAAAGTTGCAAACTATTTTCCTCTTTACAAAATAATTGCAACCCCCCCCCCTTTGGCATTCGCAAATGTGTAGCCTCGGATGTGAAACAAAAGAGGCATTTGATTTGAAAATGTGGATTGTTTTCTAACAGTCAGAATGCTTAATTTTGTTTCCTGTTGCAGTTTTCGCCACCGATGATCAAAGGCTGAACTTCACCACCGGGTTCATCAACAGAGACAGTCCCTGTACTATTTCAGGCGCGCGCGCGCACACACACACACACACACACACACACAAGTCCAGAATTGCACCAGAAACAGGGCTAAAGAAAATATTTAAAAAAATACCGAACCACTTTATGGAATATGCATTGAAAAACACAATTACCATAAAGAAAGGTGACTAAGGGAGCAATGCAAGAACGATCAAAGGAGGGGGCGAGCGGGGAGGAGGGAGAAGGGAAATCGAGTGGAAGAAAGTTGGGGTGGGGGGAAGTTTAACAAGGAAAGGATTACAGCTAAAGAGCATGGGGTAGAGAGGGGGGGAAAAGAAGAGTGTTCAAAAGACACAGGCGGGTGGAGGGGACTCTCACACGGATCGTCAATTTCAGAGTAAAGATCGTCCTGGCAATAAGGAATGAAACTGATTTGCAATATTGTTAGAGTTACGAAGGTGGGGGAGGGGGGCAGATCCAGTTCAGAAAATCGCGGGGGGGACGGGACCCTTAATAATAATAAAGATGAGGTTAGGATTCAAAGAAGTGAAAAGACACAGAGGCTGTGTAAGTGGATGGCTTCTCCTTACCTGCCGCCCGCTTGGGTGCTTGCTGTTTCCTCCTTGGCATCGCTCTACTTTCTCCAATCTCACTTCTGTCCCCAGATCCGAGAACCCTTGGAAGCTCGTGTGTCTTGTTTCTCTGGCTTTCTCTGGCTCTCTTTCCGCTGGTTCCCCGAACACCCCCTCCAGCCAACCTCCCCCCCCCCCTTTGCACGTAACTGATAGGAACTCGTTAGGTTTTTATTTTATTTTATAGAGATCTGGCGTATTATTATTATTTAACTGTTGCAACACTTGCTTTGCTTTGAGTCAAACATC
Source organism: Emydura macquarii macquarii (assembly GCF_026122565.2). NCBI lineage: Eukaryota > Metazoa > Chordata > Testudines > Chelidae > Emydura > Emydura macquarii. Next base: position 12,602,418 of record NW_027131620.1, read on the forward strand.
CAAGATCAGGAGCAAATGAAAGGAACCCACCGTGCCAGAAAATAGTAATAAATAAATAACAAAATAGATATGTATATATTAAAAAGGCAGCTCTGGAAAGATAGTGGGGCTTGCTGCTTCCTCCCTTTCCTCTCCTCCTCCTCCTGGTAGATCTGTATGGCGGACTGGTGTGTCTGTGTGTGTGTGTGTGCGTGTGTGCGTGTGCAGAAAGCTGCAGGTTTGTTGCTGTCAGATGCCAGGCTGTGAGTGATATGGAAGAGGACGGAGAGGCTTTGGATGGAAGGAAATCTGGTATTCACACACACACACACACACATACATACACATACACAGGCAGGGCGAGGCGATGCCAGCAAACATCGATCCACTGAGCAAACTGAACATTAACAAACTCCTCCTCCGCGACCTGATGACAGGATGAAATTTACTCCAAGCAGACAGAAGGCAGTCAGTTTATTAAAGAGACAGGGCTTGCTGATCCCAAGCAAAAAAGCGCCTTCTAATCAGACACACCGACAAACCCAGCCCCTGCAGCTCCTGAGTGCCCGTCTATCTGTACTCATCTCCCCTAAAGTTTTGTTGATGCCCAAAGTAAGTTTCCGATTAATCAAGTTTCTGACCCGGGCTCCTTTCTAATCAGGATACTTTCAGATGCTCCCTGCTTTTCTGTAATCTTATATTATGCCTCTTGCTTTGATTATTTGGAAGTCTTTTCCTCTTTAGATTTGGATCCTCTTTAGATTTTCTCTTTTTCACCCTCTTTTAGGAAGGAGGATACACGATCAAGTTCTCTCTTCCGTCCCACTTTTGAAACTAGGTTGCTGACAAGTTCCCACAGATGACTGACTTGCTAAAGTGGTAGGTGCTAGCTACAGTTGTAACAAACTCTGTGGAGCTTTGTTCCTTTTCTCTGCCCCCATCTCACCTTCTCCCTCTGAAAAGTCTTTTGTGTGAAGGAAGCTGTGTAAAAAGCAAACTGCGTCACACACTGGAATATTGGTAATTATATTAATGGGGAATTCCTGGGATTAGAAGAAGAACCAGCCAGGGACCTATAGAAGAGATGACATTTAGCTACAGTTGGCAAATGATAGAAGAATCAAGTATTAAACAAAATATTATACACCTGATTTTTCTGCATTCTGAGCCTTTATGTAATGCCACTAGTGTAATGTGGGTATAAAACTCTACCGAAATCAGTGTGGTAGAAGGGGTGTACCAAGTCAGAATGTTAGGTGGGTGTGCTCCCAGAACACAAGAATAGGTGTAAATGCCTACCCAAGATGCGAGGCAGTGGAAAATTAAGGCCTTTAATAAGTGTGATATTCTTACATTAGTCTTCAGTGACTATTTTAAAACTAACACGTCCAGTAATAACAATTATAATTAGAGACGGACCCAGGAGCCCGTTGCTCAGATTCTGATATAAACTTTCTCAAAGTTCAGGGATAGTCCAAGGTTTTGTTTTTTAATAATATTAATAATTAAAATAATGAGTACATACCAAGAAAAGCAGAGTGATCCTAAAAACAGAGTGCATATTTTTGTGTCAGACTGGGATGGCTCAGCACTATCCTAATTCACTCTCTTCATTCTGGGTTTGTGGGTCCTGTAATCTGGGCTCTTCTGTCCCCATTCAACAGCTTCCCCCCGCTCCTCACAATTTGTGTGTAAATCACTGCCTGCTCTTGTTACTCAACTTCCAAACCATGTTCAGGGTGGGGAGTGAAGGGTTCTAAAGAATTTCAAACAATAACTCTGATACATGAAAGCATGTCTGGTTTATTCATTTCACAGTGTCTCTTTTATAATAGCTGCTGTTAACACCATGAAATCTTCAAAAATGGTTTGGAAACACAGAAAATCGATTCTTATTATTTTAACAGTAATTCTTATATGTAGATTTCACTGTAGTTTAATATGTATATTTTATCATGGGGCATATCAATAATAGGATTTTAGTTTATTTGTTTGTATTTTCACCTCGATTTCAGGAGTAACACGTGTAATTAACATGAATCATTAATATCTCACAAAAACTAACCTCTTACTTCGGGATCCTTTAAGCTGAATTAGCATTGGTTGGTCAGTTATAGCCAGTATTCAGTGGACACTGGAAATGCCAGCCCCGTTGTTCAGGAAGGTAATGAGTTTCCTTAAGGAAAGTCCTGAAATGACTTTTGTATTTAGTGACCAAATATAATTTTATGTCTATGAAAATGTCTCCTTAAATTAATTTGGCACCCTCCTCCCCAATGCTCTGGAAATCTCTTTTATCAGCAATTTAAAGTATTTATTTACAAACAAATGCATAGTTTAAATGATGAAAAACATAGAGCTACTCCAATGTACTCATTTTTCCACTTCCCTATAGCCCAACTCTTTCATAATTGAAATGCTGGGAAAGCAGCACTGATTCCCAGTGGCCAGTCAGTCAACATTATTTAACTCTGAAGAGATAGTGGGCCCAATTCTCCAGGTGATCTTGCATCTTGGCTAGCCACTTACCCATGGAAATGGCTAGACAGAATTTGCACAGGTGTATATGCAGGATACTCTGCACAGGTGTATATGCAGGATGTAAGAGGCTGGAGAATCCAACATGCAGCTATCCTTTCACTATCCCTTGAAGATGGGTCTCACATTATATCACTTATAGATGAGGCATTGAAAGTTACTCTACTGGTTCAAGCAGTGGAATGTGACTCAGGGAACCAGGATTCTGTTTTCACCATTCACACTGGCTAAATTTGTGCCCTTGAGGACTTAAACTTTTGTGCCTCAGTTCCACATCTGTGAGTTCTCATCACCCCTTTCTAGCCCTCTCTTCTCCTGGCCATGCGCCTGAGATGAAAGACCCATCTTCAAGGGATAGTTCTCCTGGCCATCCTGCGCCTGAGATGAAAATCACCTGTACATTGATCAGAATATTTTGCTTATTTCTCTTGTGTCTCTTTAAAGGAATATTGTATTAAAAGTTTTTCAACAGCAAGTCATTGTTTACTACCTATTTTGCCATTTGTTTACATTTCGATAGACAATTTTGGGGGAAAGAATCCATTTTGTTTTGAATTTCTCTCTCACCAAAGGTCCACTGATTATGTGGTAGCTTGAAAGACACAAACACAAGGTTTAACAAGAGCAGTGATTTGGTGTAGTCTGAGATCAGCAAGTAGAGGCTATTGTTCTCCACAGGCATGGCTTACATCCAAGTGCTACAAACTGGGTATGGTATTTGCATCTGCAGTGACTTTTTAGGTCACAATATGTAAGATGAGAAAGTCGCTGTTTTAAATGGTTACTCCCTAGGGAAAGGGAAATTGAGAAGATGGACTTCTGAGCACAGCACTAGTGAGATGGCACCCTATCCACAGTGATAAATGGGAGCATTAACAAGGCTTGGTTGAGAGGAAACCTACAGATTTATGGCTTCCTGTCTCCACCAGCAGATGTCATTATGGCTGACAGAACAGAATGCCTTTCAAGAGGGAACTGGAGTGGGATTATGAAGAAGAGGAAAAAAACAAGCAAAATCTGGTGTCCATTTTTATACACTGATCAGAATTCGTTTATAATTTTGAATAGACATGACACAGCATAGCATCTGTGGACTCACTCCTTCTGTTGTTTATAACTAAGGTGGAGAAGGTCATTTAGCGTTTCTCTCAGCACAGGAAGAACCCATAATGTTTGCTGAAAGCATTTTTGCACACTTAGCAATGAAAGTTAGGGAGAATAAAATGAACAGATAGCACCGGATGCTATCTTGGCTTATTTGATGGAATAATTGTAATGAGTGTTTAATGTTTACCTTGGAAATGTGGCAATTGATTCTGAAGCTATATTGAATTTTATCTATTTGTATTACATTACAGAATAACATTTCTCTTTCCTGTACTGTCAAAATGTTATGGCCAGTTATAGCAGTAGCAGTTACCCATGCTCAAAGAAAAGTAATCGGATCTCGTGCGTCAGGGCATAATGTGAATCCCTAAAGGGGTCAGGAAGAGTTTCTCTCTCTTCATATATGCCAATATACAACCAACTGGATGCATTATTGTAGGTTTTCCCCTTCTTTTGCTGGATATGGATTTGGCAGAGGAATGGTCTGATCCGGGATGGCAAATTCTATGTTCTTAAGATGTCCTTCTCTTGTACTGAGATTTTGGCTTGATTTCTCAAAAGAATGTACACAACTGCCTAACTCATTCATGCATAATGGTGGTAATTGTGCATGGAAATGACCAGTTGCATGTTTACATGGTCATTTTCAGATGCAAAATAAAAGCCACACTGTGGCACCTTTGCTTACCTCAGATAATAGCTTACATCATAAGTAGTGCCACTGTTATCAGTGGGGCTACTTAATAAGTAGCACCTTACTCTTCATGAGTAAGGGTATCACATTCTGGTCCTATCACAGTTTTGTGTACAGTGGTGGTAACTACATATACATTTTTCCAATCTGGAAGGCTTCTATACACACTTACATAACCTTCATTCAGTTGCCAATGGCACACTTAGGGCTCTCCCTAACTCTTTAGCTGACTCCTGGGAGAGAGACTCAGATGGAGTGGCTGTGACCCCGTGAACACCACACAATGAAGGGGGCTTTAATTTGGCCTGAGAGAGATGTCACTAGGTCTTTGCTTACATGCATCCCATGGTCCAGAAGACAGACATAAGGGAAACAGATGGACAGCTGCCTCCATTCCCATCCAAGGCTGGAATAGCAGCCTGGGTGGTACATTTCATTCCCTTCCTCCCAGGCAGTTGCCTGCCCAAAGCTCAGTTAAACCAGCATTGTGTGGGGAAGGGGTGAATTTCACCCCATGGGATGAAATCCTGATACTGCTAATAATTTATGCCTAAAGTAACAGCAGGCAGCATTTCCAGAGCCCCTTGTCACCTAATCTTTACCTGAAGGATTAACCCTTTGGTTGCAAAGAAAGCATTTCAGTTTGAATTTTAAGCTAACTGCAAAAAGAATCTTTTTTATATCCAAGTAGCGAGACTTTAAAACAGTGATTAGCGCAGCTCTGACTGCAGCTACCTTCTACAGCCCTTGCATTTGTGGTTTATCTTCCATTACAATATCATCAGCTAAAGAGTCACTCAGGACTATACATAAGGGTCACCATGTATTATTACTATCACAATCCTTTTACTGCATTTATAATTCAGCCCTTAAAATGTGCACCAGGCTGAAACGTGGCTTGGCAGAACTCAGTTTAAATTGCACAAATAGCTTTTAAAAAGATATTGTGAGGTAATATCTGTTATTGGCCCAACTTCTGCTGGGAAAAGAGACAAGTTTTCAAACTCACATAGAGTTCTTCTTCAGGGTCTGTGGGTATGTCTTCACTGACGGCGGCAAATTTGCCACCGTCAGATTGTTTCTTCGGGATCGATTGAGCGGAAGTGGAGACCTGCCAATCGATCCGGAAGTCAATGGAATAAATCCACCTCCAGAAAAAGAGTAACGCTGTGTCAACGGGAAGGCATTTCACGTCGGTGCAGTGTAGTGGGGATGCCACATTATTTAGAATTTAGGAAGTCGACAGGAGATACGCAAACTACTTTCTATAGTTTGAGTATCTCCCATCGACTGCTGCTGAATTTCACGGTGAGTGTAGACCAGGCCTGTGTAAGCTCAAAAGCTTGCCTGTCTTCTGTTGGACAGATGTTGGTCCAATAAAAGATATTACCTCATGCATCTTATCCCTCTAATTTCCTAGGACCAACATGGCTACAACACTGCACACAACTTCCGAAATAAGCATTGCCACACTTTAACATAATCTCTCAATCATATTGACATATCCTGTATTAATTGCTCTGATCTCTTTTTTTCTATGTTTGAAGTAGAGCATGATTTAAAACCACCTGATGTTCTGATTCAAGGCTCTGATCTAAAGACTCATATTTACTTCAGTGGATTTTGGACCAAGCTCCTCTACTACATACAGATTGGAGCAAGGCTTCATCTCATTTGTCGGCAAAATGCCAAAAAAATTGTTAGTATCTGCTAAATAATAATGATCAGTTAAAACGGTCTGCTAAATGGTTCCCCTCCCACCTAAATATGTTTTGATGAAAACAATTCTTTTTCATTTTCATCAAAAACATGACAACTGTATTGTTTGGGGAGGCTTTGACAAAAACTCAAAAAAAAAAAAAAATCACTGAAAAAATGTATGCCTTGTATAAATTTCTGTTTCAAGGACAAAAATGAAAAACAACAACTTTCTGATGGAATATTTTGATCAGCTCTATGTTTAACATGTTAATAACAGCAGTGGTGAGAAGGTCAGTTTTACATTACAGGAGCTGCTGGTCATCCACCCCCGCACCCTCCACACCAGCGATGGTTTGATGATGACACCTATTCACCACTAACCCCAGAAAACTTCACAGCGCCCAATATTTAGAAGGTCTCAATGAAAGTTTCTGAAGGAATTCCAGGATGGCTGTGCCAGTGAATCTCTCACTCCATTCTAAACTCTGTGGTTCCTACTATAGCTATGGTGCATAATGCTCACCTACCATTTGGAAACGCTCCGTGATGCCTACAGCGGGTGCAGAAGAGTGGATAAAGGAGCTAATCAACCACAGCTAGAAGGGATTGGTGAGAGCATGAAGCAAATGAATGCTACTGGTGATGATAACCTTGTTCTGGAGGGCCCGTCTACAGAAGACTTTATACTCACACGGCCTCTGAGAGAGTCCTAAGTCTCAGCAGGTCCTGTGAGCTAGTCTGTAGCCAGAGGTGTGAGGTTGCATCTCCTAGGGAAGGCAAGAAAGAAGGAAAGAAGAAACAGTTTTCCCACCGAGAGTACGACACTTACTCTCTTACTGAGGCCAAAGAGCCATGGAGTGGTGGATGCACTAAATAGCCAGGTGGGAGCAGAAGGCGTGATGCCACTTACGAGGACCAGTAATTGAGTACTAGGGATTCTTTGCTACTGTATTTCTCTCATTCAATCAAAGACTGAAAGGGCCATCCAAAGAAGAGAAAGCCAATGAACTAGGAAAATATATTATGGAGTTGACAAAACCAGATAAACATCTGTAAGAGACTTTGGACTGGACAGAATAATGTCCCCAAGCTGCTAGTCCTGAATATAATGCAGAGCTAACGTGTAGATTTTCAGGGCAGAAATTATTTATAAAAATAGTTCTAACAGTGCTGATGCAGAGAAGTAAGCAAATCCTCTTGTTTTATTTAATTTTAAAGCACCCAATCTCCATGGTATTGGGACATATACTATGAATTACAGTGTAAATGAATTATTTTTGTACAGAGTGAGCCTCTTCTTTCTTTTATTGCTATTATTATTTATTATTACTATTATTTATAGTTAGAGTAGAGAATTATACTGGCTATTGGAATTACTTATATGTGTGAGGTTTTTGGCTAAAATTATATTGTTACTCTCTAATGCATTTAATATCCCGCGATAATGGTTGTGAGAAAGGTGATCTGCTAAATACTTTAAGAATCTGAAATTCTCAACTTTGACACTCGTAGTAAACCATGTCACCCACTGAGCCTTGGAGAGATTTTGTTGTTGTTGTTTTTTTATGTCAAGAAAAGATATATGGACAAGTACAGTTTACACATACCAAGCACATTAGTTGAGTAAACAACAAGAGAAACTTTAACTGAAATACCCAAAGCCCTCAAAAGGAACAAAATGTTTAATGTGCTTTTAATTGAAATGTAACTTTAAAAAAAATCTATTGTTGTAGAAGACACAAAGCCTGCATTAAATAAGGGAACAGTAATAATCTGGTTTGAGACATTCTTCTCTAGCTAGAAGCTTCAGGGACTTTTGGCAGGTGGAGTAGAGAAGGTCCACTTTCTTTGAAGGAAATGTTTTCATTCTGTCAGAACAAACCCTTGACAAAATTCTGACCCAGGATTAGAAACAACTGCACTTCTACAGCTCTTTTCAGAGGCTCATAGATTATGTGGCCAAAAGAGACCATTATGATCATCTAGTCTGATTTCCTGAATAATACAGACCACTGGACTTCCCTGAATTAATTCCTGTTTTCATCCAAATAGCTCATCTCCTTGTAAATTAAACCTTACAATGCTGCTGTGGTGGAATGTTATAAATGTTATAAAAGGGCAAACTCAGGTACAGTGGGTAACAGACAGGCCAAAAGGTACCTGGCAAGCAGCAAAGCAGGAATAGAAATCCTGACTCCCAGTTCTCTGATCCAATCACTATCCAGTCTGCCTCCTATAGAACAGCCAGGATCAAATGTCCATTCCAAATGGACACCTGACAAGTAATACATTAGGCCCAGACCTTCAAGAGTAGGCATCCAATTTCCATTGATTTTAGTACAAGTTAGGAGCCTCAGTAACTTTGAGGATGTGGGGCATGGGTAGTCCAAGTGACCTTTAACTCCAAGCTATCATGAATGCCAGATCCTCAGGCAGGTGTAAACTTTCATAGTTCCATGGGCTTCAATGAAGATATACCAGATTATACCTGCTGAGAATCTGACCCTCAATAATGTCCAGTTTCCAAAGAAATTAGCCAAAATGACTGAGCCCGTTCTTGTATCCTCATTGATCTGAAGCACAAAGGGTGGCAATCAAGCCCTAGGGGATGGAAAACGCAGAGGCCAAAGTTGAACAATGAAGATAAAACGTGTCATTTCCTAATAGTCTGCAGTCGAGGATTAAAGACAACGGTGACGTAGCTTCCAGTTCTTTGTTTATGAGAACACCCTTCCAGTGATTTATGTCCTCATATCAGGTTGGGGTTCTGAATATGCTGCTCCCTACATATTTTCACGATTATGGTCATCATGTAAGAAGCTTTGGATAAGCAAATTTACTGTGTCATATAAAGTCTGTCATTAGATAGTGTCAGTCCACACAATCTACTGCACGAGCTACGGGCTCTGACTACCCCTCTGCACAGCCCTTATTACTGAAGACCATAATACATGTATTTCTATAGTCCCACCCATTCAAGAATCTCAAAACTCTTTAAAAAGTCTAATTCATTAAGCCCTACAGCCTCTCACCCCATATACCAGCACTATGGTTGCATTTCAGGATTCCTAACTGCAATGGATTTTCTCTTTAATGAATGCTCCTCCAACCATATCCCATGTAAATAATTTGGCCTATTTTCAATTCCCAACATGCCAGGGGTGTTTTCTCCTGTCTCACTCTCTCTCAGTCATAGACAAATCTAAATAGCTGCCGGCGAGTAACAGACATGTCCCATGAAAGAGGGAGTAGCCTCTGACTGAGGCAAAGGGAAACCTTTACAATGAACACAAAAGGCAGAATTCCAGGGGCTTGAGGTATAAAGGTGCTGCGGATTGCATCACTGCAGCAATTGTATGATTCCAGCTGTTTGTGTAAGGCCATCTTGGGCCTGAATCTGCTCTCACATAAGCCAATTTTGAATTCTATGGGTTTAAATGGAGTTACTTCTGACCTATACCAGGGTAAGTGTGATCAGAACCAAATCCCAAGAAATCTACGATTTTCTTATGTCTGTCGTTGGGGGTGAGGCACCATAAAGATAATAACCTTGCATTTTTAGAGAATATTTCTGGAGTAAAATGGTCACTAAGGGGTTAACTGGCTTCCTCAGAGTATTATGAAGTGAATAAAACAGCATATCCCCAGCCTGCAGTCCTGTAAATAGAGTGAGTTTCTGGTGCATGGAGCAGTCCCATTACAACAATGGTGATGAGGAAAAACACAAGAGTGGCATCTTATGAGAAAATGGAGGCATTCTATGCAGAAAATAAAGATTGTCAGCAATATATTGACAGATTGGGCCACTATTTCATTAACATGGAAATAAAAAACTATGTTGCAAACTTTACTAATTGATTGTCTGAATGACAAGGCACTGTATTATTTATATCTATCACATTGGCCCTCTACTGAAGTTTAGCCTCTTCTAGGGTGGAGTGCAGCAATTATTTAACAGCACATCACAATAGTTTATTGTGACACTGACATTTTATGATAGGAAGTGAAGAATTTCTTACCCAATAAAACAGAAACAGACTGTAGTTATTCAAACTAACATTACCGCAAGGGGAAAGGGTCCCTCAGCCCTGGCCCCAGCCCAAACCTGAACATCTACAGAGCAATTTTACAGACCCACAGCCCAAGCCCACGAGCCTGAGTCAGCGGACATGGGCCCGCCACAGATGTTTATTTGCAGTGTAGACATACCCTATATCTTAAGCAACAGGCATTTATAAGGGACTTTTCACTGCTCTATTTATATCTCCGGTGGCCAAGTTTCTTCTACCATCATGCACTGGTTCAGAAATGTTTTAGAGGAGAGAATGCAAGTGACATTTACTGAATTCTCAACTCTGGCCATTTCTTGCAGTAGGTCAAATCCAAGTACCGGCCTCATCCTACTAAGGTGATCAGAACTGATGAAATCACAGTTTGCGATGGCCACTTTAGCTCAGCTACTTTACTCTAGGGTTAGTTTGGAAATTTATTTTGCATGACATAACCCTGGTGCAGGAAGTAGAGCACCCTTCTTATCGTATACGCACATAAATACTCCTGATGGTTGCAGATACAAAGTCCACATTTTTCAAAAACTTTGCATTTGATCAGTTCAGTTTAAAAAAATCTTCCATAAAAAAAGCAAGACTTTGACTGGATTAGAGGCATTCTAGATCTGTGGAAAAATATTAAGAATGGAGACATTTTTATGGAAATTGATTGACACTTTTGTGGGCCTCCATCTACTTCTGCTTTTAAGACAAACTGTATTGTAAATGCAGGTAAAAAAGAACCTCATACCTGTCAAAATATAGCTCTGTTTGGTTACCTCTGTCCATGGGACAATTTTAGCAACTTGTCAATCAATGGGCTGCTAAATAGCCTCTCCAAAGCACAATATGCTATTTCAGACGACACAAGAGTGTCAATCATTTATTGAATCAAAGCCAAATTTGAAGCAGAGCAAAGCCCAGTTTGTCAATCACTCTTCCGTATTCTCTCCACTAACCACCTGACAGCTTTTAACTTTTCACTTTTATATTCCATGCAGCTAGTTTAGATCCTTTCATTTTTAATTGGGCTCCTTTTATGATTGGTAGCTAAGCAACTAATATGTTATTTTATATAGTAATAATGGGCCCAAAACTTGAGAGCTTTCTTGACCATTCCTGTTTGTTCTTGGGAAATTATTTTCCTTCAAGTTGCTAAATAGCAGATGTAGCAGAAACAGATATTTAATTATGGGTTGTCCTGTTGTTTCTATCTATAAACACTTTTGGCACTGTTTAAAAATAAACACTGCATGCGCTGGCAAATATATACTGCATGAATTTAACTCATGATAGAATGTTTTGGAATTTCACAGCTAATTACAGGAAAAATCGGGTGCAAAAATGATAAGGGTGCCAAAAAAGTACTTCAAAAATCATTAGAAATGGACACAAATCAGAACCTCAGCTCTGACCACTCCTGGAAAGTTCAGGTCCAAACCTTGCACATCTGTCCTTGTATGTATAATGCACTAAATCTCATGATCTGTGGATCAATGGCAATAAGGAGGCCCAGGGTTCAACCAAACTAAGATCCACAGATGTATTGGGTTGGAAGAATGGGGTCATAGCTGGAGAAGAGTGGGTCCTTGAGAATAGGATCTGGATAGGAATGAAAGATGATTCTAGTTGCTGCCTCTCATTTTTGAATGTAACATGCTGCTATGTTATGCATCTTAGGACGTGATCGAAGAGAGCGCATGATGCTAAATTCAAACTCAAGGTACAGGAGGACAACACCCCTAGAAGGCTAAGCCCACCAGAGCATCACAATTTCACAGTTGCAGCAGAATTTCCAACCCCCTCATCTCCATTCTCTGGCCCCAGTGGCAGCGAACAGGCTACCTCTGTGCAGAACAGCCTCAGAGACTTTTTCTTCTAGGCCCTTTCCTCCCCACCCTGATACTGTGATCATCAGTTAATAGTGTGTAAAAAGACACTGCCTCCTTTATGACCACCAGTCTTTTCCTTCTTCCTGAGTCACTAGAGCTAGACTGTGTCCTGGTCCAATGTGACATATAAAGGAATAAGGCTCCTATGCACCCCTGCGCAACTGCTCAGATTGTAGCTCTCAGTGATGTGAGATACTCTACCTCCACCCCTACCACAAGCAAATGGGCAGAGCTGGCTGGCTGTATAGAGGTTAGTGTGATGTCCACTTTTGAGGGGTGCATCAACTTACTACTCAGCCTCCCAGCAGAACAGGGCACCACCTGAAGAACTGGGCTTCAGGGCACAATGCTTTCTAATGCTGCCCTTGGGGGCAGTGCACCTATGCATGACCCCTAACTCAGGGGTGTCTCAAAAGGTGCATGTAGCCCTCATTGGTTCCCCAGTCTAATGGCTGCGTGTTGCAATCCATTGCCACAGAAGTGATCATGAGTGGTTGTATGTGATCTTCTGATACTGAAATTTAAAGCCAGTTGCCACTCTAGTCACGGCCGGTAGACTCTAGATAGTAGACTAATAAGTAAAGTAGAAAGGAAAAGAATAGAAAGTCAGGAACCTACTGTAAATGAAAAGATCCTGAAGGAAACATGATTATTTCACTAGCAGCTTGATAAAGAAGAAACACCTCTTTATTAACCCACCTTTAAGGCAAAAAGCTATCTAAATCAAAACCTACCAACTCTCAGTCTTATTCTAGATAGAATTCCTAATCCCCATTAAGTTTCTAACCAGAATAGGTTCTGTGGAGTAAAATAATCTTCAAAAGTTAGAACAAGCTGCTGAACTAAGCCAAACTTCCAAATATCCAGACCCTATCCCCACACTCTCAATCTAAAGTGTACAAACCCCCTCATAGGAATAAAGCCCCTAGAGCTAAAACAAGTTTCTGACTAAAGTCAGCCTACAGAGTGGGCCATTTTATGTTCCCTTAGCCCCACTCCATAAGGTTCTGGCCAATCAACTCTGATCACTTGACATAAAATGGAGTCTCACAGCTAGCACTAGCACTCTTATCAATGAAAATATCAGCAATGCATTATCTCAAGGTAAAAATGCTTAAATCTGAGTATTATTTCATGGTAAGGGAAGCTAAAAGAAGAATATGTATTTAGCATGTATACCCTGTAATTCTCTTGGGGTTGTTTTCCTTTTTCTTTTGGGGATTTATTAAGGAACTTTAATACAAAAAACACATTATTAATTAAATCCTTTTACAAATGTGTACTCTGGGATCCTATGCACTCTACTGCAGACTGTTCTATCACTAAGTGTCAACTAACTGGTTATGAGTTTGATCACAAATGTGATATTACTGATATGTTTGACAAAATTTTAGAAAGCATGTCCTTACTTTTGTGAGAAGCTGCAATGAGTTTTGAATCAACCTGGGCCAGTGGGTTATATGGGCTGGTAACCAAATGAACTCACTGGTCTTATCTGAATTTCACTTTGAGCTTCTGCATTCATTTTTACTCCCAGACTCAAATGGCTGACAACCTATGAGAACTGAAAGCAGGGAGGCGAATAAAAAGGCTCAGATGGATTCCTGCAAACAGAAATTGCTGGTGTAATTGTGATTTCACAATGTAGAGTGGGCCTGAGTAGGGAGTGATATGTAGCTTTGAAGGGGATTATGCTAGGAGAGTAGGAAGCACCTTGGGGGAAGATTGTAGTGTGTGGTTAGAAGCTATGTAAATGGTAAATAATAACAAAAATTAGGAAGTAGAAATTTGATGATAAAGGAAATAACTACTCCTTGCTCATGAATATTATGTTAAGGAAAGACCGGGGGAGGGGCAAGGGGAGGACCAGGTTTTTCTATTATAGTGGTATAGTTCCAGAGTTATTCCATTCAAGTCAATGGAGTTAAATCTGTGAAATCAAAACCGGGCCCCAGGTATGTTTAATGGCATTCTGGTCAACAAGCTTTAAGTTTGCTTGACTATATTAATGATCCTTTAAGAGATTTCTTTTTCCATGCATGGATATGTACTATTTATAGAATCAGACATTTGCAAAAGTTTATAAGTTTAGAAAAGGTTTATGATCCCAGACTGCTTCCACAATTTGGCACAGATTGTCAGTCTTGGCTCAAAGGAAGCACAGGCCTGATTGAACATGATGCTTAGCTATCATAGTTCAGGCATCCTAGCAGAGCAGAGGGGAAACCCACACAGCACCCACCTACACAGCACCTGGGCTGTGAATCAGTAGGAGACTCTCAACGGAGGAGCTAAGATGCACAGACCATAAATATTATACCAATAAGAAAAGGGCAGGGTCAGGAAAGCAAGCAGTACTTAAGGAGATTTTTAAGCTGCTCTGTTCTTGTCATGCTTATTCAGTTAACAATACAAAGATGTCCTCCTGTCTGAGTTCTTTTTATTACCATTGTCCGAAAACTCCTCATAAGCTATCTAATTCCAGGGGCCTTTTGTCTTAGCAAGGAGGATGCTTTTAATGTGTGTGTACATCATACATTAGAAATATTGCCATTTATGAAACCCACTGAGGATGACAACACTAAATCTCCTCTCAGGCTACCAACTGTTTTAAAAGGCTGGAATGAAATGTTTAAAAATATCATGGTAATAGGTTTATATATAGTGCCTTTTAACTGAGAGTGCTTTACAAATGTAGGGCCTGATTCTCCCCTCCTTCTTTTCGATGAGTGACAGTTTACTCTGTGAGTAGTCCCATTTAAATCAGCTATATGCTATAAATGGGCCACTTAATCCATTGCAGAAATGAAGCCACTTCTGGGTTGATATGTGGCAACTCATGTGGTAGTTGCTATTAAAAACAATATTTGCCATCACCTACTCCACATTGGAATCTGAGCTACCTCATTTTCTGCCTACACTTAGAATCAACAATATCTGTGATAAGTGTGGCAAAGTTACCTTTTCAAATGGTTCATGCTGCTCCTGTAACACAATAGTTAAGGACAAGAAATGAAGGATACCTTTTCTGATTGGAAATGCAAGGGGCTTGGTTAGGCAGAAAGTAATTACCAAGGAATTTGGCCCGGCTATTATGTTTAACACTCCGACTTTACCAACAATTATAACTGGGATCTTTTGTGATCCCAAGTGCTTCCAGGCTTCAGTTTACATCTCAACCCAGTGCCTACTAACAAGATGCACCAGTACAACCTATTGATCATCAGCACTTTTACTTGTATCACCTGGGTGTACTTGGAGGTCTCTGTTCCAAATAGCTGTTTGAGCACTTACAGGATGCTATGGCTATAAGATAATATTACATTCTAATATTTATATAAATATCCTAAACAACATGACTGAAATAATTTAAAATACTAAAACAGTCTCTTAAAACAGAGAAGCAAGACTTGTCAGTGTTAATCATTCAGTTACACAGATAAGAAATTAAATGCAGATGAAGGATTTCCACATGGTGTAATATCAAATTCTGAATGAGGCTTAGTTTTGTTCAGGGTGACATTATATATCTCAGAACCAAAGATTCAAAGATCAAGTGAATTAAAAATCAGTACCTCCTGCCACACACACGCACATATGCCACTCGTTATAAAAATCATTTTAAAAATGTGTCTTCCTTGAGTTTAAATTCCTAAAGTCTAAGAAGAAAAAAACAAACAAACACTCCACACTTAGATTAAATGGATCTTTTAGCAGTTGACCCTTAATTTAAAAGAACAGTAGCATGTCTGGTGGACTCAGTTTTGATTGTTGTTTTAAATCATTAAGGGGAAAGGCATGCAGGATTTCATATAAACACAACGTCCATTTTTCAGAGCTCTGTCCTTCTGATTATTTGCCTATATTTGGCATTCACCGAATTATAGGGGTATTGGACAGTCTGAAATTCAAACCACTTCTATAGCTATAGGATAAATCAGGGAAGATATCTGCAATGTAAACTTTACAGATACGTGGTTTGCCCTGCCAGTGACCTTAATCTTATTCTAGCAGGACCATTCTCTAGGGGCAAAAAAATGTAATTCAGTCAATGTTAGCTTTTTCGTGATCCTCTTTTAAGCATATTACCGCCAACATGTTTATATATATATATATATGCATGCAAGTATTATGTTATGGACTGAGTTCGCTAGAGGATGTAATGAGTTGAAAACCCTTGAACTCTGGCAGAATTTGTATTGCACTTCTGAATAGGTAGGTATCTCCTAAGCAATCCTAATTCTAGCTCTCATCCTTGATTTAGGGCTTTCTATAGCACCCGTAGAAGTAGCTGAATGCTTCCTGTAGTATTTTAGGACCTGTTCCAAAGTCCGTTGAAGTTGATGGGCTTTGGATCAGGCCCAGTGTATTCCTGTCTCAAATAATTCTGTATCTGATTTCAAATGCTCTGACAAATACTTGTAAACCTGTCTTCAGATAAAAAGCACCTAACTAAACTGAACAGTGAAAAATGTACGTGTGTATTGAATTGAAGCTATTGAATTATGTTTATGCAAAATATTAAAGAATATGTATGTGCAGGGATGAATAGTTTCTAGTGGCAACATTTAGGAACAGAGACTCAGACTTTCTGGGTTCTATTCTCAGCTCTCGCGCTAATTCTCTCTGTGACCCTGTGAAGTCATTTAACTCTATCTCTGCCTCTGTTTCTCCAGCTGTAAAATCAGCATGCTACTTATGAGAGCTACATCCCTGTTTGCACCATCTTCTGAGATTTTTGGATTCAAAATGCCAAATATAAAATCACAAAACAATCATGACATAATTAAAATTTCAAAACGTCACACAGGCTTTTGAGCCATGCTGCTTCCTTTTAAGGGCTAGATTACAAACCCCTTACTTCCAGTGATGATCAGTTACTTCAGGTATAGTGCCACTGAACTAAATGGGACTACGTGGGTGTCACAGAAAGTTTGATAAAAACATAAATACGCTTGGTGAAAGGTTACAATGTAACACTACTTTGTCTGAGAATTCAGAACAATAACACACAAGAGCCCAAAGAGAGAGAGAAATCAGGCTGCTCCATACGACAATAAGGCGCAAGTTATGCCAGCTTGCTTTATGCTGGCTCTTTCCAGACTGATTGTTTGCTGATTGATTCAGATGACCCAGATCATATGGCTTTCCTTAGAGACTCCTAGCCTGCAAGCAGGATCAGGAAATCCCTCACACTTAAAGCAATAGCTTGTCATTTTTAATCAGTTTCTAATACACCATACTCCCCAGTGTGTATAAATGTTACAATCCAGCATTAAGTTAATAGGGAGATGCATAGCAAATAGCATGCACAACTATTTAGGTCTTCTGCTGGGAAAAGCAGTCAGATATCTTACCAACAATATGTAAGCAACGTTTGAGGAAACAAGTGTTTTACTATCGATCACAATTTAAATGGTTCCTTCTGATTTTGTTTGCTTGACAATGCACGTGCTATATTTGAGACATTCTTGATATTTGTCAGTGGTCACTATACTATATAGGGGGAGAAAAATGTTCTGGAAAGCAGTGGCTGCATTTTCACTCAGTTCATTGAATCATAGCCACTGATTAGAATCACATGGATATGTATTTCCTCTCATGCACGCTGCAGATCGACAGAGTGCCATAATAAACATAACATTATCAAATGCACTGATGTGGGTGGTGTATAAAACCAGGGAGATCCTGAGGTTATTCTTACTACAGAACCAGATTCAGATTTTATCTCTTCAGTTTGCTTATTTGGGATGTTGGTTTGGATTGGTTGGTTTCATTTTGGGGAGATTCAATCTCTCATGTATGTTTGCTGGTTAGGATGCTTGCTGTTACCACTTATTGCTCTTGAAAAGTCTGTGTGTCCCTACAGCAATGAGGTTTTTTTCCTTGTTTCGGTGTGTTTATTTCACATATTAAGAAAACACAATATTTCAATATTAATAAAGGAGAAATTGCATGTAATGGACTACATTTAAACTTTATATTTAATAACATACTGAAGAACATATCTTGTATTACAGGAAAGTCAGATCATTTTTGCTTTTGCTGTTTATTTAATTGTTTTCAGATACAGTATGGTGCTGTTTCCATGAGGAGAAGGATCCTTGGATAAGACATTATGTAAACAACTGATGAATGGCCCAATCCTGTAAGATGCATAGCAGCTCCTATAACACTCCTTGCATCTCTGCCTTGCAAGCAGTACTCAGCACCTTGCAGATATGGTCCCACAGTGAGTATTGGGTCAGCTTCTTTCCTGTGGCTGAGCTCTGCTCTAGGGGGGGTGCAGTTTGCTGAGCAAGCATTGTATTGCAAAGGGACTGGTTTGCATTTGAGAATCTGTCCCTGTGTGTCACCTCTGCCCCCATCTGCATGGCCTGTTGGTTCTCCTCAAGTGTTTGTAAGTGTATCCCCTGCCAGTGCCTGACCCACAAAGAGGAAGCAACCCCTATCGCTTGCATATACTATATTACATACTATAGCTAACCTAGTCTCCTATAGCTGAAAAGGTTGGGGGCCTGTGTTTTGGAGCAGAATGTTCTGGGTTCTGGGAGGATGCTGCCAGTGTATGTAGCAGCTAACTGTGATGTCTGTATATTTGCCACTGACTTGGTACAGATTGGTGTGGTATAGAGTCATATACTGTACACTTCATGTTTGCAAAACTTAGGATATCACAGATATGCGGCATTTAAGTAGTAGCCAAATATTGCTCTTTACAAAACTGTGGAAAGATGGACTCTCAGTTTGATCAGATGCTGATCTTTTTTGCCCAGACTCACTTTATGTGGAGAGAGAAATCTGCATTTTAAGTTATATTCCCTTCAACTCTCATTGGCAGTTAATGAAATGAGAGTGAACACTGAGGAAATAATTAAACGTTGTGCAATTAGGACTACAGCACACTGAGGTATAAATAAATACAAAACAATATATCTTTGCATAGATTTATTTTGTAGCCTATGATTAGTGCCTATGGCAAACTAAATTCTTGCATAGCACTGTAGTCTGATCCTAAAACCATACATAACCCAAGAGCACTAGCTAAGGTGCTTGTCAGGGAAAAAGCAGCAGGAATACAAGGCTGACTGGCAGATATGTGAAACAGTGATCAGAGCAGAGAAAAGAAAGACCGGTTCAGCAATATTTGTACTATGAGTGGCACCTTATCCATGTTGCCAATGGATCTCAAACTTTCCTACAACAGTCTGAAGGTAAAAATCAAACTTCTCAGCAATGAAATGCTCAGACCTAATATTTTATCCATTTGCCTTTCCCTGCAAACATCAGTTCAAACTATGTAGTGGTTCAGTGGATATTAGTTTCTCCTCTTTCATTCTTCAGAGTGATCTGTGTTCCGTCAGCCCCACAACTGAAGAGACCCTTCGGAAATAGGGAACATCAGTACTCACCAAACATTATTAGGTTAATTCCAGCCAGGCTAGCTGTGATGGGAGGTCCTGACGTTGAGCAAACCTGTTTCCTTCACTAGGATGTGTCAGTTAGAACCACCAACTGCAAGGATTTCTTCTGTTCTCATGAAAAAGGAAGGAAACAGCTGGTAAATGTTTCACAGATGGTGAAGCTCTTGGCATCTCTCAGGAGAGGGCCACCCATACAGATGGCTCATTATTTTAACATTTGGATTTTCATCTTATTAAAACATCTTTTTTTCTGGTTTTATTTAGCATCATAAATTCTCCTACACTTTAGTTAACTCAGTGAGTTAGGGTGTGTGGCATGCACTAAGGAACGTCATTTGTCTAAAGTACATATCTGTATCATCATTATTCGGAACTCTGGTATGCAGCTAGTGAACTTGAACCTGATTAAAAATACCCAATGCAAGTGAATGCTCAGAAATACGACTTTCTCAAGCAAAGGTCAGCTAAGCCAGTATAGAAGCTGAATTATTCAACAAACAAAGATGTACACAGTGAAACAGGAAAATATTTATAACTGAGGCATCACAGTTACTAGTGCTCTACAATGCAGTATGCGTATACCAAAATACAAAGGCAGTGCAAATGTGTGCAAGTAAGCATACCATGTTTATATATTATTTATATAAATAAATGCAAAATGCTACATTTAAAAATCTGATCAGAAATCCAAGTTACAAACTGAGGCTCATTTCAGAAATGTGCGCGTGCAAAATCATGCACATATTTGCACACCTAGTTTCACCTTGTATTTATGATTTTGTGTGCAATGATGTACATTAGCGTGCAAATAAGTACAAATTCTTAGCATATATAATGGGTACATTTCAGATTACTCTTCTAAAGTTGGTATTACTAGCCCTAAGGGGCAGATGGGAGAAAGTGAGGCATAGAAAGGTGAAAGGACTTGCCCCATGTGACCGAGGAAGTCATGGGCAGAACTGAGAGTTGAATCCATGGCACCTGGCTCTCAGTCTAGTGCTCTATATGCTGCAACACACTTGAATAGCCAACTGGTCGCTTATTCATGCAATTGGTGCAATGGCTGATACATGCACACACTTTATTTATTTATTTTTGCATAGGCCTAGTTCTGCAAATTTGAACTGTAGATCTTTAACCCTATCTAAACTTCAAACAAAACAATGAGTAAAAAATAACATGCAATTAAAAAGTAAATGAATTTTGGTGTGCATTTGTCCACGACTTTGTTAAGGTTCAAAGCCGCTCTGTGAAATCATTAAGGTTTATGCTTATGCTGTAGATATGGATTAACAACAGAACAGATTGTGTCACATGGATCATCCATAAAGATGAAAACCAGTGACTGATGCACATACAATAGCTGCTTTATAAACCTCCTTGTGGTGCTGATCATGAGAGGTACTGCCACTGAGTGTTTAGGATCAGGCCAATCTCTGCCATTTAAAAAAAGAAAAAGAAAGATCCGACACCAGGTGAAAGTCCAGTCCAGCCTCTGGATGTGTCTGCAACTCCAGTAGGTCCACACACGTATCTAGGATTTGGCCCAGAAGTTATTAACTACAAAATTTCCCCTTAATAAAATGCAGGGCCAGATCAGCTGGTGTAAATCATGGTAGCTCCATAGAACCAATGAAATTATAGAATCATAAAAGGGTAAGACTGGAAAGGACCTTAACAGATCATCTAGTCCAGTCCCCTGCATTCAAGGCAGGACTACATAATAACTAGATCCTTCCTGACAGGTATTTGTCTAACCTGTTCTGAAAAACCTCCAGTGACGCAGATTCCACAACCTCCCTAGGCAATTTATTCCAGTTCTTAACTGCCCTGACAGGAAATTTTTCCTAATGTCCTACCTAAACCTCCCTTGCTGCAATTTAAGCCCATTGCTTTTTGTCATCTCCTCAGAGGCTAACAAGAACAATTTTTCACCCTCCTCCTTGTAACAACCTTTTATGTACTTGAAAACTGTTATCATGTCTCCCCCCGCCCCCAATCTTCTCTTCTCTAGACTAAACAAACCCAATTTTTTCAATCTTTACTCATAGGTCATGTTTTCTAGACCTTTAATCATTTTTGTTTCAGTCCTCTGGACTTTCTCCATTTTGTCCACATCTTTCCTGAAATGTGGTGCCTAGAACTGGACACAATACTTCAGCTGAAGCCTTATCAGTGCTGCGTAGGGGTATGTCTTCACTCACAGTCGCCAGATCGATTCTTCGGGATTGATTGAGCGGCAGTGGAGACCCGCTCAATCGATCTGGAAGTCAACTCAGTAAATCCACCCCCACAAAAAGATTAACGCTGCCTCGGTGGGAGGGCATTTCCCATTGGCGCAGCATAGTGGGGATGCCGTGCTAATTAGAATTTAGGAAGTTGATGGGAGATACACAAGCTACTCTACATATCTCCCGTCGACTGCAGCTGAATTTCCCACGAGTGTAGACTAGGTCTAGAGTGGAAGAATTGTCGTGTCTTGCTTACAACACTCCTGCTAATACATCCCAGAATAGTGTTTGCTTTTTTTTTTTTTTGCAACTGTGCTATGCTGTTGAAATTTATATTTAGCTTGTGATCCACTCTAACCCCCAGATCCCTTTCTGCAGTACTCCTTCCTAGGCAGTAATTTCCCATTTTGTATGTGTGCAAAATGGGATTTACACCAGCTCAGGGCCTGATCCATGGAACTCTTGTTCATTCTGAGATCAAAGTGCCAGCAAATGGTAAACATCATTTATATTTTGCAGCCCTCTAATTTAAAAATAGCCAAACTGATTTATTATTAAACGAATAGGATCTTATGGTGAGACTTTGTATGCCAAGGGACATCCAAGCTGTAAATCCTTCCAGAATGGAGTTGCTAGCTGAAATACTGAAAACTCTGTAATGCTGGTGGGTCCTGCTGTGTAATATTTATAATATACGGTCTAACCTAATCACATCCCAGAAAGAGATGGTATGGAGCTGACCTGGAGTCAAGAATCAGGACCAAGGGACACCTGGGACGTAGTTGAGAGCCCGAGCCCATGGGTGAGCCAGAGATGTAGTTGAGAAGCAGAGCCAGGCGTGTCAAAGATGGCCAAGGGCAGGAACTGAATTGGGGACCACAGCAAGCTGTACAGGAGCAGACAGAGGAAGCAGGACCAAGTGCAGCTGTGGGCATAGAATGTGTTGAGCAGCCAGCATTTGACTGCTGCTGGGTCAACTAGTAGCTAGCTTCACTGCTCCACCGATCAGGAAGTGCAATCGATCAGGAACACCTTGCCAGGATCAGGTGTGTCCAGTGTATTGCTAGGAGACTGATCCTGCTGCAGTTGGCGCCCTGACAGATGGAGGGTCAGATTTTTTGCAAGACCTCAGTTAGCCACCTAAATGAAGTGGCCAGTGCTCAACATCGTTGGCCTGAAAGGGAGCTGCAGACTACCTTTTGAAAACCCCCACTTAATGATGGTGTCTAAATGAGAGCTGAGTTTGTCCAAAAAGCTGGCCCGAGTTGTGGGAATGGATTACTTTTGAAAATCTGGCAGAGTTCTTAAAACACCAGGGCCTGACTTTTCCTTGCCTTCCGAGAAATGAGTAAGTGGGAATATTGAGCTAAAGGAAGCTGAGAAAATCTGCCATGCAGCTCTCACTTGGAAAGGGGGCTGGGAGCACCTGGAATGGAAAGCGTGTCCTACAGCACCCACCTCTTGCCTCTATGAAAGCACAACGTGGTTGACACAATGGCTGCAAAAGTTACAGCAAACATGCTTGAGGACATCTATTGTATTTTGAATTAAGATCATCCTTGGTTATAAGGCCAAGAATTCTAGTCACCCTGGGCAAACATCTGTGAAACAGAATTAGAAAACGTCTCTGAAGCAGAATTAAAGTATGAATGAATAGCTGATACCCTTGATCTCTCCTGCTTAGGCAGAGGACCTGACGCCACCATTCTTGATATACACAGATATAGTCACGGTAATGGAGATGTAGTTGTGCACAGGGATAGGTGATGAGGGGAGGGGCAGGAGTGAAGTGCAGGCGGAATAACAAGTCTGTGGCAATGGGAAGGAACACACATGAGAGCAGTGCGTCTTCCATGCCACCTATCCACAAGCAGTGGAAGCTGCTGCTGTTTGCTGCAGTGTCCTTTTCAGGGAACACCGTCCAGGATCCCACAGTTCCTGTGTTTGTGGTCTTATGGGCAGAGCCCAACACTCACCACATCCTTCTTTTGTCCTGGACCTCACCTCGACTTGTCCCAGCATACGTGCAGCAAGCGCTGTGAGACGAGCATACAGTGTAGTACTTTCCCCTCCAGCTTTGCCTGCTTTTCCTTTAGGATGCCCCACTTTGTGTAGTGCTTCCTATGGGCTGAACACATGTGGAGAGCTGCTGTCCCTATGCTTCAATGAGGGCTGCTATGGAGTGGTAACTTGCTCATTTTGTTCTGTCAAATTCTGTCTTTGTTCTTTTCATTCACCGAGGAGGCATGCACCCAGGTCTGATCAGGCCCTGAGGATTTTAGCAAAGGCAAAGGTGCTCCTGTTTACTCTCACTCAATTTCTCCCTTCCTTCCTCTCTGCTCCATGCTTCTGAGACTCCGGTCACAATCGATATTGTGTCAAAGGCCCAGTTCTCTTTGGAACAAGCAACCAACAGCCTTACTCAGCAAAGTCATCGTTTCTGCAGATTTTCACAGGTGAGTTTGGCTGCACTCTGGAACTGGAGTTGGCCCCAGACAGAGCAAGGCAAGGACAGACTGAGCAAAGCGGAGTTTGGTACTGCATGTGAATAGATACCTCTTTTGGTAGACTTACAAAAGGCCAATTTTCTAATTAAACTAAGCATTAAATTCTTAGATTCAAAGATTCATCCTAGTCCCCTGTCATGATTCAAAGATTCATCCAAGTGCTCTGTTATGTGCCCTGTCTATGCTTTGTTTGAGAGGTTTTTTTTTTGTTTTTGTTTTTTTTTTGTTTTTTTTTTTTTTTTTTTTGCACCAGTGTAGCTACTCCAGTGCAAACCTGAAATGTAGATGCACTGCACCAATTAAAGGTGGGACTTGTACTTGCATGACTGACACTGGTAAATTGCACTGGCACATTGCCTGTTATAGGGGTTTGTGCTAATGCAGGTATTTCAATGTAGGTACCTTGGTGCAAATTTCCTCAATCTAGACAAGCCCACAGAGTAGAAATAGCAGTTTGATTGTTGCACTCTGGGCAGCAAACTGATTAAAGAGTAAGACATTTGACTGTCTGCCATATGTGGCCATATGTAGACTAAGATGTTGAGGAATTTTAAGGGGACTTAACAAAGGTCAGAGCAGAGGTGTTGTTACGGCAGATGATAGTCAGTGTTGACTAATTTAATGTAAAGCACGTTGAAAAAAATAATTTAACAGATGACACTGGTTTCTATAGGTCCTACTAAAACAGGAGAAAGACCTGGGTGTTGTTATAGACAGCTCTAGGGGAAACCTCTGCTCAGTGAGAAGAGCAGGCTAAAAATAAACAAACAAAAAAATAACATTGGGATGTGTAGGAATTGGGCTAGAAAATAAAGCTGGAAATATTTAATATTTTACATCTATAGTCAGGAAGCAGGATAAAACTGCCAGGACCCTTTCCTTCAGCCTGCCACTTATACCCCTTATTTCAAAAGCATCCTGCCTGTTGCTGCCTGCTCTTCAGCTCAAGGCGATGAGGAAAGAATGAGCAGAGCTGAAGAGAAGGTTCATTCCTGAATGCTGGTGAACAGAGGCTCACAACACTGTCACCAGGGCTCAGAGGAGCTTCCTGCCCCACTTATGCCAACGCAGCAGAGTCTGCAGAACTTTGCTTCTGCTCTCCTTCGTTAACCTCCTTCTCATGCAGTCTCACCACTACCTACTCAGCTTATAGAGCACCATTGCCTTTAAAATGCTATAGGGCCCAATACTGAGGGGAGCAGCTCCTTTTATATCCCCATCCACCCTGAAAATGGCCAGAGTGAGTGTGGGGGAGAGAGGGAGAAAGGAAAGCGATAGGATAGGCAGAAGATTTGAGGAAGGATATTTCCCAAAGGGGTGGGTGGGAGGGAAAATTTCCAAAGGCAGCGTAAGGGAAGGGGGTCAGTTTCTCAAAGTGTTAGGAGAAAGAGGGAAGGTTCACACAAATGTGGCAGTGGGAATGCACAGGGTGAGTTAATGGACAAAGGAAGGGAAGTTTAAAAATGCATTAATTTATAAGAAGTCATTAAATGAAGTATTTAACTTCACTAGGAAAAGCAGCTTACTCTGTACTTGGATAAGGCTGCAAAACTCGCCTCTCCCCATTGAAGGTTTTACTCCCAGCCCTTGGAGTTTCGGTGAAAGGGCACTTCGGCTCTCACCACAGAATGAACTTGATCCGCTTTGTCTATACTGGGTTCAGCTCTGGTCACCTTCTCTCAAAGGACATGTCTATACAGCACCTGGGAGTTTGCTCCCAGCATGGATAGACAGACATGATCTAGCCCACTAAAAATAGCACTGTGGCTATGGCGACACAGGCAGAAGATCAGACTAGCCACCCAAGTACAAGCCTGTCCTATGCCCCCAGGTAAATACTCAGGTGGCCACGCTGTTAGTTTTAGCATGCTAGCGTGAGCAGAGCTAGCGTTTGTCTGTCTACCTATGTTGGGAGGCACATTCCGAGCTGAAGTGTAGACGTACCTAAAAAGGATATAGCAGAAATACAGGTGTTCAGAAATTTAAGATGCTGGTAAGAAGAGATATGGATGGGCTTCCACATGAGAAGCAAGTGAAAATAGCTGGAGCCTTTACTTTAGAGAGGAGATGCATAAATGGGGACATAAGTTACACAGAGTAATGAATGGGCTAAAGAAGATAAGCTGTTTGCTCCTATTTGCCCTTTCAAGAATAAGGGGACGTCAGTGAAACTGAAAGGCAGTAAAACTTGAAACTGACAAAACAAAATATTTGTTTGCAAAACCTGTAGTTAACCCCAGAAACTCACTGCCACAGAAATCAAGAGCTTAGTAGGAGTCAAAATAAGGATTAGATATTAATGCATGTTGAGAACATCCAAATTATATTAGTTAGGGTTTTTTTTTTTTAAAGATTTAGAAGGGATATAAACCTTTGTGTTTTAGGTCAGAAGCTAACCACTAGTAGATGGGAGTTAGGAAGAAACTTTTACTATGGGTATATATGGGCCCATAATTGTGCAGATCGGGGAGAGGAAAGAGGGAGAAGGGGAGTTTGCATCTTCCTGTGAAGCATCCACATCTGACATTGTTGGAGACAGGCTACTAGACAAGATAGACCATTGGCCTTATCTGCTATGGCAGTTCCTATATTCCACACTCTGTACACAGTTCAGAAACATGTGTCCTAATTTTACATGGGCACAGATGCTATTAGCTTGCAAGTGGAGTGTGGATTAACTCACTGAAATCTAGTCTGGGTGTGGGGGACTTCCTTTTTTGATCGTTATAGGGTATGAATGTTCTGTAATTCCTCTAGTGCAGAAGAAGCTGTTTGGTGACAGCCATCAAATAAAATTCCTGCAAGAGCCTGGCAGCAGAATACATTTGTCTGTTTAACTGCATGCAAAACGCTTGTCAAGACAGATTCTGGTGCCCTTTCCTAAGCAGGCACTCTTATTACCTGGTGTTCCATATAGCACGGCAGAGATGGCATGTGCATCCCCACTAGCCTTTGAAGACTTATCATAGCTCGAACATATCTTTATTTACATCTTGGCACGTCTGAGAAGGACACACCACCAGCAATTCTATGGTGGACTTCTGGGGCAAGTCTGAAGGTGGGTCAGGCAGCAACGTTCAAACCAGGAGTTAATCTTCAAACCTTCAAGGGGTTTGGCTCCAGACACTCTTAAGGCATGAAAGGCTGATACATTCCCATTTCATTTGCTACAGGGTCCAGACAGTCCTGTGGAAGAAAATAATCCCATTGAGCCAAATCATTTCCACTGAGAGAGAATGGAAGACAAACAATAGATACAATGGTGATGAGAGGGATATAACTGCCTAGATTGATAGACAAGGAAGTGAGCATGGCAAGGGATATGATGCCTGTTTAAGGACATCTACTTTCTCCATGTGCTGGCTGATGGGAGAACTTTGTATCTATGGTAGGGGGTTATTTAATCCAATATTAGTGTTGTTTCATGTTACTTCAGCCTCATGACATAGTAGGCTGCAGGGTATGTGCAGTCTATGTGGAGTAACATGCAGATTCTATCTTCACATGTATGACTGGATTTCCTCATCCCTCTGCATTTCCTTGGGCTCGCCTTGCCTGCCTGCATCTCTGCTCAGACTGTGTCTAACCCACTCCTTTGTCTGTTGTTTGAGACTCTGTGATGAAGTTTGGATGACTGCTGCAACAACCAAGAAGCCTGGAAGTGAAGCTTATGTACAACTTTCCAAGCAGGGAGTGTGCAGTCATGGAATTAATTCTTTGTTGCGCCCCTCTGAGTCCAGAGTTAGATGAGGCTATGGATGGAGAACAAAGGATGGCACATTTGCTGGTAATTCAGGTGTTTGTATATGGTATAAACCGCGGGGAAGAGTAAGGGCCTATCTGGCTACATAGGGCGAGGGTTGCCACTCCTTACATCTTTCCTAGTTACCTCATTTACCTCTACTATTAATGCTACAATCACCTTTTTCACATTTTCCATCCATCATTTCTACTTTCTCCCATTTTTACCTTCTGTTCATATTAACCCCCTTCCCATCCACCTTTTTTTCTCCCTTGTTCTCTTGATGCCTTAACTTTCTTCTATGTGCATCTCTTTCTCTATCTGCCTCAGTGTTCCCTCCTTGCCAATTCAAAAGTGTTCCTCTATCATTTCAACTGTTTCAAGCTACCTCTGGGGCACTCTCTTCCTTTAGCACTGCCTGACCTTTTCTGAAAGCCAGCCTCACCTCCTCAGCATCCAACTTCAGAGGCTAAAGAGACAGGCAGACTTTAGAACATGATGGTCTGCTCTGGCAGAGGAAAGGGGGCAATGGGACTGGATGGGTAGGCAGCTGGAAATGTGAAACCACTGACAAACCCCATATGTGCAAAATAGAGAGCGCTGCAGAAAGCTGAAGAAATCCTAGAGCAGGGTAAAACCCGATAATCTATTGTGTCCAGACTGTGCTTTTACAGTGTCTCTTGTCATAGACTGCATGTAGCTTGTACTGCTTTTTGTTCTCATTTCATCCTTGTGAAAGGATCTGATCTATTCGGACTATTAAATTGTTGCATTAGGTTTTATTTTATATAGACTTTGTTTACACAGTGCAGTAATGCACTCTAGGAGGGTGTGATTTCTAAAGTGCATGAACATGTGGTGCACTAATTGGTCTCTGTAGACCCTGCTGGTGCGCACTTAAAGTTCCCTGGTATATATAATGTGGTCATGTTCAAGTACCACATTAAAGTACACAATAGAACTTTTAGAAGGCACCTTCAGGGTCTACATGGATCAGTTAGTTCACAACATGTTCGTTCATGCGCTTTAGAAATCTCATCTCTCGTAGTGTGCGTTGCCATCTATGTGGACAAACTCATCTCTATATATTACATTTATATACAGCATAGAAGTGTAGCGCTAAAAGGACCTCGAGAGGCCATCTATTCCATCCTCCTGACACTGAGGCAAGGGGTGTGCATGTGTGCACACTTGCACGCGCACGCCATTATGACAGCATATTTAAGCAGCAGTTTTGCCATTGCTTAACTGTTTTAATATTAATGTGTTAATGTTGGACTCCATCACTTTAGGTGTTTCATGTTTTCAGTAATGCTGCCTATAGAACTACTTTGTTTTGTCTCAAAAGCTTATTCAGTTATACAGTCAAGCTGTACAGTTCGACAGTCTAGCAACACCCAATCAAGCATTTTTATTCTGCTCAAAATGACTCCAGTGGACAGCATCCTCTGGAAAAATAAGTCATCAGACAGGCTAGTGGTAGGCTAAGTTCAATTTTCTGCTAAAAATAATTCTTAAAAGGCCATTTTTCATGGGAAAATATAAATAAGTAAAAAATGAACCAATTCTAATAAACTGAAATAATAAAATTAGAGATTTTGAGTATTTAAAAACTGGCATTATCTACCTGCCTACGCATAGGATGGGATTTGTGTGCAAGATCTGCAAAATGTATTTGAATAGGGAGTTTAGCACCTGAAACAAACCATCCTTCCCTTTCCCGATAGATAGGTTCTAATCCATTCCAGTTATTTAATCTCTCTGTGTGCATCAGTCCATATTTTCTTTTTTCCATATTTTGTCTTGTTTTAGTCCCTGAAAGTTTACAATCTCTGTCTTACTATGTAATGTGTATGTACAGCACCTAGCACAATGGGGTGCTAGGTTGGGGGATCTAAATGCTAATCTAGTAAAAATACATTAATAACTTGCATAGCCCACTCCTCCCTTTAAATGTCTTTTGAGAGGGAGTATTTCTAGTGGTTAGAGCACAGGACTGGTAGTAAGGAAATTATAGGGATCTGTTCCCTGCTCTACCATAGAAATAGTTTGGGAACATCATTAAAACTTTTCTGTGCTTCACTTTTCCTAATTGTAAAATGTGGAATCACACTACTTTTCTATACACAAAGTAGTGTTATGGGAATTAATTCAGTAATGTCTGTAAAGTGCTTTGAGGTCCTCACGTACAAATGCACAATATAATTATTAAAACCAAAGGGCTGAGAAGGAATATCCATTTTCACATGAAGATGCCCCCAAGCTGTGTAAACATGCACAACTATACATCTACATTGAGTTGGGAATTACCAGCATACCTCTTACATTCACCCATTGTTTTATTCCGTACTACCTCCATTGGTGTACAATGTACATCTGTGGCCGTTTGTCAATATACTGGGTTTGGTCCAGAGCCAGGAAACCCTGGAATCTCCTTCTAGCCTTGTCTCTTTTTGTTCTATTCTCTGTTTACTTGGTTTCAGTGTGCTCAGTAGAACTATAGCCATAGCATTTTGGAAAAAAAAAAAACTATTTCATCCTTTTTATGAATGTTCTAAATATAACATTGAAGCAAAACAATACAGCCAGATAAACAAAGAAGCACAGGCAATGTAAGCAAAAAAACTCTTCAGCAGATATTGAGTCAGCCATTATTTTCTTTTTTTGCATGTTTTATCTAACAGGTCATTGAATTAACAATAGGTAAAGAGGGAATGAAGATGTAATGCTACTTGTTATTAATATATTTAAATATATATATATAATATATATAATAGTGAGTCTGATTTAAACCAACTAAAACAAGGACATTCAGCTAATGCTGATAGTTTCCCCTTAATTTTCCTAGGAGTGGAGGGAGGGAACTCATATCAATGGGTGATCTGTGATCTTAAGTACCAGTTTCAAGGACCTAATCCTGCTCTCAAAGATAAAATCCTGATATCCAGTCCTTTCTTTAACCAATAGACAATGTGTCTTCTCAGAAGCCATTTCAAGGGTAGAGTCTAGCTAGCTAGTCACAACAGAGGGAGTGAAAGCATTAAATATAACACTAATTATTTATTTAAATAGCTTTACAATAACACGTAATAGCTCATGTGTGCTGACTAAAGTTGGAATATTAAAGGTCTAATGCAGCAATCCCCTATTCCAAGAAAATAGTCCCTGCTCACTTGGTAGGTATGAAAGTGAGGGTTTGCAGGGTTGGGTCTAAAGACAACATTAAGAAGTGTAACGTTCCTGACAAAACATGTGTGGGGTTTTCAAAAGCGCAAAACATTGGCCTGCCTCTGCTCCCATTAAAGCCAATGGGAATTTTACTACTGACTTGAGTGGGAACACTGTTGAGTCAACGTTGAAAATACGACATAGGGGAGCTCACGGAACGCAATGGCAGCTGGCACCTGAGCAGGAAGAGCGTGCTTGAGGAGAAAGGCTCCTCCTGCCCTCATCCACCTTGAATGCCCGTGAATGGACCTGCCACAATCACAACTAAAATCTTAGTTGCTCGAATCATGTGGCCATATTGTACATAGGAAAAAGGCTGTGTTGGTATTGTGTGTCAGGACCTTAA
The DNA here is from genome assembly GCF_026122565.2 of Emydura macquarii macquarii. NCBI lineage: Eukaryota > Metazoa > Chordata > Testudines > Chelidae > Emydura > Emydura macquarii. The sequence continues at coordinate 12,633,856 of NW_027131620.1, forward strand.
ACTGAGATGGATAACTGGGGAATTTGACCTACTAAGAATAATATGCATTGTCATAATACATGGTAAAGAACGTCTCTGTTACTACACAACAAATGCATTTGAATAATTCATTGGTATTTATTTAACATACAACCACTGTTGTATTACATCTGAATCAAGGAAATTATACTCTCCTACTGATTCATGGGGGCTTTAAATACCCTCCTTTTTTTTGGCACACATGGAGGTAAGTGAATCTCCCTTGGCACATGAAATAACAGACAATTGTATGCTTGATTTAGAGACTGTGAAGCAGGCTCTATGCCCATGCTGCTCCCTTTGCACCACTCAAATGGTGCAAAAGAGAGCATAAGCCACCTGTAACTCCCTGGCATGGGAGAATTCAGTGACGGTGTAGAGTCAGCATATGCTTTCCTCCCTGCAGTCTCTGGCACAGGTGACGTTTTGGGACCGGGATAGACGGAGAGGGAGTAGGTGGCATAGCCAGAACATGGTGCACTCCAGCTGGCATAAGTTAGAGCAACCCCTGAGGTGTTATAACTTGTTATGTGGTTGGAGCAGAGAATCAGTCCACACTGCTCTGCTGCACCCAAAATCCGACCTATTATTGTGTTTTGCAAAATACCCTACTTGCAGGAACAATTCCATCCTCTTACACTCATTACGTCTTGTTTTGGAAAAGACTATTTTCATGAGTTAGGGGTGGGCCACAATCAGGACTGCTTTCCTTCAAAAAGACATGGCCAGCAATGTGAAAAGGATTTAATGCAACTTTCTTCTCATCCTCCTACCTTATTTTTCATCCTTCTGCAATGGCTAGATAAAAGTCACCAATCTGAGCATCATTTTCATTTGAACATTTACCTGAATTAGAGCCAGTACGCAAGTGCTTCCTACTGATATGGAAACCCGCTGCTAATGGGTCCTAAGAATCTAAAGTATTCTAGGCTGATTTAATCATTAATTCATCTACTTGCAATTCATTCATCTTTATTTTACCATTTACCTAATGAGGATAATAGGGAGCATCAAAACCTAAAGATTTATCTTTTTTTTTTTTTTTTTTTTTAAAGTGAGCATCTGATAATAATTAATTAATAATAGTGACAACAATAACCTTAATTTTCCAGGTATCCACCCAAGAGAGCTGTATTTTAATTATAGTTGCCATGAGGACAAATTAACTCTCCTGGATTCAAGCTTTGGTTTATAGCATTCACATCATGGGAGTAAGGAGAAAGCTATCTTCATGCAAAAATAATCAGAATATTTTTTAGAAGCTCCTACAAATGGCAGAGATGAAGAGAAGATAAATACCACTGATGATATTTGGTATGACATTGGTAATTCTCAGAGGGACCCCACAGTGTAGTGTGCCAGTGTAGATGTTCTTTGCTTTTATGAAGGTGACAGACTTGACCTGTCATGTACTAGTAACACCCTCGACAGACTAGAAATGTCACAAACTGCTAACAGTTACTACATAAGATATAAAAGCTTCTGTTTGAAAAGCTGTGGCACTTTAAAAAGGCTTATTTTTTAAAAACTAAAAAGTCTCTATTTATCCCCTTCCCACCCCCCAAGTAAGATAGTACATGTACCATTTTGAAAATGTTATAAAGCATGAGGGGGGAGGGAAAACAATTCTAAGGAGCTTAAAGACGATAAGTTAAATAAAGCAATGTCAGGAAGCTGGATAGAATGCTCAGTTATTCTACAGCCATTCTATTTAAAGGGGTCTATCAAAATTTGGGGTGGGGTGGGGGAAATGAATCTAAAATTAACATAAAACAGTTGCTTATATTAAAAGATTCTGGGCCTAATTCTGAACTCACACCAGTGCATATTTGGGATAACAGCACTGCAGCTGTGCTGATGTAAATGAGCTTATAAACAGATTTCCTGTCTGTAATTTAAATTCAACCCAGTTGAGGAGTGACTGAGAGGATTTAGGCCTGGATTCAGTAAGGTACTTGATTATGTGCTTTACTTTAACTATGAAACCCATTGAACTGAATAGGCTCGCTCAAGCTTAAAGTTAGGCACATGCTTAAATGTCTGGAGGATTAACAGCCTTAAGCAATTGTTTGGTGGTCTGTGTGAAGTACTTTGACATTTCAGTCAGATTCCTAATGTTAGCTAGCTATACTTCACTAGAGTAAATACATATCTCTGAAATGAATCTTTAGTTGCTAATATTTAAGCCCATTAACTTTAGTGAAGTTACTCTAGCTTTGTACCATCAGTGCAATTGGGTGAAATCCACCTCTGTATAAAGGGCCAATGCAAGGGCTATGAGCCACATATGTCTCCCTTAAACTCTCAAAATGGTGCTTAAGTGATGCTTAGGTCCTGTGTTGACCCTCTGCACAGAAATGGATTTTGTGTTTAATTTTTCTGTTCTGATAAGCCACATTTTCTGGGCCAGGGCATCTCTACGTTGTGGGCTTTCAGATCCATATGGGAATCCAGATCCAAAATTCACCCCCTCAGATCCATCTCTAATTTAAGGATCCTTATGGCATCACAAACCACTCAAGCTTTGTTCTCGTAGTTAATGGGATGTTATCAGAACACTTTCATGTCTATATAGCCTTATATCTTGCATTTGCCTAGGGAATATCCTCCATATACAGTGTTAAAATTGCATGGTTTCCTTGCAGAAAGAAAGCACTTTGTCTATTTGTAAAACATTCTATTATCACACTTCATGATGAATGAGATGTTTTTATTTGTTTCTTTCCTGGCTGTCTTTATAGGATGATCTAAGGTTAATGGTGAAAGCGGTACCAAAATAAATGGTTTCATGTAGACAAATCTTTCATCGGAGCACTTTGTTTCAGCAAACTTGGAAGCAAAACAAATGCATATCTGTGAACTGTTTGCATTGATTCTTTAACTTCAACCTTAAGAACTTTGGAAAGTTTCTCAGATTTTTTTTCATGTCACCTCACAAAATTCATAATTTAATCTAAAGGTAAATTCAATTTTGCACATATACTGAAGCTCTTCCCCCCCATCCTGAATACCCAAGAATTTTATGGAGGGATTAAGAAGGAGCTATGTCCTGGTCCCACGACTGAAGTTCCTAGGTGCTATTATGATACCAATAAATAATAATAATAAAGTGAATTGTCTGTTCATATCAGGCCTGGTCCACGGTGCAAAAAGTTGTGTTTAAACATGATTGAGAAGAATTGCAATGTAACTTCAGTTTTTGTTTCGATATGACTTCATGTTGAATTTTTAAAACTCTTTGTATTGTATTATGCATTATAATACAATGATTTTTTTCTGGAATTTCCCTTTTTTGAACATTTTGGGTTTTGTTCAAAATCAGAATGCATCCAAATGTTGAAATCTCACAATCTCTGGGAAACGGAATTTCTATCCTCCACACAGCTCTATTCAAAATACATTTTCCCTTTATCTGGGATTCCCTTGAGTTCCACTGTTTTCTGACAACGTTTGGGAGTCAAAAAACTGACTCTCCAGGGTCACTCTGAGCTCAGTCCTTGAAAATAAAGCCACGTGTAACATTCAGTCTTTTGACTCTTTTTCTATCCAGGTCACTGTAACAAGGCAATTGGTTCTCACCTGATTTTAGCAGATTCCTTCATTATAAAGCTATCTCCCCTCTTCTACGCTCCTCATGTGGGGCTCCTCCAATCTTGTCAATAGCAGATTTTAACCTGTTTCAGAGCAAAGCCCTGATTCTCAGAGGTGCTGAGCATTTGTAGCTCCAGCTGAAGTCAATGGGAGCTGTAGTAGCACAGCAACCCGAGAAATCAATCACAGGTGATAAGGCTATTAGGCCTAGATTAGAGCAGGGCTAGAAATGATTTCTCATCCTGTGAAAATGTTTGATATTTCAACAAATTTTCCTGTCAAGAGTGAAAATCTTTCAATTTTATAAACCAAAAATCTGAAGGAAAAAAAAAATCCGTTCATATCAATAGAAACGCATTGCTTTCATAATTTCAAAATGTTTCGTTTAGATTTCAACCATATTTTATTTTTAAAAAAAAATTAAAATGTTAGTTAGCTTATTTCTTTAAAAATAAAAGACAAAAAACTCCTGGAATGAAAACATTTTGACCACTTTGAAACTTTTTTTGAAAGTTTTCCAACTCAAAAAAACTAGCCAAAATCAGCTCTTTCCCATGAAAAGTTTTTTTTTTCAATGACATAACATTTTCTGAAGAAAAAAGGTTTCCTCAAAAAATTCCCAACCAGCTCTAACCAAGATTTTAAAAAACAGAAGTTGAATGGAGAACCCAAAATCTCAAACTGATTTCTGAGGGCTCAGCTTCCTTGAAAATCAAGCCAGTGCCTAAACATGGATATAGGAGTATAACTTTAGGCTTATTTTAAAAACTTTTGCCTTCAGTTATTTACTTTTAATGAATACCATTGCTAGAGAAAATATTTCAGATGAATTTTCACTGCCCAAATCTTTGTACAGAAACGTATCTCCCAAAGAAAACCATCTATTTTCCCTCTTTTTTTTTTTTTTGTTTTTTAATGAATTGTGATATCTTTGGCACAAACTCATCTCCAATTTATACTCTGTTACTGTAACTTTTATTTTCTGGAATACATTTTTAATAGGACAGTTTTTGATCTTCTAAGACTTCCTGGCAATGCCAGCAGACATTTCAGCTTTCCTCTCTTTGAGAGACAGGTAACATCCCATCTATATTCTCATGTGGTCTTCACATTTCTGGAATGTCACACTTTTCTGGCTGCATCTAAGCTGACTATTGTCACTCTGTGTGCTGTATGTAGTAAGCAGCAAATATCAGTGCTGTAGAGATCACAGATGGTTGTGTCTGCTCTGAACAGGGAGGCAAAGAATTTTTGTTTGTGAGTCGCAGCTTCCTTGAGTGGATTGGACAAAACCAAAATCCAAGAAAAGATGCATATTATTGTGTTGGTCAGAGATTGCACAAGCGTAATTCTCCTTTAAAAAGGGTTATTTAGTTAAATTATTTGGAGGTAGTGAAAGAAAAATACGTTGAGTGCCTCATACGTCAAGTAGAAATGCATATCCTTAAATAGAGATTTGAGTTTGATCTCGGGGAAGACTGCATTATTGCCTAGTCATTCTAGACAGAACAATTGTTGAGGGGAAGTCGTTAATGTTAAGCTGATCATAGGGTTAAAACCCAACATATTTCACCCACACAAGGTTTCAAGCAGAGAATAAAAAATTCTATTAAAATTTTATACTGAAATTCACATCGGATGTATTTTTCCCCTCATGATATACTAAGGCCTGCTCTTGCTCCCAATGAAATCAATAGGAGTTGACTTAATGGCTGCAGTATTGGACCTTAGTGGACAGACTACCTTTTCTGTAAGCGATCCCTTGCTCCCTATAATCTTGTGTCAGGGTGTAGTAATAGAGTAAAAGTTGGAACATTTGCCTGATAATATATGTGCAAGTTAATCTAAGACAAGGTATAGAATGCTACACATGCCACTTACTTTGATTCAGCTTGGCTGAGTTTTGGAAGAGGAGGAATTGGATGCGTGTTAATAGTTTCATAATGGAGTTAAAAGCCTTTCTTTCTTCTCCTTTCCCTCTGCTTGTTTTTCTTTCCGTCCTTCAGCTATGGCAGCAATTTAGAGCACATTTAAAAAATATAGTGCTTTTTTCCAATTCCAGGCCATTATTTTTTAAGTATTAGCTAGGACATACTTCTAGGTGATTATGATTATTGTATATTCATTGGATATTCTGGTTGTAACTTCCCAAACTAGAAAGATACATGCCAATCTGTAAACATGTTGGTGTTTTTATATAGTGTCAACCAAATGTTGTTTTTCTAAAGCGAAAAAGAAAAATCAAATTTATGATCAGATTTCACATTGCATGTGATAGTTGTGGGACTGTTCCTCAAACAATATGTCACTTTGGACAGGTCTGCTGTAGCAAAATGACTCTATATACTATGGAATGACTCTGAGGGTCCATTTTTAAAGGGATGCCTCATCTCTGCTCCTACCTTTTCCCCCTTAGAAAAGTCCACTGCTTAGACTTCAGAAGCCTTTTCCAGTCATTTCTGCTTTCCTCCTCCCATCACAACCTGATTCAAATAAAAGATAAAGGGCCAGATTTTCAACTGCTGTAAATTGACTTCAGTGGAGCTCTGTTGATTTACAACAGCTGAGGATGTTCTGAGATCCAAAGATTTTAAATGGAATAGGATTTGTCTAGAGCCTGAATACTGTAGGAATGAGGACATCATCCCTGAATTTCCCCCAATGGAAATGAGACAATTGACAGAAATTTGCAGCTGTGTTTAGACATGAACTACACAAGATGAAGTTCTGAGAGACAGCAAGCAAGTCATGGCTGCTAAACATCTTATTCTTTTATTTTCATTATATATACACAGTAACCATTAGTAATGTTATGTAATTTAATGTGTATACAGTAGTTTTAAACCTCATAAAATAAAGCCAAGTATACTTATAATGATATTTAACTGAGGGGCAGTTATCCATGGCTCCTCCCTTGAAGAATACCATAAGCTCCTAAAACAGACAAGCCATTACAACACACTGACTGGATACACAAAGTGCGGTAAGAAAAAGAGAGAGAAACCAAGGTGATTATTAATGGCCTGGTGAAGAACAACCAACCAAGGAGTGTTAGCCTCCAAGGAATACAAATGTGAATGCTACTGCCTACTTAAGCATTAACCCATGGCAGGCTTATATGTATTTTAATGGACAGCAATACTAGCTCAGTAATGGCAATAATGTTATAAAAAATGATCAATATAGATTCTTGATATAGTGATACACAGATGTAACCACTGGGGAGGATCTGAGCAACACATCTTCCCCTATGTGTGCGCACACACACACTTTTATTATTATCCTGTTGAGGTCACCCTTAAATGACTGCAGAATTCATGCAGTTTCACTTATGTGCCTCCTTCCCCAAACAGAGTCTAGATTTTAGAATCTCTAAGGGAATAAAAAAATTGTGTGAGTGTCGGGTTTTGTTTCCACCTGCCCCCCTTTGCAGAAAGTATTAGCATTGCAGACAAGTTTAGAGGATGTTAAGCCTTGGCTTGCTAAAGGAGGCTCAAAGATACTGCAATCTGGTCTCAGTATAATGAGCCCCTTTGTTATACTTAAATACTATCATACGATCCTATACACAGCAAAGTGTTGGGATGTTTTATATTAACAATGCACCAGCACTAAAACCTCAGACAACTCTAAAAAGGCACTAATTATTATTATTAGTGTTTTACACTAACAATAAATGTCAAATGGAACCCTGCAAACAAATAACTACCTGTCACTAAGTGAATGAAAAGCAATCTTAGTAAAGTGAATTAAAACCCAAACAACAGACAATTCAACAGGCAAGCACAGCTAGGGTGGCTTAGCTGTGTGGTTGATGCAGCTCCTGTTATAAGAAGAGCAGTATGTCCTTGGCTGTGACAGTCCCAATAGGCCTGTCTTTTCACTGACACATAGGCCACCTGGTTAGTGGGAGGTGTATAAGCTGATATCAGCTGAAGTGCATCAGCTCTAAGAGACACTTAGTCATGGTAAATGGAAATTGGATACCACTGGGGATTTAGCTGTTTTATTTATTGTATTGGCTGCAGTGCTTTGGGGGTTTTATCAGTGAAAAATTAAAGTTGGACAGTAGAGCATGTATTTGTTTGGTGACATATTCCTCTTACATTTTTCAAAGTACTTTGAGTGTGTCTCCCAAAGACTTATTTTTATAAAAGGTACATTTTATTTTTCAATCTTCATTTATCTTTGATATCTGATTGACATTTTCAGGACACTCTCATCCTTCCTGCTGAAGGAAGCTCTGCCAGTGGCAGCTTCAGAGAGCTCTTCGCAGTCTGCTCTTACAACAGGAATGAGGTCTATGACTTAAGAGCTGAAAGGAATTAAGATCTGGTAGAGACCAGGAGCAGACTTCCTAGGTGTCAGGAATTGCTTCTCACATGGTCCTCTCTTTAATAAAGCCCAGATTCCTGGGTCTTCTCAACTGTGCTCTCCCAACTGTGTAAGGCTGAGTAACCTCACTGAACTGAGTGGAGTTACCAGAGTGAAAAAATGGCACTCAGTCCTTGCAATTCAAATCAGGAGTTTAATATCACAGACCTAAAGGTGCAGATTTTTTTTAAAGCCCAGGTTGATTAGCCAGGTTTCTTGTATGGGTGGGAAAACATGGAAGGTTTAGCTGTCAGTCCAAGAGATGCATCCAACAGTTTTTGAAGCTTCCTTGAATCCCTTTCATCCAGATATCTGGCTGAATACCACACAAAACCAGATTCCATCACAAAATTTCTTGTATTTCTTGCTTCTGATTTGAGCCAGACCAGTAAAAGTTGACATATATGAAAAGGAAAGAAAAATGTACTGATCTTATCAAACAAATCTTGGTTTGAGTTGTGGATGAGGCATTGGGTTAATTCTTATTGTGGCTGAATGAGTTTACCTATTCCTGGTTTTCCGGCTTTTGGGTAGAAAAGTCTCTCCTTACTAAAGTTTCTTCAGGAAGCTTGTACCTTGAGACCAACAGCAACAGAAGACAAAATTTGTATACCTAATGCAACACCATGTGCAAATGTGTGTGGACTTCATGTTTCTTTTCATACATCCCCATCTCTCCATCTTTGTCATTTTCATCTTGAATTCCCCACAGGGGGAGTAGGGAGGTAAAATAAATAAATAAATAAATCAGTCACAATGGAATCATGACTGCAGCGATCTGTTTTATGATTTATTTTCAGTACTTGCCAAATCATTCTTGGTAGGTCTGTCTCCTCTGAGTGTGAATAATGGGAACCATCTACAATTCATCTAAGGATGAAAATATGTAGATGGCTGTATTCAAATTCAGTACTTTTTTTCCCTGTAAAACTTATCTTATTTGCACTTCAAACACCCATTGAAATGCTCTCTTGTTGAATATCCAAATGGATGTATGGCACACACAGAGTGGCATATAGTTTTTAATTTGTATTTAACAGCTGGGCAGCAATTTTGTCATGTACAAAAATGATTCTCTAAAGATATTGGCAGATCCTGCTAAGAAATTTTCCCATGACCCTACCCAAATCCCATGCATTTTAAATATAGGGGCTCCAAGATTGATATCTGGTAAGGCATAGTTCTCATAGCTCTCAGCCTGTGTACAGGATTGTTCTCCAGAATTCTGCTTTCCATAATAGGACGTAATGATGGGAAGGTACAGGTCTCACAGTGATAGGTCAACTGTAGAAAAGTGTGAGCTTCATTTACAAACTCAGCTCAGTTCCACCTTAACGTTTGCCAAGGCTCATAAATTTTTCAAGCAAACATGGGCTGCATTTTGCATCAATCTCCTCATAAGTGATGGGAAGCGGTTTATAACTTCGGCCTGAAATGATACAAAATGTGACAGTTTATCATGATTTCCACTCTGTTGTTTTTGTCTAAGATTTGTTTTGATCTTTGGCGGTTTGTCCAAGTCCAAAATTCCAAGTGAAATTTAGCAAATGCAAACCCACATGAATTGAAATTATAGTTTGTGTCTACCCATGTGAACTGAAATTATATGTGAAGATTTGCCAAGTCCTGGATGAAATAAAGCCACTGACTTGTAGAAGACATGCAGGAGCTATTCAGTATGAATCCCTCCTTTGCTAGGAAAACCTCTCCCAGTTACAGCATTCTTACGCAAGAGCAAGGATCTAGATAGCAAGAGAATCTATCCTGAGAGTGAGAAATTCACCCTATGAGAGAGAGAAAAATAAAAATAATGGAGGACATATGAAAGGAAATCCCTGAGAAATAAATGATGGGTGAGGACTGCATGGTGAGGAGGACTTGAGTGTGGCAGGCAAGGTGACCATCTTTGCACCAGAGACAAACTAGAACTGATGCACAAATGAGGAGATATAATCTCCTCTCATGGAGAATGACTGTTGAACTGAGACTGCCCTAACAGTACAATGCACAAGAGAAAACTTCCATGGTATTGTTATCCCACAGACTAGATGAGCAGTGCAGACTACAATGCAGCTCTGATGAGCTCACTAAGCTAGTGTGGCTGTGGAATGTAAAGAGGACCCAGAACAAGGCTATCGATGAGAGATGCAACCCTGCAGGCCCTCCCTAGGAAATGGAAGAACAATGGGACCTGCAGAAGCAACATTTGTCCCTGCTATTGACCAAGGAACCAAATGCAGCTATCCTGTTCGCACCCTCAAGTAGTCACCACTAAAAATACAGGGAAGGACCCCATCTACCTGCCTTCACAAAGCATAAGCCCACCTGTGCTCACATGTAGCTGTATTTCATAGAGGTGACAGATGAACAACAAGGTGGACACAAACTCTGACAAAGCAAAGATATTGGTTCAAATTCTGCCTTTATGTATGTGCAACCCCCACTGAAGTCAGTAGGACTGGCAGGCATCTATCAGAGGTCATTTATTTTTAAAATGATGAGGTGAGGGGAGAGACGTTCAGGGAAGAGGATTATTTTTCAATAAAGAAATTTTTCAAAATTTCCCACCAGGCATCAACAACTCTTTAAACCACACTGTCTATTTTGAGTTTTATTTAGATTAACAAATTCTACACTCTTGCATACAGCAGCAGAATAGAGTGAAAACACAAGCTGCCCAACAGAGCAATATCCAGTAAACATTATGCTACTCGGAGGGATTTGCTATTTAACCCCCTCCCCTCCCACACACACACAAATGGACTTGTTCAGCCAAAAGATGTCAGACAGCATCTTGCTAAAGGCAAAGGTGCCAGTGGAGCTTGTTTCCAAGTTCATGCAGATTTTTTCTCCCTACATTTGTTTTACTTTAGAAGTATCAGTCTCTTGTATTCTACGAGTATCTGAACTTACACATATGAACTAGATGAATTTTAAAATGATGGACTTTTTACTGCACCCACCAAGCCAATTGATTAATGTGAAATAGAATAAGGTGATAAGCAGGAGCACACGCTACTATCTTCTGTTTCAAATAAAACTTTATTGTACACATTTGTTTACAAACAAGTGTTTTTATTATTGTTACTTTATTATTTATTTATTTGTGCTACATTAGTTCCTGGTTATCTACACTGCCCCACAGTTCAGACTAAGGGGGTATGAAATGCAGTGCACACCAAAGTGCTATGCTGTAACTCAGTTGCACTGTTACAGACGGGGGACCGATGAGCTAGGCAGCAGTTCTGCAGAAAAGGACCTGCGGGTAACAGCTGGATATGAGTAAGCAGTGTGCCCAGGTTGCCAAGAAGGCTAACAGCATATTGGGCTGCATTAATAGGAGCATTGCCAGCATATCGCGGGAAGTGATTATTCCCCTCTATTCGGCATTGGTGAGGCCGCATTTGGAGTATTGGGCCCCCCACTACAAAAAGGATGTGGAGAAGTTGGAGAGAGTCCAGCGGAGGGCAACAAAAATGATTAGGGGGCTGGAGCACAAGACTTATGAGGAGAGGCTGAGGGAACTAGACTTGTTTAGTCTGCAGAAGAGAAGAATGAGGGGGGATTTGATAGCAGCCTTTAACTACCTGAAAGGGGGTTCCAGGGAGGATGGAGCTAGGCTGTTCTCTGTGGTGGCAGATGACAGAACAAGGATCGATGGTCTCAAGTTGCAGTGGGGGAGGTCTAGGTTGGACATTAGGAAAAAGTTTTTCACTAGGAGGGCGGTGAAGCACTGGAATGGGTTACCTAGGGAGGTGGTGGAATCTCCATCTTTGGAAGTTTTTAAGCTGCAGCTTGACAAAGCCCTGGCTAGGATTATTTAGCTGAGGTTAGTCCTGGTTAGTCCTGCTTTGACCAGGGGGTTGGACTAGATGACCTCCTGAGGTCCCTTCCAACTCTATGATTCTAACTCCCCCATGTGGATGTTGTGGGCATGAATTTAAAGGTTTTTCAAGATCTTGTTGAGGAGGACTATGTGAGTGCGAACTTTGGGTCTTTATTTGCTTCTGCAGCATCAACATGGGGGAGTTACAATGCAGCATTTTGGTGCACACTGTTATTCACGCCTCCTCCTTAGTCCAAACTGTGGGGAAGTGAGGACATGCCCAGAAATTGGGGCAACATTTTCAAAAGATCTTAGGTGCCTTAAAAGCCTAAATTCCATTTTCCAAGACTTAGGTGCTAACGCACCTAAGTCCTGTTAACATTCAACGAGACAGAGGGCTTCTGTACATGACAAGTTACCGCGCAACAAACAGGGTGTGAATATCCTCTCAAGTAGGAGTAGAGTGGTTTATTTTACCTCGGTATTTAGCAATGGTCTGACGACTGCTGGAATACTGTGTCCAGTTCTAGTGCCCATAATCCCAGAAAGATGGTGGTAAATTGGAGAGGGTTTAGAGAAGAGCCACAAGAATGATTAAAGGATTAGAAAACCTGCCTTATAGTGATAGAGTCAGGGAGCTTAATTTATTTAGCTTACCAAAGAGAAGATTACAGGGTGACTTCATTACTGTCTATAGGTAACTGCATGGGGGAAAATATTTAATACTGGGCTCTTTAGTCTAGCAGTGAAAGGTATAACATGATCCAATGGCTGGAAGCTGAAGCTAGACAAATTCAGAGTGGAAATAAGACATAAATTTTTAATGGTGAGAATAATTAACCTTTGGAAAAATTTTCCAAGGGTCATGGTGGATTCTCCATCACTGACAATTTTTAAATCAAGATTGGATGGTTTTTTTCTAAAATATCTCCTCTAGGAATTATTTTGGGGAAGTTCTATACCCTGTGTTACACAGGAGGTCAGACTAGATGATCATAATGGTCCATTCTCATCTTAGAATCTATGTCATGTAGTAATGTCCCATGCGGACACTGCTATAGCACAATGGAAGTCCCAGAGTGCAGCTTGGCATACCACCACTTGAAAGCCTCGTAAGCCAAGTCATCCTGGCTTGCCATGCTGTAACTTGCCATGTGGGCAAGCTCTTAGGCTTCTAAGTGATCAAGTCATTTCTGAAATTTTACCCTAGGTCACTCGGGACCGATAGCTAAAGACACGGAGATGCCTAAAGATAAAGAGAGGTGCGTGGTGGGATTTCCAAAAGCACCTAGATGCCTAAGTCACTTTGAAATCAAAGCACTGAGGTGCTTTCGAAAATGCTACTAGATGTCGGTCTGCATCTTTAGATGTCGAACAGTTTTGAAAATCTGGCTCTTCGCGTACATTCCACTGAAAGTTAATGGGATTTGGAATCTTAAGTGACTTAATCACTTTTCAAAATTATTTCTAAGTTCTCCATTGTGCTAGACATTGTACATACATATAGTAACAAACAGCCCTTATCTTGAGGACCTTGCAATCTAAATATTAAAGAGAGACATACACTGGAAGAAAGCAAGCATTATTATTCTTATCTTACAGATGGGGAACTGAGACATAGAGCTATGAAGTGACTTGCCCCAGGTCACAGAGTAAACCTGTTGCAGTACTGGGAATAGAACTGAGATCACCCGAGTCCCAGTCCAGTGCCACAATCACCAAACCATCATTTTTCATTCATTTGTAAATGAACAACATTCCACACTGCTCTTTACACCTAGACGTGTTTCCCTGTCTGTTTGCTAAGCACTCACTGTCCTCTTTCAAATCCACCTCCTTCATACCCACCTCTTCAAGCAATCCCTCCTTCTTTCTCTTTATCATTAATAATCCCCTCAGCCTTCCTCCTTTGAAGTGTCATTTTATCATGCCTTGTCTTCCATTTATTTAATTTGTCTTATTTAGATTTCATGCTCTTCGGGAAAGGCAGGGCACCTTTGTTTATTTTTGAGAAGCAACTTGTGGCTTGAGCCTATCTCTAATGAGTATTTACAGTGATAGATAGATTTGCCCTAATAATAGAAGTTTATTACATGCCCATCACATAGTGTGTTGGTATAGGTGCAGATGTTTAACTAAACAATTGCAGACCAATATGGCTACAACATACCATTCTTCATGCCAGTCCCACCTGCCAGAAACAAATCTGCTGATGGCTTAAAACGCTACTGCACTACTCACTGTCAATGAGCCCCATGCCAGAAAAAAAACCAGAGGGAGCAGAGGCATCTTAACATTTGCCAAACTAAGGCTCCAGCTGCAAGAGAAAACTGAATGCTGCCGACTGCAGCTATAATGACAGGGCAATGGGGGAAGAGTGGTACTGGAGACTGGTTTATGCCAGAGCCTCTGAATATAGAGGTACCTAAAAGCCTGTGGGCTCTGTGTAGAACAGGTGTATTACAATACTAACAGAGAGTGGGCAAAACAGCCAGACTTCAAACTATCATTGCCTTTGGTAGAGAAGTGAATTCAGGGAGGTGAAGGAGACTAGAAGTCATAATACATGGTCGGCTATAGGGGCATTCGATAGGAAACAGTGCCAATACTAAAGACTTGACACTCCACCTCCCCTTCCAGGAATTTTGTACCCTGTAGGATGGTTTCCACTGAATAATATTGAGTTCCTCTACCAAAAAAGTCATTTCCTTCCTGCCAGAGGAATTAAAATGGCTCCAGGTCTATAACCTGTGTAAGGGCAAATTGCCTTCCCAAATGTTTTAGAATGATCTATTTACTCCTCAGGCATTTTCCTTCCACCCATCACATTTTCACCAAATTTCAGTGAAGGTCTCTGTTGTCTGAGGGATAAACTGAGTAAATTTGTTCTCTTCCTGGAGCAGGTCTCATGATTGTTTTAACATTTCTTTTTTAATTCCTTGCTTCTCAACAACCTGTGTCTCTGAATTGCGTCCCACATTGACTCTTGATTCAGCACTTGCATCTGCCTATTTGTTCTCTCCATCCTTGGCCTCCTTGAATGAACACATTGAACAAACACTGACTTAATTATTAGCAACATTGTTAATCTTTTTTCCTTACTGAAGGTCTGTTTTAATCTTGAATGGAAATAATGTAATAATTACTGCTATTCCCTTCAGAAAATACTTGTGCCTCTTCCAAAGATCTATCTAACTCTCATGCCATCCTTAGCCTTCCTTGTATTTCAGGCATTTTCGTTGTCAGTGTCTTAAACTATTGCCTTCCAACCTACACCTGCACCCCAGGGTATATAAATCAACAAATTCCTCACTGCAGCAATGCTATTTTAGGAGAGAAAGAAAGGGTGAGAATTCCTTCCAGAATGTATGGGGTATAAATACCCCCACCTCTGGAGTAGAAGGGAGATCAGTGCCCACATCTGATCCAAACACTTTCTGATTCTCCTTTGGCTCCACATGACTCACAATCCAAATGCTGTAGGGACTCTTAAATGAGCCCCGTTCCCATTTCTTCCTGCCACCCAGACAAAGACCTACCACATGCAGTTGCACTAAGCACATTTGTGACTAGTTCCGGTTTTGGTTTTTTTATATACTGATGGTGGTAATAAATAGTTAAATTAAATTTAAAGGGATAAATTCAGAACAGATGTGAACAGATGAAACTCCAATGGGAGTGACTGGTGGAAATTAAATAGTGACAACCAGTAGTGTTAAATTAAAATGTCAAGCTTAAACTGATTGTAAAAGAGGACAATAGTATTGTAACTTGCATGGATTTGGCATTCATTGAGTGTACCAAATGAGTTGCAACTTACACACCAAGGGGATGGATTGTAGGAGTGTGGCAGAAAAAAGCTATTAATATGAGTTTGTAAGATGGTGTAAGTTTAATCAGCTTCCTTCTGTTTCGCCAGCACACTCAGCACATTTTGAGTCAGTTTCTCCATTGTCCTACACCCTCTGTAGACATTTACTACAGTACAAAGACGGTATAAAATGTTGAGTCTGATTTAGTAGTACTTTGCACACCTACTTTGCATTAATGTTACTTACAATGCAAAATATAAGGCCTGGAGAATCAGGCCTTCTATCTTCTCCCCCAACTAGAGCTGATGGAAAAATTTTCATCAGAATTTTTTTCTTAATGAAAACTGGCCTCTAAAAACAATTTCCTGGGGGGGGGGGGAAGATTTTTAATCAAAAAACTATGGGAAGTATTTTGGGGACAAAAAGTTTCATTTTGCTGAAAGAAAGGTCAAGGAAAATAATGCCTGTTCTGACCAGCTCAACTTTATCTATCTTGCAAGCAGCTTTTATCTCTAAAATGGGCTGACATAAATCCCTAAATTGAAACATCAGTTAACTAGGGGCTGCTTGAAATCTGGGTATGAATTTGAATTCTGTGGCTTGAGGCCATCTCTAGTAGCCACCCTACAGACACCTCTATAATATTTTTTTTTTATCTAGAAAGCATCCAGTAGTTTAGGTGCAAAGACAAGAATTAGACAGAGGCATGGAGCGCCAAATTCATTGCTGCTGTGTGTGGGCCCCACTCCATTATACCTCTGATGCCTTTGGTCTGAAATGGTGGGGAAAAGGTGACTTACAACATTCTAAAAGTTTGTGGAACCAGAGTTCCACTGTCAAACTCCAGACTTCCAGGAAATCTGCCTACCTCTCTAAGTGCATCAATTAATTAATCACCATTTTGTTTACAAGTGGGAAATAACATTATACTGTACTTTCATGAGACTACAGCTAATTTGAAACAATCCTGCAGCAACAGCGCCCATAAAAGCTTGTGGAAAGCCCTGTTGCCATACCCTCTGGCTACTGACACAACACTATTGATATACAAATCAAAACTGACTGCCCTGGTAACAGAAACTCCCCTGGCAGTGTGCATCTTAAACAAGGAAAAAGCTACCCTTACTACAGACAGAACCTGCTTCATCCAAAATCTGATAATATTGGTATAAACTGCTTGCAAGAGCTGTAGGTGAGGGGGGAAAGGGGAAGCATGCTAGAATCTTGTTAGCATTTCTTTTCACGTTAAAGACCCTAAAATGAAAACAAAAGGAAGGACCCTGCTCCTGCTTATGTGCCTTTGAATGTATAACATGGAGGGATTCTGGATAATGTAGGTTTTATCATTAACATCTAGCAGGAACTCAAAACCATTGGGATTTTTGCAGAACCAGGGCTTGTTGATCCTAAAGAACTTCAACTCTGGCTCCCCAAAAACCCAGGATAAAAGAGTAAATGTTGTTAGCGTTGCCCAGATATCACCCTGGGAACAGTGGTGGTTTCCACATTTATGAGATAATCTTATACTAGATTAATATCCTATAAGGCATCCTGTTTAGATCTAACCAGAAACTCAGACAGTAGGCAAATATATTCCCAGAGACTCAGCAGAAGAGACAACAGAAGCCATGGTGTAGAGGCATAGGGTTTCATTACAAAGTTACTCCCCTGAATTAGTTGGTTGGGAGTCCTATAGTCTCCTGTCATTTATAACCCTGTGTATTTATTCCCACCTCCCCCCCCAAAAGTGCACCTATAACTGGCCTGCTAATAATCATCAGCACATGACATTTAAGCATAAGCCATGTATCTTCATTTTTGTGCATGTAATTTCACACATATTATTCTGAAAATGTGGACCTCGCTTTCTATGTTGCCTCCAGAATTAAAATGAGAAATTTGCTTAATATTCTTTCATTCAAATTAGATGGGCTTGGTAAACAAACAAACAAAAACCACAAAATAGCATAGGCTGCATTCAAAGACATGAAGCCAGACGTTTGCCTAAAGAGAATTGCCCTAGAAGCAGATTGCATATATGATTCAGAGTAAGGAGCAATGCAAATTGAATTAACTCTTGAGTGTTTAGTTAGTTTCAAGAAAACATTTGCAATTCCAGCTGGTAATCTCACCTCAAAACCATGTTCAGTCATGTCTTTATCATCTCATGGTGATTTTCCATACACCCAGCTCCTGGTTTTCAGAAATGTTGAGCATCCTGTGGGGAGTTGTGCATGCTAGATGCTTCTGAAAATTGGGCCCATGGTTAGAGAAAGACCTATATGATTATCAAATGTTTTTCTCTACAAAAGTAGGATATACTCATCTGACTGAGGCTGCAGCATGGACTGATTTGCCTGTATGACCAAATTTTTCTCCCAGTTACAATCTCAATTATATCAGCTGGGCTGCACTGCTGTAAATGAGTGATGATTTGGGGGCCTAAATGTTTAATGATCCCCTCAAATAATCTCTCAATTGACAGTTCCCATCCACTTGAATTTCTGGGTTTTTTTTTTGTTTTTTTTTATAATGCAATTGCTACTAAACACTGTTGGAGTGTCCAAGAAATAGGACCAAAGGGTATTATCTAAGATGACATTCTAGATGTATAAACACCTTTGCACAAAGCTGCCTTGGTCAGTGGATAGATGGGCAACTGTTTTAATTATTAAACAAGAGTTGGCAAGAGTTCAAAGAGCTGCACTTTAAAAAAACACAACTTTTCATTTAATAAAATGCTTTGGATCCAGTTAAGGTTTTATGCTCAATATTTATTTATTTCACTTGTTTTGAGGTGGGGGCTGTAGATTAGAACTAGCTGGAAAACAAGAATTCCATTTTGTGAGATATTTTAGGTTTTGACATTTGTTTTCATTCTGCATCAGAACAGAAGTGAGACTTTTAGATATTTGGGGGGAGGGCAGGGGCGTAGCAGGTAGTCCCTGCTCTACCTGATTTGGTGTAGAGACTTGAACTTAAGTCACCCACATCACAGGTGAGTGTCCCAACCACAAGGATATAGAGTCAGTGTCTCTTTTTCTGGCCCAATGAATATTTAATTATTTATTCAAAGTGGAACAGCTTCACCAGGAGATGTGGTGAGACTGACTCCATAGTCCAGCGGTTAGGTGAGTGCCCAGTGCTAAGGAGTTTATTGAGAAATTTCAGGTGATGCAATAAATATTCTGTCTCTTCAGCATATAGATTGTATGGTGGGATTTTCACAGCAATGTTCTCTTCTTCATAGATGCAGCAGTTATAGTTGGAATAGTGCAGGATGTGGTTTTCTAAAGAATGGGCAAAATTCTCCTTGACTTCAATGGGAGCAAAGTCAGACCGACACTGAGTGCTTTTGAAAATGCCATTTTTCCCCACCCTGGCCAGATGTTTTTAGTAATAGAGGACAATCAACTATTTAAAAGAAATTACTGATGAGCCACCGCATGAAATCTTTTCCAGCCAGCTATCATGTCAGTTGAGGACTGCACATTGAATTTGGATTTGTTTGGTTTTGAAGAAATGCAATGAAGATCAATTGCTGCTTTTCAAGTCTCTTTATAAGAGATGTAGGATCTCTCTGCCTATAGGGCTACTGTTACTGCTCACAAGTAAGCCCAGCATAAAATGCCAAGGAGAGACTTCTAACTACAGAAATCTTGATGGTCCTATGGTATCCAAGGTATGCCATAGTTTTGAAGTCATGTGGAAAGGATCTCATGAGACTAATGAACAAAAAGAGTAGAACTATCCTAAAAGTGGGATTACTTTGGAAATGAAAGCTGGGTTTGACTCCCAATATCACCTTGCCTAAGTGTAGCATTTTGAAATGAATTTCCATTGATAGGGTCTTTAATATCAAAATGTACCTTGCTGAGTTGAAAAATTATGAGGAATGTGACATAGCAAATAAACAGTAGAACCAAACTTTGGGGGAAACTCAAGTGGTTATTAGCTAAGACCCTTTAACATGGAGTGCTGCCCTGGGACTTAGGAGAAATAGATTCAGCTCCTGGTTCTGCCAGACTTCCTCTGGGACCTTGAACAAATCACTTCTCTGTGTCTCAGTATTCCCATTTCACAAGAGGGGAAATAATACTTCCCTACCTCACAGGCTAGTGTTGTGAGGATAGTACTGTATATGTATCTAGAAAGTACAGGAAGTATTTAGAATGTATCTGGTTAGATTCCTGGGAGGCTGTGCATAGGGAACATGTAAGAGTCAAACTTTGACCTAGAGCCTGCCTGTTGAGCTTGGAAGACAAGAGGCATGGTCCTCCTAACAATGGCAGGTACATTTTGAGAAGCTTGGAGAGTCCTTGCCCCACTGAGGATTGTACAAAACATAACAATGGCCATAGTGGGTCAGACCATTGGTCCAGCTTGCCCAATATCCTGTCTTCCCAGAATGACTGGTACCAGATGCTTCAGAGGCAGTGAACAGAACAGGGCAATTTATCAAGTGATTTATCCCCTGTCATCCAGTCCCAGCTTACAGCAGAGGTTTAGGGACACCCAGAGCACGGGGTTGCATCCCTGAGCATCTTGGCTAATAGCCACTGATGGACCTATCCTCCATGAATTCATCTAATTTGTTTTGAACCCAGTTATACTTTTGGCCTTCACAGTATCCCCTGGACACGAGTTCCATAGGTTGACTGTGTTGTATGAAGAAGTATTTTCTTATGTTTGTTTTAAATCTGCTGCCTGTACATTTCGTTGGGTGACCCCTGGTTTGTGTGTTATGTGAAGATGTAAATAACACTTCCCTATTCTCTTTCTCTGTCTGCACCATTCATGATTCTGTAGACCTCTATCATATTCTCCCCTCAGTTGTCTCTTTTCCAGGCTGAACAGTCCCAGTCTTTTTAATCTCTCCTCCTATGGAAGCTGTTCTATACACCTAATCATTGCATCATCCTTGTCCACATATTCATTGACACCCTCAAATAATTCTAATAGATTGGTGAAGCATGATTTCCCTTTACAAAAGCCATGTTGACTATTCCCCAATATATCATATTCTTCAGTGTGTCTGATAATTCTGTACTTTACTATAGGTTCAACCAATTCGCCTGCTATTGAAGTTAGGCTTACCAGCCTGTAATTGCCAGGATCACCTCTCGAGTCTTTGGTTAAAAAAAAAAATCAGTATCAAATTAGCTATCTGCCAATCATCCGGTACAGAGGCTAAATTAAGTGACAGGATACATTCCATAATTAGTAATTCTGCAATCTCATATCTGAGTTCCTTCAGAATTTTTGGGTGAATGTCATCTGATCCTGGTGACTTCTTACTTTTTAATTTATCAATTTGTTCCAAAATCTCCTCTGATGACACTTCAAATAGACTGGAGCCACTGCACTGTCTTCCTGTTCATGTTATGTAGTTAGAAGCAAGGAAGGAGCAGAGGAGGAACCACAGTCAACATCAGTAGCTGCTCAGATGCACTTAAGTCACTCAGCAGTTAAAATGATCTCCCGGGTATGGCCACTCCAGGAGTTGGAATTGCCCCTGGAAGGAAAGGGAGACTGCTCAGAGGAAGTGGGGGAGTTTCTTTTTATTATTGCCAAGGAAACACAACTGTCAACTGCACTGCAAGGATTGCTTGCTTTTACGGCATCTGGCTGAGCGCTAGGGGCTGGGCTAGGTATTTTGGTTGCCAGGGATTGCCTTTCCATTTCTGGCTGCATGTGTGCAGAAATGGCTGACACAGAAAAGCAGAGCTCTTTGGCCAAGCCCAACAGGAAGCGAGGGGAGAAGGATGGGCAGAGTTTTGTTCTAGTATCTCTTTGCCTTTATTGGCATTTTCTGTAGCCTTGGCACTGATGGCTGATGCTGGACTTCAGAGAGGAATTTCTTGAACAAGATTTGAAAGCATCACAGATCTAAGGCTGTCCACCAACTGCTGCTCTGGCGACAGAACAAATTGACAGGCTCACCCAGGAGATGGGCGTAACCCTGTGGCAATAGTCCACAGGTCTTGATATGTCCCCAGAGCCACAAAGAGATGGAAGATCACACTGTAGAATATGTAGATGTGGATGTGCTGCAGAATGTAAAGATGAATGTTAGACAGAAAGATGGATGGACTGGATCTGAAGATGCAAAATATATTTTGGAAAACCACCTTGGGATTCTGTACTTCCATAACATAAATTGGATTATTCATTCTGTGGGCAGGTGAAAGTGTTTGCTTTTGCAGTTGTGCCTTAGTGAATAATCTGGAACGTTATGAAAACAGTGAATTCATCTGTTCATGAATAGTGTGGATATTTTCGCTTTTGTGCTGTACCCATCCACAGCAATATTTTTTGTATTAAATACTATGAATCCACTTCACCTGTCAGCACTATTCAAAACACAAAATGCTGCATGAATAGGAAGGATGTTCTGGGATCTCTCAGATGATTACTGTTGCTAGGAAAACCACTTCCTGATATCTTTGTGCTCAGTGTCTGTGTCTCTCTTTGTGTACAGCCTTCAGTGACAGGCAAATTCATATCAAGGCAAGGCACTGGGAAGAAATAGGAAAAGTTTAGAAATGTTTAAAGAACGCTGCTTAAAGTTAAAAGGCAGATGTCATCTCAAATAACAGTGAAGAGTTATGATTCCTTTCCTATGTGGGATTATTGATATAAAATTGGAGAGAATTGTAGTGGTGTTTGTACCGTGACTATGAATGTGATTGTAGACTTGGGTTGCATTAAAGCAGAAAACTTCTAGAACCTACAAAATGTGGCTAGTTTATTTTATTTCATAATAACGAAGTGGTTACTTGTGTATTTTCTGATTCCCACTTGTAAAAAAAAATGCGGGGGGGGTAAGCACTAGGTTAGCCAGATGAGGCTTCCACACAGATTTGTGCCTTCTTTCACCAATTCACACCCCACCCAAAAAAAAAATCATAACATGAATCTGCTGTGATTTAAGGTGAGTTCCAGGTAGTGACAGGAGGAAACTGACATTCTGAATATGATGGTGCGAACATTGATCTTTTAGGACATAATTATAGAGGTAGGAGACTCAAAAACAGTATTATCAGGATAATAAAAACGTGGCAGTCATACTTCCCACTTGTAATATTTTCCTCCAAGGATCACAAAGCACTTTAAAAAGGTGGCTGGTATAACTCTGTTTAAAGACAAGAAAGCTGAGGGCTAGAGAGTTTGTGAAGGTATGTCTACACCACAGATGATGGTGGGATTGTTGTGCTGGTAGGCACACCCCTGCTTGCTTTAATCTAGCTAGCATGGGTAATAATAATGGTAGTGAAGACATGGCAGCATGGGTTATAGTGCAGGGTAACTGCTCCAGTACCCGCCCACCAGTAACCCTGGATATGTACTTGAGTTGTTAGTCCACACCACAATCCATGCCACCACATCTTCACTCTTATTGTTACCTGTGGTAGCTAGATTAAAACTAGCTCAGGAATACCTACCTGCATTACAATCATATCTTCCCTTGTGGTGTACACACACCCTAAGTATCAGAGGCAGGAAGAGAACTGATCTCCTAACTCCCAGAGTCCTGCCACTAACCAAAAACTGAAAACATTTTGGTTGATCAGGCAAACACGTTTGCTTTTTGATGAGAACACAAAAATTTTGTCTAAAAAGGGCAGTTTCACATGGAAATTTCTGTTCTGACCAAACATCCATTTCAAGAGAAAAGCTTTTTCAATGGAAAATTTGTGATTAGCTCTGTCCCTGAAGTTCCTTCGCAAATCCCAACCTCAGGCTCCTGTGCTCTACTACCAGTTCTGCCACTGAAGACAAGTCACCTCACCGCTCTGTGCCTCTCTGTGCCTAGGCTTCCCCACCTGATTAATGGGGGAAAATGTATTCTTAACTACTTCATAAGGGTGTTGTGAAGCTTTCTTTGTCTATATTTGGATGGTACTTTGAGATCCACGATTGTAAGCTGCTGTATAAGTGAAAGGTATTTTTATCTACTGATCCATGGGTGAATCTTGAAAAAGGATCAGTCTTCCAAATTGCACCTAACTTGCATGTAGACATAACCTATTGGCTCGTGTGTGTTACAGGTACTCCTGTGTACCTGATTCACAAAGGATATGAAAAAGGCTTGCGTTTTTTAGCTTAAGCTGTAGCGCTTCAAATTTTTTAGCTAGGGAGGTCCCCAGTTCAGTGTCCGGTGAGTCAGTCATGATCGTGGCCATCAAGTACACACAGGAGATGTTGCCACTGATGCTCCTCTGCTATTTGAATGCAACTTTGCTGCAGAGCTGTGATGAATTTGTCAATTCCATCAGTTGGATAAGATGATGTAGCAGGTCAGGGCAGAATTGACTGCATGATGGATTGACTAGTTTTATCTCTTGGACTTGATTTGAACTGGTCAGAATGGATCATTTTCTCCCTCCCCCCACCTCCCCCCATTCATTTCTAGCTCTGCTTTCTGCCCTAAGGAAGACAATGGATCCCCCTGGAAATTTTGCCCTGTTTTTCCATTCTCTAGTTGCAACATCCTTTTCACAAACCTACTCTTAGCCAAGCACAGATTTTCTCCTAACACACACTAATTCTTGGAAATAGCAGAAAATATATTCTGTTCTCCAGTCAATGCCTTAAAATTCTACAAGAATAAGGAAAGCATCCTCCATAGTTATATATCCAAAAAATGAACTAGCTTAACAGTTTTAGCGATAAAGAAGTTGTAGTTTGTGTGAGATATGGCTGTGGATGAGGCATCAAGTCTCTATCTTTCTGTCTTCTCCCATTTCTTTTTAACTACACCCTCAGCTCAACTCTCCCTTTCCTTTCCTATTATTTATATTTATTTGTATTACAGCGGCACTCAGATCAGGGCTCCTTGTGCTGGGTGTTGTACGAACACATCATAAGAAAAAGTCCCTGGCTCATACATCTTACTGTCTAAATAGACAAGAGAGACAAAAGGTAGGAGAAAGGCATTATCTCAGTTTTACAAGTGACTTAGTAACTTAGATTCAGTGAGATTAAGTGATATGCCCAAGGTCACACAGGGAGTTTGTGGCAGAGCAGGAATTAAACCTACATCTTCTAAATCCCACTCTGGAGCTTTTAATCACAGAACTATCCTTTCTCCCTCTTCTCTGGCCCTTTCTTTCTCTTACATCTTTTTTTACCCATTCCTCCTTCACTCTGTCTTCTAGTTGCCAGAGAAGAACTGGAACTCAACCAAAATGTACAGTTGATGTAAGATGGTCTATCTGCTTCTAATGAGCTATCTAATGAGCTAATTTATGTCACCATTCAATATTCTAGAATTTCTCAGTGACTAAATTCCTTCCCCTCTTTGCCTGTGGGCAGGAGCCAAAATTTTTTTAAATCATTGTGTGGCACACTCCACATACCCTCATCCACCCACTCGCCAACTAACCTCTCTCCCACTTTCCCTCTTCTGTAATAATGACTCATTGTATCTAAGTACTTTCTGCCTCTGCTGCATCTTAGTGAACGAGACATTGCAAAAGGATTTTTAAAAATATAATAAAGAACGTTGCTTGAAAAAAGAGAAATAAAACATGTAGGGCTATATTGACTCCCATTTCTCTTCACCTTTGCCAAGTGTAACAAAAAGTTCCTTCTTTCTACAGCACTATGAAGTACAATTGGTCTTTTTTTATATTAACAGTCCAATGGGTCATCAAACTTTAGTGTAGGATAGTAAAATGGGAGTGTAGATAAAATGGTTCCTACTTGGCCTTTTCCCCCTCAAACCTTTATTCATCTCTTGGATTCTATTGTCTAACTTTGCAATGATTTTAGTATCAGATTGCATGCAAAACACTATGCAAAATAAACATGAAATTGAATGAACGCAGAATAATGTAGTAAGGGCAGCTACTGGATTATAGAATGCTGTGCCCATATTATCCTCTGCCTGTTTTAGCACACTGGCTGCCTTTACCAGAGGGACACTTTTATGTGCCAGATTTATATACTTAGCCTATGTTATGTCATGCCATGGCACAGAAGGAAGGAGAGGGTGTGTTGTGATTTCAAGGCAAGCCCTAAACCAACCTTACGTCTGGGGAAGTGAATATCAAATCTGAAGGCACCTGATGGATAGTGCCCTACTGGCAGCTCCCTGTCTTTTAAAATGAAGTACTTTAGTTCAAGTACCATTGCTGAGCATCGCTGTGGCAGCATCTCCTGCAGAAAGAGAGAGCCAACACCTTTAATTACATAGTGGGACTCAGATGTTCTTTGTCACTTTAGGAATTTGTTTTTAAGGATTGTTTCTTCTTACTGGCATGGCAAAGAATGGAAAACCCAGCTCTCAGCTACTGAATAACAAGCAATTGAATGGGAAAAATTCAATAGGGCTTTTTTTTTTTTTTTTTTTTTTGGTAAACAAAATGACCAAGAAAATAACCATTTTTCTTGATATCTCCCATTCATGGATAGCTGCCTTTGGTAAATAAATATCTTGCCACCAGCAGCTCTCTGTTTTTTAAGCGTGTTTGATAATGTCTAGTGTTTTCTGCTGGACTGTAACATGGTCATAAAAAGTTGTTGTTTAAAGTTTAAGAAAAAACAACAACCCTACCTCAAAGATATCAACGTTTTCACTTTGTGTCTGTTTCCCCTGAATATGGAGTTGGCAAACTCTCAGGTCGCGTTATCATGTTTCAATTCAGAAGAATGGATGGTAATACCAGCTGAACTAATATTTAAAGAGCCAAACCCCTTCGGAGTTTTATTGTCTCTCTTTCTGTGCTTCTCATGTTCTCTCAGACAGGCACATGAGGCTCAGTAGGTTTCTCTGGTGACAGCCCTCAGGTTACACTCGGTGCAAGTGGCAAGAGCAGGGGAGAAAGGTGGCTCTATGCTCCCCTGATCCTGGTTCAATGAAGGAGAGAGATGAAACAGTCCCTCTCCCCAGTGTCACCTACAGCAGCCTAAAGTTCTCCTTACTGCAATGATCCCATGCAGACTGATGTCCAGACCAAGAATCAGACAGAGCACTCTGTGCTCTTCCCTTTCCCTGACAGATCCCATCCTCTGTCCCTTCCTGCCTCCTACATCAGCTCTTCACTATTCAAGGATTCCTCTGCGGCCATGGGAATCCTCTGTTGCCCCTTTAGAGTAGGTTTCTGGGGGTATGCAGTGCTCAGACAGCACAAAGCAACCTGAACTAGCAGCAAGAACTGAGCCCACTCTGCCAAGGTAGGGTGAATAAGATCCCTGTATCACAGTTAGTAATGTAAGATTAAATAGGCAAGCTTCCGTTAGATTCTGATATTATATGCTTGTTGTGCTCTCCCTAATGTTTATCTCTCAAGGTTCTTACACTGCACCCATCATTGTGGTATCTGCTCTTCATCCAGTTGCTGGTTCCTGACAAGCATAGGGAGGGCTGGGAGGCAGCACTGTTTATGTCCAATGTGAATGTGATGAAAAGCTAGGGGTTTGTCTGTATATTAGTGGCATATAAGGCTGTGCTGTTACAGAGTCTCTCCTAGTGGCTTTATACAGGTGTTGAATCAGATGGAGGGAGAGGATGGATCCCATTAATATTCTCCTTGAAAATTTTTTGTGAGGTTTGAAATGTGTGGGTAACAAATATTACCTTATGAGTAGTCTGGATGTGCTCTTGCTTACCTTACCCAATCACATATCATGCAATCAAACTGCTGTTTGCCATATTACCCTCTGGAGGCAATACTCAGAAAAACAGTGGCCACTACAACATAAATAAAGAGGAATCTGTGCTATGCACTAGTTTTTATCTTGCCTTCACATGGGGTCTGATCATGTGAAGGGATGAACACTATCAACTGCCTCAGTACCTTGGAAGAGTGCACTCTTCAGTAGGAGTTGAGGGTGCTCAGCACCTCACAGACAGAGCTCAGCACCTGTCAGACTCAATCCTCAATGTTGTTACCCCTATGTTTGAAGGCAACAATTACTTGAAGGATTATCTAGGGTATCTGTAGGTGAACATCTCCTTTTCTTCTCCTTGCAGCTATTCAATTTCTTAATCCCAGTTTGTGGGAGTGAAACTGTGGCAACCTTAAATATATAATTTGCTTCCTATTACATTATTCTTCCAGTACAGGAGGTACCAGCGTTTGTCATTTAGGAGTGTCATATCATTACATTGCATATTGCTGTGTAATGATGTGAAATGATTAAATGACAAAATGCCAGTTTGCTGCCAAAAAAATTAAAGTGGCATACTTTTATTTGCTGATGGGAAAGCTATTATTAATTTCTATATGGGCTTTGCCAGATGAAATAACGTAAAAAGACTGAAAATGGGAGGTGGGTATAATTCTTTCCCTAATTTCAACATAAATAGCTGGAGTAGAGCCTCCCTCTACTTGTGATGTTAGAGCATGGATCCGGTGCAGCAGGTACTGCCATATGTCAGTCTAGTATCCTAACAAATGAGGAGAGG
Source organism: Emydura macquarii macquarii (assembly GCF_026122565.2). Lineage (NCBI taxonomy): Eukaryota > Metazoa > Chordata > Testudines > Chelidae > Emydura > Emydura macquarii. The sequence goes on from NW_027131620.1 coordinate 12,661,892, forward strand.
TAGATAGCAAAAGAAACCCTGGCTGGTGTTTTTGATTGTATGAGGGAAAAGGACCTGGTCACTCAGAAGAGTGTAAGGGGGAAATGCTTTAAGCTTTTTCTGTTAAGTATCCTCTTTGCTAGTATTGAATGGGAGATTGAACTTTGCCTTTTAGTGGTCTTTATAGAAAAAAGAACATACCAAAAGGTTGCAGTTAATAGGATAGAACAGACAGACCACTAGTGGTTAGTGCAATAGTTGCATTTTTTCCTAATACCATTACAGGCTTTGACCTATACATTAGGAGTTGGAAGCTCTGGCTCATGCAAATGAGGCTGTTATATTTTTAGGTAACATTCTTTCTTTGGCAACGGAATTAAGGTCAAAGATGAACAAGAGATGAAATCCATCAAATTTTCTTCATTTTCTTCCATTTTAACAGTGCATCAGTTTCCAAGTATAATTAGTTCTAAGGACTTTGTTTAGTTCATCCACTGCTTATTTAAGTCCCCTTTGTTTCTGTCTATGTATAAAAAGTATAACAGCAATGTCTTTCACTTTGATGTCAAATTACCAAAATGCTTTAAATGCTCCCCATCAGTCCACCAGGTGGACTGCTCAGAAGCCGGACTGATGAGCTAGCAGAAAATCAGGCAGAGTTCCAGCGGAGCTTCACCAAACTCAAACTGTCTCCGTAAATTCAACAAATTTGAATGGATGGATCAGATCCTCAACTGGTGTAAATGAGTACAGTTCTCTTTAGTAGAGCTAGTGGATGTTCATCAGTTGAGGATCTGGCCTGATATATTTGCATTATATCACTTGGCATTCATTTTTTCACCATTGTTGTTATGGAATTCTTGACCTTTCTGCAGAAGATTGAGAAGTTCTCTAAGAGGGAGAATTCTGCACAGTTAGTGGCCACTCAGTAGATAGCCTTAGAGGACACTAACCATTTTTTGTCCTTCATTATCAATAAGATGGCTCCTGAACAGCATCCATGACCATTATACCATCCTCATAGGTCTCCTTTATATACAGAAGACCCATAAGAAAAAACACTTAGTAAGAGGAGACAGGAGAACTTATGGTGAAAACCATATTCCCTTAGTGGTGGTACAGCTGAAGTTTTCTCCTCCTCCTCTATTTAGATCAAAATCTTAATGGTGTTATTTCCAGTTACAAGTTGCCTGGTGAGTATGGGATGTATCCAGTCAGGAGCCTGGGAAGCCATTTGAAGTCCCTGCTCGTACATAATGTGACTGCCTACTTGTGTTGAATTATGGCTACAGGGAACGTATTACTAGAGCCGGTTGGAAATTCTCTGGTGGGATGGCTTTCCAGCAGATAATGCAGATTTGTTGAATTTAAACGTGTTACGGAGACAGTTTGATTTTGGTGAAGCTCCATTGGAACTCTGCCTGATTTTCTGCCAGTTCATCAGTCCACCTGGTGCACTGACGGGGAGCTGAAGCCCTGGGAACTCCAAGACTTCCAGTCCACATGGCGCTTCCCACAACTCTTCAGCACATGTGGTGGAGTTTCATTTTGAAATTTTTTTAAGCAAATTTTGTTGGATTCTGTTTCATGGAGAATTTCAAAATTTTGGGCTTTCGTTCCAAATCAGAACAAAGCCAAATTCTAAGATTCCAAAATCCTCTGTGACACAGAATTACTGTTCTCTGCACAACTCTAGGCATTACACCAACCTCTGCAGATGGAAATGGCTCTCCATTCGCGTCCAGGTTCAATTCAAGCCAACAGTCTCAGGGTTTAAATATTAGGGGGATAGTGCCTGGGACTTCTGAATGGAGGGCCCTCCGTGCTTTTGTCACCAGTCCACTGGAGCCTGAATAGCTTGTCTTTAAAGACACAATTCAGGCTTTATTAAATAATTAATTATTTTTTTAAATTTTGCCTGAGGAGAAGATTACTGGGGAGATACACAGGTTAAAATAGGATAAAACAGGATTATTTGATTAAAGTTACACAGATGCTTATATGCTTTGCTGGATTGGGGCCTTAGCCAACAAGTTATGTATATTGCTTTTTAGTAATATATGTATTATTAAATGCTCAGAGAAAAGGTGATGCTTACTTTTATACATTACACATCAATAAACATTTTTTGGGTTGAGTCTTAATAACAAAACTAGTGTCTTGTTTATTTTTAGTTGTATTTTCTCTGTTTTATGATTTTTGTTTTGTTAATATGCTCTGACTGAGAGAGAAAGGTGGGGGGGGGGGAGGAAATGGTTTGTATTTAAATTTTATTGTGGTTTTTTCACACTTTGAAATTCACTTGCCTATTATAAAAAAGTGGGTAACAGAAATCATCCCAAAACAATAATAATTTTATAGATTTCTGAGCAATGATTACTTGCTTACAAGATGCCTAGTAACTGTTTGGAGCTATTTCTTTAGCTTGACCTTTTTTCTAGGGAAGCAAACCACAAGAGACCAAGTTTTCTTACTTTTAGCATGTTGGCAAAAGTACAGAAATCCCATTCTTAATGTGATGGGATTCATAAATGGACAACTATTCAACTAATAAAACTGTCAGAAAGAATTCAATGTACATGTGGCTAAAAAGTTTAACTTTTGAAAGGCATCATTATGCTAAACACACTGCTTTACATATGGACTTACTCGCCACTACTTTATTTGTCTAATGGATGAACTGCTGCATAGATATGATGGTCTTGATTTTTATTTATCCATTCTCTAGGCTGAAGCATAAAGAAGTGAGAAAATCCTTAAGGATACCTTAGAAAACTGGCTCTACTACACTATGAAGTCTAGTTTGCTGTTCCAAATCTAGCTACGTCTCTCGTTTCCCCCTTCTACTCAGTCCCAGATTCTGAGCTCAGTTACAATGCTGAAAATCCATTGTAGCCCCAAAGAATTCAACAATGTTACTCCAGATTTACAATGGTGTAACTGAGGCTCCTAACTCTTACTTAGTCTTTACCAAGGGAAAGCTTCTATTAACTTCAGTGGTAGTTTTGTCAGAGTAAAAATTTGAGTCAGGACTTGGCTTAGAATATTTCTTTCTGTTTGTATTGTGACCTGGTTCTAGTAAGGGCTAAGCATTCTCAATTCATCTGCAATTACATGGGCAGTGAAAGTGCTTAGCATCTTGAATGTTCAAAATGAGAAGAATCGGGTGGTGACCATTAGTTATTTCTACTATTTCATTAGTTATTTCTAAGAAGGGGAGGATAGATGACTCTCATCTAAAGATAATGGGTCATATCCATCCCACGTAGTTCCACAGAGGTTGAGAATTTCATATTGCCAGAGAAAACTGAACACCAAGTGACATAGCCTGAATATACCTTCCCTAATCCTCAGCTTGTGTAAATTTGTGGAGCTCCATATAATTTCACTGCTGTTAGTAGAGTTATACCAGGGGCAAATTTGGTCTGATATCATTACTGACCAAAGAGTTAATAAAGGGCTTAAAGACACAGCTGGCCTTGCTTTCTCCTCTAATACTGAATAATCTGTATATAACTTAGCTGGTAAATTCAGCTTCAGTGTAAAATTTAGAGAGGTAGAAGCCAGCTCAGTTCTGGGATCTTCAAATCCTTATGAACTTGAATTCATGTTATGCTAAGACATCTACAAGTTTAAAAAACTAACAAAAGGGGTATTTTTTGCTCTGTACCACTCTGATAATATTATCAGTAAAGATGTTTATGCTGATTTCTTTTTAAAAATTTTCTCATTAAAAAAAAGAAAGGCTTTGCTTCACAGTTACACTTTCTCATATTTCTAAATTCATCAACATAGCAAAACATCCTTTTGTGTAGCAATAGCCTTGGCACTTGTCTCCAGGCAATATTTCTTAATTTCATTCCTATTTTTAACACTGCAAACTTGTATAAGCAAAACAAAAGAAAATTTAAAATATCTCTTTTTAAGAAGAAAGGATCTATCAACAGCCTGGCTGGTTAAATAACTATATTATCTCAGGTTAGGAAAGGGTGACCTAACTAATGCATTTTTGCATGCTTAATTTTGGCTGTAAAATGAGTGTAAAATTCATTTCACTTTTTAAATTAATTGAAAATGTGTTTTCTTCAGCTAAATCATGGTAAAAAATGTTGCCTCAGAAGGTTATTTGGGGACAGAACAGCTGAAAACAGTGAATTAATTTAAAAAAGGAAGCCAGGTTTGGTTAGTTAAACTGTATGTTGAAACTGGAGTTGACCAAGCTAAGCTGGTTGACCAAAAATAGAAATCAGCTTACACACACCTCCAATAGCAGGGAAAGTGAGGATTTAGACACTTGATTTTCTTAGTGTAGGGAAGACTGTAGGCAAAACTACCAGGTTCCAAGGGACTTCATGCTATTGGCAGACTTGGGCAGGCTGAAATGTTTCAACTCATCTCTCATGTCCAGTTGGGATAGATTTTTTCTTTCTTTCAATGGTTACAACTGTATCAAATTTATTACCTTTTCTATCGTCCTCAGAAAAAAAGTTCTGATCTTGTTGGGGACGGTGTGGGTGTCTGTCTGTCTGTCTTTTGTTCCTCCAATTGAATCACAAACTTCAGAAGCCGGGTTTCGTTGGGGTTTTTTAAGTGAGATATTGTAGCGAAAGAAGACAGGATGTGAGCAGATACTGTGCCTGGGAAAGAACATGCAAGTTTAATTTAGATTTTATAAGACTGTAGCAATCATCTTCAGGGTCCCGGCAGAGTTTTACTTTTTCAGGCAGCGGCTGAAAGTGGATTAAGAACATACAAGGAGTTAAAACATCTGTGTAAAAAGAACTTCGTTCTTTGGACCATTTACTTTGTGTAAATTCTATAGTATTGGGCTACTCCTGCACCATGGAAATCAGTGGGAATTTTGCTACTGACTTCAAAACTGGGGCCTGTAAGAGAATAGAAGTAATAATTGCTCAAATGAGGCCAGTCATGTGGAATCATACCAGCCAATGGAAGAGATGTAGAAACTTAATGGGGTAATTGGAAGAGAAGGAAATTGTTCCATCAGTATTTATGCAGAGCTTCCCTTTTCCATGTGGAAAAGCAGGGGAAAGGGATAGTGACCTACATAGCACCATCTCACCCATTTCTTGGACTCTAAATAGAGCCCTCTGCAGTTCTGGGATTGGCTTGTCAGGAAAGTGGTGGAGGGCAGTGACAGATGGTGGACCACAGGGTATTCACATTATCCCCTCCCGCAATCCAAAACCTCGGGGTCATTATGAAGAGTTAATGCAGCTTGAGGCTGCAATTCATTTTTACACAGCCTTCTTCATGCTATGGAAACCCTCCCTCCCCTTTTAAAGGTGCTGAAGGAGGCGTTGTGCTTCCTTTGTAGTTGTGCTACTTCAGGGCACAGGACCTGGGCACGAATGACCCCTCAAGGAATAATTTGGGGGAAAACTCCAATGGGGTGATCTTTGCAGTGTGTGGCCCTGGTAATGCCCCCTGTGTTTTTTCCATCAGAAGGACAATCCCCACTTCAGTAAATTGTGTGAGTTATGTACTATGCCAAATTGGATTGTATGGACAGTCAGATGGGACCGAAGAAGGCTACAAACCCACACAACTAAGAGAACTTCAGGATATATGAAAATTGTAATATATCCTAAAATATACCATGAGTCAATTTTGTGAGCTCAAGATGTTTAAGGAAGTTTTAGATAGCCCTCTGAGCTGTGGGGTGCTCTATCTTAACTGATCTTCTGAAACCTTTCAGTGTCACTCACTGTTAATTGTTAGCCGAGGATTGAAAATGCTTGAGTTATACAGCCCACTAATGCATTACAGACTTCTAAGATGTGGTGCCATCAGATCCATTATCAGTTTGTCATGGCAAGATAAGAAGAGCAAGAAACAGGTGTGTAAGGCTTTGACAGTTGTAATGGGTTACTTCAGAGGGATACAGCAGAAAAGTGGAAGCACTTTAGAAAATAGAAAACTCCCATTGAAAGTCAATCTAGAAAGGTTTCTTTGGACTGGCCATCAGGAGGGAGGCTAGTTGGAGGCTAGAGTGAAAGCTCAGTTGAGCTTTATTGTTACTGAAGGAGTCTCCTCTTTAAAGATAATTTAATGAGATGAAGAAATTGCAAATGTTGAAAATATAAAACCTCGAAGTTCAGAGTAAATCTGCCAGGTCCAATGACTGGAACCATCTCTGCCTGACACCTACTCCACCTTCACCCACTCCTCTATTGAGGTTTGTGGGAATGAGTTTGGTATTAAACACATACACACAGTATGCATGAGTTTTTTTTAAATAACTGTTTGCCCTTCCATAGCACCTTTTATTCATGGATCTCAAAGCACTTTACAAAGGTGAATGAAGTTAGATACAGAAGCTGAGGCACAGAAAGAATAAAGCCAAAATATTCTGAAATTATTATATTTTGGGCATCTCAGTTTTTGGATGCCCAACTTGGAACCACCAGGGCCTGATTTTCAGAGATGTTGAGCCCTCATAACTCCTGTTGACTTCAGTTGGAACCATTGCAGTCTAATCCTGCTGAAAATCAGTCCTTTCTGACTATTACATTTTTTTGCTTATCAGGTAGGTTATGTTACCTGATTACAAACAGATATTGGAATGATGCACATGACTAGATAGTTGGTTCACGCATTTGAATGTTTGTCCATCTATTAATTAATACATGGGAATTAAGTTTCAAAAGCCTTTCTGGCAGCGTCTCAATGTGATAAAACCAGGAAAGTCATGGATTGGGATGTGTGTAAAAGGGCTGAGTTCCTCTTCATCCTTTAAAGAGCACACACAGATCCTGAGTCACTGCCAAACTCATCCTTCTTTCTTCATCTATAACTTAAGTAACTCAAAAGAATCCTCAGCCTGAGCTTCCCCCCTCAGTTTAGCTGTTCCTAGGGCTTCTCTCTAGGAATTCCTCAGGCCTTGGTCCCGTGACTTTGAGATCCATTTCTACCATGTGGGAGTGAATGAGCCACACCTTCCACAGTGAATCAGCAAGAGCCAATCAGTGTCTACCTTCAAGGATCCTAACATAAGGGAACAGCAGGGTTTCATTCTGCACTGACTCACATAGATATAGCAAATATATAATGTATGCCTCCTCCTACTTCCGCCATACCACCTTGTGCTGGTTTGTATGCCCTCCACAATGCCACTCAATTCTGTTTGTTTTGTGATTAATACTGTTTGTATTGTGGAAAGCATGACAAATGGTGTTACGTCCTTCAGAGAACCAGGCATTATAGGAAAAACTTTGTCTCTCTAAGGGCGTTTTTCTTATGATTCCCCAAACAGTTTTTGCCATTATATTTTAAAATATACATATCTGACTGTGGGCCTGAGAGTTAGCATCCCTAAAAGCAGTGCTCATCTTAAAAAGTCATGCATTATATTTTGAACAGTGTATGTTTGACAATACATTTCATGCCTCATTTCCTGCTAGTTGTGAGCTCTAGTAAACGCTCAAACAGCAAATTCACATTTTTCATGTCAAAAAGTCCTATAGTTTGTTCCCACTAGGATGTCACTGGTTAAATAGATTCCTGTAAGGACATAGTCTGTTCATACCATAATCTGTTGTGACACTAAACCTTAATCCATCTTCAAATTTTCATTGTTTTTCCACTAAAAGATTATTTCTAAAATATTTTATACCTCACATTCATTTTCTTTGTAAGAATTAATTGCATAAGCAGTGAGTATCTGACTAGGACTACATCTTCCTTCCTAACCCAAAATTAAGAATTTAATGTGGATTATTCATAGCCATCTCTACAGTTAATTCAATGTGATTTTTCTCTAGTCTAGGCAGAATTTACCATTCCCTGAAATGACCTTACCTTCTTGTAAGATATTGAAGGAGGACGGACAGCACTGGTGTGGTTATAGTTACTGGACCCCCTGCTGATGCAGCTAAATTATAAATCTCAGAGTTCTTCTTATAATATAAAATTGAAAGGTTTGAGCCTGCCCTTTCTTAGGCAGCATGCAGTTTATTACACGTGTGCAAAGTGAGCCAACGAGTCACGTATGGAGTAACACCAGCAAAACACTTGGCCCAATTAATGCACAATGGGTGGCCAACACTACTACTAATGTAAGTAGGCAGAGAATTCTGGTCTGGTAGCATTTTACGACCATTTTTCAAGTGCACATAACTACAAAAGGATGGAAGGCCATGGAGAATCAGACCCCATATATCAGGGGTCTGTCTTATTACTTTAAATTAACTCAGCGTAGAGCTCCCTGGAATCTTCAGTTATAAGAAGATGCCTTAAGGAAGACTTACAGTATTTGATTATCTGGATTTATTTCTTGTTTGCTTCCTAGTCTAACAGATCCAGTGAGTTTAGCTCGCCAACTTCATCCATTGTATTAGATACTGTAGATACACATAGTAAGAGAGAGTCTCTGCTCCAAAGAGCTTATGATCTAAAGAGGCACAAAATGTGGGAGGGGAAACAAAGGCACAGAACAACCACATGACTTTGCTAAGGTCACACAGCAGATCATTTCAGTCTCCAGTCCATTAGTGGAGCTTTAAGGTTGGGTTCCTGGGTGAACTCCTGACCCTATAGAAGTCGATGGGAGTTTTGTGACTGACTTCATTGAGTCCAGGATTTCGCACCCTAACTGTGGCTGTCAGCCCCAAAGCTAGTAGAGAAGATCCAAGTTCAGGTTCATAGCCTGGACCCTGCCACTTGAGATTAGCAGTGTCTCCTGCAATCATTCATTCAGAGATCAGCAAAAAACACATTGAAATGAAATTATTTTCTCAGTTGCAAACCATTCTCGCTAGGGGTATGTCTCCATTGCAGTTAGACATCCATGACTAGCCCATGCCAGCTGACTTGGGTTCACGGGTTCAGACTAAGGGGCTGTTTAATTGCAGTGTAGACCTTCAGGCCTGGGCTGAAGGCCAAGATCTGGGATCCTCCCACCTTGCCATGTCCTAGAGCCCGATCTGCAGCCTGAATCTGAACATCTACTCCGCAATTAAACAGTCCCTTAGCCCAAGCCATGCAAGCCCGAGTCAGCTGGTGTGGGCCAGCTGCAGCTTTTTAATTGCAGTGCAGACATACCCTTTGAGCCATTTGCCTGTATTGTGTCTGCGGACCGGTTTTTTAGCTCTCTGTTTTAACTCTCTGTTTTGATCATTTCAGCAGATGCTTTTTTACAACTCAGCTAAAGAAAAGGTTTCCCTCATAATACGAAATGTGTCGTTAGTTGATCTAAAAAATATAGCATTGGATCCCATGTATTTGTATCAAAATATTAAATAGCAGGATTGTTCATCCCATTCAACATGGGAAATAGCTCCCATATTCAAAGTTCCACTGAAGTCAAGAGGAATTTGCATATCACCATCTGAATCATGTTATGATATCCATTGCCTAGTATACCTGCTATATCCTGACAGAATACAGGGTAACAGCTCCAAAAGATCAATACCAATGCTTAAAAGGGAGACTACTAGGAGAAACCCAGTGAATGCTCAGCTTTCTGTAACTCCATTGCTACCGGTGCCTGGGGAGCAGTTAGGGGGGTTATGGAACAGAAGAAGAGAGTGGCATCCCATGCATGCTTGGGAGACGGACACTGTGCTGCTTTTGAATATGCTAGTGCAGAAAGAATTCTTCGAAGTAGGTGACAGAAAGGGCCACGGGGACCACACTTAAGCAGGCTAAAAACATGGAGTGGGGCATTGAAGTGAAGTAGTCACTATTCCAGTTTACAGGTATGGTGGGTGACAGAGAGAAACTGCTCATTTTTCCCCCTAAAGTAGGTCATGGCTTGACAAAATTTGGTTGTGTAGCTGGGCTAAATTTCGCAATGGGGAACAAACTCCGTTTGAGTTTGAAAGGAGAAGTACTAAACCTAAAGGTTTGCACAGATTAAACTTTTCTATCCTTCTCTACCTCCTTTTAATATAAGCTTTCCTCAGAAATCACTTGTCATGTCTCTTCCTCATTGTATCACACTTCTTGGGTATATTGGGAAACATTAATTTAAAAAAAATATGCTGAAACCTCACAAATGTTTTGCCACCCAGAAAAGTGCCATCAGAAAAGTATTTAAATAGTCTAATATTTCATGGATGTGAGCTATTTGACAAATCAATTTGAAAGCGGGGCTGTAAAGAAAGCCAAAAAATCTCTGGCAGAAAAGAACTGAATATAGATATATGCAGGACATGGAAATCTCTTCTTATAGCACACTGTTGATTTTTTTTTTTTTTTAACTTAAATGCAAGCTGGGATAAAGTAACTAGCTAAGCAGAAAAGGACCTCTTGGAGTCAGATATTTGTGAATAAAATGTCTGCTGCAGAAAGGTAATACAAATGATATACAGTCGCTTTGTAGTCGTTGGCTCTTTAATTGAGCAGACTGATGTGTTGCTAGCATAATGGATCTTTGGAGCAGACTGAGAATGAGGTGCTGTTATTTTGTTCCTCAAAGCCACACATTTGAAGTGTAGGTGAATACAAACCATTTAAGAAATAATTGGTCTGACCCAGCAGCAGAGTAGCCATTTTGGCAGCAGTAAAAGAGGTGTTACTCGGGTGACAGAAGACAATGAGACAGAGATATATAACACAATAGTTCCTCAGTCTCAAAAAATGTCAGCCTAATGAAAAAGAGCCGAGTGGGGGGGAGGACTTCAAAAGAAGTCCCAGCCCTTTTCGGTCTACTCTTATATTATCTGCAGACTCTTGTGCTTCATTAGCCAAATTTCAATATCTTTGCTGGCAGTTCTTTAAAAACAAACCAACAAAAAACCTAGTTTCATTTACCATCTGAACATCTCATACCTTGCTACAACTTCCTGGCTTCCCTTCTTTCACTTCACTTCCTGCAAGTCCATCCAAAATAACGTGCCTAATGTCATCCCAGTCTGTCACTGTTGTGACCAGGTCATCCTCCCTTTTTTATTAAACTGTCTTTTTTAAACTAAAACTAGCCCCAAAATCAGTCTTCTCAGTAGAAGTAGGCTTCTGTGGGACTTTCTCATGGAAAGGAGTTTTTGGAGAATAGCATTAGGCTGCAGGTATTATTAATTATTATTATTATTATTATCTATTATTTATTTGTATTACAGAAGCACCTATTAGGGACCCTAGTCATGGAACAGGAACCCACTTTGCTCGGCACTGTACAAACACAGATCCTCATTTGTTGAAACTGATGGAACTAAGCTGTTTTACACCATCTGACAATCTGACCCTCCATATTTTTATGGTGGACTTTGAAACCTGGTGGTGTGCTACTTATTGTTAAACTCGTCCTTTCCACAGCGCAGGACAGCGGATGCAGACCGTATAATTCTATTATCAGATAAGTCAGAAGAATCCACAGTATGCAAGGTCACAATAGCCTGTACTGGTGACGTGGGGCCAAAACGTTGAAAAATGAGAGTTCTTCTCAGCCTATTTGAAGCTGAAGGAGGGGATTCGTCCACGGAAAGACCGTGATTTTTGTAAAGGAACAGGACACCTGCTAGCAAAGACAAGGCCCAATCTTTAATTAAAGTAAACATTTGTCACAGCAGGCGTCACTAGCTCAGCAACAGAAATAGAATCTGATGAGATAATGTCCATGTTCTTGGTTCTTCCTTGTCATGCAATGTCATTTTAGGAACTTGACACTAATGTAGACAGGACAGAGACTGAAGAAAGGGAGTTCAGCTGTAGATAAGATGAGATTAAAGCAGGTGGAGCTAGAAAACATCTCTTGTTGAAAATACTTCGTAGTTCTACAGCAGCTGCTATTCCAAGGAACTTGAAACATTATACACACACTGATTAATTAAATCTCTTTGTGAGATTCTTGAGATATTTAATTTCATCACAATGACGAGAAATAATTAAATAATGTTACCTCCATTGTACCAAAGGGAAAAATGAGGCACATTGTTTCTCAGTTTGCAGGAAACTTTTCACCTAGAACCTCGAGGTCATAGACACCCAACAGCTCTGCCCAAGATGGTTCCATTTACACTCCATTGAACTAAAGGACTCTATGATGCACTAGGTTTACCCATCAACACAGCAAGTATATTTTACCTGGCTGGATCTTTAACATGATCAAAGGGGGCGGGGGTCCATCTTTTGAAAAATGTGTTTAAATTGTGTATTTTCAAAGAAGCTTAATGGATAACACTCGTTTGGTACAGTGGGCCAAATTCATCCCCTTTGTAATTTCATTGACATGCCAAGGATGAATTTGGTTTAGAACATTTGGGCAGCACGTAGTAACAGTCTAACAGGGTATAACAAGGCTTTCTGTTTGCACGAGTGTTTTGCTGCATCATGGTATCTTTTTGATTGCAGATGTGCTCATGAATGGTTCAAGATTGTAGTATATGGCCTTTCAAAGTATTCATGTATGACTATGAAACTTTAAAGATGTTGGTATGGACATAGATTCTTCCTGAGTATGTACACTTTAGGGCAAATTTTCAAATTAGTCTCTTAAGTTGCGCTCGGAAAAAGATGCAAAAATACCTGTTTCCACATGCTAGTGTTTGTACATGCAAGTGGATCTATCTCTGTGCTGTAAGGAGCTGATTGAAGTCCATGGGAGTCTTTCCATTGATTTTGGTGGGCTTTGGATGAGACCCATACTCAGTCATTGGTGTGCACACATGCAACTAGGTGTGCTGACAAATTTTGTGTGCCTGTACTGGATGAGGTAGGTCAATGACCTGTGCTCCTGCAACTCCTGCTGAACTCCCTGGTCCACATCTGAGAGGAGATGGGCACTTACAGATCCCACTGATTGTGATGGGAGTTGTGGCCATTCAGCAGTGCCCCGATGTTGCAACTGCATCAGTATGGCCAGACCCTTGTGCATGCGTTGAGTCACATTTTCTTGTGCAAGGATCCACCCATGCAGAAGCAGTAATCATATTGGAACCTCATTGCTCAATGAGTTCTCAGGATTTGTTCCTTTTAGAGGATGGCTTGAATATCTGTCCCTTATTATTTTGGATTCTATGAATGTTTCAGATTCACCTAAAAGAGGCACTTAGAGATATGGATGTAAAATTCTTTCACTCAAAATTTTAGGATACTGTTGTAAAATTCTTCTTTATAATATGTTCAAGGTCTATTAAATAAGTGCATTGAAGAATTCCTGTTCCATCTGAAATGGGCTTGTCAAGTTAATCTATTTTCAGTGTCTGCATGCATAAGCCATGCTATAGTCTTCTCTTGGTGATTCTAAAAATTAATTATTTAAGTTTCCTATTTCCACCTAATAATCTCTGCAAATTACTGCATTCCATTTATTTCTTTATGGTTTACAATAGTGGTTTAATTATTGCTGTGAGTATCTCCATGCATGACACACTAAAAACATCCATATGAAACTATTGGAAAGAACTGCTGAGCCAGGGCAACTTCAGGTAAGAAAACTTTGTAGGTCCAATTTATTAATTAATTGGCAAGATCCATGTTGCAAAGATCCCAGCCTGTCAAAGACTTAATCAGCAATAATCCTCTTCTCTCCATTGTACTGGGGGAAGGGGGAAAGATTGTTTATGACTTTAGGGAGTGTGTGCTTGTTAATTTCAGAGATGGGCTCCTTCCTGTGCTTGGAAAGGAAACTGTATTCATTGAGAGCTTGATCCTGTGAGGTTTTCAGCTCTGGATTTAGAATTTACATCACGATGTGATTGAAGGTCACTCAGCACCTCTCAGGAGAGCCTCTGCAGCTTGCAAGATCAGACCCTTATAGTGAAGCAAGCAAAGTTAACAAAAGTGAATATTTGTTTGGGGGCATAAAACTTTTCTTATGCATTTCCTTTATCCATTCATCACCATAAGAGCAAGACTTTAAGGAACATGTTTCAAAGTTCTTATTTCTGAGCTGGATACTTGTAGATCTTGATATAGTTTTCCAGGTCCCTCCCGCCATCCATACTTCTCAGGTTAGTCGATATTCATATTTCTTTCTTTTTCAGCATTGCTCTTTCTCAAGCGTTAAGTTGGGTTTTTCAGAGAATGGTACCGAAGTTGTGAGACACTTCAGAAAGTGAAAGTTGAAGTCACTGATCACCAGTGAGGGTTATTTTTTTTTAAATTATTTTCTTCAATCCTGTTTGTCTCCTGCTTCTACCTGAAATCTGCAGGCATTTCTGTGGATACACCAAAGGCTTCTGATTTGGAAATTAAAGCATGACAAGACCATTCAGACAAAAGATAGTATCTAAATACTAGTGGTGAACACATTCACTACAATGCAGAAAGGCCACACTTGGCCTGTTTCATTCGCAACTTAAACCCCTACAGGATGGTACATAAACCTTTAACGTCTTTTACATTTTCACCATTTTATAGTCCCTTAGCACAGATGGTTCTTCTCAGCATCATTCACTTGAGTGAACTGAAGAGAATAGAAACTAATTACGTTGGTAGCGTGGTAAATGTCAGCAGCACTTCTTGATCAGGCACTAGAGGGCGCTTTGGCATAGATCAGTTGGCCGATGTCTTGAAAACCATAATCCAGCCATACCTAATGTTGTGGTTTTTTCTTCTGTAGGATATAATAATGATTAGTATTAGTGATAAGTAATCAGAATATCCTGAACTGCAATATTATTTAGAACTGAAAGGGTGTTTGAATGATAATGCAAGATGGAATTCATTGCTTGATATACTGCAGTCAGTCAGGCAAGAGTTTTTTAAATGCCATTCTACATGCATTGGCTAGTGTCTAAGTAATGACACTAGTCACTTGCACGGGAATTTATGTTATTTACAAACCCAATAACCAAAGTGTAATTTCATATGAACCCTGAGTGTCTATATTTGAAAAAAAAAATTGTTAGGGCTTCTCTACATGGCATGGCAAAGGGGGGGTCTGACTTGTAAAGTGTTCTAACATGCTATGCTCTAGCTGCCCCATGTAAACCCTGCTTGCACATTCTAAAGGGTAGGTACTAGGACTGTCAAGCAATTAAAAAAAATTAATCGTGATTGATCATGCAGTTAAATAATAATAGAATACCATTTATTTAAATGTTTTGGATGTTTTCTACATTTTCAAAAAAATTGATTTCAATTACAACACAAAGTGTACAGTGCTCACTTTATATTTATTTTTTATTACAAAGATTTGCACTGTAAAAAAGAAACAAAAGAATGGTGGCTGAAGCATGATGGGGCATATGAATGTTTAGCATATCTGGCATGTAAATACCTTGCAATGCCAGCTACAACAGTGCCATGTGAACTCCTGTTCTCACTTTCAGGTGACATTGTAAATAAGATGTGAGCAGCACTATCTCCTATAAATGTAAACAAACTTGTTTGTCTTAGCGATTGACTGAACAAGAAGTAGGACTGAGTGGACTTAAAGGCTCCAAAGATTTCCATTGTTTTGTTTTTTGAGTGCAGTTATGTAACAAAAAAAAATCTACATTTGTAAGTTGCACTTTCACGATAGAGAGATTCCACTACAATATGTGTATGAGGTGAATTGAAAAATACTATTTCTTTTAAGAACAACTAGAGTTCTGTGGCACTTTAAAGACTAACAAATTTAATATTTGTAGACATAAGCTTTCGAGAGATTTCAGCGCTTATGTCTACAAATATTAAATTTGTTAGTCTTTAAAGTGCCACAGAACTCTCGTTGTTTTTGCTATATACAGACTAACACGGCTACCCCTCTGGAACTATTTCTTTTGTTTATCTTTATTACAGTGCAAATATTTGTAACAAAAAAAAAAAAAAAATTGAGCACTGTACACTTTGTATTCTGCATTGTAAATGAAATCAATATATCTGAAAATGTAGAAAAACATCCAAAAATATTTATAATAAATTTAAAGTGGTATCTATTATAGTTTAACAGTGTGAGTAGAACTGCAATTGTCATGATTAATTTTTTTAATCAAGTTAACTCCAAACAAATTAATCACTTGAGTTAACTGCTATTAATTAACAGACCTAGTGGGTACTCTTTTAGTTCTTAGGCTTTGTCTACATTAGTGAATAGGGTAGCCATTTTCCAGTTATTGTGTAGGTTCAGTTGTGTGAGCAATGGTGCCGCTTCAGCAGCGTTAGCATCATTGGAAGCACTGGTGTATACCGATTTTAGGCATTTCACAAAAACCTAGAGGGAAATGGATACAAACTCTTCTAATATACATTCAGCCTTAGTGGCCAGGATACAGTGCGGCTAATGATTTATTATATTTTCTTAAAGGTAGTTTTGCAGTAGTCCTGCCACTTACCTTGTAATCCTCTGCCAAGCACGGGAATAAACAGTCATTTCTGTTTAGAAGGTAGTTTTGATGGGGAGTTGGTGAATGGTGATAGGATATAGAGTCTTTCATCTCTAAACCACTGGTGTGAATCTGGTCCAGGTCAGTTAGAAGTGACAAATTGTAGTATCCTTCATGGTAGAAAAAATGACAGGAGTCAGCTGTAGTGAATAGAAAGGTAATTCTTTATTCGGGCTGACTGACACAGACAGACCCTGTACTTCTGCCTGGCTCTCTAACTTTCAGGCTAACAGCCTATACTGCTACCTCTTACAACTACTGCAATACTAATAATAATGGCAAACTTTAAATTCACTTTGGTATTCTTTCCAAACCAAGTAGATGTCTCAAAAAATTAGTTTTCACAATTATTACCAGTCCATGAAATTCTAATGTTGGCTACAATCATTTGTAATAGTATATCATGAGCCATGATTTAAAAATTGACCCTAGTGTTGCTATATATTCAAGTAGTAATCACTGAAACCTCTGCAGAAAATATACCAATCAGGTTGGCCATTTAGCAAATATTGTATGGGTCTCTTTAATTACTGTTTCTGCACTATTAACAAAACCCACAGGAGAGCTGAGAGTAATATTTAGGAACTAAATGGAGGGCTGGCTGTGCTACATGTAATGAAAGGACTTGAGTATGCAAATTCTCCTTTAAGATAACAACAGTGACATTTAGTAAAGTCAGCGCCTGTGATGGAATCAGGATACAGCACAGCAGCCCTTTAAAATAACTTCCTGTGAAAAATGGCGCTGATTTGGGTTGCTGGAGGTTTGTGCTGGGAGTTTACAGACAGCCTACTTAGTTCACACTGGCTTTCACAGTTTGAAATTTTGTTAGTTTGTTTATTTTAGTCCTTCTGGTGTCTTGACCAATTGCTACTATGTGACAGAATTTTTTTTTTTTTAATTTTTTTTTAAATTTTCAGAGGAATGGGGTGGCAACTGAAACAAATCAATTTCTGCCTCTGAAATCTGATCTGCATAGATCTTTTTTCCAGAGCCCGCCATTCACACTGCTGTTTCTTCTTCACAAAAGATAAATAATATAATTCCAAGGGTGTGCATTTAAAGTGTATCGCTCTATAAATATAATCAGAATATATACAAGATTTGGTGGAGTGAATTAGTGAATTGAAGCCTCAAATGAATATTTAGAAAATATCACTGCATAGAACTCCTGAGAATTACAGTTTCCAGGGGAATAAACATAAGGGATCCTTAGTAGAGCTACTGGTTTTTTGGTTCACTGGGAATTCTGAAAAAAAGTTGCAAATCCAAAAATTGCACGCGCGCACACACAAAAAAAATCAAAGAATTGAAAAAATATGTTTTGGGTAAAATGAAACAACCTGAAACTAGCCCAGTGGCTAGTATACTCAGCTGGGATGTGGAAAATCTGGGTTCAAGTCCTCCTTATGTCTAAAGTATTTTGCAACTTTTGGAATCAGCACAACAGGCATGAGTTGAAATTCCCATTTGCTTCCCTAAAGACCCAATTTATATGTGCAACTCCATTAAATGCATGTACAAAGTAGACATGGGAAATGTACACTGATGTCAGACCACAACTGCCTAAGAAAAAGGATCAAGTCCTTGACACTATATCCCCTGTTTTGCGAAGCAAGTGTTTCATCAGGCAGCTGCTCCTGGAAAGCCCTCCTGCAGCACAAAACTTGCATCTGCCTCAGTTTTCCTTTTTCAGTGTCTCCAGTAACTCCATGCAAGCTTCTTCTCTAGTTCCTTGATGTGGTTTATTACAAAACATAGTTCAAATAATCCACAAAATAAAAGTCACAAACACAGTCAATCCATCTCGCACACCACAATGCATATAGTTCTTAAAATCCCATGACATGACACCCCACATACCATACACTGGAGCCTGCCATCACACTTAGCTAGGCTCCTTGTCGGGCCCTTTCTGCCCCTCCCCCAGGTCAGCCTCCCCAGTCCTTCCAGCTTGAGTGGAACCTTGCTCTTCCCAGCGGGAACCCCATAGCCTCTCTGCTGGGGGATCACCCTCACCACGGAAGCATCACTCGCTCCCCCGTGTCCTCTCACTGTTCCCTTGGCTCCAGCTTCCACTGTGGAATGGTCAGAAGGTAAACCTCTTCACTGCCCGCCACCTCACCTTTAACCCTCTCCAGCCCTCAGCTGGCACCTCCCTCTGCTATGCTCTGACCTTCAGCCCTCTCCAGCTGTGGTTCTCTGGCGTGGGGAAGTCAGCCAGTAAACCGTTCTCACTGCCTTCAGCTTTCAGTCTTCCCTCAGGAACCACTCTATGGTCTCTTGGCTCTGGCAGCTCTCATCTGCCGTCTTCTTGATTAACTCTCCAGCAGCTCTGACTCACCAAGTCTCTCTGCCCTCAAGCGCCTAGGTGCCCTCTTTTTAGCCCAGTTGAGAGACAGCTGATGAGACACAGGTCACTGGCCCTGTTCCCTCTAAAAGAGCCATTGTCACCTTGTGACAAATTGCAAATTAGATTCTTATTAAGTAGTTAGGCATCAGGGTTTAAATTTTCAGAAAAATGCAAACAGAATTTCAAACCCATTTTGTGTGTGTAATTATTGTGCTTCCCCCAATTGTGTATATCATCTCAGTGAGTGGCAAGTAAGCAGAGTATTCTTCTGAACATCTAGGGCAGAAATTCTTTTTAGTTGTGCTCACATGATAGTGCATATAAAATTGTGGGTTCCAATGATTGGCAGGAACAGAATTGCCCTTCTCCATGAGAAAAGTGATATAGTATTATATGTATTGGCGGTCATAGTGGTAGGCTGAAGACAAAGCTCTAGAATCTAAAAACATTTTCTTTGTTTCCTAGAGAACAGAACAGATCACTTGTGAGAAACTGCAATATGTACTCCTACAAGGCCAAAATTATTTCAGAAATGCCCTGAGTAGCCCTGATGTGAATGCTACTTAGGGACGTATCTTTACACTTTCTAGTCTCCTTTTCATGTGGTAACCGCTTGCAATTTTCATCGATCATGACGTTATGTAGAGTGAAACTTGAGCAAGAGATCATCCTTATGAAGTACACTCTCATCTTAAGATCCTGCCCAAAAGAATCTTCCAGTACATTGTGAAAAGTTCTAGTCCATCACAGCTGGGAGAAGACCTTGTTTAACCTATCTTTGGTGGTCACTTCAGACAGGTGTCACTGTATCCCAAGGTGGGGCTGGGCTGATTCCAAGGTATCTATTCTGAACTACATCCTGACTGCAACCTGGAGTGGTGAGATTTAAAGCTTTTTGTGAGATTTAGCGCAAGTATTTTTTCAGGCAATTCATAATCAGACAGTGGAACACATTGCAACAGAATTCCACTGAGGCCAACAATTTAGCAAGAATCAAAGGGGAATTGGACATTTATATGGGTAACAAGACTATCCAACGTTAAAATGGTTGATGCTAATAAAAAAGAGTATTGGAAGGAATGCCATACTTCATGTTCAGGATTAAAAACTATCATTACTATCAGGGATTATGAAGACACCTGCATGGAGTGGGACAGGTTATCCCACATCTGCCTTCATTGGGGTTTCTTTCACCTTCCTCTGAAGCATCTTGTCCTGGCCACTCTCAGGGAAAGTACTCTGGACTAGATGGACTATGGAGCTGATCCAGCATGGTCATTCTTACGTACCAAAGTATAGTCATCTTCCTTGCTACTTAAACTTGCATGATCTTTCTCCAAAGGGAAATCATTTGGCAATTGAGCATTCAGGGAGAAAGAACAAATAGTTCCAAGAGATGTGTACCCTCAGGGTGTTGGTGTGGGTGGAGAGTCTCTTGGAAGAAGCAATGTTTAATATCAGGCTGAACAAAAGTAGCAGCAGAAGGCAGGAGACAGAACATGCTGACAGATATTGGTCAAGAGTCAGAATCGAAGATTAAGACTTGAATAGACTCAGGAGCAGCAGGCAAGAAGCCAGTCAATGAATAACAATTAGCATGCCCCATACAGCTCTCCATAGTGTTGCTTGCTGCCTATTCAGCTTCCTCGTCTCCCTGTATTTTCTTTAACATACCAGTGGTCAAAGCAAATAATGATATTAGTTTTCAAGAGAAGCCCTTGAAAGCTGTTCTGAAACCAGGTTGCAGAAAAATATAATCTCAGTTTGATTCTATGTTTAGTGGGGATTCAAATCCCAACTTAATTTAATCTTTGATTTATCCTGCAGGTACTGCCTGATTATATTCCAGGGCCACCGGTAATAGGATTGTAGGAAAGAAATCTCGCTATTAGCACTTGGAGAAACAAAAGCTTAACAGAAGCCATCATTGTCATTTCTCTGTAACACACCACAAACAAATGACTGCCTCTCTGGGCATTTTCCCTGTTGTCTAATTTTAATAACCTCCAGTTAGATTACATACCAAACTTTCAAATACCATTGATTCACAAAACTGTTTGGGCCTGTGAGCGTCAGCTAAAACAACACTGAATACCTGGCTAACATGTAGGGTGAAATCCTAGCCCACTGAAGTCAATGGCAAAATTCCCATTGATTTAAAAAAGGGGACAGCAATTCACCTGGAATGTATCAAAGTTGATTAGGAGAAGAAGAATGGTCCAATGGTCAGGCACTAGATTTAGGATTTAACAATCTAATGTTCAAGTCCCTGTTCTGCCACAGACTTCCTGTGTGACTTTGGGCAAGTCACTTAGCCTTTCTGGGCCTCAGTTCTCCTTCAGTAAAACACGCAATCCTGACCTCTGAGGGTCTATAAGGATAAAGATATTAAAGGTGCTCAGAGATTCTGGTCATTGGAACATATAAGTACCTATAATAGACAGGATACAAATCCATCAGATCACAATGCATGTATTGTCCTGCCTTTTCCTCCACATTCCTCCGCATGTTTCTATGACTGAGTCTTGTTTGTATCAATCAGTTTGCGTTTCCCAGTTGCACCTTAAAATATTAAACACATTTTATTTAATTTTCTCCTTGCTTTCCTAACAAAATATCAGTTTGTTCATATCCTTCAAAAACCCACTGTTTAAAATTATTTTAAAAAAAAACCATATTCAAACTTTAATATTCTCCTATGGATGATAATGTGTCTAAGCAGACAAGAACAGTATGCAAATCTAGTGGCATGCCTGACAAACATAATGCATTTATATTAAATCTATTGTTCAGTAAGAATTTTAAGAGAGCAGAGAAAATCATGCAGTTGGATTAATACAGAAATTAGACTACTCACATACTTAAAATTAAGCACAGGCTTAACTGCTTTGTTTGTTTGGGGACTTAGTGCAAAGATCTGAACAAATGAAATTTTGGATTGGAAATGTGTAATGTAACACACGGAGGGAGAAACAACATTCCCCTTGTAGTCATAAAATAAAGCAGCAATCCAACTCAAGCTACAAACTCTTCAATTTTTATGGTGGGGGGGAAGAATGCCACTAACTGCAGAGGTAAATAGTTCATGGATTATTTATTTTACCTGCATTCCTGGTTAAATTGAGTTCAAAATAATTAGATAACCCTTTAAAAGCAATGACTGGTGCTGTTAATTCTACATAAAGATTTTCTTGTGCAATACCCAATAAATAGGGTTATCTTCTAACACAAGCTTTGAAAGGATTAATATACTTTACTTAACTTGCACTCTCCAGTTAAGCCTAAAATGTTTTCTTCAGTTCTAACTAGAACTGAGTGGGGAAAGAAAACCTAACTTTTTGAATGACCTTAGATTGTCACCTGGAGTTGACGGTACTAGCTCCACCAGTTAACTCAACTGTGATACTTGACTGTATTTGTGGCCTTAATTGAGGGACCTAAACAAACAAATTTATCATTGCAGCCTATAAAAATGACAGAATTCATCTGGTAGCATTCTTCATTCTCTCCAATTTGTTTCCTTGAAATCCCTGCAGCGATTTATTTGCTGAATATGCGAGTTTTCCCCTTATGAAAATTACAAATTGTTGTCAAGGTTAACGAGTTAATATTCTCATTCAATATTTATTTTAAAGGAAGGGGGGAAGAAGAAGAAGCGCGACTGTTCTTGTACTTTCTTCCACTGCAAAGTCTGGTTTCTTAATCAATATGACAAGGACACTGTCCTTTGGATAATACCCTGAATCATCGGGACTAAAAAATGAGCTTTATTAATCAACAGCCCCTGATTAATTATTATAAAGTGATGCTCATACACTTCTGTACATTTTAATAATTCCTGCAGAAGGCTAACAATGTCCCCAGTGATTTGAAGGCTTTTGGGTTTGAATTTTTCTTAGCAATGTCACAATAAATAGTCCAAGGGTACTACTGCTCTCTCACTAATCCAGTCTGTTTCAATCCAGCAAATGAGTAAAACCTTCTTTTTTCCTATTTCCCATCTATAATTCATCATTTGCATACAAAGTAAGAAGCAAGAATCGGCAGTCTCATCAGTTTTCAAAATATCAAGGGACAACTGGGGTGATTTATAGCAGGCTGCATTATCTAGTTCATATAACCAGAATATTTCTGTAAAAATAGACCTATGTAATTTCTTGATAACAGTGGCTATGTACCAGATAAATGTGATGAAGGTCATTGGTCTGGAGAACTTATAGTCAGTGTCAACTTGGCTAGCTGTTTGCTCTTTCTCCCTCCTCACACCACAAAAGCAAACCATCCCTGAAATTGCAACTGTGAGTACCAAAGATACATCTGTATTTAAGGCTCTCAAAGAATACCGGTACTTGTCTGCTACAACTGAGATGAAAAATGTCCCACCTATTTCTTCTGCTTTCAATGCACTTTTGAAGCTTGTTACTGATGTAACCTTGCTGAAAGGAACAGAAGCATCCAGCAGGCAGTCTCTCTGGGTTAAGAAATTATTCAACCCAAATAGGTATGTAACAAGGTGACCATAGCTGGTCTAACATCCTCGTATTCATATCTTAGTATGCATGAAGACCAGGAATTCTGAACCCCGGTGATGTACTACCATAGTACAAATAAATGCTAAGATCAACATCTTAGTTTAAAAGAGAAATATTGTGTCCGAATTAATCAAATGGTGATAATAAGCTAGTATGAGAGGGACACGATTTGAGCATTAGCAGCTAGGAACTGTTGGTTTCTAACACTTCTGTTGCTGACTCTGTCTGTGGTCTTGGGTGAGTCATGTCATTTTTCTCAGTTTCCTTTCCTTTAAAATACCTAACTCACAGGTGGCCTCAGAGGATTAATTAGTTCATGTTTGTGAAGCACTGCAAGCATGCTAGATATTAGACTTCCAGCATCACTAGTGCCTTGTGTTTGTGCTTAAAAAGAATGTGTATGCGACGGAAACATACAATGCCCTTTTCACAACCTTCCTGTACAAACCTTTTTAATTACTAGCCATTGTGCTCATCTATTCTAAGACAAGTCTCAGGATTTCTTCATGGTGAGTTGTCACAGTATGGTCAGGTAACCGACAGGTTATTTGGGCTAAGCACCTGGGTTTCTATCTGAATTCAAGAGTGTCAATAATGACTTCTCTGCTCATTTTATTAATGCCAGTCAGTGAATAATAAATATTTCATTGCTTTAGAATACTGTGTGACAGGCAGTGCTCCTACATTTTGCCCTCTAGAAATATGGGTTCTGATCACAGATAACTAAAATGAGATTAGGATGTTAGCTTTCTCTAGAGATAACAGCAGTCTAGGTCATAAAACTACCATATGGCAGTTTTGGCAGTCTTTACAGAGGTCCATGGTTTAATTATCCCAAAGACAGATTCAGTTCCCCATTTGCAAATGCCTGGGTCCTCCTGCGGCAGGGACTGGCAATGCAATTAAGGGGAAAGCTGTATTGTACTTGGCTGAAACAAGAAGTGACCTTACCGTGGCCAGCACTGTCACTTCCTAACATTTCATTCATGATTAAGTTTATCTTTTCAAACAAACAACATAAAATGTCAGGTCTCTGGTCTGTTCAATGTGTTGGAGCCAAGAAGGGAAGGGAAGGGAAGTACAATCCACATTTCTGTATTTTGCACCAAGCCAAACTGGAAAACACTTCTATTTAAACTAGAGGAAAAAGATGGGAGGAAATGATCTGGTTAGCTCCTAACTGTTGTATATACATTATAAAATCACTTCGGTGCAGTCTGCGATGTATCTGGCTGATTGTCCTGGATCAAACAACCTGGTTTTCCAGCCATCACTCCTCAAATTCCTCCAAACCTCAATCTGTCACCATCTACCCCTTATCAATATCACTAACATTGGTTCACTGAATGCTTTAGGGCTTTTGCCAGTATTCATCTATCTAAAGTTGTCTCAGGTCATCTGGTACCTCCTCCCACTCCTGCTAACTAAATGGATACAACATTCTAATCCTATCTTGAAATACACTTCCTGTTAGTTTTGGGTACCCAGTGGGCAGTAAATCTTCTCTCACCCAGATGTTCAAAAGAAAACATAAAAAACAAAGACTTGTGTAGTCTTTCCACTGGAGTTTTTTCAGCTGCATAAATCATACTTCCTAGAGATTTGGCATAAATCTTCAAACCCTCCCATTAGCTACAGATTGGGCCTGAAAGCAGATCCAGATTTGCACATGTCTGTTTATGTCAATAGGGTCCAATTATGTGTGTAGAAAACAATATCTTCCACCAACAGAATGTGCCTTTTAGGACACGTCAGCTTTCCTTAGCTGCTTACACCTAAGCCTACTTCTACTTGCTAACCAACGACTTGGAATTTCAAGACTTCTTTTCCAATCTCTAGATCTAGCTTCATATAAATGTTCAACTGCTGCACACCCATCTTCCACATGTTTTAATTTGCAGCCCCCACATCCTGTTTTGTGGTGTTAGCACTTATCTACTTGATATGGCCACAATTGTTACTGATGTTATGTCTCACACAAGAGAGTTAGGAAGCACCTTCAGATCCCTTGCTTTCCAGTGTGCTCTACCCACAGTGCAGATCACAACACAGGGAAAGAGCAGTCACCTGGGAGCCATTATTTCCCCTTCCAAGCATGTTGACATGGAATGGATGGAGCCTTGACTCTTCCCTCCAATGCTGGGGGCAGCCCAGCTGAGCCAATGCAGAGAGAGACATAATCTGCACCAGATATAAGGTTGATACAGATTACTTTCCCCCAGGGCAAGAGTAGAAGTAGGGCCCAAGCTGTGCCTGAATTTTGATTAAATTTCTATTTCTGCATGAAGTCCCTGATTTTACCAGAATATGGTAGTAAAAGGTTTGGTAACAATGTTCATCAGACACAAAACACTTAATAAATCATGCCCCCTTACAGGTTCTTTCTAACATGGGGAACACATTACTGTTCATTATTTGTAAGGCGCTCATTATGGTGAGTACTGCAAGGTTGAAGTTGCATGTGAATTTAACCCCCAGTGGTAATTAACAAGAGATTTGTCATTCTTCCTTTTTTGCAGGGAATGTTGAGAATAGTAAATGGTAGCAGTTATCTAATTGCCATCAAACAATTACATGATACATTGAGGATGGCATTTTCAGAAGTCCTTAAGTGTTTTAGGAAGACAAGTGCCACTGAAAGCGAATGGTGAATTGTGCTCCTAAGTCACTTAGGTGCTTTTGAAAATCCACCATATTTGATAAATTATACAGAGATGTATTAAACATAGAAAGTGCTAAATGTTAAAAATCTAACTTAAACTAATGGAAAAAATAACCTTTGGAAATTCAGAGTTTAAAATATCACATCAAAGGCAACCTGTTGTCAGTGTTATCACACATATTGTATCATCATCATTATAACCTCCCCTATTTTTAACTCCCTCTATTACCTTGGCGTGGCAAGATGAGCTTTAGTGGCACCTCCATTTTCCTATGTTTTGGTCAATTTCACATGAATCTTTGAAGGCAAAAATCATCTTCAATATGCACAGTTTTACATATACATCCCTGATTAAAAATGACAGGTTTGAGGTACATGTGTCAGATCACCAAGATGCAGTCTTGCCAACCCCAAGCATTCCAAAAACATGAGCCAGGCTGGCAAAATTAAGAGACTGGCTTAAAAATCATGAGATTTAAACAATTCATTAATTTGGGGTTCTTTATATTTGTCTTCTAGATTTTGGATCTTTAAGATACACTCCTGTCCTGATTTTAAACTTTTTTTCCTGCAACCATGTGGGCTAGAAACTATTTAAAAACATGAAAATTGAGATTCTCATGAATCCCAGAGCTGGGGCTTTAAAAACACACCAAATATTGCAAGACTCATGATAAAATTGTGTGAGGCAACACTGAGGATGATACATCTGTGAGAGTTAGAATTCAGCACCACTCAGGTTTTAGCTTAATAGGAGTTTTGTCTGATTGTTTGACAATAGCTTAATACAGGGGTCCCCAAACTACAGCCCACGGGCCGCATCCGGCCTGCTGACACATTTTGACTGGCCCGCTCTCTGCCCCTAGCCCCACTATCTCCCACGGGGGCCTAGCAGCACCCTGGCCAGAGCCTGCCACTCCCAGCCCCAAGCAGCACCGCGCAGCAGCCGCTTCCCCCTCCCAAACTCACCCCTTTCCCCCCGCCCCTCTCCCACGTGGGTCCAGCGTGTCACTCCCGGCCCCAAGCAGTGCCGTGCAGTGGCCACTCCTCCCTCCCACCCAGCCCCCTCCTACGTAACGTGAGCCTAGGAAGACTGAGGGATGTGGCCCTCGCAGGTGAAAGTTTGGGGACCCCTGGATTAATAGGAATTTTGTCTGACATCAGAAGTCAATCCATTATTAACTGCTCCGTGGTTCTCTATGGATGTTCATCATCTATCCTGAAAATAATCATCTGTGTGACCAAACACACAGCATTTCTGTTGAAATTTCATTTTGAACTCTAACAACCAGTGGCGTTGTTTTTTTTTATTCTGGTAGCACCTAGGAATCCCAGTGGTGGACCAGGACCACACTGTGCCAGGCACTGTACAAACACCAAACAAAAAGATGGCCCCTGCCCCAAAGAGCTTACAGCTGAGTAAGCTAAATAGCAGACCTTTAATTTCTCCTTTTGGGTGTTTTGAAAAAAAGAAATGCAATATGACCAAAGTCTGAACAACATTCCTAGTTAGTATTTTTTAACATTGTTTATAGTGACACCAATTCCCCATTTACTTGCATAGTTAGCAGCAGCAGCCACCCAACAAATTAATGGTAACATTAATGTAAGCACAGATAATGTTGCAGACTTTAAAATTAAGCCTATGGAAAATTACAGCATGATGTCAATGTAATAATCAAACAACCTCAATGCAAATCGATGGAGGCTAAAAAAGAAATGAAGCTAGCAGAGAGTGGTGGCACAGGTTATAGCAGCGTTAGCATGGAGAACTCCATGGTGTTTTACAACAACATGCAAAGCAACTATGGAAAATATACAGGAGGAAAAATACTGTTCTGGTACGAGAATGGACTAAATAATCAACAGGATCTAAACTATTGCTTATTTCCATATTTTATGGTAAACACAATGAAATCTTTGGACTCACACTTTCTTCATTCTTACATCACCTTTACATCATCACCAGTAATACATATTTTGCAATTAAAATTTATCTAATAATGTTGTTAATGACAGGTAAGTACCCAAATATTATAGTGAGGCCTGATAAATATCCTAGATAGAATAAAATCCATAGATGGACTGGCTCTGTGATACCAAAAGTAGTTTAAAAAAAAAATAAATAAAAAAATAAAAATTGCTTTCGCCATGAAAGCCAGCAGATAGACTCAAAGACACATACGGAGCAGGTGTGTTGTGTAAAACAAGGGTCAATTTCACAGAATGACTTCCTGACCATAACACATATAGGAAGCAGGTCTAAAAATTGATATATAGGGAAGCAAAGAAAATTGGGTTATAGAAAAATAAAAAATAGAGAAAAAAGTAAAAATGTTAGACTGTGTGAGAGTCCTTTGCTGGATCCTCATCAACCATACAACACAAGACTAGGAATCAGCTGGTTATTTCAATGGTAAGATACAATAATGTGTTCTTTATTGTGTAAATTATGACTAGATGCATTAGACATGAGACTGATGACAATTCACCCCAGTTGTACATGACTGAACAATAATGATGGGCCTTATATGTGATGATATATTTTTAACAAACTGTACATAAAAATTAAGAAAAAATTATAACTAATTAATATTCCTAAATATTGCACCATCATTTTCTGGCATGTTGATTCTCAAATAAGTTCAACTTGCTAGCTTTTTTTGAAAGAACAGTTCATGAGGAAATACCCATGGGTTTCTTTAAAAAAGAATAAAAAAATAAACATAAATGCTAAAAAAGAATAAAAGTAGCTAATTTTACAGGTCAGATTCTTTACACTACACATTCATATGGATATCATTTTATGAACATTCATAGGATACTTGAGGGATTTGGTCATTCAGATCTAACTTGCCAATTCTGTGAAGTCAAAGTAGCATAAAGTATCTTTCCATCAAGACAAACTTTTATGAAAAAAAGGATGTACAAGGCAGAGACTCACTCATAAGAATTATCTCTTTGCCATATCTGATGACATAGACAAGGCAATGAATGTTCCATTTTAAATAACTTAAAATTCTTGAACTCATGGGGGTTAGGAAGTTTACGGATGACGTGCTAAATAAAACTATCTGTCTTCCATTTAAGATTACTGGTTTCCTGCAGGATATGTCGTCATACCATTAACAGGTGGAAATCCATGACTGATATGTCTTCCTTAAAGATGATAATGCAATTACGTGATGAAAATTGTCTTTTCCTTGTGATTGTTCTTTGACCAAAAGCTTTGCGCAAGATGCTGAACTTAGATAACTAGGCAAAATATGATCTCTGAAAATGTGTTAGGCCCTTATCCATCAAAGCATTTATGCAGATGCTTAACTTTAAGCTCTGGAGTAGTCCTACTGAGTTCAATGGAACAACTTGAATGTGTAAAGTTATGCATGTGCTTAAGTACTTTGCTGGATTGGGGCGGTAGTTTGCTATGACTTCTAAAACTTGAGAAGATCACAACCTAGTGATGCTGCCCTTTGTGCATTGTCTATTGGGGGATTTTTCCCCCTCATTAGAGTTGCTAATTTGCTGAGGCTACTGTCTCTCATCTTTAACAATCAGATTGTTTCAGAAGCCAAGATACTCTGTACAGTACTACTTAGGTTGGTCACAAGAATGCAAGGCTGCAAGAAGAGCTATTAATTCGGGGAGAACAAAAAATCAAATGTATCCAGGAAAGGTTTTGATTCTTATGTGTCAGACTATCCTAATTCAAATCCAAATGGGAACCCACCCTTCTAGGGGATTCACACAGCTCCAGGTAAACAACTAATGAGCAGCCTGCCAGTTTCATTTTTATCAAGAGCCCTCAGAGATTCAACCGTGCCATTTCATAAAATATGCAGATGATAGTGGAGGGAGAATAGCAAAGGCTTTGAAAATGATTCACACAACCTAAAAATGATGTTGAAAAGGGAGGAATTAAATATTCACAAAGTGAGAGAAATTAAGGCATATTAACTGTTAGAATGTGGAAATGAAGTGACTAACATGCACAGAGATGATGAGAACTAGATGATTACAGATCTGTCAAAAGTTTCTAATTCTGACACAGTGTGATGTCGAAGTGCTAGCTGGCTGGTAAAGGCAAAAAAATAGGTATGGGACAAGTAAGGCAAACCTGACAGATCAGAGTCAAAGGCAGTAAGACATTGCAGTGATTAACATTAGGCTCAGTCCTGTATCAAAAGTGAACTTTAAGCCTGCAAAATGAATACTAATTATAGTTACAAAACAGAGCACAAGGGGTTTGATTCATCTGCTGTGGAAAGACTGGTGTAATGATTTAGATGCAAAAAATAGATACCTGGGGCCAAATTTGTCTTGCCATAGGTTCTGTGGGCTTACACTGAGGATGAATTTGATCCCTGGAATGTATAAGTGAGATGGAAGTGTAATTTGCACACTTCTGTAATTCATTGCTCATGTAACTGAATTCTAACTTCACTTGGCTGGGGTTTTGGGAAAGGAAAGGAAAGGAAAAAGCAAGCATGGTATATGCAGAGGTAGAGGTTAAAAGCAAGAGGTTAAAGAGGATATAAGGGAGTATATCCTGAGTATCTAATTAAAGGAGACTCTTCTGCTAATCCTACTTTAGCCTGGATACAGTTCTACCTTCCTCACAGCATACAGTGTCTGCCTCAACTGAGACACCCAGATTTACTGTCAGCTACACTGGAACAGTGATCTCCCAATATCCATTCCAAAATCATGATATAGTATTTAAAAAAATTGTCTTTAAATCATTTGGTGCACACCTGCTAGCCCTACAATAGGTAGAGGTATGACTCCTCTGAAACTGTTCACCGTGGTCACCAGCAACACAATCGACATGCATTTTGGCTGCATAAACAGCTTATTGCGCCCATCTGTGGCCCACTGAGTACTGTTGTTTCTCCATGGTTCCATGACAATCACAGGTACACAAAGAAGATCGGTCTGTAGGTAGTCTTCACTGTGATCACATTATATAAATTGGCACTACACCCACCCCTGAATATACCAGTCTTGCAGCCGGCTTGTTCACCAATGAACACCACTTATCCACTGCACACTCAGGGTAGCTTACAAGTAAGAGTGTCCTTCAATCATAGTGTGCATGGCAGAAATTAAATCAGGACTAAGTAGATGCTCAGCTGCTAGCCAGATTGCTTTGATGGGCCCGATTTAAAAAAAAAAAAAATTGTGTATATTGAAACACACACTTAATATGCACATGCTGTTACCATGACAGCACATACAACTCAGGTAATGGCACATGCAGATTTGCGTAGTTGGCCATTTGTGCACACAATCACACAATTTGAGAGTGAGGTCTTCTTTAGCATCAGGGAGTTTGAAATTCAATGGAGTTAGGTATCTTCCTTAGGCTCCGTTGAAAATCGCAGCCTTGGGTTATGTCTACACTGCAATGAGAGGTGTGTTTAGATAGAGCACATGTAGATGTTCCTGAGCTAGTTGTAATTTAGCAGAGAAGCTGTGACAGCAGAGGCGACGTGGAGAGGCATGCAGTGTCACGTGCCCCTCTCAGATTTGCTGCTTGGCTTGTATTGAGCATGCTCACACAGACTGAGCACGCTCAGTAACATCTACTGAAGCCGCTGCCCTCACTCTGCTCCTCTACCCCATCCCCCACTATCAGCAGGTATGGGTCATCTCTGTGTGGCAGAACAGATTTCATCGTGGACTAGATGCCCAAGTAAGTACCTAGAGGCCTAGGTGGGCTTGTACAGCCTGTGCTGAAACCTGTGCTACATCCTGCAGTAAGCCCTCTTCACCCTCTATTGTACTGTAGACATACCTTTAGATTGTAAGCTCTTCTAGACAGGGACTGTCCATTTAGTGTCACATACAGCCCTGAGAACATTGCCAATGCTTGACAAATTAATATGGTTTAGATTGCCTTAGTATCCACGGTGTGCTAGTTGCTTTTCAAACACACACACAGAAACAGTACTTAAACTGAAGAGCCTGTAGACTAAAATATAAATAAATGAAAATAATTGTGGCAATTGTGCATGCCGGTTAGGCATGGAACTGTGTATGCATTTTGCATATTTAATTTATTGGAAAACCTTTCCTATGTTCATAATGAAATGGTGGAAAGAGTGAATTTAGTAAGGTGGATTTTCACAATATATTAGATATGGAAAGCAGTATTGTGGCCCACCAAACTAGAATTAGTGGTAATTATTATATAATATGTAATGATGGGATTTAAATGGCTAACACAT
Organism: Emydura macquarii macquarii; assembly: GCF_026122565.2. Taxonomy (NCBI): domain Eukaryota; kingdom Metazoa; phylum Chordata; order Testudines; family Chelidae; genus Emydura; species Emydura macquarii. The sequence goes on from NW_027131620.1 coordinate 12,693,922, forward strand.
TTTCTCTGCTGAGATCATTTAGACATGATTCATATAAATGATTAAATTAATAGATCTTCCTCTTTAAGACTGCTAGGCAGCTTAAACTAGATTTCTCAACAGAGACTGATCCCAGAAAAATAGTATGAATAGAGACTTAATAAAAATCAAAGGCGGAATTTCTGGGTCAGTGTGTAAATGTGTACTATAGTTTGAAGCAATTTCTACAGTCATCTTTCTCCACAAAAATATTTTACAGATTCAAATGTTATGGAAGGTGAAAGTATAAGAAACCCAACTTTCCCCAAAATAATAGAATGGTAAAATGTACTGGAAGACATCACTATCTACTTAGTTTAGGCTTAAACATTAGGCTTTTCATAAAACTAAATGGCTTTACAAAACCTAATATGAATAGAATTTGTTTCCTTCTTTTAAATCAAATTTCAATATGATACATTTCCCTCCCTATGTATTCAGGTCATTCCTTTCCAATGTTGCAAGCCCACACATGAGAGCATTGTGCTAATTAGTAGGAACAAAGACATGAAACTGACTACTCACGAGATATTCCAAAGAGTCTAAGGGAGTTAGTCACCCAAATCATAGCAAAACTCAGTGGGAGTTGAGTGCTTATATCCCTTAGGCATCTTTGAAAAACTTAGCCTAAAAGTACAAGTGAAAATGCCCTGGATGAAATTCTCTGCTGTGCCTCTGTGAGTATGTCTACACTGAAGTTGGGAGTAGTGTGACCAGATAGCAAGTGTGAAAAATCAGGACAGCGGGTGCGGGGTAACAGGTACCTATATAAGACAAAGCCCCAAATATTGGGCTGTCCCTATAAAATCAGGACATCTGGTCACTCTAGCTGGAAGTGAGCCTCCTAGCCTGCATAGACAGATTTGTGCTAGTGGGGCTTGAACTAGCACACTAAAAAGATCAGTGTGGACATTGCAGCTCTGGCAGAGACTCAAGCTTGTCACCCAAACTCAGACTGATCGGCTCTGCTGGGCTTGAGAGCCTGAGCTGCTGCCTGGGCTGGAATGTCCACATTGCTATTTTTAGCATGCTTGAGCCAGCTAGGGCAAGTCTGTCTCCCCAAGCTGGGGTCTCCCCAAACTGCTCCCACCTGCAGTGTAGACATACCCTATAAGGCTTTAATCCATTTTGCAACCTCCTGATTCTGGGCTGCTCTGCAGTCCCCCAGATAATTTAGACATCCCTGGGGGCCTGGTAAAATAAGAGCAGCCTCCCTGGGCTGCATTATGGGATGCAATCATTACCTGGAACCTCTACAAGAGTGCATGCTGTGGCCTCACCCCGACACACTCCTCCCACCCTATTCTCACCATGGTATGCCCTGTATGCCAGGACTTGCAAGGGGGTCCTTTAAAGGTAGCCTTATGGCTGTCTTTCTCAGTTCCTGCACTGAAGGAATCCTCCACTTTGGATCCAGGGCTTTTAGAGCTCTTTTAGCCCAGTCCAGCCCTTTTATCAAGCATAAAGGGGCTGGAGTCGGGGGGAGGGGGGCGGGGAGATGATCTCACCTAGTGAGCAATTTGCTCAAAGTTACGTGTTTCTGCAGAGGAAAGGAATTTCTGATCCTCAGTCCCCTGCTCTAACCACTGGCTCACACATCTTCATAGTTATTCACTGTTCCATTCTGCATTTAGGCTACAACAAGTAAGATTAGACACCCCACCTCCCCATTCCAAAACTAGCCCCAGGCATTCCCGAGTCTGCTTACTCTCTTTTAGCACAATTAATAATCAGGGATAGAACTATAGCAGCTTACTGTATATCAGCCGTTCTGCTGGGAAAGGCCTGTCATCTTCTAGTTCTCTTTTACTCAGATTGAGAAATTGATAGGTCACCAGTGTCTCGGAGTAGCACTCAGAAGATATATTTATTTTAGCTACAGCTTTGAATCAGTGCTATCCACACTGTGAAGAATTCATTCCATAAAGCATATTTTTTCTTCATTTTTCATATTCCTCAGAATAGAACATATGGTGATCTGTTTAACTCTATCCCAGAGGGTTAGCCCAGTGCTATATACCAAGTGGTCTCCTATTTTTACCGTTGAATTCATGTTCTTTCCTTATCTTAAATATTTCACTTTTCTGCTTAGGATGTTAAAAATACCTGAAGCTGCAAGTCTGGCCTATTTACTACAGGATTTCAGGAGTCATGCACTCTACTGAAATATCACAGAGGTATTATTCACAGGATGTCCAGCAAAAGAATGGCGAAATCTGTCCTTCAAGGATTCAGAGTCAAATGCTTTAGGATAACTGGTTATGGAGCTTTATTTTTCAGGGGCGGGGAAAAAAGGCATAGGAAAGTTTCCTTTAATTTGGATTAGTAGGATAACCTTTCCTTTGCTCAAAGTTTAAGACTGACTCTTTAGGGTTGTGAGGGACACAAACATTGCCAGTATCAGAATGTCCAGTTGCCTTCTGGTTTCAGTGCTATATTTCGGAAATGCTGATTGTTTCTCCAGATCCCAATTCTATTCCCGCTCCACTCCTCCTCGTCTTTGGTGACATATAAAATGCTGACTCCGTGTCTTAAATAGCTCAGAGATTTTGTCTCCAGTCTTTCTGATAGAATTTCAGTATAGAAGGTAGCAATGGGATATCCAGACTTCCACTTCATGATGTAGCTATTGTTGATGGATCAACCCAGTGAATCAGAATTGGAGGATGATCAAATGTAATTTACCAGTGCAGAAACAACTTGGGTTTTTTCCTAAAAACTGGTCTCTCTTAACCGTGAGTTTCCAAATGAATTCTGTTAGACTCATTTTATCTTGGGGCTGAGGCTCAGTATGATAAATTAAACTCTGTTCCGCATCATATTATCCTTTATTTATCTTGGTAGCAAAAATAGCCTATTGAGATTTTTGCAAAGCATTGATTGGCATAGATGGTGTGTCATTGTGCAGCACAGCATAAGTGAAAAACTTTTTTAAAAAAGCTTTAGCCAAGCCTGAACTAATGAGCTAAAAGAAAGCAACGTCATTTTGTTTTTGTTTTTGTTGCTTCTTTAGCAATTAGATTGAGATTCAGAATTTGTACCTGAAACTTTGAGAACATTTTCTACCTGGTATTACCTATTAGAGGAATGGATTTGTCCCCATATCCGTGAGTTATCATGAGGTAGACCAGCTAGGGGAAGGAGGGAGGAAGGATTATCCAGTGGTTTGGGCACACAGCTAGGTTTTGGGAGACCTGGGTCCAATTCCCTGCTCAACCACAGACTCCTTGTGTGACCCTGGGCAAGTCACCTAGACTTTCTGTGCTTCAGTTCCCTGTATGTTGCTGGGGAGAAAAAGGATAATAATTCTTCCCTACCTCCAAGAGTCATGGTGAGGATAAATATGTTAAAGATTGTGAGATGCTCAGATAATGTGGTGAGGGGGTCCTTATAAGTACCTTTGATAGATAGGGGTTTTTTTTACTCTTTGATTATTGGGCTAAAAAGGAATAGGGGAAGATAGGCCTAAAGTTTCTTATGACCTGATACTTCAAACTGCTCCACATGGATCCCTGCCCCCACGTGAAGCCCCACAGTGGAATTCCACACAGAGGTGTTTGGCCCTGGCTGTTCCACGTGAGGCCTTAGGGGTGGGCAATCAGGGCAGTGGCCCTGGCACCACATCAACATCTGGGAGGGAATGCATCTAATCTTTATTTTTATTTGGCTCAGTGGTTTTGTTTTTTCCCCTAACCAGCGTGGCAGAACATCCAGGGCCAGCCCTGAGAACACCTTGCAGGATAGGGGCTTTAGGTTAAAATCAGGCACCTAAATCCATATTGGGTATGTCTACATTGCAAATCTACAGACTTAGGCTCATGAGGTTCATGCTATGGCATTAAAAATAGCCATGGTTCTGGCTCAGGCTGGAGCTTGGGCTCTGAGACCCATTCTTCTTTACTGGATTTCAGAGCCCAAGCTCCAACCTGAGTGAGAATGTCTACACTACTAGTTTTAGCGCCAGGCTCTGTAGATGCAGGCTCTGAGACTTGTGGCCGTGGGTGTGTTTTTTTGTTTTGCAATGTAGATATACCCATTTCGTCACCTGAAAAGTAGGCTGATTTTCAAAGGTGATGGCAACCCACAGCTCCCACTGACTTCCGTTGGAGTTGTGGGTGTTCAGCACTTCTGAAAATTAGATGACTTTTGCCAAGGTGCCTAAATACAAATTTAGGTTCCTGACATCTATGCTGAAAATTGTGACCATAGTGTAAAAAATAATGTCAGTATTTCCAGGTGAAAAGTCACACCTCTGTTTTAAAAGTAAAACATTTGGGGGATTTAATTAACACGAAAAGAGGCCTTGATTTGTGCAGTCATTTACATTTTTCCTGGACTTGTGGATGTGTGTCCTCGGTTGCTTCCTCAATGCTTGCTGTGGTGCTTTGTTCAGAGGCATGGACTGATGGAGCTAAGGATAAGAAACATCTTAGCAGGACAGAAAAACATGCAATTTCTATGCTACTTGTCAGAATGGCTAGAAGCTGCAGAGCTGCTGGGTCATGCATGCTTTCATTTCAGGAGTGCCAAGTGTTGCTGAGGATGTGAGGATGTAGATTTTGGGCAGGAATCAGACATAACAGAAAAAACAAATCAGTTGTGCCCCCATGATTCAGAAAATCATGTAGAGTTTGTTCCCACTTAGCTGCCGCTTGAAGTTTTGCCAGATGAGGGTTCTGTTCTATTCTGTCCTATGTAAGTTCTCGTACCATGCTTGTTATTGTAGTATCTGATCAATCAGGGTCTAAAAGATGTACAGTTGGGAACCTGAAATTAGGTTTTACTCTAAAATAAATAAATTAATGAATTAAATAAATGCAGTATGTACTTAAGCTGTCTAAAAATGATCAACTTTTTTGGGGGGAGGGGTTGCAGGGAAAATAAAAGTTGAAATGTTACCATTTTCCAGGATTTCAGTTAGATAAGAAAACTGACATTGCATATTCACTTTTAAAACTACAAAACCACAGAAAATAGGTTTACCTCAAAATTTCCATGTAGCTCCACAAAAGGCATATTTGTACCTCTGCCTGTAAAAGGGACAGATGATGTATGTGAATTTCCAGGAACACTTGGCAAGACCATTATGTCAAGTGATATGATGGACCCACCTTCTATTCTTGGCTTTGCCACCAAATTGCTGGTCTTGGGCAACTCTCTTAACCTTTCTGCGCCTTTTTATCTCTATCGGTAGCATGAGGATACTGAGATTTACATTCCCTTTTAAAGTGCTTTTGGATCTATGGATGAACAGCGCCAAGCAAACCAAAACTACCAATTAAAGTAAATGGAAAGACGGATCCAGGTCAATCCTGTAGCAAGGTTCATTTAGACACCTTTTACATTTCTCCAGTCTTTTATGGAAACCCCTTTATTGTGCTAGTATCCATTGTACATTCTCACCTATAGAAGTAGGCTCTCTGGGATAGAATTGAGGCATATTCGTGGGATAAAATGTGAGAAGCTTACACTTCTTTTAGACCTGTTCTCTGCATAACTATAGGAGTTTAGACTAAATAGCAGGCAATCCAGTACTTTGCCCCAGCACAAAATTCTTTCTCTCAGGTCATGTCTACTCTACAAAGTTAAGTCGACTTCATTTAAGTCGACATCCAGCCACCGCAGTAAGTTGGTCAGTATTCACACCACGCTCATTGTGTCACTGGAGTGCTTCCTCACTAGCAGCGCAGTGCTTCCTCACTAGATGCACAGAGCAGTGCACCCGTGGGTAGCTATCCCACAGTGCAGCTAGCCACAGGGGGTTTGGGGAAGGGCTTGCAAAGCCTCATGGGACCAAAACATTGTCGCAAGAGGGAATGGGAACATGGCTTCGGCTCCAATGATGCAATTTCCTCCTTCTTTACCCTGATATCAACAGCAAACAACCCATACTTTTTCATGACTTTTTTCAAAAGCGGGCTTAGCCATGCATTCACCATAGCCCAAGAAGCATGGACCTTGCTTAGCTGTGCACTCTTGTTGTGAGCATTACAAATACCTTGCACCTTATCCTGCAGTATTTCCAGAGCCAAGACAGGAACCGCCATGTGGAACATTGCAATGTCATTCAAGCAGCTATGCTGCAAGCCATAGAATGAAGCAATTCCTGGTTGCTGGTGGCAATCACACAGTGGGTTAATATGGTGGAGTACCATTTCTGGTCCCAGGAAACAAGAACTGACTGGTGGTATCACATTGCTATGCAGCTGTGGGATGATGAGCAGTGGCTCCAAAACTTTTGAATGTGAAATGCAACAACACTAAAGTAAGACCTGCTCTGACAGCAAAGTGAGCGGGGATCAGTCTGTGGAAGCTTGCATTGCCAGACTGCTACCAATCAGTGGGGAATCAATTCAGAGTTGATAAATCCACCATAGGAGCTGCTGTGATCCAAGTATGCAGGGCCATTAATCGACTTCTGCTAAGAAGGGTAGTGACTCTGGGCATCGTGCAGGACATAGTGGATAGTTTTGCCATTATGGGGATCCCTAACTACAATGGGGCAATAGATGGCACGCATATCCTATCTTGGCAGTAGACCACTTTGCCAAAGAGGGATACTTTTCAATAGCTGCAAAGTGCTGGTGGATCACAGGGGGCACTTCACCAACATAAGCATGGGATGGTCAGGAAATGTGCCTGAGGTGCACATCTTTAGGAACACTGGTCTGTTCAGAAAGCTGCAATCAGGGACTTTCTTTCCAGATCGTAAAATAACCATTGATGAGGTTGAAATGCCAGTAGTGATCCTGGGAGACCCAGCCAATCACATGCTCCCATGGCTCATGAAACTGTACACAGGCCAGCTGGACAGCAGTAAGGAGTGGTTCAACAATAGGCTGAGCAAGTGCAGAATGGTGGTGGAATGTGCCTTTGGACATTTAAAGGGTGACTGGCATAGTTTGCTTACTAGGTTAGACTTCAGTAAAAACAATATCCCTATTGTTATCGCTACATGCTGTGTGCTGCACAATATCTGTGAGGGAAAGGGAGAGAGGTTTCTGCAGGGGTGGAGCATGGAGGCAGATAGGTTGGCAGCTAATTTTGAGCAGCTAGGTACCAGGGCAATAAAAAGAGCCCAACAAGGAGCTCTGTGTTTCCAGAAAGCTTTGAAAACCCTTTTCAGTAATGAGCCACAGTAATGTGTGCTGTTTATCCGCATTGTGTCTTCCCGTACCTTCTCCTCCGTTGCATCAGTTTCCCTGTACCTCCCCTTTCTCCCCTCACATCCCCATGATTGGAATGAATACAGAGTATTTCACTTGCAAAACATTGACTTTTATTGCACAAACATAAAGAATCTGAAAGACCAGGAAATAATTTAACCTTGGGCAAATGGTGTGATAAAATTGGGAGGGGAGAAACAAATGCAGTTTGTCTGTGAAAGCACAGAAGTCTTGCCCATCAAATGTCTTTGAATGGCCACCTTTTGTTCTTCGTACCCTCCCCCAGTGTTGAGTGGAAAGGATACTGCATCTCTCCCTCTCCTCCATTCCTCCCCCTCCCCAAACTTTCTGGAACATTTGTGGGAGAGGGATTGGATGGTGTTTGCAGGCCATTCTGCACTGGAACTCTTGCCACACGCTGCTTTTTCCGAGGCTCAACCAGATGCCTCAACATGTCTGATTGGTTCTTCATACTCCGCAGCATCTCATCCTGTGTGACATGTTCATGCTCCTGGGATGCTCTCCTGCTTCTCATGTCCATGTCCCATTTTTCAGATGATGAAATCCTTCAGACTCTTAGCTCTGTCTCAGCTGTCCTGGAGTCATTCATTACCTCAGTGAACATGTCATTACACATTCTCTTTTTTCCACCTTCTAATCTACGAAAGCCTCTCTGCTGCTATGGAGGATGCGCTGAAGGCCAAGCTTTTCACTGGAAGGCATGCAAAGCACAAGGCAACCATTGTCAGTGCATACCTGGGTCTAGTGCAAGGTTGCTATTGAAAAAAACACTCCCTGTGGCAGGGTGGACTAGGTCTGGAGGCCCCTGCTGAAGACCTCATGGCCCTGTCTCACCCTAACCCAGAAAAGAGCAGAGGAGAAGTCCTCCAGACTGCCTAGAGTGGCTGCAGAAGAAGCAGCCAATCAGAGGGGCAGAGGGAATGGCCATTCAGAGCCAGAAGAGCCATATAAAATGGAGCAGAGGAAGAAGAGCAATCAGTTGCTGCCTGGATCTGGAAGAGTGTAGCCTGGATTCCTGGCTGGCTGGAAGAGCAGCAGGACCAGGGACAGCTCAGTGCAGGCAGGACTGAGCCCAGGGAAGGCTGCCAAAGACTGGGGCAGCAAAGAAGAAGCTCATGGCTGGCTGCGAGGCTGAGCAAGAACTGAGCCTAGAGCCTAATCAGACCAAGCGAGTATACCATGATGGGCCCAGTTGGTCTGGTTAGAGACTGAGCCGAGGGAGGGCTGCTGAAAAGGACAGACCAATTGAGGAAACCATGATGGGCCCTTGTTGGACTTTTACAGGAGGGCAATGTCTCCTGGAAAGAAGCCCTGGCAGGTGGTAAAGACTATATCCCAGAAGGGGTTTTTGTTTGTCCCATCCACAGATCGTGTGTGACCTGTCCAGAGGGCTGAGTCACTGAAGACCTGCTGGTGAAACCATTGTCTGGAGGAATGCTTGCGTGAGATGGGTGCCATCCCATTCCAAACAGAGAAATTGCAGGCTCAAACCTGTCCAGAAGGGGGTGCTCATGAGAAGTGGGTGCCGCCCCATTCTAAAGATGAGAGATAGCCAGCATGCATTGTCCAAAGCGGGGCACTCACTGGAGGCAGATATCAACTCCCTTACACTCCCCATATTACACTCATGTGCAAGCCAGAACATAATCAGAATCCCTAGCTATTCAATGAACCGGTTTGCTGTTCCAGCCATGGTGAGTATGGCCAAGCAGCATGGGCGACAGGACTTGGGCTGCAACTTGTGGGACACCTGTGTCGGGAGCATAGGTGAGCAGGTGGTAATGCCTCCCCAGCAACATGGACATTCCTTTGAGACCAGGAACCAGTGTTAAGCCTCCCAGATTGCAGTCTTTGTCCCAGGTGGCTCTGGTGGAGGGAGGTTTGTGGCCACAAGAAAACACAGGAAGCCCACGTCCTCCTTCCCTTAACGTTGCTGGTAGTAGTTGCCCTGGACTTGCAGATTCTGGGATCAGTGCCATTCCCTGCCACCCAAACCTCCGGAATGTTAGGGAAAATGTAGTTGAGGGACCTGGAAATTGCCATGGGTGGGAGATCACATGCTCTATTGTTTGCTGTAAAAGCACTTGTAATGAAAAATTCCACTGTCTCCCTTAGGTGACCTTATGTGATATTAGTCTCCTGAGGGTAAGAGAGGTGGCAAGGGAGCAGATGCTGCAAGCATCTGGGTACAGACCTGATCCTTATGATGCTATGCTGTGTGCTGCAATGATGGCAGTGGAGTTAATACTGGAGTGGCATTAGAAAGTGTCCTACTGCGGTTTAAAACCTTCTGCAAAAGATTGCAGTCTTTGAAGAGTATCTACAGGAAAGTTTCCTGGAGATCTCCATGGAGGATTCCCAGGCCATCCTGTGTACATAAACAGTCTTTTCCAGGCGCACTGTTGGCGTAATCGGAGCGGCCACTGGGGAAACAGATGCCTACTTCACCTCACTTTTTTTTTTCATATTACACATAAAATGTAAGAGCATGTAACCCCTACAGTTTTATGGGAACTGCATACTCACCAGAGGTGCCTTTCGCAGCATCATGGTCCGCCACCATGTTGTCCTGCGACCAGCTGGATTTGTTCCAGGGCTAAAAATAGCTCCTGACTCTTGAGGAAAATGGATCCCTCACTCGCCTGTTTCCCATTTTCCTCCTCCACTTCTTCCTCATCCAGAATGGCCTCCTCGTTTTTGCCTGAGGAGATCTGGGACTCAGACTCTTGGGAGGTATCCGTGCTGCGTTTGGGGGTCGTCGTGGGGTCGCAGCCAAGAATCGCATGCAGCTCATTGTAAAAGCAGCATGTCGGTGGTGCAGAGCCAAAATGACTGTTCGCCTCTCTTGTCTTCTGGAACACCTGCTGAAGTTCTTTGATTTTTGTGTGACACTTCTGCATGTCCTTGGTCTATGTTTCTTCAGCTGGATCGGAGCTGTGCCTGCACAGATTCCTCTTCCCACCGACTGATAAGATCCACCACCTCCTGTGTACTGCAGGCTGGAGCGCTTTTGGGGCATTCAGTCGCCGTGATCAGCTGGGCTGGCGAGCTCTCCATGCTGATCAAACAGGAAATGGTAATTCAAAATTTCCTGGGGCTTTAACAGGGGAGGGGCTATTTCCTGTGTAGCTGGCTGCTAAGCAGCAGAATTGAAAACGACACCTCCTGGAGGCCAATTCAGTCAACGTACACAAAGCTATGTCTACAGTACCTCTCTGAGACCCATCAACATCGATTTAAGCACTACATCTCTCATGAAGATGGAGTAATTATGTCAACATGACAGGCAAATTAAATCAGCAGAAGAGACCTGGTAGTGTAGATGCATACATTATTAGGCCAATGTAGTGTAGACCAAGCCTCAGCCATACACACATATGCCTTACAATTAGCAGGGATCTAGTGAAAACTCCCTGCCATGCTGCTGGTTCAGTATCTTACATGAAAGAAGTGACTAAATTCAACTGGGAAGCTGAACTCTTGCAAAGTAAACCCAAATGCGGCCACAAATCAGAGTATTTGCACCTTTTAGTGAAGGATTTAGGCCCACATTTTGGTTGTTAGATGCAAAAGTACTCAGATTTGTGCCTTTACTCAAGTGCAGGAACAAAAATGCAAGTACAAATTCTCTGGGCACAAAGTTTAATGACAAAAACTAGGCCTATGTTTTGAAAACTTGGCCTGGTACATACAATCTTTCTTGATTAATTTGAATCTCATAACTGCTTGATTTTTTCTATTCTTGCAGATAAATATAGGAAAGTCTAGCAATTCCCTCATGTCAGTGGCTATCTGAGTCATGTAAAGATTGTGACATTTTGGAAGTTTTTTAAGCAAAGACACATGAAAATTTGTGGTGCATGAGACTATGAAGTAGACTATATTGCACAGAAGCTGGTTTTGTTTTGAAAATTCCCAGGACCAATGCAATCCAGGAGCTGTGATTCTTGCACAACTCAGAGATCAGAAGTAATAAGAAGCCTGTGAATTATCTTTTGTCTGTTCACAAAGCTTGAACTTAATCTGCCTGCCTGCCTACTGCTGGTACTTGACAAAATGCAACACCAAAAATCAGATGCATGCCTTGATTATGCTGTATACAGATACAAGTCAGGAAGCATGCAAGAACAAAGGAAGAGGAACAAAAGCCCAAGAGCCACAGGTTGTCAGATGTTTTTGATGGTTTCTCATTATGACAAAAACTGTTTTAAAAAGTTCTCCTTTTAGGAACAGAAGTGTTTTTTCCAGTCAGGTCAGCACACTTCCCACCCTCTTGAGTCTTGCACTGGATCCATCAGGTAAATGTAGTGTGGTGACCATTTTTTTTTTTTGCTCTGTTTCCCCAGAAAACTCAAGAGTGTTACTGAAAGTAAGACTTTCTGGGGTTGGTTCTTCTCTTATGTGAATCTATTGAAGTCAGTGGAATCACACCAGTTTAAAAGCAGTGTGAGAAGGGACTAAGGTCCTCTGCGTCACTACACTGTGTTTGTCAGTACTTCTCCAGTTGATACTGCGTGAAATGTGGTATTCTGGGATGCTTCCATAAACAGTGCATCTCCACATTATGTCAATAACCTTTATTTTGGCTTACTCTGAATATTGTGGGGAAGTTTCAGAGAGGAATGGGCAGATGGATTTTGGTATCCTCCAAAGGACCCAGATTGCAGCTGTCTTCTTACTTGACTCCCGTGAAAACGTTTGATTGAGAGATGGTGATAATATATTTGCTATCTATATTATTTATTAGTTAAAGTGTATGTATTTATTGTAAGAATAAGTTTATTATCCCATGTGTGTGAGCACCACTCAGGATGGCTGTGCAGCATCCAGCTAGCACACTGCCTACCTCTGGAAGTAATAGAGGGAAAGAAATAGGGGCCAAAGATAATGTAGCAATCTCTGAAGTAGATATGAGGGTCAGGAGACATTAACGTCTGCAGAAAGACCTTATTTTTGTAAAGGTCTAGATATAGAGAAGTATTTATCTGCTGAACCAGTTTGTTCTACATAAACGTTCCACACCTAATCCTTTAACCATGAAGCCTCTGTGAGAGGATGTCAGGGTTTATGATCCTATGTGGAGGTGCAGAGTTATTCTGCGGACTTTACCATGTAGCCAGATCAGGTGTATCTCATTAGTTCCTACTCAGCAAGATAACACCCTGAATGTCTGTCTAAGGTAAGAGTAAGAGCTAGAGAGAGGGACAAGAAATCCAGCAGTAAAAACTCCCTGGGAGTAGCTATCTCAGAATCACACTGAACTGTTTTGGCTTGCCTGGGGACTTTAAGTCACGGACACCGTACAGAGGAAGTTGGAGAAGACACCCCTTTGAGTGTGCTGCCTTTGTTAGGAGGTGTGGACCCCATTGATTTACAATCGCCTTTCCAACTCCATCAGTAAGGGTTTAGAAAACTGTTATAGGTTTGATTTGGGGTTTGAATGTGGTGACAGGAATGTCGCTTTTAAGGAACTTTTTAAGGTGTGTGTTCCATTAAAAGTAGCAAAACTCAGCTTAGAAAGAGGGATCAGGAAAGAACTGGGAATCACTGAGTTGTGGCTACAGCCACTTAAGAAGCTCTTCACCTCTATCCCATTCAACCTTCCCCCAGTACAGCTGTGATAAAACACCCCGTAGAGCAAGAGGTGTACATGCATAAGAGAAGAGTGAGGAGTGCCAAATTTCAGCAGCATTTGGAAGCATTATCCTACCCCCAAGCTTTCTTTGTTGGCTTATATCCCAAGTGATGCACACTATGCTACACAAGTGAAAGGAAGGCACATTTTGACCAAGGAGGCAGGGGAAAATGGCTACTTTTCAGAAAAAAATTCCATATGATTTTTAAGATGAGATTTACAAAAGTTCTTAACGTCGGCCTAACTTTGCACCCCCTGAAGTTAATGGGAGGTCTTTTTTTAATTTCACTGGGAACATAGTTAGATTAATGCAGAAAGCTCTGAAAATCTCACCCTTAATGTCCAAGAAGAGTAGACAGGTCCTTTCATTGAATTTTTTTTTCAGAGACTCCTCATCAATTTCACTTCTGGTGAGTGGGCCAGTTTGGGGTCTTTCAGGCTAGCATTTGAACAGGAGAATTAAACAACTTTACAATGGTCAACTTTACACAAGTTGGCCAAAATAAATCCTGGTCTTGGTTTCAAGTCACCAGATGAACATTGGATGTATCAAGAAAAGGAAAATTGAGAGAAAACAGATATGAAATACAAATAAAAAAAACACCTGACTCTCACATTGTATGTGTCATACAACCTCTAGATTTTATTTTGCTACTATAGCTCTAAATGTATATCATCCATCTCTCTCTCTGCCAGATTCTGATCTCCAGCATAAATCACTGACTGAGTAAATCTAGAGTAACTCCTTTTACTTCAGAGGAATTACTCTGAATTTGGAATGGAGATCAGAACTATATGTGTTGTTATTTATGTAGTTATTTCAAATGTCCCAAACTAATGTTTTCACTCTATGTCCATCTAAAGAAGACTCACCCATTAGTTAATTTTCTCTTAAAGATTCAGGGAGTAGGTAAAGTGCATTTCTGAAGGTAACAAATTTTCTCACATGTCCACCACTGTGCATTATTTTTAGTGATTGCTAATACTTGTTCTCTTGGGGCCTAATTCTGATCTCACACCAGTTATACACCAACATATGCACTCTGAAGTAAACAGGCGGCAGGGCTCAGTAGTCCTGGCTTATGTCTTCTGTTCCTAAACTCATACTTCAGGGTTTCAGCTGGCTACCAGCAGGGTCAGGAAGAGTTTCCCCCCAGCTTCCTCAGTGTATTTTGGGAGGTTTCGTTTTTTGGATCTCCTGCCTCTGAAGCATTAGGGGTGGCCTTGGTTGAAGATGGGGCATTGGACAGGGAAGGCCTTGAGGAGGCATTGACTATTCTGTGTCTCAGGTGCTTGGCTGACTGGTTCTTGCTCAGGCTGTAACTGATCACCATGTGTGGAGTGGGGAAGGAATTTTCCTCCAGGTCAGATTGGCAGCGACCTTTGCCTTCCTCAGCAGTGTGTGGGTGTGGGTCATTTGCAGGATTACAAGATCATTTAATCATTTCCCTGCCATGGCGGCAGCCTTGGGCACTGGTGAACCTCAGTCCCTTCTATTCTCTGCCTGCCTCTAGCAGAGGAAAATTTCTAGTCTCCTGTGGGCTGTAACACTTTGGTCTAATTTTGATTGTTGGGTTTAGTGTGTCAGTACTGGGTGGTGTTAGTGGCCTGTGATTTACAGGATATCAGACTAGATGATCTAGTGTTACCTTCTGGTCTTAACCTATGACTTTATGAGTTACTATGGATTTTCACCAGTGGGTTTACACTGAGATTACAACGTAGTTTTATTCCTTTGTCAGACTGGATAATAACAGATACAAAGGTTAAATTTATATATATATATCTTTAATTGTTTTCCTGGTTGCCATCTTCTACTGTACTTTTTCTACCAAAATACTCCTTGTACTTACATTTTTTAAATAAAAAAAATAATAATAAATTCATTTAATAAAAAAATTCATTAAAATTGTATGTTGTGTCAAAACTTCCCAAACAGTTCTAGAGTTTTCTAAAACCATAATTCCTTGGGTTTCTCCAATCAAGATCTGGACTGTATTAGAAAAGAATGGTAACATATCAATATATTTCAATCTTAGGGTTGCTGCTTTAGTGAGTAGTAGGTATGACAGGAATGTAAACAAGCTACAATGCAGCAGGGATCTGGATTGATACTAGGATGCAAGAAGATATTTCATTATTAGGACAGTGGATCAAATCTTACCCCACAAAGTGTACTTGATCACTTACATGAAACGATTTGAGGGTGTCAGTCCAGACCTCAGCTGATTGGTATCCTTATTGCACAAAAAACCCCTATCATGATTGGCACCCTTCTTTATAGTCACTACACAGAGGAAAGAGTAAATATGCATGAAGGCTGAATTAGTCTCTTAACCCTAGAGATTAAAATATTATGGTGTGAATTAGAAATTCGTTTTTGAACAGGGAAAAGCAAGTTTCCAGTGAAAGCAGGAAAAAGAACAATGGCCTGAAGCTATGGAAAGAAAAGGGTCAACTAGACTCTTGGAGAAGTTCTTAACTGAGAGCCGTTGGCAAGGGGAAAAAACTCCTCAAGGCACTATCCTCAAGGAATTATCATTTGGGGGACCTAAGTAAGAGTGAACTATGTCAACATTTAGCAATGGTTACTACCTATCTCTTTTTCTAAGTATAGGCAGGGTTACTGTACTAATTTCAGGATACTACTATGTGGTCAGTGTTTGGAAATGCAGAACTCTTTTTTAGCAACCAATGTGTCCTGGCTTCTAAAACAGTCAGATCTGCTCTGATTCACAAAATCCACGCACTCTTATTGATTCCAGTGGACAGCAGACATGAGTCAGGGCAGAGTTTAATATTCTTGAGTTTTCAGTTGGTACTTTTCAGTCTTTATATTCAGTTATATTTGTATAGCCATGCTGAAAAACTAGACATCCAGGCCTCATGGGAGCCCTAGGACTGGAACAGCAGGGGTGTTGGTTGTGGCTCAGGAATGAAGTGTGCTGGTAAAGTTTACATGAGGGTTAGTGGGAGAATGCACAGTATCTGCCTGCGATACTGTGAAATTAATCCCTCATTCCACAAGTACTAAATTTACCTAAATTTTTTTTAAATGAAAAGTTCTCATCTCTGCTAAGCTTTCACCTAAGCATGCTAGGACAGAAATTGTTTCTGTGCATGTGTTTGTATGGTGCCCATCACTTTGGGTCCATTGGATAGTACCATAGTATAAATGTTTAATACTAATATAATAATAATGGCACTCTCTAATCTGCAGTTTCCATTGCAGACTTAATCTGGCACAAATAAATACTCTACGTAGATAATGGTGTTTGGTTTAAACATGAGTTTTAAAAGAGTCTTATGAAGGGGCAGCATCCCTGCCCCTCTTCCTCAACACGGCACACACTCAGTTGTTGTCCAAAATGTATCTCCAACCTGGGATTAAGTTTTTATAGTCTATTTAAATAACAAAATGTAAAATCAAAGTAAATTTTCTTCTTCTGAGCGTGGCTTGTTCCTAGGGTTTCTGTAGGTTTAATTCCCTCTTGTCCTTCAGAGACTCTTTCCTGCCCTGAATTGAAATTAATGTGTCTCACCTGGTCTGGCTTGTAGCATAAGAGTCAGCAAAATAGCTCTGCCTCTTCTTGCAGGGTCCTAAACCCTGACCTGATACCACAGGTCTGTTGTAAACTCACTGGAGGATATAAGACAGTTTCTAGCCAGAATTATCAGGAAATCTTATTAATTAATAAAGCAAAATTGTTTCACAAGTTGAGAAGTCGGCAAGTGAAATGACAAAATATAAAAGGGTCAGGTGGGGGCTGTGTGAGAGAGAGAAGTGTGCAAAACATTTCTCACAAGAGTTAGACTTCTAAGGGCCTCCAAGCTATTTAAAACAGGTCATCACTCATCAGCGCCATCATCATTATCTGCTCATTCAGGAAGAGGAAGAGGAGGAGGAGGAGGGAGGGAGGAATAATCAGCAAGGGATGATCAGCTTCTTATCACTGAGCCCTTCATTTTGGAGCTTAAACTGCAAGACTCTTTCTGGAGATAATTCATATTTTATCATTAAAACTGCTGATCATACCCCTATTAATATATGGACACTACTAACACACACAAAAGCTAACACAATAAAATTGTAACGCTTCTATTAAATTACTTAAACTAGTTTACCTCACCTCAGCATTATCCCCCTCCCTCTTCCCCCCCCCCCCCCCGCCATCACAGAAGCTGCTTGTACATGGCACACAAAATCTATAAACTCTTTCCAGGAATACAAAAGCATTCTCTATGATGTTGATAAGAAACAGGACAGTCACTCTCCCCTGACATATTTGTTCTTTAAAAACAAATCAATGGTGCAGGGATTTGGCACCTGAATGCAGAACAACGGCTTGATGAGGCAAAGATTGTCTTCATTAAGGACATTAATATTCATAGAGAGTAGAAAATCTGACACAAGAGAGGACTCACTAACCTTTTCTCATATTAGATTTTTACTTCTTAACACAATTACAGTCCGGCAATGACTTAATTAATGCTGCTTTTCGTCAGGCTGCTTTAAAGAGCTGTCAATTTGGTCCTGCAGAGGCTGTCAGTGAAAGAGAAAGACAGTCATCTAGGCTAAAAAGACACAGGAAGAAATTCAAACACTTAATAACATTCAAAGTGCTATGCAAAGTCACACATCAGCCTATATTAAGGCGAGTTTTTGTCTTTCTTCTCTTCCTACTTATGCTAATATTTTACAGGTAAAATAGGGGCAGTTACCACCCTCTGGCTCTCAGATACAGTGCAGAAAATAGAGAAAAGATCACCAAAACCATTATATCTTCATATCGGGGTGGTAGGTGTGTTTCAAAGAAGCTGTGAGAATGGAGAAGGACTAACAGAACCAAGCTAAGTATGCATCTTCAATGTTTGGTATTCCCGACCCAGGTAGACCTATAAGTGAGTGGATCTGCTGGGATGCTGCTCCCCGCACTGTCCTAGAGTCTGAAATGTCTGCATGTGCAGTCAAAGTAAGAGAGTGTCTTTTCTGGTGGGATTTGTTCAACCAGAACTCCATGATATTCAAGGGAATTCACTCAACAGAGCAGGAAATTTCTTGAAGGGCAGGTGCAATTTTAAGGTTAGCAGGCATGTAATTTTAGAATATATGTTCCTAGTGATTTTGTATTTATGTGTTTAGTAAGTTAAGAAAAAATATTCATCTTTCTGCGGTATAGCCACTGGCCACAGAGCAAAGAATGCCCAGATCCCCAGATCTTTTGGAAAGTTCAGATCCTGATCTGAATCGAGATTTCATATCTCAGACTTATTTTTCTTACATAGTGCTGTGTCCTTCCTAATTTTCTCTTTAAACACTAGCAGAAGAAGTTCACCCCTAACTGTTGCTATGTAAATGATTTTTAAAATGTCATTTTCAGGGGAACCAGTTAATTCAGAGAAACTGTCTTCCTAATTGTATGACTCCATCATTAGAGTATCTGAGCACTTCATAAACATTGATGAAATTACCCTCACAATGTCTCTGTAAGGTAGGGAAGTATTATCACCCTGTTTTTACAGATACATAGTGGAGGAACAGAGAGATTGAGTAATGACCAAAGATACACAGAAAATTATAGCAGAATCGGGAATTGAAGTCCATTTTCCTGAGTCCCATGATAATGTCTCAACCACAAGATTATCCTTCTTCAGATGGGCTTCACCATTAGATCATTACAGCGCCGAGTGGTATTGACAGAAAGTCGCAGCCATCAAATGGCTGATGAGTGACATATGAGAATTGATGAAGTGTCTCAGCCCAGTTTTCAATGGACAAATATCCATATGGCCAAAACAGCACACAGATGGCAGCACTGTTAGCAGACTCAGAAGAGAAGCCAAGGCATGAATGATCATGGAAAATAAAGAAACACTTCTTGAGTTGGTCATGATTGTAGTATACTAGTGAAAGGATGAGGAGGAATATCATACTTGTGTAACAAAACATATTTATCATGCAACCGTGACTCTCTCACATGCATTCTTCCCACTACCCATCTCAGAGCAGGAGCTCTTCTGATATGTCAAACTTTTGAACAGCTTCCACCAGCTGCCATGTAAAACAAAACAAAGTGCTACACAAATATTTCCTCTTCCCCCTTCCCCCACAAATATGGAATTTCTCTCCCCAAATTAGGCTAGTTTAAGATTCAGTGCACGACCCTGCCTATATACAGTTCTGACTACATCCCTTCCCATTCCAGATTGCATAATACCTCCGCTATTTCAATGATTTATCTAGACAATTAGTACTGGGATTTTAATGCATTCTTATCTCCAAATTAGCAAGTGGAAACCAAGAGGTGGCGTCAAAGCCATGAGTGCAACTAGCTCTTTGCTGACTACTAGCAACTGCTCTTTTGACCAGTTAGTGGTTCACTAACCACACTTTATAACCTCTGACAAAGGTTTTATTAGCACTTGTTTGGGGCAATTTACATAACTTGGCTGTATCACTGCCACATGCAAGTAATGTGGTCGATCCAGCTTTGAGCCACTTTGCCCATGGTATGCTCTTTATTTTTTTTAAATTCATTTTTGAGAAATGTTTTAAGTGTATAACGTAAATAAAAATAATAGGAGAGTAAGCGCACTCTGTGCTAAAATGAATACTAAAGTAAATAAAACTGTGCACAACCATGTACCAACATCAGATTTCAGAACAACAGTTATAAATATTTTCAAAAGAAAGAGCTGATTTAGGCATTGCAGTGTGATGTTCTTTATCTGAGGTGTTGATAGTCCAACACTGAGAGCCATAGAAATAGCACGTAAATAGATTTTGTGCAGAAGGCTCAGAAGTGGCTTTGACTTTGAAACTTCAGACTTTGGATGTAATTCTCCATAAAGAGTAGTTCCTTTTAAAAAAATGTTAACTGTTAATATTGGGTTTGATTTTAATAAAGTTGCAAGTACTTGAACATCATACTGATCAGGCAAAACAGAGGATAGATCTGCATACAACCATAATGTAGGCATTTCTTGACTTCTGAATGCTTAACTGTGCAACTTTACCATTGCTTTCATATACTACATATGTACCATTTGTCTATTGTGTGTGTGCCTGTGTATGTGCATATTATGGGGGATCAAATCCTATCCCAATGGCAAAACTCCCATTGACTTCAGGGTGAACAAGATTTCACCCTAAATATAGGCATGAAGTAATAACACCATAGAAATGATGGAGGCTTTTTAAAAAAAAACAAAGATCCACATTCCAATCTCCATTCCATTATACCAATATTACATCAGTGTAACTCCATTTACTTCAGTGTATTTACTCTGGCATAAAACCAATGTAATAAAGAGAAGAATCAGTCCATGGTACTGAATTAGTTTCTAGTAGTTTCATTGGTGAGAACTAGGGCAGACTCACCCCAAACTTGTGGTTATTCTATCATTAGATTATACCAAACCAGTAACAAATGTGAACTGTCTCACCACAATAGTTAACAAGGAGTACAAAGTGCAGTCTCCTTAGGCATTCCAGCCCTTGTCTCACCACCCAGATACTGAACTTTAAGGCGAGTGATTATTGAAAACCAATTTCATCAAACCTAGGGTTCTTCTAATCCCAAGAGATCAGTCACATACCCCGGTCAATATATAACCGAAATCTTGCCCAATAATCACGCTGATGCCAATCCTTTAGTAACTAAAACTAATGATTTAATAATAAAAGAGTTAATAATGGTTAATAGAGCATATGCATACAAATAAATGCAAAATCCTTATATCAGGTTTGTAGCAGTGATAGAATAAACTGCTAGCTTGTAAAGTCTCTTTGGTAACCTCCAAAAGATTGGAAGGTCCTCAGTCCATAGTTCAAAATGCTCCTTTTAGTTGTATATCCACAGTCCAGAGAATCAGGGCAGGAAAAAGGCAAAATGGAGATGTTTCAGGCATCGTTTATATCTTCTGTCATGTGCCTGGAAATTTACTGTCTCAAACACAGCTCACAGCCTCTGTTTGTGGAAAGTTACTGGTCCAAGATGGAGTCCAGGGTCACATGAGTGTATCACATGTCCCTACACACTTGATAACACACAACGCAACCATTGCCCATATTTTTGCTGAGGCATCCACAGGAAGGCTTACTGGATGGAATGAGTTTCTTCTATGGCATACTGTTAGAGTGAAGTGTTCTTGATGGGCCATCAACATATAGTTGTCTTGCCCTGATGTAAATCTTATCTGGTGGGTGTTACCCAGGAATCCAATTCATGTATAAGATATAGTACAGAGCCAATATTCCCAAGTTCAGATTCAATGATGACA
This sequence comes from Emydura macquarii macquarii, assembly GCF_026122565.2. NCBI lineage: Eukaryota > Metazoa > Chordata > Testudines > Chelidae > Emydura > Emydura macquarii. The sequence goes on from NW_027131620.1 coordinate 12,715,045, forward strand.
CATGAATATAAACAGGCTAATCAACTTAGCATATCATACCTTTTCCATTGACACCTTACATGGCATACTTCGTACAAGATTTCCTGCAATTGTATAACTGTGGCAATATTAATTATATAAATGGTCATATTCAATGATACAGCATCACAGTGGTGTTTATTCTGTTTATGAACCATACACCCTACACAGAAGTTGTATGGTCCTATACGTGTTGGGTTCATGGAAGACTTGTATTTAACACGCAATCTTGTTATCAAAGCCTTCCAGCTATGGGATATATTATATGTATATCTGCCTCCTGTTCAGCATGCCCTTCTGGAACAGAGAGAGAAAAAAATGAACTTTGCCAAACAAACATCCGTTAACATTCACATTTACTGTTTGTTAATATTATTATCTTGTTTAAAATGTGACTCCATTATTCATGATAGAATATACTACATAGCATATATTAGGTTATAATCATTAGGTTGTAGCACAAGGTAAACGTTATTCTAAACTCCTTAGTAATATTAGCCTATAAAATCTTTCAGCTCTGAAACTCTACTAATATTTCTCAGTCACATGATCTCATTCTCAGTAAATTGTTCTTGCTCCGTTCTATTCCCCACTCTGCCACAAGTTTACTGGGTGACCAAGAGCAAATAATTTCACTTTCAGTTTCCATATCAGTAGGATAGAGAGAAAATACATACCGTAATTTATACAGGATTATAAAGTCTTTGGATGAAAAGCACTTTATAAGTGCTAATGAGTGGGCAGAGAAATATTTATTTGTTTGAGCCAGTGCCTTGTTTTGGAGTGGGTATGCGATCTTCATACATGGCTTACCTCATGCATGGGCCTTTGGAAATGTGGCTGATAAACTGGTCATCCTTTCTACTTGGTGAAGTGTCAGTAATGTTCATCAGTAGAGATGGTTGACAAATCAAACAAAAATTATGAAAAATTTTGACACTTTTATTTCTGGTTTTATCTGAATTCCATTTATGTCAATATTCTGACTATTTCACCAGTCATTCATAGACATTTGATATGTCTTGCAGAGAAATAATAGAGAAGCTTTTATAAAAAAATATAAAATGAAACAACAAAACTTTTTAACTATTCACATCATAAGCTATTTCAGCCAAAGTAAAATTATACTTCCACAGTCTGATGTAAAAAAATCTAATATGCTCTTGGAAAACATAGACCACCGCATTTAAATAGACCAGACTCTTTAATGTCTGTTTCCTATGTATACAAATGAGACCAGACTTCATGTAAATGAAACCACACCTCCAAATAATTTGTCTCTTCCACTCCAAAAGCTTCAAGAAAACGCAGCAGAAACCCTGAAATCTGTACACATACCATGTGTACTCACTTTACCCTAGGGAAACCTGTTTGCTTTGCAGAACAGAGGCCTAAAAATACTAGGACTGAACTGAGCTACACAGTCCTAACATGTTTGCAGAATTATCTTGTTGACAAGTGCAGAAGTATACATTTGAATCCATTAGCTAAAAGGATGCATAAACATTTGAATAATGTCCTTTTACATTTTTCACCTGTCTATCAAACACATCATATCTATTTTTTTTTAACAATTTTCCCACAGATAGAATAAAAAAGAGCTGGATGGGGCCGCACTAAACTTTAAAGATTTTAAATATTTCTGTAATTTCATACCAGAAACAATTGTTGTTGTTTGGAGGGAAGGAAATGAGGGTTGCTTTGTTTTGTTTTTCTTGGATTTCTGTGCTCAGATCTCAGCCATAGCTACTTGCCAGTAGAAAAATATAAACATATCCTAATCAATGAACATTTCTCTACTTAAATTGTGTCATTAAATCTTAAGATGAAAACCACCACACAATTAATTTTTTACTGAAGGAAGTAAAGCCCTTCATATGGTCCAACAGGAGTTGGACTGGGCCATAAATGAGCATCAGAATAATAAGAAATGAAGAACGAGAAAAGCAGAAAACATGGGCCAGATTTTCAGCAGCAATTCTGTGTCTAATTTCAGTACATGATTACCAAAATTAGACACCTACCTGTAATTAGATATGACCTTGTCATATGGATACAACTACTGAGCATATGCATGTGACAACAGTAGTTTATTGTGTGGTTAATTTGGCTAAGCATCTTTCTGTAATTCTAACCCTGTATGTTATATTGGCCTAGATCTGAGGTATGTTCAACTCCTGTTTAAATCAACAGGAATTTTAAGTGAACATTGATTGCAGGATCAAGAACGTACAGTATATTTAGAATGCTGTCTAAACAGAGGGTCAGATACTCACCTGGTGTAAATCAGCATAGCTCCATTGAAGTCACTGGATTTATGCCAGCTGAGCCTCTGACCCAGAATGTTTCACATTTTCCATGACCTATCTGCCGCTCTTCAAGGATGGTTATTCAGGATCTTATCCAACATTCACTGACTTCAGTGGAGACCCTCCCATTGACTTCAGTAGACAATGGATCATGCTGTTAAACTGAGAGCCACCATACATTGGTAGACGAAAATCTTATTTCAAGCATAAATCTCAAAAGACATCTAAGGAGTACATCTGAAAGTCACCATGAACTGAATTCTGGAGTGGATCATGGTCACATTATAACTGAATCATGTATAGTTTCTTATTGTTAATACAGCACTAGGTAGTCCGTAGTCCAAAACCCAGAATGAGACAATAATTAAGTATTTTTAAGAATTGATTTTGAAAATGGAAATCCATATCTTTTTTGTAAATGACAACCAACAACATTCTCAAACTGAAATAGCGGATTGTTGTCACAACGGGGGGTGAAGGGGAATTTAAGTCATTTCCTTTCCAATCTATCCCACAAATTGTTTGTGGCTGAGCCAAAGGTAATAAGGTTTGACTCATTTGTGGGAATTAGCATGACTGAAAAGTATGCCAGATTTCAAAACAATTTCTAACAGTTTCTGTGATACTGTGTAAGCAACTGAAAATTGGCGTGTGTGTTGTGCCCAAGTCAGCCAACTGCTGTCACTGAATAATGAGATTTTCTAGCAGGAGCTGAGAGAGTTTTCTGAACAAAATATTAGGAAATAATGTTGAAGCTATTATTAGCTATTTTAAATAGAAATGAACATAACCCAAAAAAAGCCTGGATCCACACACCTGGAACTTGGAAGAAGTTCGGGGATCTAGATCCAAAATGTATGATGTGGGCACATCTCTAAATGTAAAGTATAAAGTGTGCGTGTGTCTGCGCGTGCATGTTACAGTATTTTTGTCATGTACACATGGAGGAGATATGTTTTCTTTCTTGAAAATGGCTGAACTCTCTAATATATATATATATATATATATATATATCTCAAAGAGTTAATCTTTCTAAGACTAATTGTTCATGTAGAATATCAACTCCAAAATTGTATCAAGGATCCAATGATCCCAAGATCAAGGACCAGAATTTTAGTTATGGGCTAGTTTGTTATTACATGCTTGTGACATTTGTGTGTGTGGACAGAGGCTCTGATTCCCCACTGTCTTTCATCAGGTATAGTAATTAACATCTGTGTAAAGGGAGCATAAATAGGGTGCAGCACCTGTTTGCTTTGTGCAGGTGTAAATGATTACACAAAATACACTGGAAAATCAGTCCCAGTGATTACAGTGAGTATAAGATTCCATGACTGGCATGAGTGACTGGAGAAGTCTGATTTGGTGGGATTTTACACATACTTTGCTCTCCCTTCATGCAGTTGTGATTCAGAAATGCAGATCTTCTCTGTAATGGAAGAGTCTGGGCCAGATCCTCTTAGAACAATACCTATTCACATCTTCCAAGGACTTCGCCTGATAACTAGAAAACTAGTGAAATGATGAGATCAGAAGAGCCAAGTGAATGAAATTTGAGCAGTTGAGAAGGGAAGGGAGTTTTAGACAAAATATTTCAAACTCTTTGGGTTTTGCTTGCTTGGTTTTTGGTAACATCTAATTCCTTTCGGTGACTGACTAAAAAGAAATAGTGCAGGACTATCCATCACTTCTTTAATCTTTCTTCAACTCCTATCCTGAACCGTCTTCCCTGTGCCCCCCTCCACTTGAAACCTATCTCCCTAGCCCATACCACCAAGACTCCATCTTGTCCTCTTTAAAAATACAAATGAGTTATAAACCCTAGCCCACAAGACAAGTGGTAGATAATTAAGGTGAAACCCCCCAAACAAAATCAGTCCAAACATAAAGTGTGGGCCACCAAAACACACAAAACATCATGGTTCTGTTGCACTGTTTTTATTTTTCTAGACTCAATATTTTGTCTGCACATTCCCTAGATGGTAAACTTTTTAGGGCAGGGACTTTGGGAAGAATTTGAAAAACACTCGGCATTGATCTTGCTGGTCCCACTGAAATCCATGGTAAAACTTCCACCGGCTTGTCTTCAATGGGAACAAGATTAGATGAATACTTAGCCTGTTTGAAAATCTCACCCCTTTTCTTTGACAGGACTGTAAAATGCTTGGTATACTGTTGGCTCTATACAAAAGCGAGAGATAAATAATAAACATTTCCCAATGCAGCCAAAGCTACACATATAAATCCATATTAAACCCAAGTTTAATAATTTTTTTCTGTTCTATTGGCTGCAGGGAGCTCTTCCATTTTGGAAAATCTTGACTCAGTGAAAAGCAGTTTTCTTCAGAAAGTTCTTAAGCAGCAGCAGCAGCAGTCAGTGGCTCAGATCATTTTAGCCTGGGACATGCTGCAAACACAATGGGAGTGAGAGTGAAGTTCTGGTATTTTGAGTTTATCAATAACAATCAAAATCCTTTTTCTTTCTCCCCTCGAACCCCCCCCCCCCCAAAAAAAAATCATTTTGTATCCATAACAACCCTAATTCAGCTTGGCCTTGCAGAGAGGAGACGTGGTCTCCCACTCATTAGTGCTTTGCAGTGCTCTGTTTCCTGGCTTTGGTGGGAGCAGCTTTAAATAATTTGGGGGAAAGGGAGAAAAAAAAGAGATAAAACAAGCTTTTTGAACCCTGTAATGTAAATTTGCAGACAATTATTCATTATTAACTGCCTGAAGCATCACACCTCTCTCACCTTTGCTGGAATGTCTGAACATTAGGGTAAACAACACAATGCTGTCTTATCATAATGCGGTCTGCTTCACTGCAGCAAGAACTTGTCAGAAACAGATTGTGATGTTGACTTCTCAATAGGGGGAAAAAGGGCCTAAATTAGACTTCTATAAAAAGAATATTGCATATTTATTTCCACAATAACGCCAAGGAAAAGCGTTAGTCAAGAAGCAAGCAATTGGGTGAATAAATAAGCTTGTCTTTGTTCTCATCAATTAAATTATTACATCAGTTGGAAAACCAGTGAATTATAATACAGATGTTTAATGAAACACTGCTGTGCCTATAAGTCAAACTCCTATTTTGTGGTGTGATTTTGGCTGCATAGTTTTGTGTGTGTTAAACCGTATTTATTAGCTGATACCCATTATTATTTTGAGCAAGGTATAATTCAGTTGTCAGGCTCCAGCTCTGGGAAGGAGATTTAATCAGTGAGAGCCTGCTTTGCTGCTGAGCATAAAACAATGTGGGTTTCATGAAGCAATCACACCAGTGTGAAAAAATGGGATTAATTAGTATTGTACAAGAACAGGCAGCATGCTCATTAAAACCTTGTGAGCTGCCTCTTGATAAACTGCCACTTGATAGGGCCGCATTAATGTGACAAGGCAAAGACTTTATTTCCAAATCCTTTCTGATTATATCTCACTTTTAAGTTACCTGAATTGACTCTCTAAGGCTTTTGGAATACAAAGATCAAAATTACAGCAAGAGATCCCCAAGACACCTGGACAAAGGAACCATGCTTAGATAGCTAGGCTTCAAAAGACAACTTTTTTTTAACTCCCATTCAAACATAAATCAATAGCTGTACAATGAAGCCGCTCCAAAGGTGGTAAATTTGCATTTACACTCAGCAGGTTGGGCTGAAACTAATTTGACGATTGGCAACCGCCTTAATGAATCCCATATACAAATTCTCTGTGTATCTGTTTACCAAATGTTTCCTATATTTGTAGATATATAAGGTCTTATGAATATTCCTATGGTTTCTAATGTGCTTTGAGGCAAGGGGGAAAAATAGGTAGGCATTCCTGTCTGTACATCTATGTTAAGTAGTTTAGGTTTATTACTGTCCAATGACAAACGTGTGTGTGTATATATATATATATATATTATCCTTTCCTTTAGAAATGTTCACAAAATAAAAATGTAGATTTCCACTAGTGGATTTGTTTCTACATGACAAAAAGTAATAGGAGATATGCCTGAATAACAACAGTAAATGTTGGATAGGATGTATTTTTGATCTTGTGTGTTATTTTCCTCTAGGCATAATGTTTTATTCCTTCCTGAATTTGTAGCGGTTCTGATGATTTACTTGCACACCAGTCTTTCCTTTTATTTATTTATTTTTCTCCTACCTCTTGTGAAATAGCAGCTATAATAAAATTAAATCTGAACTTTTAATAGTTACCCAAATCTACAGTCTGTTGCATGATGCATAAATGATCTAAGATGCTGACTTTCTATGTAGCTTTAGCTGACATTGTATGTAAGGGCAATTGTAATGCAATACACTTATCTGTCAGCATGTATTTGTAGGTGTGGAAAATGTCACTCAGAGAACAGAGATCTCAGATTCCCTGAAGCTTTTTCCAATTATTTTATTTTAAAGCAAAATCATCTTGTTAAATCTCAACAAAAATTAAATTAATGCTTTCTACCATGAAGTCTGAGTATTCAGTTACCAATTATAGATTGTTTGCAATCGTACTTGTGTAAATCCACTAGAAGATACCAGTGTAAGGCATCAGACTGGAGGCAAGGTACCTGAGCTGGCTAGATATGGATGAGTACAACACTTTACAAAGTGATGGGTTGCAATATTATTAATTTAAACCCTAAGATTTCATTGTTGTGATCTGGGCTGCATGATGTAATGCAAGATGACAGCCATTGAATTAATAGAAAATGGGATTCATCTCTTGAAATTTCACACAAAATAGAAGCAAAAGAGACAGACAAAATAACAGGAGATGGATAGACAGACTGATAAATACTATTAATACTTTTACATTTAAACTGAATGGATGAGATAATTTTAAAGTACTAATGGTATTTATCAACAGTATGATGGCAGAGAAATCTCTCTCTCTCTCTCTCGTTGATTGCTTTGTTGAGCAAGTCAGTGAATATTTTACACTTTGTTTCTTTTATTTTAGCAAATGAACTGCCTGGAGCTAATGTAGTGTAAGTGGAAATTTCAAGCACCGACATCCACTGCATGATCCTATAATAGGAACTTTCTTCTCCTCCAAGCTCTGTAGCATAGTCTAATAGCAAACTCCCTGCAGCCTTTCAGGTAGTCATGTGGCTGATTTATAATCCTATTGCTTTGGAAGAGGTTAGCTAGGTAGTTTAAATCATTGGTTTTCTCTAATGAACTGGGGTCAGGGAGAAAGTATTGCATTATAAAGGCTCTATTTGGTTGTTACTTATGCCCTACATACCACACCTCCACAATTTTTACATAATTTAAATCAAAATGCCATTTTACACAACTGTATTACTGAAATTTGCATAAAATGAGCATTCTTCCTCCTATTATTTATTCTGCATCTTGGGGGAAAGTGGAGGTGGAGATTCATGTCCAAGACCGCAGAGCGAGAGTAAAATGAGGTTTCTTACCCCAAAGAAGATGTACTGCAGGGCTAAATTCTGCTCTGACATATGCTTGTGAAACCACAGTAGCAATGCCTACCTAGTAGGGAGATAGGTATATTAGAAATGCCTGAGAAAGATAAATACACTGATATCAGAGAGGTTTCCACTAACTTATCTAAAAGTTCCTAGAAGTTTGGAAAAATTGTGTGATTTCCATGGACCCCATAGGCAGCTCAGTCTTGCACAAGCAGTGCTTACTCAGCAGATCATCATAAGGTTTGTTGTCCTTGATAGCAGAACCGTGGTCATACTCACATCCAGTTGCACTCTTTTGAGACATTTTTCCCCCATTGTATTCAGGATTTTCTTCACCATCAGGCATTCAATTAGTTTTTATTTTAAGATACACTATTTATACATTAAAGGCAAAACTAATATTTGAATAACTCTCTTTCCTATGTCCCTCAGTAGCTGCTTAATGGAGTATGTGCCATTTATTGTGTCCTGTCAGTTCAATGCCAAAGAGTAACTGCTAGTGTCACTCTTTCCCTAGAGAAGTTCCATGTTTGGGAAGTAATGGGGTAAATTATTCCTGTCTTACCCCCACAGCAATTCAGACTGTCCGTTTCCTGTTACCTAAAGAGTTCTAATGGCACAGCTTTTTTACCACCAGACCTGCAGCTCTACAGAGAGATGATTAAGCATGAAGTGGGTGGCATTTAGAAAGACTTGTAAGATCCACTTCTTTGCCTATGGTTTCCTACCCAGCTGACTGGTAAAGCTGTAGGCAGCAAAAGAGCATCGTGTCTGAGCTCTTTCCCTGAGCCCTTCAATGTATCAACTTCTATGCAGAAACCTGAGGTTTTAGATGTGCCATTATCAGGAGGATCAACCAGCAAAAGCCCTATTTAAACAGCTTTCTCCATATCCTTATATGAATTATTGATGGTGGAGATTGCCTATTTGCATGTTGTTGTATGCAGTGGTGTTGTAGCCATGTCAGTACCAGGATATTAGAGAGACAAGGTGGGTGAGGGCATATCTTCTATTGAACTAATTTCTGCTGGTGAGAGAGACAAGTTTTCAAGCTACGCAGAGACCTGAGGAAGAGCTCCGTGGGTTCCTGACACTGCCTTATATCCCTGCACTGCTATGATATGTGAGACTCAGTTTGGCGCCCCGCAAGTCACAGAAGCTAGAAAGAGTCCTCAGAATTTTTATGAGCAGTGTCCGCAGTGTGCACACAGGAGACCCCAGTTTGCACACAGGGATGGCAGCGTCAGTTGTCACAGCAGAGACAGGTAATAAGATGTATTCATTCATTCTATCAACAAATTTTCATAAGGATCCTTGAACAAATGGAATAAGTCAAGGAAATTATCCCTGTAAAACGTATGTAATGTTAGATGTGCGGGGGATGTGTTTTTAAACTGTATGCGACTAAATACAGGTAAGGTGCAGGGGAGTTCATTTCTAATCATACTAGATGATAACGGTGGTATCCTGAGCACCAGTGATACACAAAATACGTAGGCAGAAACATACAATGGCACTTACTGAGAGAGTAGTACTGGGCCTTTTGGTAAATGTGGGACCAGGATTCAGTCTAGGATTGTCTAGGGGCTAGAGTAAGACATGAGCTGCCAGGACTCCTTGGTTTGGTTTCCAACTCAGCCTAATGTATGGTTTTGTGTGGTTTTTGGTAAGTCACTTATCTGTATGCCACAGTCCTTGTGCGTGTGCATGTGCGTGTGTGTGTGTGTGTGCGCACAAAGTTTCCAAAAAAGAATATCCATTTTGAAAGGCAGGTCCCTTTCAGGTGTCTCAAGCTGAGAACCACAAATCAATAGTCATGTGAGAATTTTGGATATGTGCTCCCCCACACACCATCATCCTTGCCAAAGTTTCATGGCAATTTATCAGCCGAGGCATGAAATCTACTCACCTACCCTTTACCATCATGGCTAAGACTGAAGATACTGAAGGATTTCATGTAACTGTACTGACCCTTCAGAAGAAAAATATACTCACCCCAGGTGAATGGGCAAGTAGGATTTTGCAGAGCTGATAGATCTAATTTCAGCCCTGAACCACCTCTCTTTCAGGAGAAATTCCACCTCTCTTTCAGGAGATTTCCTGACCACCAAGGTGAATTCCACTGAATAACTCAGAGATCCTGCAAATAAAAAACACTCTTTTCTTTGGAGGGCCAGCCCTCTACAGTATGCTATATTGTTGGAGCATATTGAGCCTTGGCATGGTGATGGACTATGATTTCACATGTCTACTCTATCTCTGATTCCTCCAGTCCTATGAGCATGTGCAGCTTTTGGGAATTTATTAACTGTGAAACCATGAGGAAACCTCGTCCATCCCCTGTGTATCAATCTATCTAACTAATGAAAAGTGAACAATATTGGAAGACACTCTTCAAAATATCACCCAGGATATGCCAGTGAACGCCCTTGATTATTTGGGAGGTTTGTGGAAGGATCCCTCAATACAAAACTGTGAGCAGCAATGTCCCTCTTTCACTTGGATTTTCCATGAAAGCCAATGAGAGAAGAGCTAGTGAGACGAGCAACCTGGAGAAGGGGAGGAGCTGCTCCAAGAGTTTCCATGTGGTCTCTGTTGCTATAGAAACCATTTCTTTTGTCTGCATGTGCAGCTGCTTTATTTATAATCCAGCTCTCAGGTAAGGCAACTTGTGTCGTGACATGTGGAAAATAAGAAAAGGGGATGGGGGACAAAAATGCTTAAAAGAGGGGGGGAAACCCACAACCAAACACATACATAGATAAAATCCAAGCATGTGAAGTTGTGTGTCTTTTCCTCCCTTACAAAAATGCAGCAATGCACGCACCCTGCAGCGTACAATGTATATGTATATATACAAATATCCTCATCCTATAATGTATGTATATTATCTTTGACTTCCAACTGAGCGTCTACAACCCAAGTCGCTATTATTTGAATGATGCAATCTCCCTATAAGAGTCTGAACAAAAGAAAAATATATTTGTTTTATTTGAACAATTGATTTTCCTGGCTGCCTCATGGTAAGGGAGAGCTTTATAGTTACTCTCTTGTTTTTCTTCAGTAGCAACACGCATATAAAATATGAATTAGAGCTCTCATGTGCCCACTTTGAGGACCTATCCTTCTCTTTCTGTTTGTCTGACAAAAACCTCAGTGATTGCTGTAACTTCCAATTGCCATCTTGTGATGTGCAAAATAATCCCTTTAGTTTACACATTAAAACAAAATCCCTTTAAGATTTTAGTTTAAAAGGTGCTAAAGGAACCCAACCAGGTAATTCAATGACTTTGTAACTACTCTTAAACTAGAGGTAGGTGTCATACCTGGAACCCACCAGCTAACTAACAACCACATGTCGTTATTGAAGGAAAATATCTAGTAAGTTTAAAAAGAAAGTGGGGGTGGGATTAGTCATTTATATGAGTCTGCATTTCTATACTGACACTAGGTAGGACAAAATGGCAAAGATTTTCAGCCCGAATGCTTCAGAGAATAAGAAGATCACCAGCTGGTAACAGAAAGATATTTCTCCCATGGTATACTTGTGCATTTCAAAGTGTTATGGATGTTTTTCTCTTTCTCTGGAGCATCAGGTACTGGCCAGTGTCAATAAAACATGTTTTTCACAATCCAAAGTGAGTCAGCTGGAGTAGTATAATAGGTATTTCTTGCTTTTTTAGGGAAAATATATAAAAAAATAGTTCAGCAGCCTAATGATACCTGTCTAAGGACAATGAAAGAACTCAGGGACATGGATATGGACACCCAAATGACAGACTAAGCGTGGGATAATATTTGTACTAACAGTCAAAAATAATCACCTGGTGATTAAGATCTCCTCTAACAACAAAATTATACTGAAAATTTCCTTGAGTTCAAGCAGAATTTACTCTGCCGGCATTTTGAATAATGCCAAGGGCTTGGTGATGCAATATATATTCCGGAACACCTTGTCCACATGTTATCGAAATGCCCACAACGAAAGAGTTATGGGAAATATATCATCGTTCCTAGACTAGAGTTTATACAGAATATTACTATGCCATGGGATCCCTTTATCTACATTCTAGATGGCCTGACAATGATTCCCCAAATGTTTGAAGACAGTTCAAAAAAGGATAGTAAGAACTCTCTAATAGCCAAAATTATGACTACGAAAGTTTAAATCAATGCAATGTATATGCCAAGAAGGAAGTGTGAGTCTGATTGAGCTTTGTCTCAATGGAAAGAGCGTTTTAGATTAATTCTACACCTGTGAAGCCAGATTTTACATATATGGTGCCAGATTCTGCAGTGAGATGTGCCTGTGAATCTAGTGGAAGATGCATACATTAGTCTTCAGAGCATAATTTGATGAATGATCTGCATTTTTTACCTTATATGACTATACATAATCAGTTGCCTTTCTTCCTCGTTAATCTAGCCCATTAGTTTTGGAATGCCTGTGGTCAATACCCAGCTTCAACTGTGCTGTACACAGGGCAAATGCATGGGGAAGGTGGGGGTTAGAAGGGAGATGGAATCTTCTACAGGTACTACCTCACTCCTACCCCATTTCTGACCCCACTGTGTGTTGGTATGCAGGAATCCCAACACGCAGGGTACACAGTTCCTACGAGAGATCCAGAATCTGAACCTGAACTTCAAACCTAATTATCCCGCGTTAATCCAGCAGTGAAGAAAGTTGGAAATTGGTCTCTTTCTTATTCATAATGGGAAAAAATTATTCAATTTTCTGATCCTGCCATTGTCTTGAGCAATGCCACTTTTCACTAAAGTGATTGGTACTAGCTGTAGGCTCAGAAATTCCAGTTATAATTAAAACCATTATTTTCAAATACGTGTTGGTTTGTACCTGGTGAAAAGTAGAGAGAATTTTAGAGTGACAGATCTCTGTAAAATGTAAACTTAAAGAAAAAGGTTTTTTTGAGGCTGCCTCTAACAACTGAGTTTCAGGTGTGAAACAAGCATTAGGTTGAAACATTTCTTCCTTAAAAAGGATATTGACCAACCTGGCATACTGCATTATATTAGCATAAGTAAGAGTCAGACTAAGCCATCTAAATAGAACAGATGGTGATTTAAGGGTCTAAATTTTCAAAAGTCACTAGTGATTTTTCAATTCTTCAATGTTTAGATTTCCAACTTTCAGATGCCTTAAAAGGGCATGATTTTCAGAAAAGTGCTGAATGCCCATCCTTTGAAAATCAGGTCCCTTTAAAAGTTCACAGGTTGGGTACCCAAATAATAAGACACCCAAAATCACTAGCCACTTTTGAAAATTTAGGCCAAAGTTCATAATAGAATGGCGAGACACAGACAGAGCTCCAGAGTTGTTTTTGGAGGGGATTGCAAACTGATTAGCGATGGAGATTTGCTGGTGAGCTCAGGGCAACAAATTCCTCATGAGTCTGACTAGGTTTCACTATTTACTTTTCACAATAGGCAAGTAACTATAGTATTTAAGGGTTCCTCATTAAGTGAGGCATTCAATGATGTGATGGCTGGACAGTATTCTTTGTTTTGCCGTTGGGGGGTTTCTGTTTCATACTTTGAGCTTGATTCACAGCTGTGGTGGCAGGAGCGTATAAATTGCATGTACAGGGGCAGCTGCACTCTGTTGGTGGTTCACCACTAGAGTGCAGCTTTAAACTTAGGCCTGGACTTCACAGGAGCCCTAGAAGTGGAATTGTATCAGAGCATCTTCTGAATGCAACAGCTCCAAGGCCTGTGAGCAGCTTTTGGTTGCATCTGCTCCAGGATGACTTTCTATCACTAGGGACACGGAATTTGGCTGGAAGGCAATGAAACTGAGAAACATGCGGTATGGACCAGTACCTGTAACAGGGTACTGGACTAAGTGGACCATTGCTCTGATCTAGAATGGCAATTCCTATGTTCCTATAAATTTGATTAATTACCATTCCATTTAGATTCATTTGTACAAGGTGATCAAACATCCTCCTTTCCCCTGTGTATCTGTGCAGCTGTAACCCATTTGCTCAGATTGCATCTGCCGCCACATGGCAGCAAAAATTATCCAAAAATTGATTAGGGTGCAGGGGTCTTAAAAGCTGGAAGCTAACAAGGGATCTAGATCTAATTCCCAAAATGAAAAGGAGAACACTAACTGAAAGCTTGATTCCTCTCACATTGCAAGTGACTAGGATATATGCCAGGGAAGATGCAATAGTTGAAGATTATTGCGAAGTGCTACTGAGGATGTCCAGGCTAACACATTATACAGTTATTTTGCCATTGTTATTAGTCTTAAAACCTGGGAGGGTGGTTTCCTGCCCAGTAATTTTGTACTCTTGTCCATTACATTCTAAAACTTTCTGTTTAAAAGCATTTCCATTTAATATGATTAGCTGCTACCATGAAGTTTCTGTATTAAAGACTCAACGCTCAACTTCAAATATTTTGAGGCGGTTTTGGTGGGCCTGGCTGGGATAAATTAAGTCTATTTTTCCCCTGATTGCCTTGTTGGATCTCTTTTTAACTTCACCTTGTATTCCTTTCTGTTCAATACTTTTCAAAGAACTGAGAGTTTAAAGAGGTACAATAAATCCCAGATCAGTTTTTAATGACCATGGTAAGCCTGCTTGTAATATGTCAGTAAGCTGAGCCTAAAAGCCAATGGGGAATAGGCCATTTCTGCCTTAGTAATTGCCTCCACAGAAAGATTTATAATGTCATTATCTGAATCTACGAGAAATAACTCATAGAGCTAAAAAACCCTAAAAATATTACAATTCTTTTAAAATCTAGTCATTCAGAAATGCTCAATCCTAAAACTTTTTTCAAGATGTTTTATGTTAAAAAATAAAATCCCGTAAAATATAAATGTACTTTTCTTAATCAGATTCTTCATGTATCTGTTTGCAGCCCCGTAGTTTGTTGAGCTGGAGAATGGTGCAGCGCGTTCTCAGACTTAACACTGTGCTGTTGATAGCACAAATGAGTACTGAAAAACCACAGAGGAAGAACATTCCTAGTCATTTTTCTTTATCTAAGTATGATTCCAGGGGGGAAGAGGGTTAGTTAGTACTGCAATAAAATTAATTTTAGCAATAAAAATCACTTCCCCCCCTATTTTCCCATGAAAAACCACACTAAATGTCCTGATAAATGTACTGCGGTACTGTTTAAACCATTTCAGTCAGCTTCCTTTGCCCTTAGCATTCCCCAATCAGAAAATATCATTCATTTCTTTCAAAAAGCAGGAAATGCACTCTTCAATTTGTCTGGTGTTTAATAAAGTGCTTGAATTGCCATAGCTACCCTCATCTTCTGATGCTTTAATATAGAGCAAGATTTATACTAATTTCAGCTAGACTGTATTCTTCAGAGTAGAAAACTATTACACTTAAAAAGACACTGTCAAGGTATTTTTCATATTTTTTTCAAATAATCACCTCTTGGAAACTTGAACCTGAAATTTCTCCCCTGTTGACATTTTTGTTTGTTTGTTTTTGGTTTTTGTCTTGCCTTTGTCTTGCATGCATGCTGGCTTGTTGTTACAGAGTTGCTCATGAGTGCTGGGCTTCTGTCAATTTTGTTTAATTTCTCTTTATAGAAATCTGCCTCCTACTGAAGTGTATTTTAAATAAATTCAACAAATAGTAATAAAACTCTGTCACTGTTTTTTTAATGAATTAGTCCCCTGGCCACCTGAGGCTTGATCCAATGCCCACTAAAGTCAATGGGCTTTGGACCATGCCGCCTGTAATGCTTTATGCATCATAACTATCATCTTTTAGGATCCAATCTTGCAGTCTTTGAAGTCCATGGTGAGACTAACGTTGATTTCAGTGGTGCAAGACTGGGCCCTAAAAGCGCAAGCTTATTGAGGCAATAACCCGGGTTGAAATCCTACCCCGACTCAAGGCAATGGGAATTTTGCCATTATCTTGAATGAGGGCAAAATTTCACCCCATGCCCTGTCCTGTAGTGCTCAGAACACAGAAATCTCTCAGTAAATAATAATTATTTATTCTTTGTCATTGAGTATTATGAACTTAGAAGATTTTTATTTGGAAAAAAAATCAGCTCCAGGAAATAGATTGTTCGTTTCCATTCTGGGCACTCAGACCTTGGCAATGTACCCTGAATGTAATGTCTGAAAAGAATATTGAAAGGTTTATTTCTTGAGTTTCACAATGATCTATGAACACAGAAGGGGTATCTGCCTCTGGATGTGCAAGCAGTTCCCGTTAGCATTAGTGCAATTCATGCATGTGAATAAGAGAGGAAAAGGCCCTTTAATAATATGCTCTTCATTTATTTACCTCAACTACAAGCTCTATAGCTAGACTGTTAAGCTTTTGGAGGATTCTCTCTGCTTTCTGAGGCAGTGTGCTTCACATTTTTTCAATCCTGAAACATAGCAAGGTATCTGACGATTTCAGAAAACTAATGGAATTGAAATTTTGGAACCAACTGTCTTAAAATGATGCTTAAAAACCCCAAAAAACATACATGCACACACACAAAAAACCCAGCATCCTTTATGAAAGCTTATTTCCCTTAAAAGCTGCTGCATACTGAGTGGAATCAGATTTAGAATTTGAAGTAAGCTCGATGCATTGTTTATCATTAGCTTTTAAAGCCTAATCAGGATTGAGATCACAATATAGCAACTAAAATAAAATAAAACCCAGCAAACCTAAAACTCTGTGAAGGAATTGTAGAAGATGCAAGGTGACAGACTGGAATGAACCATCTTGGGCCACATCCTTAAACAGGAGAAATACAAATTTGCTTTCAGCAGGATTGTCGATAATAGGATTGACGGAGAGAGAACTTAAACCACAATGAAGGATGAAAGAATATCAAAATATCCTATTGCTTCTTCTGTTGGAGACCCATCCTGTAAGAATCAGGGCTAAGTAAGGAATTGAGGTTGGCCAGGATTAGTCTCTGGTTACTCATTTTGTGCCACGCTTTTTCACTATTGTATGTAGCAAATGTTTGCTGACAGGCTAACCAGGAATAATAGAAGGATAAAGGGCTAGGGTGACGTACTGAATGTTACAATTGTTATTCCTGTCTTCTAAACGTGGTTTACCTTTGACTGTGTCAAAGATGACTCGTCTAGGACTCTAGGCAACTAGGAAGATGAACAGTTCAGTACATATGTGTTACCAATATCTAAAAACCAAGGCCATAGTCCAGCAAAATATCTGCCTATGTTAAGGCTCACTGAAGTGATTGAGGCTTTATATGGGTGTAAGGGCCTGTGTGGATATATCTCTTTATGGGATTGGACCCTGAGTTATGAATACCAGCACAGTGCCTATTCTTGTTTTCTTTTTCTCATGAAAATGCCCATCAGTTGGTTGGGTGGTTCACTTGTATCTTACAAAGGATACATAAGGTGTTTCAGAGGTTATTCTTCATCACCAAAAAAACAATGGTGTTAACAGTGGTGATATACATAACACGTGTGTGGTGTGTGTACTATCTGGGGATCAGACTGTCACCTGGGAATCTGTACCTTTTGCTTGGGCTGCCGTATCAGTCCAAAGTGGCCCAAAAGTGGCCAAAAAAGCTCTTGTGCCACTCCATTTCACTGCAGCCAGTGTAGGAATGTGGTAAGATGGAGGGGAGGAATGTAGTCGTGGCTTACTTGTGCCTTAGATCCCTAGACTAACGCCACTTTTGCACTCTTCTCCTATCCCGAGTTGCACTGTGCACTCCAGGGCAACAGCCAACAGTCAGGGCCCTCGTATTCTGCCCATGGGGAGTGAGTTGCAAGATCATGGCTTAAATCTGACAATACAGTTCAGATACAAGGGCCTAGACATAGACTGTAAAATTCTTAGGGTAGAGATTTATTTGTATGATGCTCCAAAAGTGAAAACCATAAAAGTCATCGATTGTCCCATTGCCAATCCAAAACACAGCCCAGAGATAATGACAAATTCTCAAGGCCTCAGAATTCATGCAGCATGAATGAAAAGACAGTATACATTTTGATCGGATGATTATGAAGCAAGCCTTTTAAGTAACTGCAAATTCCATTTATACTTTTTCAAAAACACAGCGGAGTTGAATTAGGAAATTGCATCACTCAATGCTGCAAGGAAGTGGCTACGTCTGTATGGTCAGGGTAGTTACTGTCAAGAATCTCCTGTTGAGACATCCTTGAGAAGTGGAAAATGGACCCAAAGAACTAGTAAACACAGTCAATTGATTTTGGGTTTATCTGCAAAAGATGGTTCCAGGAGGGAGGCAACTGGGAAAATTTGTGTTGCTTGTAGCACAGATCCAAGCTCAGAAAAAAGCTTGAGCTACAGACTTTAGGATGACAATGCCGATGGTGCACTGGGTGCAGAGGACTACATTCAGATTACTTCTGCATTATGTTTCCTGATACTTGTCTTCCGAAGCAATTCCTCTTTTCTCAACTTAGTCATGGTAAGAGGCCCTCTGGGGGGCAGAAGAAACACTACAAGGACACCTTGAAAAATCTATCTTAAGAAGGGAGGCATTGATCCCATGAATTGGGAAGAGCTGGTTGGCAATAGACTGCATGGCATCACATCATAGATCAAGCCTCATCCCGTTTTGAAGAGAATCGCCTTGCTCAGGAGGCTGAGAAACGGCAGAGGAGGAGGGAAAGTGTACAGCATTCTGACCAGCAGTTATACTCTCTCCAAGCAACCACCTGTCACATATGTGGAAAAATCTGTAGAGCATGAATTGGACTCCTCAGCCATCATCAATGTCTTAATCAATCATCAGTCTCATCAGCGACTTTTCCCCTAGCAGACATCATCCTCGTATTGAGGGATAGCTGCCGCCAATGACGATGTACTATGTTTCCTAGATAGTTTATAAACATTAGTATTCTGTTTTACATTTAGGTCCTATGGTGAACAGAGCTATTGAAACACCTAAGCATTTAGGGTTAAGTAACCTTTTAATTTTAATGTTTTTTATATACTATTTTCATCCAACCTTCAAATGTTGTACACCCCTATTTGCATTCACAACTGACCCACAAACCTTGGTTTGGATAAATGGTTCTGGGTTTTGCCCATGCGTAATACATGAAAATGACATTAAGAATATTTAATGTCCTTAGACAAGAGCTAACTGATCCATTATGTTCCTTTGAATCAAAATATGGGGGAAAGATCCAATCACATTTCCATTTGTCTACTCGAAACCTTATGCATGGGATATGAAAGATCATTTGATAGCACAGGGAGTATCTGCCAGTGCAGATGGGAATAGAGAGCTCAGAATATACCAGGACAACACAGTGAGTGAATCTGTCATACACATAAATCAGCTACACTCCCTCTGCATTTCTAATTGTCTCCCTAAAAAGGTTTTAGTCAGCCCCTTAAAATGATGATCATACAAATGCATTTTTATGATGTCTGTTTGCTTTTAGTTATGCAAATTTGTTCAAGAGAAACGATGCACTCGAAATGCTCTAAAAAATTTTAAAGCCTACAGATGTCTATACTGTGACAGAATGTACAGTTAATGCACACCAACTGGATCTGGAATTGTAATGATTTTGGAGGAGTGTGTCTTTAAATAAAGAGATCTTTCCCTTAAAACGGAGAACAAGGCAGAATCTTTTCTTAAGAGAAGTCTGTAAATGTTTGGTTTATAATCTTTGCTAATGCATTTTCTGTTCAGTTGCTTGCTGCGTCTTTAGTGGGAAATTGGAAGTGCGATTGCAAAGGCATAGATTAGTCTTTTCACTGCAGTCAATATATTTAAACCTCTTTTTCTAGTATTAGAATTTCATTCATTTTTATAATCCTCTTCATAGGTGGGTTAGTGCTGAAGATCAGAGGAGCAAGGGACACAAAGGGCCAGTGCCACCAACATTCAGCACATTCTTAATGCTACTTTTGATGCTGAATTTAGAAAAGTGACATGAGAGTCAGCAGTTCCTGTTCAGCTCAGGACCGCAGGACAGGAAATTGTTACCAGTGTGATGGGCTGTTTGCTGACTTTCTAAAGCTGGATGAAAATTGTCAATTATTTTTCAGCTTTTCAATACAAAAAAAAATATCCCTGAAAAAGTTTCGGTTTTGAAAACCAATTTTGGTAAAAAAATTTCAGTTTTTGAAAACCCAAATCCATAAACTTTTACCAAATACTGAAAATTTTTGCCAAACACTTTTTTGGTTTCTATCTGTGGATATGCTTTCTTTGGCTGGATTTTTTTCCTCCAAAAAAATGGAAAAATGTGAACAAAATGGCATTTTTTTACAAAAATATTTCAAGCAGCACTACTGGCTTCTGTTCCCAGCTCTACAGCTGACCTGCTACGTGACTTTGGGCATGTCATTCTACTCTCTGTTCCTTTGTCTCTCTCTCCCCCCTCCACACCCTTGGTCTTTCTGGCCTATTTAGACTGTAAGCTTTTTGGTGGTGTAATTGTATATATAGTACCTTGGCCAATGGGACCCCAATCACAGTTAGGGCCAGAAATCGCAACCATAATACAAATAATAATAAATAACTATTGGCATTGATCAGATGGGGCACCCAAACTGGAGACTGACTAAACACAAAGACTTTCAGATTAGAACTTGGACCTACGATTGGGCTGATTCATGACTCCTTTACACTAGTTTTGTACAGCTGGGACTTTCAAGGGAATCGTTGCAATTAAAACTGGCACAGCAGAGTGGCGTAACTAGGTCCTAGCACTCACCCCCTAAAGATTGAGGCATATTTGGTGGGGCAGTGAAGGATGCTTGTATTGCTGTGGCTTGTGCTGTACATTTCCTCTGGTTTAAAAGTCTATCTGGCAGCTCCCACAAGCACTAAATTCATATTAAAAAAAAAGTAAAGCAGGATGTAAAAATCAAAACTGTGACTATGATACAGTGAATTTATAGAGTCCTACACTGCCCTAAATCCACAACAGAGCTTCCATTGATGTCAGTGGGCATTATATGGCCCGTAGTATGTCAGACCATTTAAATCCATTGGCTTAGCACTTAGAGGAGCCCTTTGGAAAACATCCTGAGTGCCATGATTTACAGCACCGTAGAGCTGATTAAAAAGTCACTCATTAAAAAGGTGTCTTTTATTATAATTGCTAAATATATTTTTTGGTTTGGTTAGTAGGTTTCACCTTTAAAATGATTTATGGGTCCTGGCTCTTCTCCTAAGCTGTCAGATCAAAGCCACTGGCTGGTAAAAGATTTGTACTTGACTGGAGGGAGCTTTGCAGCGCTCCACATCTTCACACACACAAACTGCACAGGTAGGAGAGGCCATGTATTCTAGTGGATAGGGCAGGAGTCAGGAGACCTGGGTTTACTCCCCTCTACTGACTTACTCCCATCTACTGATCTTGGACAAGTCGCTTCACCTCCCTCGGCGTCAGTTTCTCTGATGGTTGTGATACCGCTCATCTTTGGGACCTCTATGTGGAAAACAGTATATAAGTGCTAGGTAATTGGTGATCATGCACTTTGGTGTCAATGCACCAAATGTGATGAGGAAGACAGCACTGATTTGGGCCTGCCAAGCAGCGCACACAGGAGAATAAATGTTGTGACAACAGGAGGCCCACATAAGCACAAAGCAAGTAGATCCTCACCCCCATGGCTCTGGTATGCCTGAGACATGGGCCAGTGTGCTCTTCCTCCCCGTCTTTGTCCTCACTAAATGGAGCCTTCGTGCTATCCTGTAGCTGTCCACATTGGGGTACCGGGAAGAGAGAACACCAACTAGTTAGCCCAGATTCTCCTGCTCTAGACTAGAGGTGGCTGGAAAATGGAAACTTCTTCCAACAATAATAAATGGTTTTGAAATATTTTTCATCCCAAACTAGGACAAAACAACAAAAACACTTTTTTTTTTTTTTATGGGAAGGTTTTTGAACAAGTTATTTGTTTTAAAATAACCAAAATGGAATTTTTTGGCTTCCCGGCTGCCCACCTGCTCTGGAAAGGTAGAAAGCCTGGCCACTCAGCCTTCCCCCACAGCTCTTAGATCCAGAGATCCTGGGCACTCAGCCTTTCTCTTCCCTCCCAGCTGTCTGCCTCTCCAGCTACCAGAGCTGAGGTGGGGATGCTGACTCCACTGCAAGTTCTCTAGTGTAGCCTCTCTAAGCCAACAGGAGAGCTCTCCCGTCAGCTTAATTACTCTAGCCGCCATGGGTGGTGGTCGCAATGTCGGTGGGAGAAGCTCTCCTGCCGACATAGCTCTGTCCACACCAACGCTTAAACTGGCATAAATTATGTCACTCAGGGGGTGGCTAATTCACACTCGGAGGAGACACAACTTATGTCAACTTATGCTGTAGTGTAGCCATAGTCTCAGAGAGTCAGGGCACTCAGCCTTAGCAGCCCTTGGGGAAAATTCTTGTCGATTTCATCTGCATAAGGTGAAGTTGACAAGACCCTTGTAGGCAGGTAGCCAGGGAGTGATCATTTTAACATTCCCAATGGAAAATCAATTGTTTTCTGCAAAACCAAAATTTTCTTGTAGAAAATTTTGGTTTTGCAAAAAGGTAATTTTTCATCGCCACACCATTCCATCAAAAACCTTTTTGACCAGCTCTGCTTTGGATCTGCTATTATATACGACCCAGGCCTCGTTATATTGGGTCTTCAGGAACCTTCCAAGCACAGCTAGCCAGACGGAGTGATGTCCTGCTTAGCAAGGGACTCTGAGCCTCTGACACCTGGTCATAGACTAGTGTGTTCAGAATCACAGAGGTCAGCAGTAACTGGTTTTCCTCATCACCCCACTAGTGGCTGCGTGTCTTCCTCTAGGTGACAAGCAGCATCCTGACAGGAAGGGCTACTCCGAGACGTTGCTTGCTAGGAATGGGATTGATCAGTTGTGGAAGAAGTTGATGCTGGCAAAATGTCATGCAACTGAAGTCTACAGTGTGCACTGTGCTATTTGGCTTCCAGCAAACTTGGTTCCTGTGCAGTAGAGTCCAGAGAAGAGACCAGACAAGCCACCTAAACAGCGATAGGAGTATGAGGACTGTTTGTACCACTAGCTGTATTATGTCAGTGATTCCCGTCCACATTGTCATTCCATTGGTGGAAACTGGACTGGGTGAGAACCGTATAATAGTTACCCTGATTTGAAGCAAGTTTAATCCAAATAATGATGTGATGCCTGTGAATTGTTGGGAGCATTCAGGCATATGTGTTACTAAAAAGAGCCACGTGGTGATTAGCTTTGCAAATTTTTCTGGTGTAGACAAAGTCTGAGGGCAATCAAGAGAAGAGAGAAATGATAGGCAGGAGCGAATCTGGTATCTAAGAAAATAAAGAAACATCCTTAAGAAAGCAATTTTATAGCTCAGTGGTATTTTTAACCCATCTTAATTCTTGACTTGAAGTCTGTAGCTGCCCCTACAACTTTGTCTTCTGAATAAGATACTGCTTTTCTAGCAGAACAAAAGAACCATTAATGACACCAATTAACCAGTGTAATTCTCATTTACACCTCTTTATTACCTTCCATATACAGTATGTGATACATCATACATCCCATTAATTGTTAACATACCCTCATGTCAAGATATTTTATTATACTGGGTCATCTATCGTTGCTACAGAGATATTGTCATATTACAGCTGAGTTCACCAGCACCACTGTAATGGGGAATCCAATACCATTTTCACAGCAGAAATGATTGCGTAACTTTAAAAATGCTTGGTATGACATTTGGTCTCATGCCAATAGACATTTATGGAGAAGAAGGTGTGATGGGGACTTGGGGTGAAGATTTGTGTTCTTTTAAACAAATACTGAAATAAATCATTTTGACCATTTTAAATTAGGACAGTGAGCGAGATGGTTATTTAATCACATTGTGATGCTTTATGATTTCTACTCATCTAACAAGCATAATATTTTTCTAGTAATTACTCAAAATATGAAGGAATTCTTTTCACTAACAAAGTGGCACCATTAGTTTGAAATCAGGGGTAAAATTTTCAAAAGCCCTTGAATGGGGTAGGAGCCTCCCATTTTCAAAAGTGACATAAGTACTTAGGAGCCTTTTGAAACTGGAACTTAGGGTTCTAAATCATGTGAGGGTTTCGAAAATTTTAATCCTAAATTCTAGTGTGTTTTTTTCCTCTCTCCTGTTGCTGTGTGAAAGACTCACACATGTAACAAGAAACTGACTGACTATATGGGGGGTATGAAATTAACTACACGCAAAGTGCTATCACACACAACAAATAACCTGGGAAATATATGGTGTCTCTTCTCTTTTTTGATGATAATTGTTATTTGCAACATTAATAGGTGAGAAATGTTCAGACAGATATGTATCCTTTAATAACACTTTGCACTTCTATTGGACTTTTCATTGAAAAATCTACAGATGCTTTACAAATTAAATTAATTTTCACAATACTTCTGTGAGATAAGTCAGTATTATCATCTCCTGTTAGGAGATAGGTCAATTGAGACACAGAAATTTAGGGAAGTTAGGATCCTAAATACCTTTGAGGATCTGGGTCTTACAGTCTCTTCCTGGAACCAAATAATAAGTTATTGACAGAATAGGAAATAGAACCTTCAAGCCCATTTCTCCACACCCAGTGCTATCTACTAGGCAAAGCTCCATCCTCCATTCAGTAAACTATCAAGCTGAAATTTAAGATGTGTCTGGTTGACTTGTACGTCACTTGTTTTACATAGGATTTTTAGTGTGCGATAGTTGGTGGATCATTGCTCAGTTCTGAGTACTAATAACTGGAGCTGGTCAGAAAAACGTTGACTGAACAATTTGCTGTCAGAAAAGGCAGTTATGGACAAATCTAAACATTTCACAAAATCATGCTGATTTTGCCAAAATTTCATTTTGGAGAAAAAACTGGGGATGGGTGGGGAGGAAATGTTCTGACAATGTTGAAACATCCCATTTTGACATTGTCACAATGAAACATTTCAATTTTTGCTTTTGAAATTACTTTTCCTTATAAAATTGTTTTATTTGGTATGATTATATATTATAATAGAGTATAAAATAACATTTTTAAAAAGTCAGAATCCTTTTGATTGTGTTGAATCAAAATGATTTCATCACTCCAAAATTATCTGTTTTCAGATTGTTCTTTTGCAGAGAATTTCCAAGTTTGGGGGTTTTGTTCCTTGCTGGAATGAAAACAAATTTCAAAATCCTCCAAGAAACGGACCTCCACACCGCACTACTAATAACCATTTGATTGTGATGTGCTTCTAAAAAGGCCCATTGAGAAAAACTCCTTTGATTGAAACCTTGCAGTGCTGCAATGCTTTCAATAGCAGGAGCAGCTCTGCATCTCTTCTCCTTCCAGTCCAACTATTCTCCTTGCTTAGGTGTGGTCCCATACAGTAACAGGTCAGCTGTTCTGCACAACTGAATGAAAACTTTTGGTGAGTCTGTATCTTATTTGTGTCCTCCAGGATCCTTCCCCAGCTGGCTTGGCCTTTTTCTTACCCTGACCTGCATCTTTGTGGCCCGGGAATATTGTTTCTCAACTGTCACCCTAGCTATACATTCTAGCTCCATTATTCCTGTTACTTAATTTGAACAAAAGAGAACTAGTAATTAACAAAACTAGGAATTAATAATTGGGTATTAAATTAGTACTTCATCAGAAAGGAAGAAGGCAGTGGATGAAGTCATTACAAAGTAAACTTACTATTGTTATACCAATACACAAAATGCATCTGTGCTTCTGTATTAAGCAGGTATATAGTGCTATAATATACAAATGGGAAATAGCTACAAAAGAGTGGTTTGAGGTTAAATCCATTGCAGGTATGCAACCTAACAAGTGTTAATTGGGTGGTAGGTGAACATAAATAGAGAGCTCAAAGTGTAGGTGCTTGAGGAAGGTTTATTGTGGATGCAAAAGCAGAGTTAATGCTGTATCTCAGTAAAGACCTGATGAATTTTATGTACCTGTGCTGAAGTCTGTTACCATAATGACCCTCAAAAAGCAGTAGTGGTTTTCATTCCCTTTAACTGTACTTTAGTGGTTGACTGAAGTACCAGGCAATGAAACAACTTCTAATAACTAACTGAATGGTTTCAGGGTGACAAAACCAATGAAGCTATCAATAATCCATCCCTATTATGCCTTCTGCCCCAAATTGCTTCAGGGTAAGGGCCCTAGCTAACAGGGGGAGGTTTCTCTAGTCAGATAGATTCTGTATGAGAAACGTTTTCATTGCAAACTTACTATTATAATAATAATCCATGACAACATATGGCTTATTAGAAGGCCATATCAAAGCATGGTCTGTGGCTTCTGATGAACACTGATAAATCCTCACGAGTAACGATCTTTTATCTCCATTTAACAGGCAGAGAAACTAAGGTTTTGTCTACATAGCAACTAGACACCTGCAGCTGGCCCATGATAGATGACTCAGGCTTGCAGGGGGTCAGGCTGCAGGGCTGTTTCACTGGGTTCAGGCTGGAACCCAGGCTCTAGGATCCTGTGGGGTGGGAGTGTCCCCGAGCTCAGGCTCCAGCCCATCCCTGGAAGTCTATAGGGCAATGAGACAGCTCTGCAGCCCGAGTCAGCTGGCACAAGCCAGCCATGGGTTTTTCTTTGCTGTGTAGACATACCCTAAAACACAGAGGTTTACATTCTGATCTCGTTTACACAGTTGTTATTCCAGATTTACACAGATGTAGCTGACATAAAAACTTGGTCCAGAGCAGTCACGTGCTTTACCCATGATATTCCCTCTGTGTATCAATGTTGAAGCCAGGGTTAGAAATTAGGAGATCTGTGACAATTTGGGAACTCTGGCTATATACAATGTATTCATATGGGTTGATGTTATGAAGCTGTTACTTTGAAATTGTTCTATTATTGAATGCCTCTCTGTGAATGTAGAATCCACCGTTTGCTGACAGGGGCTGGAGCACTTCTCTGTTAGGCCAGGGACAATAATCAGTTGTTAAACATTAATGGCTACCTATTCTGGTGGAAACATCTTGTGACAATGGGTTGGCTGAAGCTGAGAGAAGCTAATCCCTCCAACTTCTCTACAGGGAAGAGGAATGGAAAATGCCCAGCAGCAGAACAAAGAAAGCAGGCGGTGGGGTGTTATATTAAACTTTGGACAGGAGAGGGGGGCATGCTTTCATGGGGGAGGAGTCCTTTTTTAATTGCAGGGCCAGCAAAAAGCAAAGGGAAACTAGCTTACGTAAAGAGGCTCTGAGTTTCTGAAGAGAAGCCATGAGCTGCAGGAGAAGGATCCTGGACATCCCAGATGACTCTGTCCAAGCCCAAAGAACACACGAGAGTGGTGAGGAAACTGAGCCAGGAAATTAAGTATAGTGTGTGTCCAAGCCATGGACAGTGCCTCGATTCTGTTCAGCCTCAAAAGGCTTAAAAAGCACATAGGGCCCAGTAAGGTGGATCCCAAACAGACCAGTTTCGGGAGTGTCTGGCCAGAGAGAATTCTACCAGGGCTGTGTGTCTACGACAAGCTCCTAGAACTTACCCCTATGCTTTACTCACTAGACCAGATGCCTCGCTAGAGATCAATTGAATGGATGTATAGCTTTCCTGCCCTACCTGTATTCTCTGTAGTTTACTATAAGAAGGCTCCAATGTTGACTCACACACTGACAGCAAGAATGAAAGCCCTGCAGAAAGCTGATAAAGTCCTGGTGATTCACTGTGGCAGGTGTGGCTCATTTACTCCATTTAGGATTTAAAGGCAGGATCAGGACTCCAGTGCCCTTCAGGAGACACAGAAGAAGCTAAGGTTGAGGAAGGCCTGTGGGGAAACCCCAGCAATAGCCAAATTCAGGGAGGAAGCTAGTGGTAATATTGTGTTACTGTTGTGTTACCAATAAAACCAAACCTTAGGTTGGAGATGAGTTTCAACACTTATTCAGAGGTCTGTGTGCTCTGGCTGTGCCCATTCCCATTCACCTACAGTGATTTGTGTATATCATATACCGCAGTCTTACAATTGCAGTATGAAATCCCTATAGGATACAAAGCAAATTATAGAATATAGAGAAAGAGAGGGGGAGAGAGAATTATAATTATATGATAGGTGTGTGTGTGCTGTAAGCTTGCATATCTCTATCTCTCTAGAAATAGACGGCATAAAGAAAATCGTGGATTTCATTGAAAACAATAATTATGTCAGTTATGCTGAGAGCAGGAATACAATACTGAAAGTACTAGTAAAATGCAGCACGTGAAGAATAGCAGCGATGCATATATTCTAGGGTGTCAGAAGTTAATGCTCTCATGTTGGGGTGAGTTGTCTAGGAGTGTTCGCATCTGACTGCTCTGCTTTGGAAACAAGGAGTGAAATTCTGCAGGTCTGACACAGCACGTCTCAGGGAAAATTCCATTGGCTTCAATGGCCTTGTTATTACACAGGGTTTGACCCAATGCATTCTGATCATGTTTGGCAATCTGCCTGGGTGTTCCAAGCTTCACCCTACAGGCCCAGTTCGTCACCTGACACAGCTCCATTGACTTCAATATGCTTCCCCCATATGTGACAGCAATGAATTTAGCCCTATATTTCTTGGCCATGGGAACAATGAATCAGACTCTTGTATCAAAAAGGTACTATAAATATACAGAGGGGAAAAGGCAAAAATTTCATGGAATGCATTGATTACGGAAGGGAAATTCTGGCTAGATATATAGAGATTGTCCCCAGTCATGAGAGAGCTTGGATATGGATCAGAATGTTGCAGTTGGTCTCTGTCTTTATAATGAGCCGAACCAAAATTCTGGATGCAACCATTCATGAATTGTAGGGGAATTTGGGAATGGAGCTAAACTTCATGGCTCAGACTCATTTTCTGATTAAGCCATCTTGGCTACCTCCTGACATACGAGGAGGAATCTTCTCTATTGTTTAGTCCAGTTAAGTTTGCACAGGATGAGGACTCTACTGTTTCACTTGGGAGACCATTCCAAAATCTAATAGATTTTACAGTTAACAAATGTTTCCTAATACTAAGCCTACTGTTTCCATTATTCTTAGTTATATCCCTTTAGACCAAGTTCAGTATTTCCTGTCCCTTCTTGGCCTTTACCCACATCAAATACTTGTAGAGGATTATCCTATCACTCCTAACTCATCTGTCCTTTGGCCACACTATACATATTTAGAAATAAATTCTTCAAATCTTTCTTCATACAGTTAATCATTCAACCCAGCAACAACTTGGTTGCTTTTCCCTTCAATTTGTCAGTATTTGTCTGGTACTGAGACACCCAAGTCTATATAGACATTGCCATATTGAGCAGGTTTATCGGGTCCTTGGTCTCTGATCTGTTGTTTCCATGTGTGTAATCCAGCTTTTATCCCCTGCTTCCCACTGAATTGCATTGTAAGCCTATATCTAACTTGTTGTCTACTATCAGCCTGAGTTTTCTTCTGTTATTAGCCTTTCCCTTTCATTTTATTTATATATTTGACTATCTGTGTTTTGGATTATTGTATGTTTTTCTTATCAACTAAGCAATACCACTCAAAATTCAAATAACAATAAAGTCAAAAAAACCCACGATCTGCTGGTGGATGTTGCATAAGTAGAAAGAGTCCAAACTCCTAGATTAAATTATTCATTGCAAAATTTCTTCTCAACTTTAGTCTTTGCAAAACACAGACATACCAAAAACATTGATTCATCATTCTCAGAAGAACAGGGCACAGAAGTAGCCATTCTTGTTTTGATACGTGCTTTCTCTAATCATTTATTTATTGCTGGTCTGGGGATTTTGAAAGAGAAAGTATTTCATCCTCCCTTTGCCACAACACTAGGATTTATATGGCCCTGATTGTCTAGTATGATCAAGAAGCATGGGGGATATCTGTGATCCTGGGGACATCAGGAGGCCTGGCCAATTTCCAGCATAAATTAGAGTAGCTGGAAGAGTGCTCTAATTTTGGGTGTCTACTAACAGAATTGTTACAGCATCCAGGGATCAACTAAGTACAGGGATGGCCAGCTATGTCCCCTTTTCCACAGCCACATCTCCTATGTCTGTGGCTATGAAGAGGCATAGCAGCAGTGTACCACCTCAGGTTCTGTGGGTGATAGGAGTCTCCATAATCTAAGCAGCAGAAAGTAGCTCTGGTTATCAGAGACTTATGACCTATGTCTTTTGGGGTAAATGAAATTAACTCCTTGATGTTGTTTGAATTATATTTTTTTTAAATTGGCTCTCTTCTAGTGTCTAGGGTATGTGTGCACGTGTGGGGAAGAAGGTCAAGAATTGTACACTTTATTACAAAGTAAGCAACAACACATCTCTGGAGTACAGTACTATTTGTACTATAGTACTGGATATTGTGATTAGCATCCCTGTTTTACACATTCTGCAGAGGCAGCCTACATTTAGCCTCATTCAGTAGCCTTTTGCGACACTCCCCAAACTCATTGATAGCGATGCGGGAATCAGGATTAGCTCCCTTTAAAACTTAAGTAGCTTCCCAAAGAGGAGAATGGGCTAGGGATGTGTCAATTGAGATTTTGATAAAAACCTAATGGGAAATCTGTCTGTGAGCCAACTTGTATGAGCTAGAAACATTGTAATGTGAACAAAGCTCAGCAAAGCTCCTCAGGTTGCCCTGAAGTATTAAGTGTTTCATTTGTGAAATCCCAAAAAGCCTGCCAATATTTGAAGGCTTTGCATGATACATAAGGTGCATTGCAAAGTCAGGGTTAGTGCAGATGGAAGCCAAAGAACCGAGATCATTTTTGTACCCATCTGACAATTCTTAAAGTTTCATTTGCTATCTTACGGGCAGATTAAAAATAAGATACCAGGTGGTATGTTTAGGAAACATACAGCAACCCAACAGTGTTTCTCTCCAGGAAATTGATGTATCTCCAGCGTAGTTAACTTTTCAGCAAAAATCTCTGAACCATATATCACATAACTCCACCACATTCACCCTACAGCAAACTACTTCGGCTGTTGACGAGTTACTCTGGGTCCCTGCTGGATGTTGTGATGTACCGTATGCATTCAATGAAAGCCCACTCATGCTGTGTGCGCTCCTGAGCACACCACATAGATTGTATGTTGTTCATGGACAAAAAAACAAGCCACCAGTGAGGTACCCACCTAAGCAGTATGGCTCTCAATTAGTTAAAATAGGAAACAACAAGAGGAAATATAAGTTGAAAATGAAACATAAGTTAAAAACATGATGATTATTTAGCAAACGGGGAAAAACATTATTTCGACATGTACAATATCACTTTACTGGAGTCACAGGGAAAAAAATGCTCCTTTTTAACATCAGCTGAGTTGTGATCTTTGTTAGAAAGAGCTTGAAAAGCGAAGGTGCCATCTGTTTTGTGTAGGTGAGGTTTTTATATGTGAGAGAACCCACAAAGTCTAATAAAAACCTTTTAAGTAAATCTCAAATAGCTCTAATCTCTCAAAAGCTCCCATGTTCTTCTCTGCTGTTCTTATTTAATTTTTAATAGGAACAATTCCATGCAGCTCTGAAGCATGGCTCAATTAAGAAATATTCCTACCAGGCATCTTTGAAATCCTGGGAGGCTTTTTCTTTTTTCCCTACAACTCTCAATTTTGGTTTGTTCAAATTTAGGAAAAGAGTTTATTTTTAATTGCATGTTCCATTTCACACTGTTATTTACAAGTAGACAAAACAGCCTTCAAAGTCTCATGTATTTTATGCTAGTAGGAGACCATACAATACCTTGCTATCATAGTCTGAAATTACAAAAGAGATCTTTGATCTAATTCCCCAGACATTAGCTGTCCAAAAGTATCTCTAGGTTATGGGAAGTAATTAAAAAACCCCAGTGTCTGAATCAAAACTCCAAACCCAGGTATTTTAAAGTAATCAAACCTTAACTCCTTTATGATTCACTTTTATTCTTATAGTTTATGTCACTGTTCTTGCTGTTCTAGTTAAGCTTGTATCAGCATTTCCATTATAAAATACAGCTTTCTGGTTTATAATTTAGTCGCAAAAATTTGCTCTGAGTTGAATCCATCATATAAAATTTGAGTCTGAAGGCACCAACATGACTTGCCTGGAAAATCATGTTTGTATCATATATATGATATATCTTTCAAAATGCAGCATTTTTGAGAATCCCATTGTGGGATCTTACAGTGGATCTCAATGCTGGTGGTGTGTCTGACTGTGCAGAGAAGTAAATTGTACTTCAGCTATACCACTTTGGACAGCAGTCATGGCAAATTTCATTTACTGATCCAACGTTTATTACAGTCTTTCAGAGTCTTTGCATTTACTTCAGTGGATTTGGATCAGGTCCTAATGAGGGCCTAGTCAGTATTTGAATGGAAGACCTCCAAAGAAAACCCAGCATGCTAAAACAATGGTGGTTGTAGGTCAGTAGATGGTGTACTTCCCTCTGAGCCCGTATGGAACTAATGATATAGTGCTACTTGACATGCCATTTTAGATGGGATGTAAAAGTGGATGGCTTCTCCGCTTGTACTTATTAAAATTCCCATGACACTTGCAGTAGTTTTAGCCTAATTGATTGTCCAAATTCCAATTTAGGTAACTATCATTCTGCCTATTTAAAGTTCACCTGTTTTTTTTCAATGGGATACAATGTCTGCTTTCACTTCCTAAGTTTGTGGGTGGATAGAGTTGAGATTGGTTGCTACTTTCCATGTCACTTGCTGTTGACCCAATATCTATAAAAATGCCTCTATACAGTATATAGACCGATACACACACACACACCGGTAAATATTAGAGCTGGTCAGAGAATGACAATTCCATTTCATGTCAAAATGTCTGTTTTCAGATTAAAAGAGTCAGGAGTTCAATTCAGATGTCTTTTTCCCTCTCTCTTGAAATGACTGAAGAGTCAACCCTGGACCTCAGAAAATGTTGTCAAAATCTATAATCTCTGCAAAATGTTTTGGTTTCAACAAAACAGCATATTTTGATGAAAAAACATTTAGTCAAAAATGTTCTGACTACCTCTAGTAAATATGTATTTGCCTGATACGGAGCAATTCTGGTCTCTCAAATAATAAACCTCTCTTAATAACCTCTCTTAATAAACCTCTCAAAAAGTGCAGGTTGTTTTTTTTTTTACAAAGGCATTTAAATAAACTGGCATTTTCTGACCCAGGAAATGCAAAATTATGACTGAGATGTCCATCTATATCTTGTATAGTATGGGATTCTCACCCCATAACACTGTGAGTTAGGGGACTAAAGCATTAGTTTGGACTAAGAAATTTTTGGCTTCAGTTACTTGGTGTCACATTATTTCACCATCGGCCAGTTATAGTTTTTATTTTCTGCTATTCTTGAGAACTTGAAGGCAAAAGGCAAATTGCCACCAACCAAGCAGATTTAATTTTCTGCATGCCATTTTAATACATCTTTTGTATTTCAATGGAAAGCAGTTACACAACTTATCTCCACGCCCCTCGATCTTCTCAGAGATAAGATATGCCAAACCTCATTCTTTCAAAGCTTATGTAAGTCAGTGTAATTCCTTTGAAGACAATGGCAACATCTGAGGATCTTACCCTCTTATTTTATATCCCACAAATCACCATGTGCTAAGTGCAATTAAATAGCGTCTATTGGCCAAGAAAATTCAATGCATATTTCTGGAGATTTGATACTGCAAAGTGTGGGGCAATTGATCTGTGAATTGCTTACAAATTTCCAGAGTCATTATCAAGATGTGGCCAAATTCAAAACAGAATTGTTGTTTCCCAGCCAGACCTTGTATAAATCAATAGATTTACACCAGTGCAGATTCTGACTTGCATAAATGTAACAAGTGTAGTTATAAACTATGCTGTTCTTTATCCATTTTGTGCAATGGTCCCAAGGGAATGTGTGATACATCAAATGTGGCTACACTCATTTTAATGCCAGTCCAGTGAGAGATTTTCACTCACGAAGGTCCTTGCACAGTTTGGCAGAGCTCTAGTTCCAAACTGAGACTTAAAATTTCTTACTACCCTTCCGTCTAGAGCCATATTTCCCCATCAGTGGAAGCACATTTCCCCAGTATGTAATAGGGTACCCTTAAGATGCTTTGGAATAACCACACTTCCCTCAAGATGTGACTAAGGAACTATTTATATGTGAAATCTATGCAATTTGAGAATGGCAAACCTCATGTTTTGCCATCTATATCAATTTCCCTACCGTTGCATGGATAGGACTTTTTTTTTTTAAAGTCACCCATCAGCTGTACCTTGTGAATTACTCTGCAGGGAATAATAGGTCCCTAGTCTCAACTCAGTGATTTTTTAGCTACCCTTGCTGAAGAAGCAGGAGTCACATGATTATACATGATCCCAAGTTCTACACACAGCAAACACCCAATTAGGCTTATCTAATTATTCTGTAAATTTTCTTGCAATGTGAGTGCTGATTCCAACTGCTGGACTGGCAAATGAAACCCTAATTTTATTCCAAACCAAGGGCAGTGGTGGTGCAAGAATCCCCACACTGCCAACGTGTGCTTCATTCCTAACCTGGAGAGTTTGCTTCCAGAGGTACAAGGAAAGCTAAAACTCCATACCCTTAGTACCTCTTCTGAGACTGAGAACTAAGAGTCCACTTGCGACCATGGTTTCCATCTTCTGAACCCTTGTCCACTAAGAATTGGCCTGATATCAACAAGTTCACTTTACATAGGCACCAGACAATAAATATGCCCACTCACTACCAGCATGGACTGGATTATTCAGCCTGGACCCAGGAGGCATATATGATTTATTGCCATTTCAAAAGGTTTGATTAGATTTAACTTTTACCATGTCAATAATATTAAGTTCAGTCTGTTATGTAAGGAACTGAAAATTGCCTATATTATATTACATAATATACTTTAAAACAGTTTGCCCACTTTAAAATTATGCTTATTTACTAAGAAAGGAAGTCAGCAACCATTCTGTCATTGGTGAATAATGCCATATGAGTCCTGATTATGCAACGCTGGGAAGTGTCTTTGGAATAACAACTTTTCTTTTATGGATGTTAATATGCATTTTAATAAAACCAAAATCACTGATACAAATCTCTAATTTAGCTAAAGGGCATGCGTTGTAAATTCAAATTTGTTACCCTCACTTTCATAACTCACAAGAGCCAGTCCACTCGGTGACTCTGATTTACTTATTCCTGTCTTACTAGAGGTGCTGGTAGAATAAATACATTGTAGTATTTTGTACTGAACTGACAGAAAACCATACTTAGCACTGTGTAAAACCTGCTTTCTGTCACACTATCACATTCTCTCGCTCATAATGGAAACAGCACCCACAGCTAGTGGGCTGCAAATTATTGAATAGTTCATCATTCAAGGCTCCCCAGCATATGATAGTATTGCAAATATTTATATTAGTAGCTTTTGTGCTTGCCTGCAAGACTGGAGATCTTTCTGAAAGTCTTATGGAGAGCATAGTAATAACTACAGATCTGTGCAAAAACATGGATCATCACAACACAGAGTGGGTGAAGGAATTGCTGAAGATCCAGCCTCTTACAAACTTGTTTTTCTATTCAGGGCATAAATACAGGGCAGTTTTTGCAAGGGGTTCCTACTACACAAATGCCCAGCCTTCCGTGTGAAAATAGTGAATGCTGTACCATTCCAGCAGCAGTTGCACTAGTGCCAAATACGGAGTTAAAATAACCTCTCTACTCCTACTCAAGATTGCCTTTTTTATGCATCCAAGGATCGCATTAGCCCTTTTGGCTATAATATTGCCCTGGGAGCTCATGTTCAGCTCATTATGCAGCATGGCCCCCAAATCTTGTTCAGAGCCACTGCTTCCCAGGACAGTCCCAAGTTATCCCCCAAATGGCTCCGCTCATCTCATCCAGAAGATTCTGTGTATCCCCCTTCTGTCCTTTCTCTATGACTTCTCTGCCCCTGAATGAGCCCCCTTTCCTACTTTCTACAAAGTATGCTGGCACCTGCTGTTGCTGAGGAAGGAGGAACAGCCAAAGTTCAGGGAAGGGAGGGGAAACTGACCGGTCAGGTGTGGAGCAAATTAGAGAAGATGTAGCTGCTGCTCAGACTGGACCCAGACAAACCAGGGCCATTGCCTTCTATATTTGCTGATTCATTTATGAATGGATATAATGAACCTCAGGAAGGTTGGGGTTAAACACACTGGGCCAGATCATCAGCTGGTGTAAATCAGCATAGTTCCAGGGACTACAGTTGATTTAAATTGATTTATACCAGCTGAAAATCTGGGCTGGAAGCTGGATTTTAAAATTAGGCCTGGTAACTTTACAACCTAAAATAACTTCTGTAATTATGAACATTAAAGTGAGGGCAACTTCTTCTCATGCTTCTAGATGTTGGAAGGGCATAGGGGATAAATTCTCTCCCCTTTCGATAGCATTGCATGGCTAGGTCTGTTACCTGGGATTGGGGTGGTATCTTCCTTCTGTTGCTAAACTCAGTTTGATAGACCGATGGTCTGATGCAGTACTATAAATCCCAAGTGCCTGTATTAGTACATATAGCAAACTGTGCATCATATTAGATAAGGATGGCATTTCACAAGCCATATAGTTGCAAAGTAGAACTGACTATGAGTGGTGGAGAGGAGAGGGTAAAGGTTATAATATGGTGTTTCAAGTAAATATGAAACTATTTGGGATTATCAATACATTTTTAATTTAAACAAATCTGATTACATTAAAGATTTATTCAGCCAACTTTGTAATATTTAATGATTAAAAATTTTAGATGTCCAAGATAAACATAATAAAATGGCTCTTGTTTAAATTAATCCAAAGAAATAAATTGCTTTTTAATTACATTGATAATGATAAAGCCGAAGTATGACTGGCATATCACTTTCAAGAGACAGCGAAGTGACATGGAGAAACAACCATTATGGATCAGATTCAGCTGTCATTTACACCCTTGAAAATGTGGAGTAACTCCATTAAATTCAATGGGCTTATTCCAGTTTGCAATGGTCTAATTGAGAACAGAATTTGGTTCTGTACCTGAAGTTAGTCCAATACATTCCTACCCCGTATTTGACTCTAATAATGAAAACCTGTCTTGCAAATGACTCATTGTGAGAAGACTGTGCTGAAGATGTTGAAAATCAGGATGATGCATTTGAAAATGAAATTAATCAATATGAAGATGAGGATCAGCAGTCTATCAGAGCAGAGCTGTTTGATAATAATGAAACCTAAGGAAACAGCCAGCACTAGGGAAACACATGAAATTGCAGGAAATGTCAGTGATAATAATGAATTAGTAACTATTTCAAGACACAGAAGAGACAGAGTTTGCAGACAAAGAAAGGTGCACCAGAAAGTTATGGAGCTTGTGACAAGCCAGATTTTTTTGAAAACTTGTATAAATGCATGTGCAAAATTTATGTCTTATTTCCATCTGCAATTACCCTAATTGTGTACTTGAGTTAAACAATTACCCATGCAAATAAATATGATTAGTAATTTATATAGTGAGTTGCCTAATCTGCAATGCAATGGTGGGACCTGCCTGTGCAAACCAGGTTATTCAGTTATCCCTGTACTTTTTCCCCCTGCAAAATCTGAGACACAATGTTTATCCAAAATTTGGTAATGAATTGAAAGGATTAAAGGTGGAACAAATGCTAATCAGTTAACATTACTAATGAATTAAAACAACAATTTATTGACACAATCACTGGTTCTGTCTTACAAGATCTTTTCTCTTAGAGGCACTGGCTACTCCCCAGCACATAGCAGCTTTAATAACATCACCTCCATCAATGCCTCTCACCAGCACACAGCTTGTCATGTGGCATTTCTCACTGCAGTCACATGATATTAGTACTCATTGACTGCACTGGTTTGCTACTGACTTGCAAGCAGAGGGTCAGTTTTGACCTATAAAGCCCTAAATGGGTTGGGACCTGCCTGTTTAAGTGGCCAATCCCCGTTTGGCATACTGCAGCTGAGGTTAACAGAGGTATTAGCTAACCAGGTTTAAAAGAGAGCAAGAAAAAATTGCTCTTGGGGAAATCACCTTGAAGGGAAAGGGTCTTAGTTTTGGAACTTGTCCCCCATAGCCACGTCAGATGAAATCAGGGCCGTATTATCCATTAGGCACAATAGGAACAGTGCCTAGGGCCTATGAAACTTTCAGGGCCTATGAAAAAAGAAATTATATATCTTTTTTTTTTTATTTTAAAAACTATTTATTAATAGCTTAAAATCAAGTTAGTTATTTCAGTCGGGGGGCCTACGAAGGCCTAAAATGGCCCTGGATGAAATAGCCCAATCCGATGATCTACAGGACACACTACAAAACCTATCTCACTGCCCCCTCCCCCAGGTTTTGAGAGCGGGAAAGGTGAGTGGAGTGCTGGTTTGTGTACATCAATGGCTGGCATTTGTTGTTGTTTTAATTCCCCCTTGTGGGTTTTCAGGAGGCTGTTTCATTTAGTTTTGTTGTGTTGGGGCCATTGGATAATCGAGATGCTAAAGGAGCACTCAAGGAAGATAAGGCTATTGTGGAGAAACTAAATGAATTCTTTGCATCAGTCTTCTGCCCACAGTCTGGCAGCAGTATTGCAAAAGCAAAACTATATTGCAGAATCCTATTTTAATGTCATAGTAACAGAATATTTGCCTGGTAAACTGGGATAACCAAGTTTTGCCTTTTATCTTGGGTTTGTATTAACGGGGTAGTCTGAACTATATATCAAATTGAGCACAAGGGTTTTAAAAACCCCTTTGTTGGAAGAATGCAAACAATATAACGTATCTTTTTTTTATTTTTATTTTTCATTTTTGAGTACTTTTAGCACCTCTGATGACAACGGGGGGGAAACAGACACAAATATTGCTTTCAGTCTATTGTAATAAATAATTTGCCTCAAGTTCCAAGCCTGTTATTAAATGAAATTTGAGGTAATCTTCTAAGCAGAGCTTCAGGGCAGCTGTGACTTTTAAATGGAACTATTCTGTTTCTAGGGAAATACATAGTTTTAAAAATTAAGCTTGAGGCTAAAAGCCTCAAACAATAAATCTCTTCCAGCAAGCTTCTCTGGGGACAAATATACCATGCAGTCTACAAGCAGGGCACTTGGCCTACCTTTGCGTGTCCGTGCAGCAAAAGCCCCTTTGTCCCTCCTTAAGGTACAGATTCCAGCTGGACATCCTCTGTGCCTTGATGAGTTTTCAAAGACTCCAAAATATCTCTTGGCTTGCCCGATGATCCCTAAACAATTACGGCTGGTTGGAAAAATTTTCATCTAAAATGTTGTTAACAAAAAATGCCAGTTTTAAACATGGTTTAAAAAAAAAAGTCAATTCTGACAAAAATACCTCTGTGGAGGGGGTGAGGGTGGACATTTTTTTTTTTTTTTTGAAAATGATACTTCCGTTTCAGAAATGTTTGGAATTTCATTTCAGATTTTGGGGAAATTCTGTTTTGAATTTTATTGCGGTTTTTAAATCCTTATTTTTACTTTGTTTTATGATCTGTCAGGAACAGTAGCACATAGTCTGCTCTACTACTGATTGAAATATTATCCCGTCTTTTCTAAACCAAAGTGTTTCCTGTTTCTGTTTGTAATGAGGGAGTGTTGCCTCGTGGATAAAGCCCTAGACTGAAATTCAAGCGACTAAGGCCCTATTCCTGTCCTGCCCTTGTCCTGGGTGACCTTGGGCAAGTCACTTCACGTCCCTCTGTGTCATATTCCCCATCTTTAAAATGGGCATCATAATGCTGACTTCCTTTTCAAAGCACTTTGAAAGGTGCTATGTAAGAGCTAAGTATCATTCTGTAGAAATATTGTAATGTTGAACTATAAAGTCTCAGGTTTGATCCAATTATGTTTTCAGAACAGAAATACGTTCTGCTGGAAAATTTCATCCAGCTCTACCTCAGTTATGCAGCAGGGATCCATGGCACTGCCCACCAAAGCCCTTGGTGTCTCGTTGCTCTGCTTCGGTCCAATCAATACTCTATCATTGGGTATTCCTTTATCTTGTTGTTCAAGTAAATTTACTTTATACTAACCCAAAAAATTTCTGTGTTCATTATGCTGTAGATTTTTGTATTGAAAATGCATATCTAGGTTGTGAAAAATTGGAGATTTAGCAGCTGCGTTGGGGACAGTTGTGTCTCTTCGGCAACCTGCAAGCAGTAAAGTAGCAGTTTTGGACTGTGGTTAAGGAAAGTATCAATATTCAATGGGACTTGAACACATGGTTAAAGTTGTGCTTAAGTGCTATTCTGAATGGATGGAAGCTTTCCTGAATGAGAACAATAAAATATGATGATACGCTTTGTCTTAGTCATGAGTGCTACCGACCCCAGGCAGAAGAGGTTTATGATATTGCCCTTTCCCTGCTCTTATGAGAAGAACTGGAAGTGACATTACACCTGGAGCAGCAAGATTAGGCTTCCTAATTCTCTACCCCAGCAAATATTGACAGCATCATGTTATATCTTTATGCTTTGTAAAAAATCTCCCAAACGTATCACAACCACTTCTCCTTTCCCCTGTTTTCTGCTATTTCCAATACAAAACTTTCCCATGTCTTTGGTCCACATGTGTATTTCCTTGGCTATACAGGTGATTTATTAGTGTGAAACAAGGTACTTTGTGACCCTGGAGAATCTGTTTTAAGGTTTAAAAAATTAGAACAAATTGTATGAAAAGCCTCTTGGAATCAGTTATGCCCCTTTACCTTAAACTATGAAGGGACATGGCATGAACTAAATTTGGGGTCAATTTCCCATATATTAAATCCTATTGTGCTCCACATATAAAGAAGTGACGGGATGGCATATACTGACTATATTGAAAATGATATGAAATCTGCTGTGTTCCAGAAGGAACTATATACCACAGGTGCCAGAGATAGGCCAAAATGGCTGTGCTGTAACTTTGGGTTTGCAGAACCTCTTTGGCCTGCAAAAGAAGGACCAGGGAAGTTTAAAACTCGATTGTATTTGAACAGAAGGTTTGGATACGAATTTCTGATTTGGGGCCATCTCCTTAAATCAATGTAACTGTATACCACAAATTAAAAAACATAGAGGAATAAAAGAGTGCCACTGTGGCTAAGCAAAGAAGTAAAACAAAATGGAACTACACAAAGATGAGGAATTTATTTAAACAGAAATTTAAAGGTACAGTGCCAAAAGTGAAATCTCTGCAAGCTGCATGGAAACTTTTTAAGACACCACAATAGAAGCTGAATTTAAATGTATACCCCAAATTAAAAAACATAGTAAGAGGACCAAAGAACTGCCACCGTGGCTAAACAACAAAGTAAAAGACGCAGTTAGAGGCAAAAAGGCATCCTTTAAAAAGTGGAAGTTAATCCTACTGAGGAAAACAGAATAGAGCATAAACTCTGGCAAGTAAAGTGTCAAAATATAATTAAGAAGACCACAAAAGAATTTGAAGAACAACTAGCCAAATATTCAAAAAGTAACAGCAAAAAATTTTTAAGTACATAAGAAGCAGGAAGTACGCTAAACAACCAGTTGGGCCGCCAGTGGATGACTGAGATGCCAAAAAAGCACTCAAGGAAGATCAGGTCATTGTGGAGAAACTAAATAAATTCTCTGAATTACTCTTCAGGGTCTAGGATGTGAGGGAGATTCCCACACCTGAGCCATTCTTTTTAGATGACAAATCTGAGGGACTGTCCCAGAGTGAGGTGTCATTAGAGAATGTTTTGGAACAAATTGATAAATTAAACAGTAATAAGTCACCAGGACCAGATGGTACCCACCCAAGAGTTCTGAAGGAACTCAAATGTGAAATTGCAGAACTACTAACTGTGCTATGTAACCTATCATTTAAATCAGCTTCTGTATCAGTTGACTGGAGGATAGCTAATGTGACTGCAATTTTTAAAAAGAACTCCAGACGTGATCTGGGCAATTACAGGATGGTAAATCTAACTTAAGTTCCAGGCAAATTGCTTGAAACTATAGTAAAGAACAGAATTATCAGACACCTGCATGAACACTATTTATTGGGAAAGAGTCCACATGGTTTATGTAAAGAGAAATCATACTTCACCAATCTACTAGGATTCTCTGTGGAGGTCAACAAGCATGTGGACAACGGTGATCCAGTGGATATAGTGTACTTAGATTTTTCACAAAGCCTTTGACAGGGTTCCTCACCAAAGGCTCTTAATCAAAGGAAATGGTCATGGGATAAGAGGGAAGGTTCTCTCCTGGATCAGTAACTGGTTAAAAGATAGGAAACAAAGGGTAGGAATAAATGGTCAGTTTAAAGAATGGAGAGAGGTAAATAGTGGTGTCCCCCAGTGGCCTATACTGGGACCAGTATTGTTCAACATATTCATAAATGATCTGGAAAAAGGGGTAAACAGTGAGGTGGCAAAATTTACAGATCATACAAAACTACTCAAGACAGTTAAGTCCAAAGCAGACTGTGAAGAGTTACAAAGGGATCTCACAAACCTGGGTGACTGGGCAACAAACTGGCAGATTAAATGAAATTTTGATAAGTGCAAAGTGTAATGCAGATTAGGAAACATAATCCTAACTATACATATAAAATGATGGGGTCTAAATTAACTGTTACCACTCAAGAAAGAGATCTCGGAGTCATTGTGGATAGTTCTCTGAAAACATCCACTCAGTGTGCAGCGGCAATAAGAAAAGCTAACAGAATGTTGTGAATCATTAGGAAAGGGATAGATAAGACAGAAAATATCGTATTGGCTTTTTATAAATCCATGGTACACCCACATCTTGAATACTGCGTGATGATCTAGTCACCCCATCTCAAAAAAGATCTATTAGAATTGGGAAAAGCACAGAAAAGGACAACAAAATGATTAGGGGTATGGAACAGCTTCCATGAGGAGAGATTAATAAGACTGGGCCTTTTCATCTTGGAAAATAGAAAACTAAGGGGGTATATGACAGGTCTATAAAATCATACCGGTGTGGAGAAAGTAAATGAGGAAGTATTATTTACTCCTTCTCATAACACGAGAACTAGGGGTCACCAAATGAAATTAAAAGGGATCAGGTTTAAAATGAAGAGAAGGAAGTGTTTCTTCACACAGCGCACTGTCAACCTGTGAAACTCTTTGCCAGAAGACCAAGACTATAACGGGGTTAAAAGAGGCCAAGCTAAGTTCATGGAGGATAGGTCCATAAATGGCTATTAGCCAGGATGCAAAACCATGCTCTGAAATGTCCCTACCCTCTGTTTGGCAGAAGCTGGAAAAGGGT
Organism: Emydura macquarii macquarii; assembly: GCF_026122565.2. Lineage (NCBI taxonomy): Eukaryota > Metazoa > Chordata > Testudines > Chelidae > Emydura > Emydura macquarii. Next base: position 12,758,030 of record NW_027131620.1, read on the forward strand.
GACAGGAGATGGATCACTTGATGATTGCCTATTCTATTAATTCCCCTCTGAAACACTTGGCACTGGTCACTGTTGGAAGACAGGATACTGCGTTAGATGGACCATTGGTCTGACCCACTATGGCCATTCCCATGTTCTTATGTAAATTTATAGAGCTAGATTCTGATTCATAAATCATGGTTAATTCCCATGAAGGAAAAGGAATTGCACTGGTGTAAAACCAGGGGATATGAGTTCTGTTCAAGCCTATGGTGTTTATTGTAATACACACACATTTTCCTGGAAATTTGGACTAACTGTGTGCCTTACTTATATACACAATTACTGCATGTGAATGCATACTTGCCATGGTTGCACACTCAGCTGACCTGTAAATCTTATAAATAGTTATTTTATTTACATGTGCTATCAGTGCAAATGCACTAATTGCACCAGTAAATTAGCCATACAATTGCACATATATTTTAGCATATGCAATTGCATGTACAATTTCCTGAGACTTAAGATCCACTGAGTTCAATGGAAGTTCTGGTTAATTTGGTGCCATTTCAAACATATGACAGCAAATGTGACAGCTTGTGTATCTAGAACAAGAGGTGGAGTATTACTAGATCACTATGTTATAGGTGACTGTTAGCGTCACATGTTATTCGGGTTGTCTGTCAGTCATTTATAAGTTTGCCAAAGCTTAACCATTTGGGCTGAAATTGCCCATGCCAGGAGTGAGGTTAAGGAAAAATAAGGTGGCTTTGTTTGGTTTGTTTGTTTGTTGGTTTTTTTCCCAGTGTTTAAAAAAAATATATTCTGCCTACCTTTCATTTGAGAAACTTTAGCACCCCCATGCTTTGGATGGGGACATTAATTTTGGCAATGAAGAGAGGAAACTGGAAGAGAAAAGATAAGGGGACTGAGGCTGGAAATCAGTGTGGAAGGGAAGAGAGACAGATCTGACAAAGAACCAGAGTATGGAGAGAAAGAGAGCCAGCACTGGCTAGGCAGACATTGAGACAAGGAACTAAGAATCTTTTTTAGTTAGGGGACTGAGACAAGGAGCTTGTGAAAGGACAGAGAGGAAATGTAGATTGGAGCCCATTCCAGGGGATGGAAATGGGGACTGGGACTGGAATGTAGGAGTGGCAGGAGAGACAGATTGGATAGTTGAGAGGGGGGTAAATGGGAAATGCTGGGCAAGGAGACTGAGACTGAGTGGGCGTGTGGGATGGGAGTCAGGGAGAATTTGGGACTCAGACAAGGAGCCCATAGAGGGAGACAAGGGTTGGTTGGTCATAAAGACTGGGACGAGGAGTGGAGACTGAAATTAGTTGGAGCCAGGGATGGCAGAGAGACAGGAATGGAACTGGCTGGAGGTGATGGGGTAACAGACAGAAGGGTCTGTGACCAATAGACTATCATCCTCCAGAGTCTAGAATGGAACCCAAGATTCCTGAGTCACCATTCCTTTGCTGTCAGCAGTTTTCTATGAAACCCACTGGCAAAGTGCGTGTCTCTTCCTTCTGTAATGCTAGTCCACATAGCAGTAGTAGGTTATCATCCTCTGTCAGTTATTCCATTAACTCAAATGGTAGATGTCCATGTGGTGGAGTGAAAGATCTCAAGCCTACTGATGAATCTTGTGGGTTTCAAAAATGAAGCCACATGAAGGAATTTCAGAGGTCTTTTTCAATATGCTACAAAATTACACACACACAACACATTAAAAGAACATTAAGGTTTTGAAGGGGAAAAAATAAGCACTCAAAATATAGGAAATGTGGTAATTAAGGTTGTCTGTGCAACCTGAATTTGGCCCTTTTGTGCATAGGCATTAAGATATAGTCTTTAATTACAAGATCACCTTTTTTTCCCTATGGGCACCCTGCCTCATTCACTGCACAAGATGGACCTGCTCTAGGATGAATCAGGATTCAGAAGGGATGAAGAGAGGGAAGGAAATAATCTGTTGTCTATAGGACGCTTGCAGAAGTTGGAAGGTATATAATGAATGAAGCAGGTGATTGCAGGAAAAGAAAGGATAGTCTCATGATTAAGATAACTGAATGCTGCCCTGAAAAACTGGATTCTATCCCTACCTCTGCCACAGAGTATATATGTGATGCTAGGTATGTCAATTTAACCAAATGTTTCATTGTGGTCACTAATTGTATGTTCCTCATTTTTGGGGGCCTGACTTGAGACCCTGGGGCCTGAACTGCAGGAGTGCTGAGCACTCACAACTACAGCTGAAATCCAATGAATGCTGTGCTTGAATATAGAAATGCTTTATAACACTAAGTACTTTTTAAAATCACGTCCTAGACATCTCCGATTGGACATCCAAAATTAGTAGAAACTTTGAGCTAAAATCTGTGTGCCTCAGTTCTTCTTCTGTAAAATGGGGATAATCATATAACCTCATCTGCCTTGGGTGTTGTATAGATAAATTAATGTTTGTGAAGCCCTGAGATACTGTAATGATGGGTGCCATAGAAAAGCCCAAAAGTAAATGAATCATTCTATGTTCAGAGCAAGGTTTGAATAGTATGCAATAAATATGGCAGGGGGCAAACAGTTGAAGAAAAATTAAACAAATTATTGAGATGCTCATTAGTCAAATACCATGCACTCTGTGCACTGTTTTAGGCAGGGGTCATACAGAAAAAAGTATTATGTGATTATAAAATTAAAGACTCTATCGTGATAAATACATCCAAGGGGGGATGAATTAAGTTCCACAGGCATATGTATATGGGATATAGATTTTCTTTTTCTTTTCTTTTTTAATACACCCAGTGATTGCCCTCATAGAAAGATTGGACTCTCTTGTGATCCACTACTTGTATTATGTTTCTGAATGTTACATATTAGACACAGAGTAATTATTTTTACTGGTGTATCATAAATGTTACAATTGCTGGCCAAGTTGTAGTGTGTTTTGCAGCAGTATCCCCCAGACAAATGAATAACACTTTGGCTTCTATCTCATTCTGTATCTATATGTTTATATTATTGACTTGCATAAAGGCTGTGACTGATCAAGCTGTTCTCAGTTTACTTTTCAATGCGTTATGACTTTGGTATTTTGGTCAATATGTTGATTACTTGCATGACGCCTCATCTTAACCTGTTTAATAAAATGTAAATAACAGGAAGGTATAGCCAAAGTCAAAATAACTCATTATTGCTGGTTATACAGTCGTCAAAATCCTAAAGGGGCCATGACCTGATTGTAATTTTCCCCTAGAGCCATACAATATTTTTAGCCGTGAAAGGAAATTTTATGGCATGTAAGATTAGCCCACACTAATGCAAGGTCAAAAATAATAGAATCAATAAGCAAACTCAATACTGCTAACATTTGGAGAAAATTACTACCAGAAAACAATGTCAACAACGGATTGAAATGGGTCTCCAAAGTTGTCTTATTGATTTCCTTTCAGTTTCATGACAATCTAACTTTTTCCCTTTGCAATATGGTATCCTTTTGCTTTTTTCTCCCCCATCCCCAGCTCTGCAAATTTTAACTGTAGAATATTTTTTGCAATGTTTACTATTATGAGTATGGCAAAATGAATATGATTAAGCCTACATTATGGAATAGGAGAAAGCCTCTAACACCATCAATAAGTGCCTAAAAAGCCATACACTGGTTTAAGGGTTTAACTTCATTTGTAATGAATGAAAACACCAGCACAAAATAGAAAATAAAGTGAAAGCTTTTGAGGTCTGTGTGGAAGTGTCAGAATCAGGAATATTAAGAATAGAGATAGAAATTCAGTGTTTAACACATACTTGTTAAGTATTGCATTTCATGCAGTTAAAACTTTTACAACCGTACAACCCCAACCACACGTTATGTCCATGAAGTGAATGAGTTGTAGCCTTAACTTTAAAATGGAGAGTGTGTGGGACAGTGCTTTGAGCCAGGCGCTAGGGCTCCATACCACATACCAGTCTGATGTGACTGTCAGAAAGCCATGTCACTTCTCTGTGCATTAGTCTAAACTCCTATAATAAGGATATAATACATCTCTCCTATGGGTTGTTTGAAATGCATTAATGTCTGTACAGTGCTTTGAGATCTTGGATTGAAGGTTCCATATAAACACAAAGCAGTAGCATTATCACTCTTTTGCTTTAATTCTTATTTAAATCTGCCCAAAGGTTGAGTACACCGCTTCTACAGACTTGGGTGACTATATGTTTCTGGTTATTTGTATACTTCACATGAAGCATGCTTGGTAAGTAGAGCTGAGTGAATAGTGGGCGAAAATGCTGCAAATATTCACCTGAATTAAAAAGTGTGTTTTTTATTCAGCCCATGTCCATGATCCTTTTGTGTTCCTATTCAATGAACATTGGAATACTTCCGCTTTGCTGACACAAATACTCATGGAAAATTATTTTGTTGAGCTCAAATGCTTGAATATTCATCAAAAGCAAAATTGCAATTGGATTTTCAAATGTAACAGTAACATATGATCTGCATAACAAACCAAAGTACAGTGGATGAACTATGATTATTGACAAGGAACTGTTCATAAACAATCTGCAGGCCAAAAATAAGGAGTAAACTTGAGAATTTTATGATCTGTTTGCAGACAATTCATGACCATGAAAAATAGAATTAATCAAATCTATTATTCATTGCGTATAACTTCCTCAGCTCTCCTTTAAAGTATTCAGTAAATTGGACAACCTGCATTTGGATGGCAAAAAACCTACATTTCCACAGAGACCAAATAGGTTTCCACCATTCCACCAGTCTAGATGCTCAGCCACTATGGTCCTGATTTAGGAAAGCCTCTCTATGCACATGCTGACGATGCCTATCATTGTAAAGCAAAATGTCCTGTTATGCTAACATATGTGGGTTACCCAGCAGTCCTATGACCAATGGGAAAACCTGTTTATGTGGGACTATCCTCTTGTACATTTGGAGGTCTGACATTTGCAAGCTATAGTTAGTCAACAGAGATGGTTTCAAGTTGCGATTGGCATATTGAAGTTTTAAAGTCAGAACTGTTTGAATCTGGGATATGGTTTGGGTCCATCTCTAACATCAAAAGTAAAAGTTTTTTGTTTGCAGTGAATCGACTTTTCATAGCCTTACAATTGTGTTTGGAGCAGTTTTTATGTTCTGAAAAAATGTTGTAAGGAGTATCTCCTCTACCATTAACTTGTGGATGTGGTTTGAGAAAGAGAGTCTGTGAGAATGGGAATTGAAACAAAGTATTCTTGGCGCCACTTGTTTCCATTTTGTAGTGTTGTTGTCTTGTAGTGGGTGATCCCACATGATGCCATTTCTAGGGGACGCAGGTGCTCTGAGGTGAAGACTCTGGCTGTTTTAGACAATGGAGGGGTCTCTTCTCATTCCTTCGCCTACTCCTGATATTACAACATCTTGGTTGTGCTGATTTCTCATGTTATTGACTCAGTGGATTCACTTCATCAGGTTTCACAAGAATATTCTTGTTTTATTTTCCAATCACTGGATTTGCACTCTTCAAAACAAACCAGAAATTCAAGGCTAAATTCAGAAAAACCTCCAAACTTTCATGCCAAAACTGCTGATTTCATATTATTTCAATGCAAAACCATAAATTGCTGTAAGGAAGTGGGTGTGAATTGTGACTTTGCCATGAATTGTGAACCCTGGCAGTTTTCTGGTAGTTTTCAGATTTATTACTGACATTTTGCACAGCTCTACTTCTGATCATAGTGAGGATCTTAGAAAGAGGAATCTAATATGTTTTATTTTTTCTTGTCCAGCATCACCATCATATTCTGGTTTATTTTTAAATAAGCTGTAGTTTACGATTACATTTGCAAGCTTCTGATGTACTGTCCCATTAACGATGTCCTGTGTTCTCTCTGAATAGTTATGTCAAAGTCTCTCTATTTTCACTTCAGGCAAGTTTTGTCTTACTTAACTTTTCATGTTTTTAATTTTGTCCATTTGCTCTACCAAATTGATTGGTGGTTTTGTGGTGTGGGCAAATGTGCACAAGGGACTACAGTGATACTAGCCAGCACTTTTTCATATGGGATCTGCTTAGAATTTGACAAGGTCTCTAGATGTGGAAGGCTTCAATACATTCGGTTTCTCTCTCTCTAACTGTTCTTAGGAATAGGAAAAAACAATGTAAGGCTTTTTTAGGCAGGTGACATCTTATAATCCTTCTACAACATCAGGCAGAACACTACAAAAGCTAAAAGTACAATCAGGTGACTTGCGCCATTGTTGATTTTTGTGCATTTAGGTCTAGTCATTACAGTTATGAATGTTGAAGTTGTTTGTTTGTTTATAGTATCTCCATCTAACACTTTTTGCTTTCTTTTTTTTTTCTCCCCAGAGCTTAATAATTTGAATATACAAATATATTTTCAGTTGAGTCTTAATAATCTTCTGACCTAACTGAGATTTGGTGTAAATCGAGTTAACTCCACTGATTTTGCTGAAGTTATATCTGCAGACATCATGTTGTACCCTTCGTACCTGAGCAAAACTAATTTGTATGTTTCAATGGTCATTATTGATAGGCCAGCTGCCTTTTTTTATTTTAAAATTTGTATTTGAGTGAGAGATGAATGGATCACATGCATCTTTGGTGTAACTCCACTGAAGTCTGTCTAAAATATTTCTAATGTTTCATAATAGCGAAGTGCTATGTACATTAATTAGAGTTTCCATAGCGTTGTCCATAGTGGACTCTGCTCTGTACTTCTCCAAAGTTCAGCAGCTTTGCATCTGTCTTGGGTACAACACAACTCCTCCCCCCAACATAATCTTTTTTGGCTTTCTTGTTGTAATCATTATATTATTTTAGGGGCAGATGCATTGTGCAGTCCTGATGTGTTCACTGCTTTAGCAACTTCTGTGTTTACAACAAAAGCAAGTGGCTTGTTCCTTACAAATGGGGCTTAGCTTGTCATAAGGGCAGGCTATCAAAAGTTCATTTGAACAAGATGATTTCCTGCTAGCCTGATGCCACCAGCAGGAACAGCTGTTTGGACAAAGCCAGTATTGGCAACTACTTGGCATGCAAGATTTAGCCAACAAATAATGGCAGAGTTCGTGAATCTAATCAAACTTTGACAGTCACCCAGAACTTATTTGGAATGCATTTGTCACTGTCATTTTAAAAAAAGCCTCAGAAGTGAGTTGTCACATAAAAGTGTGTGGCATGAACTTAGGGACCTAAAAAATCAATCATGGCAATTATTTTACTAAATTATTTTAAACTGTAGTGTGTCCAGAAATCTTTCTGTTAAATGTCTGCTGTCACAGCAACAAGCTGTGCCGTTTCCATCTCTGACCTTTTTCATGTTAAAATGTGTGTCAGTATGTAAAAAAAACAAATGCTCCATACAGAAGATAACTGTAGCACTGCTTTGCTTTCCTGAATCAAAGGTCCTGAAAATAAGTATTTTGCAGGAAATAAGTATAATGGGACAATTCGCCATTTTGTTAGGGTCAAAAAATAAATAAAAGCCAACAACCAGCAAAGGTTGCTTTTTTTTTTTTTTTTTTTTTTTTTTTGTTTTTTATGTTTGTTTTTTCACGTTCATTTTCATTATAACATATTTGAGGGAATAGAATGAAAGACTTAAATGGCACATGTGATAGTGCGTGAAATGGCCATTAAAACACTGACCATTTATCCTTAATATTTAAGTTAGACTCGAGATCCTCAGTGAAATGAGTTTAGTGGTTTCAGATCAGTACCTTGTGGTCTGGAGTCCATATGTCACAGAAATCTAAATCCGCATATGCAATCGAACATCTGTAACAGCATCAGCATAGAGCAGACATGCATCAGATTCATGGATGATGACAATATGGATGAGAGTGGTTCCCACAAGGTGGTTTTGGAAATCTCCACAATTTTTTTTCTGTAAAGGATGTTTTGGGGTTGGTTGATTTTTGTTTGTATATTTTGTTTTTTGTTTTTTCTCGTATGAGAAATTATGGCCTGATTTTTCCCTCCTCTCCCCCCCGCTAAAATTGGATACAAAAAACAAAACAAAAATAAACACCGCATCAGTAGTTAACTATGGACATTTTTTAATATTGCCTTCACATGACCACAGCTAGTCATTTGAATTCAATTCCTGGATTCACATGTGAAATTGTGATAAGTGCATGTGTGACTTCAGCACACACAATTAACACACACTTCAAAATTAAGCCTTAATGTTTCACATCTACACAGTCTCCTTCATGCTGAGTAACACCAAAAAGAGATGGTGAAGTCAAAATAGCTTCATTTACTCCACTGGAGCTATGCCAATTTACCACAGCTGAGAATCTGCCCCACTATTCCTTAAGGTTTTTAGTCAATAGGTGGAATCCTAGTATGTCATAAACTGAGAGTTTTTAAGGCTACATTAAAAGACATTTGGAAGGTACTTTGTGATTCCTGGATGAAGATGCTATCTAAATCTGATTTATTTATTTATGCATTTATATATACATACTAAGCAATATCTACAGACCCTGGTCATGATTGGGGTTCCACTGTGCAAGATGCTGTACAAACAGAATGAAAGAATTGACAACATAACTTAGATATTATTACGAACTTTATATATACAAATCACCTCAGTCATCTCTGGTATGGAAGGAACCCACTCTTCTACTTCTCTTAGTTCTTTGCCAAGAAAATCATGAACGTATTTGGTTAATTCAATTGAACATGTCATGATATGTGCATGCTGTTGTGCCTCACAACTTTATAATATCAGCCTCTGGGATACCTATATCTGTAAATATAAATCTGGTACAGGCAAGTAAAGGAAGTGAGCTGTAGTATCATCTCAGCTACTCTGTCCTTCCAACCAAGTAAGACTCTGGCAGTAGAGAGATTGCTGTTGTCCATTACTGACCAACCTCATGATATTTTTCCTGAGTGAATGCATTTTTCTGAATAAGAAGGTGAAAGCACATAAGCATTGCTCTGGTAACCTGTTTGATTTCCAAACAAGACTTTTAATCAGTGAAAAAAGAAGCTGTGAGGATCTGCTGTGCCTGAGATACAGATCTAAGATTGTGTAGTTCATCCAAGGTGCATGTCCCAGAAACCAAGTGAGTCACAGCTGTGAAAGAGTGCACAGACTTGGCCACGTGCGGAACAGCAATTCTGGGATAATTAACCTGAGCAAATGCACACCCAGAAAACATGGTGTAGAAGTCTAAACTTGACCCTGAAATAGCACAAAAGCAAGCAATTCCAAAAATATCATTATGGGAAGGAACTGCATCCTGAGGTTAAAGATGATCTAGTGATTAAAGCACGAGATTGAATGTCAGGAAATCTGGGTTCTGTCCTCGCTCTACCCTCCAACTTCATTTCTGACCACTTTGTGACAAATTACAAAACTGTCTATGTTATCCTTGAAACTATGTCTTCACTGAGCAACAGATAAGAACCACAGGAAAAAAAAGAGGGCTGCTTATGTGTAATCACAGAAAACGGGTCTATTTTTGTCAGCTCCCCCTATGAATTAGTCTGATTACTATTGAAGCACAGTCCCAGGCCAGATGCAAACTGTTAGTTCTTCATGCTCTAAGCCATAGTACACAGATCCTCACAGCTGACCAGCTAATGTAAATCTGCTCCAGGGTTTGAAAACAGAACAACACTATCCTTTTCAGAGAGACTGTAATATGTGGAAATGAGGCTTGGTGCAGTAGATTCTCCTTTTTGAGATTGTTTGACTTTGGTGATTAATGAAGAATTGAGGGAAGGTTATATCCAGCCTTTCCCAGCAGGGGTAGTATGAGAATTTCCTGGAAAATAATAGACACACAAGGTGGGTGAGATAATATCTTTTATGGGACCAACTTCTGTTGCTGAAAAAGACAAATTTTCGAGCTACACAGAGCTCTTCTTAATAGTATTTTAAATCTAGCATAACAATGGCATTATCTTCAGGACCTGAAGGAGAGCTCTGTGTAGCTCAAAAGCTTCTCTCTTTCACCAACAGAAGTTGGTCCTAATAAAAAATATTCACTCACCCATCTTGTCTCTCTAATACCCTGTTTTCTGTCAGCTGAGCCTTTACAATTGCAGACCTTTGTGCAGAAATAGGAGCCATTTTGTTCTCAAAGTTACTGTAGCATTTTACATACACAAACACACAGTGCTCTCTCCTGGAGAGCGTTTTTTAACTTGCTTATTTTATTGTTGTCCTTAGTTTATAAAATAATAGTCATTCTGACTGATTCATTGATACAGTTACAGGTGAAGAACAACAAAACAAGATATAACTATAGTCTTCATGAGGGAGAGAACATGATATTGCCTCTGTTCCACACTGCAGTAACTTCACCTCAGGTCCTAGCAGCTGCCCCTGAAGACAAGCAAAATCGAGGGACCAGATTTTCTAAGGCCTCAGCTCTCATTTAAGCACCCATATTAAGTGTCTGGGTTTTTCAAATACATTCAGTAGTTCATCCAGAAACTACTGGATGCTGAGGGCTTATTAAAATCTGGCCCTAGCATTTTAAAAGTGTAGTAAAGAGGAAACAAAGTCACACCTGGTATAGAGTTACATACTTCCACTGTGTTCTTGCCTGTTTTATATGCCAGATGTTTTATGTAAGATTTTGAAGCTAGCTGAAAATTTGACCCAAATTTGCAGCCAGCTTACATTTCACTAGAGTTCTGTGATGTTTTAAACTATGGTATCAACTGCTAACATTCTTTCCAGCTTTGAAGGGGAAAAGACACAAATTCTTCAAAAACATGATCCCATGATAGCTCCTCCACTGAAGAAGATGGAGGGTGGTAGATGGGGAAATCTCGCTTCTAAACTAGTTTCTTCAGATTAGCCATGTACATATCAACTTGAGAAAAATAGTTTAATACAAGTAGTGATCATTCATCATTTGGCATTCATCTTCTAAACTAAATGGCATGTGGAAGATATCATATGCAGGAATCATGTATACTGAGCACATATGCTGCTTAGTAAAGCTAGCAGTTTTTGTGATCACATCATTTCATTATTCCTATTACGAGTCTTAATGTAATCGCGAAGTTCTCAAGGAGATGTTAATTCAAGGTGATGGAGATAACATTATGGTCTGACACGTTTATTCCCAAAGTCCACAAATGCATCTGCATGCATACTTTGCATTTGCAATATGGCTTGCATGTATTAAAATCCCTCAAGTGCAATTGTAGATGGCTAAATGGATGCATGTGCAAAGTGGGGATGTGTGCATGCACATGTGAGGTGGCTGTACAATTTTGCATAGACCCCAAGGCTAAGAATCTGTTGCCAGCAAAAGCTCATGAAGATGATACTGTGTTTAAAAAGGGGGATACAACCTTTTGTTTTCATACATCTGCACCAATCTGAAGGATGAAGTAAAATTCAATGCAGATCTGTGGCAATGGTATTACTGTGTGAGGCAAAGCCATGGATCCTCAGTTTAAGAAAATATGGTGGGCACCACTCATCCCCCTCTACTCTGTTAGTGGAAAGCAGCAGAAAATTGGGTAAGGAGTTCCCAGAGTCAAATGTCTACCCAAAGCAGGTCTTAAAGCAGCACACAGCATCCTCACTATGTTTGTGGGTGCCAGACATGGCTGATATAGTCTGAAAGTAAGTAGGAGTGATATTAAACCCCCTACAACAAGAAGTGTGGTGCAGTGGTTAGGGTACCAGCTTAAGAGGTGGGAAACTAGGATTCAATTCCCTTTACTGCTATAGGCTTCCTGTGTGATGCTGGCAAGTCACCTAGTCTCTCTCTGCTTGAGAGTCCCATTTCTTTTAAATAGGAATAATAGTATTAATCTACTTCACTGGGCGTTGTTAGGATAAATACACTAAAAATTGTGAGCCATTACAGTAATGGTGGTCACATAAGTACCTAAAATATATAAATAAAATAGATCTAAAACAGCACATGGATTAGGACAATTATTTTTCAAGCTAGAAACACTATCCCCTACAAATAGGTCTGTGCATTTAAACAGCATGATCTGCAACTATATAAGTAAAGGGGGTGTGTGGGTGTGTATGTGTGTGTAATATCATAATGGAGATATTGCCATGTGTGCCATAAAATCTAAAGTTAGTAAAATATAATGCAAGAGCAGGTTTTCTCACTTTATTTCTGTATCTGGAAAGTTTCAGCACTGACACCATATCAATATTTATTAATGCATTGTGAACTAGAACCTGTGATTATTACTCATACTATCTCTTACTTTACAAGTTTCAGCACAGAAGAATAAAACCACATCTGCTTTTACTCTACCCATATTTTATTCAATGTTTTAACAGCTTTGCCGTAAATATCTCATCCATTATGATTCAGTTGTGACTGTATCAACGTCACATCTCCTGTTTTATTGCTGTCATTACAGTTAAACAACACACTTGTTAATTTCTTTAACTAACAAGTTCATTGTTCCTGCTAGTCAGCAATCTCCATTTGTTGAGTCCACAGCATTATTGGTTGTAAATCAAAACCAGCGACTGACTGAAGCATTTTCCTTCATTTGGAAAATGATGATAAGTTCTACATAAAGGCTGCTTAATAAAAAAGCTATTTGAGATGCTAGGTAATTACTGATCTACTCAGAGCAGAAATACTGGTATCTGTTCTCTTAAAGTCCCATCACAGCAACCAGATGAAAGAGGTGTGATAATAGACTAAGCTGGGGTGAACTACTCAATGCATGATTTTGATACTGTTGGTAAAAGGAAAAAAAAAAAAAAAAAGACCCCTGTGAAATGAAGGGGAAAGAGGGAGTGTTAGAGAAACAGAGACAGCTGGAAAATATCTTGCTAACTTTTCTAACCACTTATCTTCAGTACTATCTCTAATGCTCACTACTTCTACCTGGAGTGGGCAGGCCACATCACCTTGACATGTTGATTCCTAGGCCTCCCTGCTCCCTCATAGTAATAGCTTCATATGGCAGGAAGGTGTGAGGTGAAACTGTCCTAAAGATGCCTTGACATAACTCTCTTGCTCGAGACTTCTGAGTTCTGGGAAATATTCTTTGTGCCATAAACAGTAGTATTCAGAGCATTGGAGTGTACTGTGATTAAACTGGGCTGTCCATTCCAGAATAATGTATCAAACTCTTCCTCCTCTCTCACTATTTAGATGCCGTGGTGATATATACATACACAGACACCTATGACAGAGAATGGTTTGACCCCTCCTTTCTGTAGGAAATATTTAGAAGAACTATTTTAACTTTGAAAACTCCACTGGATTACTGCAGAACTGCAGGGTCTCAATGTGTGGATGAGACAATGGTGTAGGGAGGAGAGGCTTAGATTTATTAGGAACTGGGGAACCTTTTGGGAAAGGGGGAGCCAAAACAGGAAGGATGGGCTCCACCTAAACCAAAATGGAATCGGATTGCTGGCACGTAAAAAGGTCATAGAGTAGTTTTTAAACTAAGGAATGGGGGAAAGCTGAAAGGTGCAGAGGAACATATGGTTCAGATTGAGACATCCCTTGGGGAGGATCTATTAATGGAGATTCTCTATATCCTAGTAAGGAGGAGAGGATGGAAGATGATTAAAATATGGGTAGGATAAGATGAGAAACAGCCAAATGAAGGAGTCCCATTCAATTACAATGACATAATAGCAGACAGCAAAAAAGTGACAATTTTAAGTGCTTATATACAAATGCTAGAAGTCTAAATACTAAGAAGGGTGAACTTAAGCACCTCATATTAAATGAGGATATTAATATAATAGGCATCACAGAAACTTGGTGGAATGAGAATAATCAATGTGACAGTATTACCAGGGTACAAAATATATTGGAAGGACAGAATAGATTGTACTGATGGGGGAGTGACACTATATGTCAAAGAACGCATGGAGTCAAATGAGGTAAAAATCTTAAATGAACCAAACTGTACCACAGAATCTCTCTGAATAGTAACTCCATGCTTAAATAATAAGAATATAGCAGTAAGTTGACCACCTGACCAGGATGGTGATAGTGACTGTGAAATGCTCAGGGAGATTAGAGAGGATATAAAAATTAAAAAACTCAGTAATAATCGGGGATTACAACTATTCCCATGTTGACTGGGTCCATGTCACCTCAGGATAGGATAGAAAGATAAAGTTTTTGACACCATAAATGACTGCTTCTTGGAGCAGCTAGTCCTGAAATCCACAACAGGAGAGGCAATTCTTGATTTAGTTCTAAGTGGAGCTCAGGATCCAGTCCAAGAGGTGAATATAGCTGAACTACTTGGTAGTAGTAACCATAACATCATAAAATTTAATATGCCGGGGGAAACACCAAGGCAGCCCACCAAGGTATCATTTAATTTCAGAAAGGGGAACTACACAAAAATGAGGAATTTAGTAAAATAGAAATTAAAAGGTACAGTGCCAAAAGTGAAATCTCTGCAAGCTGCATGGAAACTTTTTAAGACCCCATACTAGAGGATCAATTTAAATGTATACCCCAAACTAAAAAACACAGTAAGAGGACCAAAAAAAGTGCCACTGTGGCTAAACAACAAAGTAAAAGACGCAGTTAGAGGCAAAAAAAAAATCGTTCAAAAAGTGACAATTAAATCCTATTGAGTAAAATAGAAAGGAACGTGGCAAATGAAATGTAAAAATATAATTAACACCACCAAACAAGAATTTGAAGAACAGGTAGCCAAAGACTCAGAAAGTAACCAAAAAAAAAAAAAAAAAAAAGTACATAAGAAGCAGGAAGCCTGATAAACAACCAGTGGGGCTGCCAGTGGATGATTAAGGTGCCCAAGGAAGATCAGGTCATTGTGGAGAAACTAAATGAATTCTCTGAATCACTCTTCAGGGTCTAGGATGTGAGGGAGATTCCCAGACCTGAGCCATTCTTTTTAGATGACAAATCTGAGGAACTGTCCAAGATTGAGGTGTCAGAGAATTTTTTGAAACAATTTGATAAATTAAACAGTAATAAGTCACCAGGACCAGATGGTACCCACCCAAGAGTTTTGAATGTGAAATTGCAAAACTACTAACTGTGCTATGTAACCTATCATTTAAATCAGCTTCTGTACCAGATGACTAGAGGATAGCTAATGTAACTGCAATTTTTAAAAACCATTCCAGAGGTGATCCTTGCTATTACAGGATGGAAAGCCTAACTTAAATACCAGACAAATTGCTTGAAACTATAGTACAGAATTCTCAGACAGCTACATAAATACGATTTTTGGAGAAGAATCAACATGGTTTATGTAAAGAGAAATCATGCCTCACCAATCTATTAGAATTCTTTGAGGAGGTCAACAATCATGTGGACAAGGGTGATCCAGTGGATATAGTGTACTTAGATTTTCACAAAGCCTTTGACAAGGTCCCTCGCTAAAGGCTCTTAAGCAAAGTAGCGGTCATTGGATAAGAGGGAAGGTCTTCTCCTGAGTCAGTAACTGGTTAAAAGATTGGAAAAAAAAGGGTAGAAATAAATGGTCAGTTTTCAGAACAGAGCGAGGTAAACAGTGGTGTCCCCCAGGGGTCTGCACTGGAACCAGTACTGTTCAACATATTCCTAAATGATCTGGGAAAAGGGTAAACAGTGAGGTGGCAAAATTTGCAGATGATACAAAATCACTCAAGATAGTTAAGTCCAAGCAGACTGCAAAAACTTACAGAGAGGTCTCACAAAATTGGGTGACTGTGCAACAAAATGGAAGATGAAATTCAATGTTGATAAATACAAAGTAATACACATTGGAAAACATAATCCCAACAATACATATAAAATGATGGGGTCTAAATTAGCTAAAACAACGGGAGTCCTGTAGTACTTTAAAGACTAGCAAATTTAATTTCTGCAGGCATAAGCTTTCATGGGCTGTAACCCGCTTCGTCAGATGTCTGTTCGTCAGATAGCTGTTACCACTCAAGAAAGAGATCTTGGAGTCATGGTGGGTAGTTCTCTGAAAACATACACTCAATGTGCAGCGGCAGTCAAAAAAGCTAACAGAACATTGTAAATCATTAGGAAAGGGATAGATAATAAGACAGAAAATGTTATAATGCCTCCTTACAAATCCATGGTACGCCCACCTCTTGAATACTGCATGGAGATCTGATCACCCCCCTCTTAAAAAAAGATATATTGTAATTGGAAAAGATATAGAAAAGGGCAATAAAAATTATTAGAGGTATGGAACAGATTCCATAGAAGGAGAGAATAATAAGACTGGGACTTTCATCTTGCAAAAGAGATGATTATAGGGGAATATGATAGAGCTCTATAAAATCATGACTGGTGTGGAGAAAGTAAATAAGAAAGTGATATTTACTACTTCTCATAACATAAGAACTAAGGTCACCAAATGAAATTAATAGGCAGCAGGTTTAAAATGAACAAAAGGAAGTATTTCTTCACACAACGCACAGTCAACCTGTGGAACTCCTTGCCAGAGGATGTTGTGAAGGCTAAGAGTATAATGGGGTTCAAAAAAGAAATAGATAAGTTCATGGAGGATAGGTCCATCAATGGCTATTAACCAGGATGGGCAGGGATGTAAAACTATGCTCTGAAGTGTCCATAACCTCTGTTTGCCAGAAACTGGGAATGGATGACTGGATGGATCACTTGATGATTACTTATTCTATTAATTCCCCTTGAAGCACCTAGCATTGGCCAGTGTTAGAAGACAGGATACTGAGTCAGATGGACCATTGGTCTGACCCAGTATGGCCATTCTTATGATCCAAACTTTGGCTGAGGGCTATGTCCCCACAGTGACCTCTGTCAGCTCTCACTTTGAGAAGGTGCTAAGCATGATACCTTCTTTATGTGTGTGATTGCTTTCCTTTGGGAGAGCCCAACAGTGATGAGCCTTTACCTAACCAGCACAATTTCCAAAGAGTTTAAATAAAACGAAGTGTATTTGACACTGAGAACAGGAAAATCAATAATAAATCAAAATTAAGGAGGGTGTAACTGCTCTACAGCTAGTGTAACACTGTGATGGGCCTAACTACAGAGGCCAGATCATATCATTTTAAAATCCATTCATTAAACAGGATTAAAAATTAGAACATTAGAGTCTATTTGCCTCTAGACCTTTCACAATCTTGCTACTGGGACAGAGCGCACAGTGGTAGGTCCATACCTGTTGCTGCTAATGCTCCCCAATGGACCAGAGCAACTACTATGACAGCACATTGGAGGACCAGAGTCAAGACTCCACCCACTTTTCCACTTCCCACCCACCTGTGCAAAAGGGTGTGTAGCAGCTCTGTGCAGCCTGCAACATCCCACGCACAGGAAGTGTCAGCCGGATACACTGGTGTAAGGGACTAAAGGGGCCCTTTATTCCTCCTTAATCCCTTCTGCTGGCACACAAATGGGTCATATCTTGGTCCTAAACAATTACAAGATGTATAAGTAAAAGAATCAGGTCTCTTGCCTCCAGTAACTATGCACCTACGGCGAGGATTGACAACGACTGAGATTGGTTGAGCTGCTGTATTTTGGCCCATTTCAAATGGACTGTTTTGCAAAAAATGGAATCTGCCCTTTTAAGGATATGTGAGTCCATTGATTTCACAACATCAGTAAGCCTGTCTTATTTTGAGAAATATGTAGTCATTAGAACTAATTTTTTTTAAGTATAATTCCTAAAGGAAAATATACCTCCCTTGTGATTTGAAAGCTGTCTCTTGAGAAATCTTCGATGCCTGGTGATCATTTGAATTCCTTGCAGTCCTTAACTTGCTGGCTGTGTGTTAGAAATCATTTTAAATGAATTGAATAAAATTCACAAGTGTTATGTGCCAGCATATGATGAACTCTGGAAATATGACTCAAATCTAGCTTTTCTTCTTTTTTATTATAATAAATAGGAATGGACAAATATGATTTTAATGACACATCTCTGACTGAGATCTTTTCTTGGCCTATTATCAGTTGGAAGCGTGAAATGTGTTGGTTAAGGAAGGTGGTTCACGATATTCAGAACAAAACTAAAAAATGTACTTTTGCTATATTTCAGTGACATATCCCATAGATACATGACAGGGTGAGCCTTCTACAAAGCCAAATAGTGCCCTTGGATGTGCACGGGTGTAGCTGCTATTGATGCCAATTAGGCCCTAATTCAGTAAATAAAATACAATTACGTGGGTTTTTTTCCTGAGATCTATTTATATTCCTATTTTTTAACCTACACTAGCATTTTTTCCCATGGGTCCATAGCTGAAGGGTTTGTTCACCCTAACCAATGGCTGCAGTCAGTAGGGGCCTAGGGCACACCAAGCAGGCAAGATCCAGCCGTGCCAATGGAACCAGCTCAAATCAGGCAGTGTGGCCTAGCTGAGGGACTCAGGAGATCTTGATTCTATTCACATCTAAGCCATGGGCCTGCTGGGTGAGTCATTTTAATCTCAGTGCCTCAGTTTCCTCATCTGTAAAATGAAGATAATGATACTTAACTATGCTGTAAAGTGCTTTGAAATCCATGGATGAAAAGCAATATATAAGAGTAGGTAACATTAAATCTGTATGTCCATTTTTCAAGGGAACTTGGACTGTAAAGGTCAGCTTTTCAAGTGCTTGGCACCCATAGTCTGGATCAAATTTCTAAAATTTCTCACCTCCCATTTAGACACATAAATAATGGCCAGATTTTCAAAAATGCTTAGAACCTAGCCCCTCCCATTGTGACACTCTGGCTAGATTTTCAGAAGATGATACAAAATTATTCAAAACAATTAAATCAAAGCTGAGTGTAAAGAGTTACCTGGGGATCTGACATAACTGGATGACTGAGCAACAAAATGGCAGATGAAATTCAATGCCGATAAGTGCAAATTAATGCACATGGGAAAAAATAATCCCATGTTACATCTATAACTGATTCTAAATTAGCTGTTACCACCCAAGAAAGAGATCTTGAAGTCAAACAGCCTGAAAGGCTTACAGTATGTTAGGAACTATTAGGAAAGGGTTAGATGGAAAATATCATAATACCACTATATAGATATCCATGGTGCACCCATATCTTGAATACTGTTTCCAATTCTGGTTGCCTCATCTCAAAAAGGGTATAGTGAAATTGGAAAAGGCTCAGAGAAGTACAACAAAGATGATCAAGTGCATGAAATAGCTGCCATTTGAGGTGAGACTAAAAAGATTAGGGCTGTTCATTTTAGGAAAGAGACATCTTGGGGGGAATTTGATAGAAGTCTATAAAACCATGAATAGTGTGTGAAAAATGAACAGAGACATGTAATTTACCCTTTCACAGAATACAAAAAACCAGGGGTCACCCAATGAAGTTAACATGCAGTAGGTTTAATACGAACAAGAGAAAGCACTTTTTCACACAACACATAATTAACCTGTGGAACTGATTGCCATGGGATGTTGTGATGGCCAAAAGTATAACTGGTTTCAAAAAATAATTCCATAAGTTCATGGAGGATAGGTCCACCAATGGTTATTAGCCAACATTATCAGGGATGCAACCCATGCTTACAATGACCTGAAACCTCTGACTACCAGAAGCTAGAAATGGAAGACAGGAGTGTGGATCACTCCATAATTGCCCTGTTCTGTACACCCCCTCTGCAGCTGTGGTAGGAGCTACCATTGGAAACAGGATACTGGGCAAGATGGTTTGATCCAGTATGGCAACTTTTGTGTTCTTAACAGCTCAGCATCCCATGTGTGGACTGAACTTATGTTAGTACTTAAATGGGAGCTGAGTTCTCTTGTAAATCTATGCCTGTTTTAGCTAGAGTTACATTAGATGGTTGTGTTGAGCTCATGTGCTTATAGTTAGACACAGGCTTACGTAGCTTGCTGAATAGTGTACAGAAAGACATACCTCATCCAGGGCCCATGAGGGCAAGGTACATCCCACCTACAGTAGGGTGGGAGACCTACATTCTCAGGCTGGGCCGGCAGGGTAGCGTTCGTTTAAGCTAGTTTGGGTCAGATACAATATGATCTTCCTTCATTCACTGTAGCCTTACAGCATATCTTTGTATCGCTTTTTTGCCTAACCACCTTTTGCTGTGATCAGCCTTTACTCAGACAGCAGTAATGACTGATATAAGCAATATGCTAATGGTATGGTAATGCACCACACACTGTAAAGCAGTCAATGGTAGAATGGCAACACTCTGAGTCCTAGTGGTGTTTGTGAGTGGAGAGGGGTCATGGGGCGGTTCTGCTTCTCTCTTCACCCTGGATTGTCCTGTGGGATAGGCTATTCTCCTGGACCAACCCCTGGTTTTAGATGACATCTCCATTTCAGTGCTGTGGTCCAGCTCTAATGCCTTTGGTTGGTTCACACCTGCAGCCCCCTACTGTCTTTTTAGCTGTCACTCAGCAGGGGAGAGCCGACCACTGAAACCGAGATCATGTAAAGGAGACACTCGATGATTCCCATGTCTAGGGGACAATGGCAGACACCACATATTGGGTGTGGTGCACCGTGAGGTAGGGCTGCTATGGGGCAGTTCCTCAATCATGGCTGAGAAGAACCTTCCTGGTCAGCACCAGTAGCGTATTGTGGGTCTCTGAAGCCTAGGGTCCAATAATTGTATTTGCGTCTGCGGGCCCGTTTCCCACTCTCCTGCATTCTCCCTCCTCCCACTCGCCCTCCACTGTGAGGGTGGCAGGTGCAGCGGGGAGCAGGAGTGACAGGGGCAGATGCCCCTGGGCCGCCCGGCAGCAGGTGCAGGGGACGGGTTCTGCCCCAGAGCTCCGCCATTAATTGGCTGCCTGGCCCCTGCTTGGCCGAGGTGTCCACGGCTCCCTGGTTGTGCCCAGTGTGGGGGCAGAGGGGCCAAGAGAATGCTTGCTCCCCCCTCAGTGGAAGACCTCAGCCGCTGGCAGACCTAAGCCTGGGTTGGTGAGGCCACCGGGATGTCAAAGCCCTGCAGTCCCTGGCCACCTGCAACAGCGGAGGGTGGCTCCAAGGAGGAGGGCCCAGCCAGCACCCAGGAGCATGCCCCCTTCCCACGCACCCACTGTAGGTATGCCACTGGTCAGCAGAGGAAAAGGAGACAGAAGCCAGAGCGTGGCTGGCCAGTGAGGCTTTGGCAGGGTTCTAGGATTACACTGTGCCAAGTTCAGGATTCGGCCCAGTGTAACTTAGATAAGCTTTGCCACAAGCTACCTGGCTGAAAAGAAAACGGTTAGGTCGTAAAGAGCCGTGTGTATAAATGGGATGATGCTCACGTGACTTTGCACAAAATATGCTTCAAATTATGTCAGTTTAAACTGGCCATTGTTCTTCTGCTGTTGTGTTGTGAGGTTTAGTTTTTCTTCTTTTAACCATCAATTATTAAATGTATTGACAAAGAAATGAAAGAACTTGAGGATACTGTGGAAAAACAAAGGCCTGCTTTATTTTGGATATCCTCTCAACTATTAAGTCTGTTTGTTTATAAGAAGCCTGAGAGCGGCTGCTGTGTTCCTTTGCTGAGCTGTTTGTGTTTCTGTAGAATTAGTAATTGGAGAGGGAGCTCTGCTAATTCCCATTTCCCCATTTGAAACTTACTGCTAGGTACTGTACCAAATTGAACACAGAGTGTAGCTCGGCTCAGTGACAATCAGTTTATTCATTAGTTGGTATTTTGTAATTGAATTTAATAATGGAACTAAAGCTGTGTGGAACAGGGTGGCATTTGATTCACAAGGGCCTCTTGGAACCTGTTCTGCACATGGGTTTTGTTTTGAGATTCAGGTCTGAATCAACTCCAAAATTCCCACTGAAACTCAGACAAAACGCAGCCCAAAAGCAACTGCAATCAGCCTAGGCTTGCTATCTTCTTAAATTTGAGCCAGGATGGCTCAGAACTTGTACAAGTCTCTCTTAAAGATTCTCCAACCTCCCCTGACTTGGTTTTCCATTGTCCTATGATTAAGACATAGGACTGGGGGTTCTGGGTTCAATTTCTCACTCAGCTGCAAAATTGTGCGTAACCTTAGGCAAGTCCTGTGACCTTGGTGCCTTAGTTTCCCATTTAAAAATGGGGTGAATAGTGCTTTCCTACAAGAGGGGGTATTTTTGAGCCTGTAATTCAATCATATTTATAATTTGTAAAGAACTGAATTCCTTAGATGGAAGGAGCTAAAAAGAAGCACTTTAAAGAAAAAAGTTGTGCATAGTTCTAAAAGGAACTTCTTTACCCTAAATTTTGCTTTCAGCACTTTAACTGTATTCTGTATGGACCCTTAAATCATTTTAACTCAGCTTTTGTTTCCTTTTCTATAAATTTTTTCCCAAGGAATTCTAGGGAGGACTGATGTTTTCAGCAGCGAACATAGTTCTGAAAAGAAGTGACTAGAGTGTGGGTGGGATTAAACAATACTTAGCATTTATATAGGGCTTTACAACACCAGAGTTGTCTACTGTACAAATATTAAGGGTTATAACCCTGATCTTGGGAGGTACTCAGCTTTTAGAACACAATGATTTCAGTGAGTTATCTTTTGATCACACAGGAACTGATTCTGCAAACGTTCACACTGAATAGTTCTTACTCATGCAAGTAATTCCTTGGGTCCAATGGGGCTCATGTGTTAACTGGCTGTAAGGTAAGAGAATCAGACTGCTTCTCTCACTATTTTACAGCATCCACTGATAAGGAGGGCATTTGGTGATAACTCTGATACCCATTGCGATGGGTGTTCCTGTTTTGATCTAATTGAGCTGTTGAAATCTATGGGATTACTCAGCATGAGTTCTACTGGAAGGGTTGCAGAACTGGAAGATACACCATGGTGATCTTCAGAGGTTAATTCAAGTTGTCACTTCCCTGCTAGCTTTGGGCTACTGACAGTGGGCACAACATAGTGTGTTAGCTCGTGCCATTTCTATGGCAGCTAGGAAAAGAAATCAGTCCTGACAATTAGGCCTACCTGAAAGAGACGCTTCCTGATTGAAAATTTCAGTAGCCGGGTCACAGTTCTAGATAGGCATTCACCATATGTATGACCTCTAACTGAACTGAGCAACTGAATTTGTATTTGGGAATGTTATTAATCTGTGCCAAATACATGATCTCATGTGAAGCTTGTACTTGGTATTATTTAATTTCATTCCAATTATTCCAGAAAAAAACAATTAAGAAAATGAATAATTATAAAAGTAAGGTCAACTCAATTTTCTATACTAATGTTTTTAGTTACTAAACTCATTATTGCTAATTCATTTCATAATCTTTGCCATCTAACCTCATTTATTTCATTTATAAGTGGCAAGAAGAGAGCATCATAAAACTTCAGTGAAAACAAAGGAGCAAAACCATGTCATTTTAGTGATTTCCTGAGCAAGTAATTATCCATTGCTAACCTTTATGGGAAGAACTCTTCTAATTTTACCACAATATAGTTGTTAAATTTATCAAACAAAGATTTCTCTCTTTCCATTTATAACTGCAATCGCCCAAAGTAAAACAAAAATTTAATAATTTAATTATATATATTTCAATTATAATATATTTTAAAATCCATTTTCTAAGGCGTAAAAGCAAACCATCTCGCCTGTTTACTACATAATCAAAACTAAGAACATGCAAGTGAATTTCAAGTAGTTTTCTGGTGAATATGACTCACATGGGCCTGCAAATCTACCCTGGAAATCTTTTAAGAGCTGGTTCTCGCATGGTATTAAAGACTTGAGCTAAGATCTATTGAAATCGATGGGTGTCATTCTGTTAATTTTAGTGGGCATCAGATCAGATTTTTTTCACTTTAATCCTGCAAATTACAATGCACGGGCAGATCCATGCACTGTTGTGAAGACCTGTTGATATCAATGAGGCTCTGCATGTGCGTAGGGGACCATCTCCCTGCAAGAAATTTCACAGTGGGTCCCTTCTCTTGTGTTTCTAGCAGAAACCAAAAAATGGGAGGAGGTGACTGTTAAAAAAAAATGTGTATGGGAGAGGAGAAGGTAAGGGTCAGATTCTGATCTGAATTATGCAAGTGGTAATCCATCTATTAAAATGAATGGAGCTACCTCTTATTTACTGTGCACTGGTTTAAGATCCAAGTGAAAGTTCTTATTTTATTTGAAGAGTGTTCCCATTTGTGACCAATAACAAAATAATTGTACTAGCTATGGGAAAATACTCGTGTTTCAAAATCAAACTTACAGTACAATCCTTTGAGCTATATTGATATATAGGGATAGTAAATTTAACAATGGCATATTGATGGGAGCCTTCATAATTCCTTAATTGTGGAGAAACCATTATACAAGAATGTTAAGGTGAAAAGGAAACCTTTATAGATGTTTAAAGGAGCATATCCACTTTAAGAAGCCTAAATTAAAAGGGGTGACAAAGGTCATGAGCAGTCTTTCACAACCGATGGGTTTATTGAGAGGGAAGCCAGGGGAAGAATAAACTGCTATATAAATTTTCTCAATATGATGATACCAGGTAAAGGGAACATTTAAACTGAGAATTGTGGGGGGGAGGGAGGGATTGTTAAGATTGAGGTGTTTTCCCCCCTCCTGCCAAGTAGGGCGTCTGCTGATGTTTTGGTAGCAGCAGGATATTTTATTGTCTTTTCAAGGAGAGCTGTCAGCACTCTTTGTAAGAAAAGGAGTGGATACTGTGCAACTGCCATATCAGAAGTACAAGTGAAAATAGAGACAAAGGATGTCATGAACTGAGTACTTAATAGCATTACGCATTGTGAGGGTGGTAAGAAGAATTCTACAGATCAAAGCAGCTCATGTCTTCGATCCCTCCCTTTTCTTATCTTTCTCTCTATCGCAGTCTTCATCCTTTCACCCATTCTCCTCTTTCCTCCTGATCTCATCATTCTCTTCCCACCAATTTCCCTGGCATTCCCAGTTGTCCCCACTCCCACAAGAAGAATCAGCTCTCTAGATAATTTCCTAGGACCACTATATCAAAAGGCAGTGTGGATGATTCAAATAAGCAGTAACAAATTAGGCCAATTGTTGTATTAGAACACCTTAAAATATCCTGATTTTCAGAGGATGTCTGTTTACAACTTTCTGAAAATTGGGTACTTTAAGAGATTTCTCAAATTGGGCACCTAAAATCAGTATCGCTTTTGAAAATCTTGGCCTAAGTGCCCTGTGTGACACTGGAAGACCAGGTGGCAGCTCTTGCCAAGACTGCAGGCTTAACTAAGAAGTGACAAATTCATAGCTGGAGACCAGTAAAACCAGTAAAAAAACTGGAGACCAGTTCATACGTATGTTTGTTTTGCTGAAAATAGGTATTAATCTTGTAAGAATGTATTTAGTGTTTAGACTCTATGAAATGCTTGTAAATTGCTGCATGCACTAATTTCACTTGTAATGTCTGTTGTGACAAAGTCAGGCTGAACAGCTACAAGAGGGTGGTGGAAGGTGAAAGGCTGCAAGAAAGGGTAGTGGAAGGTTAGCTCTAGAATGATAAAGGCCCTTTTTTCTACAAGCCGAGAAGGGATTACCTCAGGTCAATTAGGGACACCTGAGTCCAATTAAGGGCTGCCTGAAACCTTGTAAAACCCCTCCTTTGGTAGCCTGCTAGCCAGCCACTTGCTCACTGAGTGTAAGGCTAGTGGTAGTATGGAGATAGATTTCTCCAGGGTAGAAGGCTGCTCTTCTCCCCATAGGGGAAACAACTAAAACTGAGTACTTGTTTAGGGGAAGGATTGATACTCCCCCGCCTAGGAGGGGGTAGGCAAAGGTACCACCTCCTTTGTTTTGTGTTTGCAAACGCGTTTCTTTTATTTGGTGGAGGAGCCTACCTTGAAAACACTGTCCAGGGTGGGACTGATTTGCCCCAGAGTGGGAAGTGCTCAGTCTGGTGAGACAGAGGCGATACCTTCCCACATTCTATTCCATGCTATAAGAAAAGTTTTGCTTTGTAACTTTGCAAATGTTTTGCTCTGAGCCCAGGCATGAGAATTGTCCCTTCCCCCTCTTCCCCCCTTTCCCCCTATCCAGAAAGATTATCAAAATGAAGTGGGACATTATAAGACAAAAACTTTGTTAGTTGCCCCCATCCACCTATGGGGAAGTATATGCAGAAGGCCTCATGCCATTGCTTTCAATGCTAGAAGAGGGAAATAAAAATAGCTGATGTGAAGATTTTTCATCTTTTTGTTTTGGCCCTGTGAGAGTTCAAACAGCAGAGACATCAAAAGGGAGCTAGAGATCTCCAGTGGCGGCTTCCTGGGTCAACTCTGAAAGGTACTTTGAATGGACAGATCACTACAACTCTGTCATTCTTATGACTTAGATTACAGCTCATTTGTGCATATGCTTCCTTGCTTTAACCTATAAACAACTCTATTTCTCTTTTCTACTTAATAAACCTTTAGATAGTTTATTACAGGATTGGCTATAGGCATTGTCTTTGGTGTAAGATCTGGGGTAGGTGATTGGTCTCTTGGGACTGAAAGTAACCTGAATATTTTTGTTTTGTTGGTTTTGTGTGTGTGTCTGTGTAAGTGACCATTTACCACCTAGTGCAGTTTCCAGGCTGGCAAGATAAACTAGAGAGTCTAAGACAATGGTTTCAAACTTTTTTCATTTGCAGACCCCTACAAAATGTTGAATGGAGGTGTAGACCCCATTAGAAATCTTAGACCTAGGGATCTGCAGGGGTCCACTGTTCTATGGTAACAAAAACCTTTTGCGGACTCCTTAGACAGTCTGTGGACCACTGGTTGTAAACCACTGATCTAAGTGTTCTTTCTGTAACTCCATAGTAAAACCGTAATAGTGATCCAGGAGTTTCCATTTGTTACTGGCTTGGTAAACCCTAACTATAGAACAGACTACCAGTTTCAGGTATCTGCCCTGTTTTGACAGTCTACCCTGAAGTAGATAGTCATGGTTGTGATCTACTCCAGACACTACTACACCTGATAGATAGATAGATAGATCTTTCAGGGGAGGGGAGAAAATCTCACTGAAACTTTTTGTTATTGGAAACAAAATTACTCAGGTTAGCAACAACTGCACATCTCTAGCACTTCTGTGAAAATCATTCTAAACTAAACCCAGAAAGCCTTGGATTACCTAGGTCACAAGATTATAACTGTTGAATTTATAAGCATGTATTTAAACAGTGCCAAAATGGCCACTTTTTAAAAGTAAAATATTGTGACACCTCCACAAGGATCTTTCTATTCAGAATTTTGGCTAAAACCTAGTGTGGGAACAGTTTAATATCTGATATATCCTTTGCCAGGGATAATATCCTGCCTTGGAAGGGAGGTGGACTTGATGAATTAATAGGTCTTTTCCATCTCTAACTACTGCCAGTATGCTCATATTTTAATCAGAACAATGTGTTGCTGAAAAGTACAGAGAATAACCATCACAATTGCCTGTACCAAAAGCAAGTTTTGTTGGATGAGCAGAAATGTTGATGAATGACATGAGTTGAAATGTTTTCATCTTAATGGCTTCCTCTGTGTGTATTTGGGGGGGTGTTATTTTTTTGGTTTTTTTTTTTTTTGTCAGTTGCCAAAACATTTATGAGCAGATTTGTGGATAATGACACTCTTACTTGGGGGTTTAAATAAAAATCTGTTCCATTTGCAACCTAAAAGACCTAGAATTTAAATTAAACAAACTGGGCTGGATTCTGATCTTTCTTATACCAGTATAATAAATCAGCTGAAGCCAACAGAGTTACTACACAGTTTTATAGCAGTGTAAGTGAGCTCCCAATTACACAGCCTGTTTCTTCCTTGGAGAAGGTTGGGGTCAGGAATCACTGATATTAACAAAATGCTATCTTGCAGTAAATATTCACTATCCACTAGAATGGGCTTTTAATATGCAGAAGTTCCCACTTTCCTGGCCAAAATGGGAGAGTAACCATTGAGAAAAAGAGCAGAAGGAATTAAGCATTGCAAATTTCTTATTTATAAAATACATTTTATTTATAATAAAATTAATAAAAAAATTAAATAATACATTTATAACCTAAATTTGATAATCGGTCCTTTGTCTAGTACTCACTATGAGTCATGCTGGGAGTCAGAAACAGGGCAGAAATGAGAAGTCTTCCATTCAGACAGACCTCTACATGGAGGAATTCTGACCTCGGGGTGGACAATAGCACAGTGGTTAGACCTGAGCAGAAATGAACTAGGGAAAAGGTTCTTGGGGAATTGTGTGATAGGAGCACTCTTATTCCTCGTGAACAATTAAACAAGAGTGCAGAACTTGACGCGTTTGATATTTCTTTTTCATGTGTAATTAAGAGCAAATATTCAACACCTTTTCAATCCTACATTAGAGCAGAATGATGCAAGAACCTCTAGTTCATAAGAGGATTCATAGAGCCTTAGTCCAGATCCCCAACTGGTGTCAATCTGTATAGCTAGTCGCTGGAGAATGTGCCACATTACATCACCTGCGGGTCTGACCCTATATCTTTTATTTATATAAATGCGTGAGCCTTGTTGATGTCCCCTGCACAACTCAATTTACAGTCCAGTGAAATGAAAAGCTCTTTGCTATGAGATTAAGCACTGAGAAATGAAATCTTATTCTGTAGAATAAGCTGGAAACCTTAAAATGGTGAACCTGTAACAGTCCAATTTTCAACCTCCCAGTCACTGTGCTACTGTCATGTGACAAATCCACTTTTTCACATGTAAAACGCACATTTTATGCGCACGAAGGCCTATCAAGGGATTTTTGCAAATCTGCCCACTTCAGTGTGCAAGTATGGCACGTGCATCCAATGATACATCTACACTGCAAAAAAAGTGTTATCTTGAGTTAGTTAATCCAGGTTAAAATAACAATGAAAACATGGCAAATTGGCTTTTAACTCAGGCTGGCAACTCAAGTTCAACCCCAAACTCTCTCATTGGCTTTAATTCAAGCTACTAACCTGTGTTAAAAGCTGAGTTCTGTGTTTTCACTGCTATTTTTGTAGTGTAAACAAACTGCTCGGAGGCCTGATGAAAACATGGCCCATTATTTTTCCAGCCAGCAGAGTGTATGTGTGGGATTTTTGCATGGCACATTTCCACATGTAACTAGAAAAGGCCACAGTTTTCTATCCTGGAAGCACTGAACTTCTGTAATATCATGGGAATGTATTTGTATCATCTAAAAATGCCAAAGTTAACTTACGTCTCACTTTGCAAGGAGGTGCCCATAAAAGCCCTTTTTGCTCTTTAATCCTTAGTCCACCTTTAGAAAAATAAATCTTTTTAGTTTAGTTTAGTTAATCTTTAGTCCAGTTTTATTGTCTGTCCCACTTACCCCACTCCAGAAGGTGCACCATGAGAAATGCCATAACTTCATTGGCTAAATACCATTTCCTTCCCAGGTCATATAAAAATGACCAGAGAGGCAGAAAGGTTGGAAGCAAATTGAAGGGGGGGGAAAAAAAAACAAAAAAACCTTTAGATCTCATTGCAAACATCTGTAGTAGGTGACAAATATACCAGCATCTGCTTCTTCAGAATGCTTCTCCAAAACAGTTCTACAAAACATAATTTAATTTGTAAAAACACATTTTCTTAAAAGTAGGTTGGAGAGAACCATAAATTACCCCTGCATTGGAGTAATCCTTAAATCATAAGGTGACATCCTGGCCTCATTTAAGTCAATGGCAAAAACTACCATGGACTTCAAGAGGACCAGCATTTCACCTATAATGTTCAGGTCCTACCTATGCTATTACCAGGCCAGTGCAGGATAGTTTCCTACAGAATATTTTCTGGTGTTTATTTTCCAGTCTACTTTTAAACAATAGGGTTTCTACCACTTTCCTCAATACATTATTCCACAATCTAATAGATCCTGTTCATGCTGGACTTTAAATCAGCTATCAAATACCCATGAGTTCCTTCAAAACCTTTTGAAAAAGAGTTGTTTTCAAGGATATATTTGCTTTCCCAGTATTATGATTTCTTCTTCTTCTTGTGGATTTTTAAATATCTCTGTACTGGGTATTCAAATGAATGGCCTTGCTGTATTTAGCTGGATAAAACACATTCAGTACAACTTACATAATAGTTACATTTCTGTGATATACATACTTGGTAAAAGCTTTCTCATTTTCATCATTTAGACAGGTAGGATCCAGTAAATCATGCACTGCACTCAGAGTGGGATGACAGGGGTTGGGGGTAGGGGAAAATAGCAGGCAACTGCTGCAGGAGACCTTTCCAAAAGCCTTGAGCAAATATTTAAACCTGAAAGGTGTGAAGTGGTTTGAAATGCGTTAAACTGATGTTTCTCTTCTTTCTCCACTTGCAAGTGCCGCCTTAGAGGTTTCAGTAAAAGGTTGTGTTTTCTATATGTGGGCTGGGAAACGAGAGAAGGCCATATATGTACCCCAAGTATCGTTCTAAATCCATTCTGCCACTGGCCTGTGGTGCACCCTGGTACATATCACTGAGTTCTAGATTTTCAGAAATGCTCATTGGTTTTGGGTGCCTCTCTCGTGGATCTCCTGCTTGAGACTTTTTGGGGCTTAATTTTCAGAAATGCTGAACACGCTACGTCAGCTGGTAGAATCAATGAGAGTTGCAAGTGCTTGACAATGCTTAAAATTGTGCTTTGATATTTTTAAAATAGGTGACCCAAATACTGAGGCACATAAAACTGGTGGATACCTTTGAAAATCTAGTCCTTAATTTCTCTGATTCAGTTCCTCAGTGTGTAAAATGGGAAAGTGCCAATCTGGATTCAGCACAGAACTATATCAGCTCTTACAGAGGGATGTTGTGATGATACAGGGCATCCACAGCCCCTGCTTCACTCCCTCAGGAAGGGGAATACCACCCCTCCTCTTGAACTTTTTTTTTATCTTAAATTTCTCAGTGACGACCTTTTTGCACACTGCACAAATTCATTTAATCATTGTCTGAGAGTGGTAGCAGCAGACTGGGATGGGTCACCTGATAATCTGTCAGTAGAATAAAAATATATCCTTGAGCTCAACTGCCTGAGAAGTCAATAGCTGAGGGAAAGTCTCTGAGCTTGATTCTCCTCTCACTTATGCCTGTTTCAAACCCTCTCTTGCAAACTGACTATTCAGCAGTTAAAGTACAGTAGCGAGGGGACATCTCTATAGTGGTATGCTGTGGAGAATGGAGAAATAATACCTGAGGGCCAAATTCTGTTCTCATGGAGTGGTAAATTCAGCATAACTCCATTCACTTAAATCGAGTCAGTCCAGATTTGCACCAGTGTAAACAAGAGAGGAATTTAGCCCCTGGCTAGAATTTCTCCACTTGAAACTCTCCATTCTCCCCAGTATGCTGTACAGATGTGTCCTCATTATAACTTTAGCAACTGAAAGCTTAACTGCTGAATAGTCAGTTTGCAATAAAGGTTTTGCTATTCATAATTATTGTCTGGAGGAAAAACAACAGTAGACTATGTAAATAAACGGACCAAGTATCCCTGTTTAGATGAAGGCAATGGTAATTTGGTGGAAAGGATCAACAGAAAGGCACACCTATTG
Source organism: Emydura macquarii macquarii (assembly GCF_026122565.2). Classification (NCBI taxonomy): domain Eukaryota; kingdom Metazoa; phylum Chordata; order Testudines; family Chelidae; genus Emydura; species Emydura macquarii. The sequence continues at coordinate 12,789,479 of NW_027131620.1, forward strand.
CATGGCCTCCTGCTCCCCTATGCTTTTATTTAATTTCCTCCTAACACACGTTGTCATTTTTTTTTTTTTAATTTCACACAATCTTTTCTCAAGGTTTGAGAGAACCTAATCAGTGAGAACAGAACATTTGTCTTTTTTATTTAAATTCACTGCTTGCTAGTCTACTCCCTTAAACACACAAGAACACAAACTCTTCACAAACCTATATATACTCTGTCTCTCATCTCAAATCCTTGTGTATTATATGCACCCTCTCTTTCTCTCTGTTTCTCTCACATGGACAAACAGTTTTCTTCTTCAGCATCTCCAATTTGACTTCATATGTATAACATATCTCTGGATCCCTTCTTTCATGGCAATTGTCCTGTTTTAAAAAAATGAGGAAAATAACTATTTTGTTTACCTTGAAACCTAAAACAATAGGTGTTTAACTGAGTGTCAGAGAGAAAATTAAAATAATCAATGTCGTTTGCAGTCTGGTCAATGCCATCGGCATTAATTTACTGCTCCTCTCAACTGATCAGAATCCTTTTGCCCTTTCTGCTGCTTGGTAGTGTCTCAGCAAAATATTACCAGCATCACCCCACTTCTTGCTGTAGGCTGTGAAAACACAACCTGCTCTGGGTTTATCTATGCACATTTTAAAAGAAACGGTCCTACACTTCTTCAGATTTCTAAGCCCTGTTTATGTGCAAGCCATATAAGTATTGTGAATAAGAATATAAATTCCTGGGTTTTTCCCTCCCATACTTTAAAAATTCTAAAAACTAAATTGTATTTCTGTAACAGATCATTCTCATCTCACATTAATTGATGATCCTGCTGCTGCTATAGTGATGCAGTTTCCCAGTAGCCTGGACATGGCTGTCCTTTTGCTCAGGTCATGATGAAAGAACAAATGTTGCACATTTGCTAGCCAAGTGAGGGAAAACATGTCAGGTTATATATCAAGGGATCATTTGGATCCATAACTATCTATTAAGCACATGTTGCCAAAATAAACTCTTGTACCTCTTGTTGGGATTGGAAGTTCTTGTATATAAGGAGTCAAAGATAACTGGCCACCACTAATCAGCAACCCCATAATACTAATCACCATGAAACATAGGGGTTTATGATCAAACTTGTTTTAATAGCAAACCTTTCAAATTAGTCTTTAAAGGGATATATTTCTCCACTTTTATTAGCTGCTAATTCCATATTTATTAGTAAAATCTGCTTAGCTTGAAAACACAGTATTTTTTCCTAGTGACTCTAACCTTTTTGAATTCAATGATCCCGGAGTTTTTTCCTCCACTGGATTCCTAAAGCAGCAAAAGATAAAGAGTTCTTGTTCACTTCATTGTTTGTGCACTGGTATCATCAAACATCTAGAGGAATTTTAAGAGATCTGGGAAGAGTTATGCTTGTTCACTTACAAAGTAGAACTGTGCAAAACTAAATGATTTAAGATTTCATTATAAACCCCCAAACCTGACTCATTTAAATTATTTTTAGTAACCTTGAGTTGACTCTCGATGGTACCAAATCCATCCACTACCTAGTTATTTATACCATTCTTTCTTCTTCTTATTTATTGTTATTAAGTAATCCCTAGAGGTTCCAATCAAAATCAGGGGCCCATTGTACTATGTATGCAATGTACAGATGCCTAGTAAGAGACGACATCTGCTCCAAAGAATTTACAATCTAAATAGGAAAGATAAAGGGTAGGAGAAAGGAAGTATCATTATCCCCAAGTATAGCACAAGTGGCAGTGCAAGGGGCCTCGAGATATACCTAGCACTATGGATGCGATTATATTCATGGTGGCTAGTCCCTCCCACCACTCACATCACAATGGATACACTTCTATTTTTTAGTACACTAGCTCTATCAGAGTTAGAGTGGGTATATCTCCTTGACCTGTAAGTTACACCTCTAACTCCAAGTGTAGACATACTCTAAGGCCCAGGGAGATTAAGTGAATTGTCCAAGGTCACGCAGGAGGCCTACGTTAGAGATGAGCATTTAACGCAGATCTGCTGATCCTCGTTCCAGTTTAATAACCACAAGACCAATTATTCGATTATCATTGCCAGATCTTGGCACAAGTTTCAAGCAAACCTGTGTTGATTGATAGGGTTGGGTGGACCTGAAATCAGGTGAAACTTTTCAGTTGTGGCTGAGTTTTGCTTTGAGCTTGGGGAACACTCAAAGGGTATGAACATGAAGCAAAGTTCATGATATTAAAAAGTGGTTTGTGGGGAGAGGTGGGTCTCAGAGCCTGGGCTCCAGCCTGAGCAGGAACTCCTATGTTGCTATTTTTAGCCATACAGTGCAAGCTGGAGTCAGTTGACCCAGGTTCTGCGACTTGCTGCCAGGGGCTGGTTTGTGTTTTGCAGGTTTTTTGCTGTGTAGATGTTCCCGTAGTTTATTGTGTCTTGCATAAATGGTGACTTTTTATTTCAAACTACTGTTTTTTATAAACAGGGTAGGGGCTTGGACTCAGAAGAATAATCCCTACCAATATATAGCTACTCCTTAGTTTGATCAAGCATTAGATCCTTTAACTGAGATTCTGTCATTCTCTAAGGTCCTGACCCTACCCAAGGATGTTCACACTAGTGTACCTATATCAGTCTAATTACTGTAGTCCAAATTCCTAAGGAAGACATGCTGCACAGGATTGCCCAGTGCAAATTAGCATCAGTGCAGTGATATAACCAGGTGTAGCACTGATGTAGTTACATTAATGGAGACTGAAGGCAATGGTCACTTCCTGTCAGTTTTCTAGGACTTCGAATCTGTATTTCAGCCTAACTCTTGCCTTAGCTTTTTCTGCTGAAGCTACAGTACCCTATGTTCTTGCTCTTTCGCATATTGTAAGTGCATGTCACTTGAAAATCCATATGGATAGTTCTTTCCTTTATTCTCCATAATGTCTAAAGTACTAGAAGAAAAAATCTGGGCGTGCACCAGGAGAATGATGTAGATAATTCCTGCATTATCTGATGTTTTATACTTCACAAACAGCTAAAATCAATTTAAATGTTTAAACCTACAATTGTGGTATATTTAAGACTTTTAAACGTGTACATGTTTTTTAATGTACATGTGGCTTTCCCTGAGTGTTCTAAAGTATTTTCAGAACAGATCTGTTTATTGTGTGATGTGTCTACCGGCTATATTAAAAATTATCAGAGGCGTAATTAACTCTTTAGGCTATCTGCTTAATGAAAGTAGCAGATATACTAAGGCATTATATATCACTTAGTCTCACTTGTGCTAAATTGCTCAGCCTTTAGTCACAACAATTGTAACGAAGCTTGGAATAAATCATGCAGAGTGTCCTCATAATACTAAACCTATGACTCTTTTTTGTGCTTTGGCAAGCATGGATTCTCTTTCTCATTTCAACAATGCAATAGAAACAGGAGGTGTTTTTAGGTTTTTTTTTTTTTTCCATGTTAGATTTAAATCTATGCTCAGGTGTATGTGATTCTCTTTATTTTGTTTTTGTTTTTCTGTCTGGAATTGGTTTGTATCAAAGAATTTCAGCCTCATTAATGAGTTACTTTGAATTATTTTACTGATCATTAGTTGACCAACTGGCTAGGGTTTGTGATCACCTTTCAGCCCCCCACTCATGGGAGGTCAAATTTACCTACCTTTTCATTAGAGATGGTTAAATCAGAATTTCCATTCTGCAGGGAATTACAACATTTTGCAACTTCCTTTCATTCTTAATTGAAATAAAAAATTGAAATTTCAAAATTTCCAGCAAAAGAAAAATTCTGAAAAATATTGTTTCCAAAATATAGAAATGACCTTATTGAAGCACTTGATTTAAGATCACAAGTCCTCAATATTCCAGTATTACTTCTCCTGCCATGGAAGTGAAGCCACCATGTAGGATCCAGAAGCTGTTTCCTAGCTCAGAGCAGCACTAAACATTGTACAGTAGGAAGATGAAGAAATACTACATCCAACTAAACTGGAGGGGGCATTTATTTATCTAGGTACATATTTGGCTCCTATCCCCTTAGTAGCTTGAGTGCCTGACAATCATGAGTGAAAAATTATTACAATGCCCTTGTGAATTAGGAAATATCTCCATTTTGCAGATGAGGAACTGACACTGGATCAGTATTTCTCAATGACCAGTCTGTGGACTGGCACCAGTCCCTGAGATCTCCCTGACACAACTTAGAAGGCAGCAAGCTGGTCCCTGGTATCAAAAAGATTGAGAAGCATTGCACTAGATATCCTAAGATCACAAGGAAAGTGTGAGGCAAAGGAACAGAACTCAGATCTCCTGAACCCTACTCCAGTAGCAAAACCATCTTTCCTTGCCCAGAGATAGGCAGGATGTTGGAAATGGCTGTGAGGCTGGCAACCTTATTAATTTTTCATAGACTACATCCAAAAATATTGCCCATCCTTAAAAAAAATCACTGCTGATTTCCAAAATTAACCATACACTGGAATTTTACCTTCACTCCTGAATTGAGAGAACACATAATGCAACTACAGCCAGTATTTACATTTCATGTATTCAGATTTAAAATAGAAAACAGGAAATTGTATGTAATACAACTGACATTTGTGCTTTCTGGGTGACCCTTTATCACCTTTTTGACTGTGGTTCTTTCATAGGGGAATATAATCTGTACTACCAGAAGGATGGGTCCTTGTTCTGTTTTTGAAATAGCTTGAAACAGAATCTCCCCAGAGCACTTCTTCTCACATGTCAGAGGCACCTCACCCTTAACTTTTCGGTGATGAGATGGGTGCCTTGTGTCCACTCGCAAACAGTACTGAAAATTATTTCTGCTTCTCTGATGACAGATTCTCTCTCTGTCAGAAATGATAGATGGGCATTTTCTTTTTAAAAAAAAAACTTGACATGAAATTTGAAAAATGGTGTGACTGCTCCTGGCCAGGCTTCTTAAAGAATAGTTGACAGAAAATTTGAAATATAGTGTCTAAGCTCATTCTATCATATTTTTTCTCCGATCATCTTTTTTCTCCCCATAAAGAGTCAGCTGCTCTCTATTATCAATACGCCATTTTAGCCAGTGGGTTAAAAATTATCTAGCACTGCCCTAAAGTCTGAATGTTTTTACCATCTTTATGTTGTATTGGCATTTTTCTGATAAGGAGTTGAACATTTAGCCACTCTTGGTTACTTGGAGGGTGAATCCCAGATCTTCAGAACTGAGTGTGTGCACATTTGCACATCTAACATGCTTGTATATTTGTGACCTGATCCATCTGTCACTGAAGTCAATGGGAGTCCTCTCCACTGACTTCAATGGGAGTAATTTGGCCCTCAGTGCATTGCATATGTGTGTGAGGGCCGAATTCATTCAATATTTATTGCAACTAGTGTAATGCTCTAGGGTACGGATTCCAGTCTCACTTAATACTGGTGTTCGTTTGGAATTACTCCTGATTTACATTTGGGTCACTGATTTCTCCTGCTTTCAGATCCATTTTGAGAGCTGGAAAAGGACAGCCCTTTTCTGCTCGGGGCCAATGTCTGTTGGCCCTAATCTAGGTTAAAATAGCGTTGGGGCTGCTCTAACTTGTGATAGCTGGCAATGCAATGCTTAAGGGACTATATGTCATATGGAGATAGCCAGGATAAAATGTATTCTGGACATTCTTTCCCCACACCACTGCACTGTTGGTGAATGGCAGAGTGGCACAGAAGATAGGTACTCAGGCTCTGTGACAGCTAAGAAATTCCCTGTGCCAGGGTGGGGAATTCTCAGCTGGCCAGATTCACCCACTATCTTGAGAAGTGTAAAGAGGCTGGAGTGCAATAGAGACTCCAGCTCAGTGGTGTTATTCAGATGCAACACTTCTACGTGTGAGATCAAAATCATGTCATAGATATCAAGGAAAATGAACATGTATAACAGGACATGTATGCCATGTTAGAAAGAAACTGGAAACTGCAAAACAGTAGAGTAAAATTGCACTCAGCCCAAGTAAAATGATGCATGTTCTTGGAAGCCCACATTTATTTCATTTCAGTCTTTAAAGTCAATGAAATTATGTCTTACAGGTTGAACCTTTGATACAACAAAACATTTTGTAATGCACACAGTGCAAGCACACTTGCCATTTAAAATTTCCTCATATCTTTTGCTGCATTAAAGTAATTGTTCCTCCAAAATATCCAAAGGCTCTAGTCACCTAAATGATGAAGTGTCTTAAGGACTAAATACATTTAGCAATGACAGACCTTTTTGTTTCTTTCAAAAGTAATAGTTGGAATAAAAAGCCATTTAACTAACAAATTTTGTTACCTTTCTCTAATAGAAATAAATTCCCAAACTGATTGTCTTCATATTTTCTAGGGGCAAAACATGTTCCCTATATAAAACCTCTGTGAGTGCCGATTTTCAGTCTGGAGTAAAATTTCACCACAATGTAAAAGCCTCTGATAGTGGGAATTTATAATAGACATTACAATTATTGATCCTTAACAATAAAATTGATAAAGAAAGGCTTTTAAAGCAACTGCCAAAGGAGATTGGTTTGCCAGGAATATACGGTAGTGGTTTGTTTATTTTTTTAAATGTAAAACAAAGGTTTAACTGTTATGGGGAAGACTCCGAAATAACAGGTGATAAGCACAGTATAAAGGCTTAGATTGTTGGTTAGGAATGTTTGTTTAGCTAAAATAAATCAATACCATCTCCCAATTTTCTTGAGCAACCCTACAATAACAAACCAGTGCATACCACCCTGGCATTTATGAGCAATCTTAAAGTCAGACAAATGTGCAGAGTCCAGTACCTATGAGCAATATTATAATAACGAAGAGTGGAACAATAATAAGAAACCCTACAATGTCAATCCAGTGTCCACAACCAGTGCTCATGAATAGCATTACTGTTAACAATCCATTGTGTCTAAAACACAACAATCCTAAATAATTTTATAAATATGAACCAACAAGTACATGAAATACGAGGAGAGGGGGAATTCACAAAGGAACAGAATTCTGCTTCCATTTTCCAGTGGTTTTTGTTTTAAACAACACTGAGGAAAAGAGGACTTTAGAACTTATGAAAAATAACTTGACATTGCCTTTTTAAATTATTTCTACTGATATCCTAACCTATACTGGCATTTGTTCATCCAGATCTCACTACACACATTCATAATGATACATCCTTCAAATGGCACAGTTCTTCTGTGGTTGCTACCTGTCAGTGCTTGTACTGGAGAACCTTGAATATCAGTGACTCACTAATGTTTTATGATATTTTACCTCACTTTATGGTAGTCATTTATGACAAGACCAAAATGACATAAACTGCCATAAAGCAAAGCAATGCAATCACACAAATGACCATAAATCAAGGTAGCAACAGAAAAAGGTCATAAAAGGAAAGAAAATTGAAGAAAACAACATTTGAGTTTAGATTCAGAAGTCTGGAGTTAGCAGCCCCAAAGTTGAGGACAGATGGATGTGAATAAAAGCAAATTCAGTGTTCCACTGTTACTAATCATTTTGTGCGTGCATGGACGCATTGACAGATTGATGCAGAGTTAAATCTTCTTTACTTATAAGCCTGTTATGATACACACATTAAGCTAAATACAGTGTGCCCAATTCTTTTTGGTGAAACAGTAGCTTCTATTTGTCCGGTTTGATCTTGAAGTTGTCCCCAATTTTTCTGTAGCCTTTACATATTTGTTTAGAGACCATTTTACTGTCCCACTGAATTGGCCACACGTGAAGTAGTCAGGGTAACTATAAAGACTTCCTAGAAAGATGACACATCCTTTGGTTGAGAGAGGAGCTGCCTAGTCTGATCAAGAGAGGATATTGGAGGTTGCTTGGAAAGGGGATAAAAGCAGAACTCCAGGCAGTTGCCAACCAGGGTGGAGAGATCAGTTTGGAAGTAGTACTTTATCCCTTTGTATGAGGTCAGAAATAATTGAAGGGCTCTGTCCTGTGTGGTGGTAAGTGTGTCATGGGGAGGAGCAAATAAGATCAATAGGAATGGAGGCCTCAGCACCACATGGTATCTAAGGCTAAAAGGGAGGGGGGGGGACACTGTATGGAATGAAGTAGATCTGTATGTACATCACACCTTAAAGTTATACTACCATAAAAATGAAAAACTGCTAGTTGTAGAGATAACAGCATTTATGCGGAGGATTTATGGGCAGTTCATGTGGTATAAATATATACAGTACACAAACATCAGTGGGGATAAATTCCACTGGACAACCCTATTGTTTTAACAGTAACCTTGAAAGTATTGTTGCTATCATTATTTGACTAAAGAAAGTGTTAAAGGAAAATATGCAATTGCACCTCTTTCTCCACTCTGTGCCATTCACCTCTATTAACAGCTGCTGGTGCTTAAGAAAAATGTCTATTGAGATACACATTGAGGGTTAATTACATTTAATTTAACACCCCAATTCTTGCTCATCCTTGTACCCCCAGCCTACATGCAAAGTTATTTTCAGTGGAGTCTGTTCTCTTTAAACTTTATAAATATTTTTATCCCCATGCTTTGTTTAAATCTTCTACTTCTTATCTTATAACTCTGCTTCTCAGTCTCTAAAGCCAGACTTTCCCCTTTGATTGGTACAGCAGTAGCATTTGCATTAGTTACTGATGTGTGTTACTATGCTAATCATATTTTATACATGTATGACCATTTTCATTCCAAAGCACTTAAGAAATTATGTACAACCAACTCTTTGGAATGAAACCATTCTGAGGTAGAGGGTGGCAGCCAAGCAGGCAACTAGGGGCCTGATTCTGAGAGATGCTGAGCCCTCACAACTCCCATTGTCTTCAGCTCAAGCAGTATAAAATTGCTGAATCATAGAAATCAGAGATGGGATGAACTGATCAGGTGTTCTAGTGCAGGCTTACTCGCTAGGGTGTATTTTCTAGAGCAGTTGTAACAATGTAAGTGAACGTACTGATAAAGAACATCCTGACTAGTGTTGGGTGAAATTTTTCATACAAAACTTTATTTCCACCAAAAAAATGCAGATTCAGGTTGATCAAACACTTGTGTTGAATGTGCCAAATTGTTTTGGTTGAAAAAGAAAAACAAACCAATTCAAAAGAAATATCCGCATTTCGTTTTGACATTTTTTAAATGAAACATTTTATTTTTATTTCAGTTTTATTAAAAAGAATAAAATCTAGAAAACAAAACCAAATTTGACCAAAACCAGAAAATCAGTTATTCTTGCAGCTCTGACTAATCCTGACTTCTCCAAAACAGAACAAGGAGGCCATATGAAGTAGACTAAATGAGCTAGGAAAACACATGAGCTCCAGGGAAGCCCATGTGAGTGGAAAACTACTAGGATCTGTTCCTTTCAAATGATACAAGGCTTGATTTGCTGCCACTGGCTCAGACAAGTTAGGGAGTGGAGGAGGGAGAGGAAATTCAAGGAAGGAGAAAGGTAGGCAGAATTTGCATCCAGCTTCCCCTGAGAGTTCTGCCAGTTCCACTGCGGCACCACTAAAATGTTGTCTGTGGAAGTGCTCGGCGTGCCCTGAATCAGTAAATCCCACAGTCCCCATGGCCAACAATCCCATTTTTGGGGTGTGCAGACCTGTTTCCTCCACCCAATGCAGAAAGATTTGGGGTGCCTTGCACCATTACAATCTACTTCTGTATGGACTTTACACAGCTTGGCTCTGTAGGCCTGGGAGTCCCAAGATCTTAATTCTGGGAATGAGCAGTGGACAAGCCCTTTAAACATCGTTGAAGTGAAATGAGCTCAATGAATCAGGGTGATGTGGTGGAGTATTAGCCAGGAGTTCATTTCCTGGCTCTGCTATAGACTAATTGTCTGACCTTGGGCAAGCAATTGAATCTCTCTGTGCCTCAGCTCCCACTCTGTAAAATGGGGAGTATGCTATTTCCATATTTAACAGGGAGCATTTGGAGTATAAATTCATGAATGTCTATAAAAAGCTCTGAAACTGTGGTAATGGGAACCATATATGTACTTAGATACATGAAATAATTATAGGCATTCCATTACCCACATACCATAATTGTGACCAGAGACCATGGCAACTGGATGCTTTATTGACAGTTCATATTAATACAAGATTATTAGATATGCCCTCCTCCATTGCATCCGTATGTCCTACAGTCATAGCAATGATTAAATTAATCCAATTCAGTCTGAACAGATATAGGTCCTGCTTTTGTTCCCATTCTAGTCGAAGACAAAACTCACATTGAGTTCAGTGGGGTAGGACTGGACCCATATAGGATGCTTTATTTTCTGGTGGGTCATCAGCATTCTCTTGCATTTAAGGACCAAACACCAAGAGCAGAGTGTAATGCTTTTTACTTGCAAGCACACTGTAATCTGCACAGAAATCAGTAGGATGACCCCCATGAGGAAAGTGTTTGCAGAAAGAGCCCCCTACATCCAATTCTCCAGTCAAGCCACACATACCAAGATAAATGTCTTTTGCCTTTAAAAAGACTTTTTGTAGGACTGAGTTACCCTGCTCAAAGCAGCGCCCTTTTACCTCCCTTCACTCATATACAACTTTTATTTATTATGATTCTGCTTCTGCTGCTACTCAAAAAAATAAAATAGGACAAATGAACAGAGGGATCCAAGAGTAAAGAAGAAGCTGGTATCTGCATTTTTGATACAGTCTATGCATTCTCATTATTATATTGTCCTTTTGTATTACTTTTGATTAATAATGTAATTGGGGAACTACAGAAATGTTAAAAGGAATGATGCTATTTTGAAAATGACAACATTGTTTACTAATTACTGTCTTTAACTTAGGCTAATTTTTGTAGTATTAAAACACTTTAGAAATACCCTTTTTTGAGGGTTGCCTTTTAATTGTTGTCTAGCTTGACTCATTCTTCAGTTAACTGAGTTTTTCGCCTTAAAACTAAAAACATGTAAATTAAAAATTTGCTACATTGGAGTTCAGTTTCAAACCTATTCATTTAGTTAAATATTTAGATGAGAAATTGTTGCTTGTATGTTTGTTTGTTTTTGCAACATCCAGTGTGCTGCTCATTATCTTATGGGAGATGGAGAATATTGCAGTGATTATTAGTGAGCTTGGTAATGAGATTACTGAACCATTTGGAGTTGACTTTTTTGTGATGCATAATTACAGAAGGTTATTTACAGTGTGATTTTTTTTTTTAAATGATTCACATTTGTATTTTGTTCTTCATCTGAAGGATTTGATTCTTTAACTCTCTGGTTGCTTTGTAATTCTCCTGAAATGGAAATGAAAAGTTATTAAAGAAAATAAAATATGAAGAGAAAGTTTTTAAACAGTTCTATAGGCCTGATCCTTCAAACTCACATATATAGAAGTCGTGTCACTGAGGTCAAATGGAACCATGCATGTAAGTAAAGTTACGTGTGTGTGTGTCCTAGGTGACTGTTCCAATGTCCATTGAAGTAAATGGAAAGATTCATATTGATTTCAGTTGACATTGGCTGGGACCCTAAATATATGATATTCTGATATCAGAGACCTGTATGGTGGATTTTCCTTTCCTAGATATGATATCTATCAAAAATAACAATCAGTGTGGAAATTATATTGTTGTATCTCTTGCTTCTCTGTATGACCTGATCCAAAGCCCATTAAAGACTCCCATTGACTTCAGTGAACTTTGGATCAGGCCCTCACATCTCAGTCATTCCAGATATTCTTTTAGATCAGGGGTTCTCAAACTTTTTTTCCTGGGGCCCCCTTTGAAAATATTTCAGGCTGTGACGACCCCCCCAATCAAAAAGTGATGAACCCCACCCCGTACCATGCCACACACCCCTGTGCCATGCCACTCTTACTTCTGCGCTGCTGCTGGGGATGGCACTGCCTTCACACACCCGGCCAGCAGCCGCTGCCCTCCAGCCACCCAGCTCTGAAGGGCTCTGGCTGTCAGCCATGTACACACTGACAGCTGCAGCCCAGCATGCACGGGGGCTGACAGCTCACAACCCCCCATAATAATCTCACAACCCCCTGAGGGGTCCTGACTCCCAGTTTGAGAACCCCTGTTTTAGATAATGTACTGCTAACTTTTAAAAAGCTGCTTTATCTGGTTGGGGTTGTTTTACCCCATTTGTTTGCTCCTGATGGTATTTCACATTCAGATGGAAATATATGAATGTTATGTGTGCCTATGCAATATTTACATGTGAATGGGACATAGGGAAATGTGACATCGAGTACTGAAATCAGATATCCGTATTGTAAAGCCACGGCCCTGCTCCTGCAAACACTTTTGCAGTGTTCAGTGGTGGTCCTTGTGTGTAAAGTTACCCGCATCCCAGTTTGCAAGATCTGAGCCTATGCAATTTGCGCAAAAGCAGCTTCCATGCTGAACATCTGAACATCTGGAATTCATGTGAATTCCTGTGAATCCATAGTTCAAAACCATCTCAAACCCAACATTGTTTTGTCTAATTTCTGTAGCATCAACAACAGCACTAAAATCATTCTCTGTACACGATTTAAAAAACCCCCAACATATTATCAGATTCTTTTTAAACAATATTTTTTGTTCAGTGCTACAATATAGCAGTACATTTTCCAGTAAGAGTGCTGCAAGGATATACAGAAGTTTCATTTGCTTATGTAAAAACAGTACTTAGGATTTATATAGCAAACTTCTCTGAAGATTGTAAAACTTGAAGGAGGGGGGGAGTATGGACCTTCCCCACTTCACAAATTGTAAGGATCTGGGGGTCTACAGCAGAGAGTTTGAGAGGAGCCTGGGCAACTGCTGCCTCCACATGGCCACTGGGGAGCCAGGCATAATAGCACCCAACAATTACTGGAGGGTAGGCACCACAGAAAGCCAAAGTGACAGAACCCTGAAGCAGCCTGATTGGTCTGTGCCAACTACTGAAACCAGGAAGTTTGGCCCAGGGAACCATCTGAGCACAAATGCCGATTCTGGCTTGCTACTGGGATAGACCTTCTCTTTTGCCCCAACTTGCTCCAGACTCCTGCCTTTGAACCTGGCCTGGCTTGACCGTGATACCAGTCTCCTGACTTGGCTCGGAACTAGTCCCAACTCCTGCCTTCAACACCAGCCCAACAGACACTGCTGGTTCGGCCACCTATGCCCTGGCCATTACAGGTTGGTCTGTTGCTTTGGCCTCTTCAGATGATACTTCCCGTAGCAGCTAACCTCCAGTAATTGCTGGGTGCTGCTATGCCTGGCTCCCCAGTGGCTATGTGGAGGCAGCAATTGCCCAGGCTCCCCAGTAGCAATTTTGAAGCATCAGGTGCCAAGCCTCCCCCCTGCAGGGGTATGAATTCTGAAGTGAACTAACGTGTTGTGCAGTAATTGGTGTGGGGAGTCACTGCTGGTGCCTGTTAACATCGTGCACTTTGGAACAATGCTACATTAAAGTACACTAGGGAAACTTTAGTGTGCATCTACAGACCAACTAATTCACAACTCATTAGTTCACTTTAGAAATCACCCTGCCATAGAGCGCATTCCCCCATTGTGCAGACAAGCCCTTACTCAGATCAAATAGGGCCTGATCCAACATTCATTGAATTCAGTGGAAGAGTGGGGAAATAGAACATAAGGCCTAGCACTCAGCTCCATGTTTCCACCACTGCTGCCTTACTCCTTTCCCTGCATTACCTTCATGTGCTTATTTTTAAATCAAGACTTATGTGATCCAATGGATATACCTGTTGCACTGTGTTTTTTTCCTTTAAAGGAAATGAGTTCTTGGATCAGAAACACTTATGTACTATGTAAAGCAGTGGCAGCTATCATAAATACCCCAGATTTCTGAGGTTATGCAGCCAAGTTGTTCCTTCTCATCACAAAGTGACAGAGAACCTGATTAGAGTATCCCTTCAATGAGGAAAAAAGGACAAAAATATTGTATGTTCTCAGTTAATTTTACTCTTCAAATTACAGATTCAGCTAAACTGTCACCCCCCTCATTGTGATAACTCATCACACTGTCAGAATTTAAGCACCTTAGCAATCTTCTGGGAGTAAATGTCCTTATGTACATGTCTTAAAAGATAGCTACCCTGGGGTTTCTATCAAGCTTACATGATCATATATTGATGCTAGGCTTATTTATTTCAGTGGCTCTGAAGTAAAGTTAATCATTTTACTAAGGTGTCCTGTGTGGTACATAATTAATAAAACATGTTGGCTTTGGAAGAGAGCTGTGCGGGAGACTCAGGTGAACCAAGATAAATATTATAATATTATAGCTTCTTTATATTCAACAGAGATCCTAGTCTGTAAAGGTTGAGATCCTCCAGCAACAGAAATGAGGAACAATGTAGGGTGCTTTTTTTCCCCATATGCCTCCCGCCCCTCCTATATCACCTTCCCCATTCACTCAACTTAAACACTGGTCAACTGCTAATTTTTGCCGAGAGAGAGAGAGAATAAAATCATTAATTCAGCTTTTCAGTGTTTTGCTTCTGGTGATTGCTGTCACTTCAGGTAATAGCTTGTCTGTGGTTCTGACCCAATTCTGAAACCTGTTTTATCATAATCAACCAATTAATCTAATGGTTCATTAATTGCGAACATCTGAAATCATTAGAACCTGATTGAGCACAGAAGCATCAAACCCTGGGAAGCTGTGACTGCTTAGCCAGCAAATGGTCTCACTGAAAAGGAATGTCAATGTTTATAGTAAATGTAACCTAAACTGGGGTGTTCATTGACATATCCCTCCATTTGTATACTACGGCTCTGACATCTATCAGTTCAAGAGTGCATGATTTATCCACTGCTATATCCTGGAACTGACAAGCCAAAGATTACAGCTTAACCTACATGAAAGCAGAGGCTGTATGTATTCCTAAAATAAATATTTAGTAACTGACAAGCTCTGGTTAATATTAATTCATGATAGAAAGCAGTCAATTTAAGCTTACTTCATGCCAAAATCTATTTGTATTTTGTAAATCATTTTTCGTGAATGTGGTCTAGAGAAGCTCAAGTAAATGGCGGGGGGGAGGAGGGAGGTTGCTCTATTACTTGACTTACATTTTATATATTATCCATCTGCATTAAAAGAGAACCTTCCACCGATACAAATACTGTTTAGAACCAGAAGAGAATGTACCTCCACAGCACTATGATCGTAACCAGTGATGTCAAGGGGATTTTTTTAAATTAAGTGAATTTCATGTGTGTGAAAGATTTCAAATGGATATCACCAGAAAACGAAGCCCTGTATTTACCCTCCGAATGTACACAGTATGGATAGTGGTGGTACTGCTAGCTCCCAGCACACAACCCCTTCATTGTGCCTCAGCCCCAAACTGGAGGATGAACTCTGAGGACAAGACAGGAGGTCAGTCTCCCCGACCTCAGAGACTTTCTTTGACTTTCTGTTTTTTAAAAAATCTGTTAATGGTGTCAGTTGTGCTGGTGTTTTTAGCAATGGGTAAAATATTAGGGGGAAGGAATAGAGAACGGGGGGATTGCACAAAATTTTTTTTTGAATTTTCACATTTTCCTAAATGTTTTGACTAGCTCCATTGATGTGAAGCGTCTCCACTTATGTTGTGATCTGAGACCACAAATGAATGTTCCACTGCCAGTGCATGGCGGAAAGGGAGAATACTCCCCAACACAGACCTTTTTCTCTTAATTTCTGCATAAAAAGAAAGGGAGATATTGAGCTTTTTAGTTCAGAGTTACTGAGAAGAAAGATGTAAATATGTGCAATAGAAAAATAATATTGTTACTGTTTTTGACCTGATAGGTTAGCCGATATTTGTGGTCTTGCAGGCTGTTTACATTAGAAGCAGAAATTGATGGAATCAGATATTTCCTTGATACAATCCTGTATATTTAGATTAATTTACATAAAGAACTGTTTCTCTGATCATAACAGGAATCAAACAGCAGAAGACAGTTTTTTTTATACACAGTTCCCAGCCACTTTCCAGCCAGCATGTTACCCGAAAGCTCCCTCCCTTACTTTTTCCCCAGAGTCACGCTACAGGTACTTCTCTGGGAGCCTCTGGGGCTTCCTTGCTACCTTGTCTAGATACTTCATGTTCCTTGGTTGCCTTATTACACACGCATACGCACTCACTCCCTAGCTCTCCATCCAACAGTGCGGAGCCCCCTGCATTTCTATTCAGCCCACAGTGGCCCTCTGTCCACATAGCTCAGATTCCTGACCCGCCTTGCATGTGTCCTGTGGTTTGGGCAGTGGCACCAATTGTTTCAGCTGTTTATTTCACAAACAAGTTTGGTCGCTTCTTATGTTTACGCTGAATGAAGAGTGGCTGTTATTCCCACCGACTTCAACAAGGTTTCACCCAACCCTCAGCAGAATAACGTTGCCCCTTTTTGACTTGAAGGGCTAGTAAAAAGTTAGGAGCCCTGGGGATGTTCCCAATGGAATTAGAAATTGATGGTCTTTTTTATTTTTTTTTTTTAAATGTGATCTTGCTTATTTACAAGGAATGTACGAAGTCTTGCTTCTCTGAACATAGGATGAACCAAGAATTAGAGGATCAGTTTCTTAGCTCACAGAGCCAAGCCTCTTTAACCAACAGACCCAAAAAGCGCTCTCTGGCTTTTTCCAGAGTCACTATGCTCACCAGCTACTGCTTGACTTTCTTTTTGCCTCTGCCTCTTTTTCTGTTCTTATCTGGTCTCTGGTCCTCTGTGTTCTGACGATATTCATTTTCTCTCTTTGTCTAACCCAATACAATATTCAGCAAACTCCATCTGCTCACACAGTCCAAAACTGCCGGGCGGGTTCACCTCCCTTTTTTGTCTTAGGTAGGGGGTTGTGATTGATTTGTCTTTACAGTTATGATAACTGAAGGGTGAGTTCATACCCATTAACCTCAGTGTGATTTTAACTGAGCCCATAACAAGGTTCCAGCCAGTTCATAATAATAACACTATGGGTAGAATAGGTCTGAACCAAAATTTCCTATTAAAAAAACCCACACTTTGGAGGTGGGTTGTAATCTGAGCTTTGAGCTAGTCTTTTCATGTTTTGCTCAGTACCACCACTTGTGCGTGTGTGTGCATGCAATATATATTGGGATCAGACCTGGGTGAATTGGAGGGAAAAGATCTAGCCAGTAGAGGGGATTGGGTCACTCACTTCAACATCCATCCTGTATCCCTAATCACCAAAGCACAGGAAAAAGAAGGGCTCAAAGGGGCTTAGGGGAGAGTCACTGCTTGGAAGCAGGAGCAGACAGCTAGAGACAGCAACCTAGGAGCTGGCTGTGGGGATGCAGTTGGAAAGTGGGGCAAAATAGCTGGTTGTCTGTTGCTGGCAGTAGGTTAGCAGTATCCGGAGCATGACAACCCAGAGCAGAGGCCTGAGGAGCCTCTTGAGGTATGTCTATATTGCATACTAAACCTGGGTCTGTGGGATCCACACCTGCAGATCCATTCTTTCTAAACTCACACTTGAGCATCCATACTGCATTGCTATGCAAGCCTCATACCCGTGCTGATGCATCCATATTGCGCTACCGGACCCGAGTTAGCTGATGTTGGTTCTGGGGGGGAGTTTCCCAAGGTTCTTTGTGCCCTTGCTAGCCATGGTTCATGATGTAGAGTGGGAGAACTTGTCTGTCCATCCCGTGGCACTTGACCAAAAGTGATCTTAGCTCCCCAACACATCCAGTCAAGCCCTTTTTGAGTCTGCACACTTCCTGCCACTGAAGTCAGGAACATGTATTCCAACACTGGTGGATGAGGGTCTCCTGCTCATGCTTTCAGCCCTATTTGGTGAATCAGGCAGAGATCTGTGCGATGCTGGGGCACGTTTTGGTGGCGGTATTTGTCCCATTAAAAGACACCTCCCAGAGGATAGCCATGACCCAGCTGACCCTGTTCACGCCTGTTGAGATAATTGCAGATTCCCCATATGCAGATTGGTGCTTCTGGAGCAGGGCCATGAGCACAGACTGGTGGAATCACATTGCATGCAGATCTGGGACGAGCAGTAGCAGCTCCAGAACTTCGTCATGAAGAAGCAGGTGTTCCTGGAGCTGTGTGTACAGCTTGCTCAGACCCTCCAATATCAGGGCACAAGCATGAGGGAGGCCATGGCCATAAGCATGGTCCAGAAGCTGGTCTTTATAGTCATCTGATAGCTTGCTCAAGGTTCCTGACTAACCAATTGGACCTCACTACCAAACATCTAGCAAGGACATATGTACGACAGTGCTCACACCCTGCCTGGGAACACCCTTCCTGGGGACCAGTGATAATATAAATATTATTATAGGCCGGATTTTCAAAAAAGCTTAGCACCCATGATTTGGGTACACCCAGTGTACGTGTGTATTCATAAACATATTATGTATATTTAATATCTCCTATATATAGTAATATGCCAGAAATCTGAACAATAGAATTGATAGATTAAATTACTTATGGAGTGACATTTTTAATTCCTTGGCAATTTTTTTAATAGAAACATGGTTCACAATATTCAATGAAAATATTACACTCCTCTGTCATTAGGGAGAATTTTGTTTGCACGCACTCTTCCTGGAATACTGATGTTAATTTTTACTTAACTTTAATCTTACAAGGTATGAAGCAATTTAACTGACTAAATAACCTTTCATTAAAGTTCAATGCAGTACTTAAGGGTGTTGGGTGCATTAATTGTTAGCTGACAGCTATTATTTGTGTGAAACCCTTTTATAGTAAAATTTCTATTTGATGAATTGGAATTTACCAAATTTGCATTTCACTGAGCCACACTCAACTTGTACTTTGAGTTACTATAGATATTTAACTGGAAAACCAATAATTCTTTAAGTATTAACTATTTATTCAAAAATTAAAAAAACTTTCACTGAGAGTTCATTAAAGATTGAACTTGGATCTTGACAGTGCTGACTTTGTATGCAGGGAAGCATAATAGTACATTATTAGAGTAAGAGCACTTTTACATATAAATATGATTAACATCCAATGCCACATCCCAGACTGGATCCTGCTGTGTGTGCGACATGAAGCCTACTGAGGGAAGTGCTTACCAAAAGGTTTGTGACTTTGTAAGCCTCTGTGCCTAGGGATGAAGTCAAGACTCTGCTCCACCTAGGCACTGGTGGATATTATTGGATGTCACAGTGCATGGCCAGAAATTCCATAGGTTTTCTTCCCCCCATTAGTAGATTTTGAAAGGGCAAATGAAGCAAACCTTGTTCTTCTGGCTGATGGTTCTTTCAGCCATTAAGCTGAACCAATACCTACCCATCTTATCCACCTACCCCCCACCCCCTCACTACAACAATCAGAGAGAAGGGCACAGGGGCATGCGCAGGGATAAAAATTTGGCTGCTTTTGGAAGGGCACTTTTTGTGCTCCCATGGCCAGTGGAGCTGGCTCTTCCCTCCCACCCAAGGCTCTGTGGCCGGTGGAGCTATCACCTCCTGCCCTGGTCCTGGGAAGGACAAGCTGTCATCTTCCTCCTCAGCCTGGGGCAGGAGGAGCATGCTCTCCACACCCTAGCCCTAGAGGAACTTTGTGCTCTGCCAGTTGGGAGAGTCTATGCCCCTGTTTGGCCCCCCCTTCCACACATCCCTGGAAGGATAAGGGTAAGGAGATCGCAGCAATGTTGATGGGGGAAGGAAGTGGAGAGTAAGAGAGAGAGAGGAGTTGAAATTACACCAAGGTTGTGATCCTGAAGAGGAATAAGCACGGTGGCATTACCAACAGTGACAGAGAAGGTGAAGCACAGGATGGATTTTGGAGGTAAGTAGAAGAGTCAATTGTAGTCAGTTGGTGGGAAAACATCCTGGAAATTATGTGAAACTGAATGAAAGGAGAAAGCTTATGGGCAGAGAAGGAAATCTGAGAGCATTAGAGATGATAGCTGAAGCTGTGTGACTGGATGCGGTTGTTTAGGGAGAAGGTGTAGATGGAGAAAGGGTGAGGACCAATGGTAAAATCCTGACAGATGACATTAGGAAGCAAAAAGGAGAAACCAAAGAGGAGACAGAGAGTAGTTGTAGCAGTAGGATGAGAACCAAGAGAGCATAGAGTCTCTGAAAGCCAGAGCACTAAGAGTGGCTAGGGACGGGGATGGTCAGCAGTGTTGAAGGTGGCAGAAAGATTAACAAGGGCGAGGATGGGAAACAGGCCTCGTGACTTCTGCCCTTTATGTGCTTTGGACTTGTCAATGATACACTATGACTAGGCCTGGTCGGAACTTGAGTTAAAGGGAAATCACTCAAACTTTTCTTTCAGACTTTCTTATATATGCTTTTCCTTGCTCATTGACGATGACTACCTCTGCTTTCACCCTTCTTCCTCATCCTTAGACTTCTTATGCTGCAACCATCCAGCATTAGCCTACTGGGACATGGAGCCCTGTATGTGTTTCCGTAAAGTGATGTGCATAGCAGTATATAAATAATAAAAATATCCTGCAAATGTTTCTCTCTCATTCAGTAGTTTAAAATGAAGTACTATCGACTTATTGGTTGATGGCAGACTGGAATCCCATCTCTGAAGTGATCAAAGAGGTGAGCAGGAAGCTGAAATATGAGTCGTACGTATCAAAGAGTCACCGAACCTGACCATTACCTGCAAAATGTTGAGTTCAGTGTTGCTTACTTATGATCTACAAAAAATGATTATTTGAGATCTCATGGTGAAATACTGTGTGATATGGCCCTCCCGTATCCCAGAAACAGGACAAGGAAAAAAGTAAACAAAAAAGTGAGGAGAAAAGCATATCCCCTAATTATGATGAGGGCTTCCTTTCTAGTAGAATCTGTCTCCAGACTCACCCAATTGAAGTTGGTTTAATTAAATAACCAGTGAAAAATGATTAAGTGGAAAATTATCAGATTAATCACACTTCAGAGACAAACAGAAGAAATACAGAATCTCAGGTGGAAGCACAGCCTCTTCCAAAAGAAAGGAAGAAGTAGAAATGAAGTTGTCTTATGTATATGCCCTGGTAGGAAACCTCATGGAATTCATAGTAGTTTAGTGACCAGAGTACTCTAGGAACATTGAACATTTTCAAATGATATGAGTTGAAATTTCATATGTTTGCACTTCACTCTGAGGTTATCCACATAGGAGGAAAAAGACTTTGCAACACATAAGCTATAGCAGCACCATTATGGAAAATTACAGTGTCACAATATGTGGTGTACCTCATCCAGTGCATCAAATGCCCCAATAACAGCTATGTAGGAACCAGACAATCACTACAATCTCAGATGAACTCACAAAGAAAAATAAGACAATCTGTAGGCGTACACTTTTCACATAGTGATCACTCCATATCTGACCTATCCATTCATGTCCCCAAAGGAAACCTGAAAAATACCTTCAAAAGATGAGCATGGGAACTTAAATTCATAACTCTGCTAGACAGTAGAAATCATGGTCTCAACAGAGACCCTGGTTTTATGGCTTGTTACAACAATTTGACTACCCTCAGCAGAAGAAGAGACAAACATCCAGTTTGTTGAAAGCAGAGAAGTGGACATAGCAAATTCTTTTAACAAAAACTGGTCATGAGTATGTTCTAATGGTTCCACAAAGAATAAAAAAAGATTCAAATAGATTAGGGGAGACATCTCAATGGGAATAGGTACATCAATGCTAATC
This sequence comes from Emydura macquarii macquarii, assembly GCF_026122565.2. Lineage (NCBI taxonomy): Eukaryota > Metazoa > Chordata > Testudines > Chelidae > Emydura > Emydura macquarii. The sequence goes on from NW_027131620.1 coordinate 12,811,108, forward strand.
AGAGTAAGTTAGAAATGGACAGTGGGATGTTTAAAATATACCAAGCTAAGAGAAAAGGCAGACTGACAGCTGGTGTGCTGCTGCATATCCCTGGAGTGTGGGGCAAACAACATTTCAAGTCTGGCCCAGGTTCAAGATATCATCTCATTTTAAAGTAACTGAACAGAAATGCCACATCACTGCCTCAACGGAGAAGCTTCCACAAAGAACAGTAATGAAGGATTTTGAGAGAGTGTTGAGTGCAGCTGATCAGACAGTAGGCAAAATTCACAGAAATTTTCAGAGTTTTTCTGTTTCCATTAGAAACCCATTTCGATAGAAATTTTCTGACTTTGTTCTCAGATTGTGTGAATCTGAAAAAGTTCCATTTGAGAAAAAGGAAAAGATTCTTCTGGAAGAAATTTAAGAGTGCACGTCAGGGACATTTCTGAAAGTGCGGGAACTCAGTCCATCATCTTGTGAATAAAGTCATTGGAAGTTTAGTCAGTTTTCATCCGTGACATTCTAGGCTGTGTTGTCACAATCGTTTAACTCTGCTACCATTTTGTAAACATGGGGCAAGTTTTCAAACCAACCTCCAAAACTGTGCCTGAAAACTTTCCATTCAGATTGGTTTCCCCAGTAAAAAAAAAAAAAAAAATTGTATATTTATGTACTCAGGCGGCTACACAAACTATGTTGGTAAGTGCAAAATTCATTATCCAAGTTGCCTGAATAAATGGCCATTTCTGCATACAAAAAGATGCACAGGCAAAATGTATATAGTCTGAAATTGTGTTTGAAATTTTGATCGTTCATTACTTTTCCTTTTTAAATTTTCTCTGGCTCCAGAAAATCAGACCTATGTATTTTTGAGTTTTGCATGTATTTTGGGTTTGTGGAAGGGTTTGGGGTTTTTTCTCTTTCTTCTCAGTCTTTCTTCTTGAGATTATATTCTTGTCTCCTTTACTTGAAAATGCTCTCTGCATTTGTGTGTTCTATTGAAACAGTGAATCTTAAGTATGTCAACTGCTGCTATAGTGAGCAACTTCTTTCTGATGTATGCTAAAAATCTTTCGTGGAAAGACGTATTTGGCACAGAGTGATAACTTCAGCACTGGAAACAAACCTGACTGTTGCTTAGTTTCTAGCAACTAGGTCACAGCATTCTTGACTATTAGCATCATTCATAGGAAATCAGGAAGTGTATTATCCTTGCCAAACTGAACAGGATATTTTTAATATGGCACAAAAAGTAAATCAGTAAGAAAGAGACGGAGAGGACAATGTGTATACAGTGCCCTAAGGGAAGCTTTACTCTGCAGGGTAAGTTTTCTAAAGGACTGATTCAACCTCAACTATTTTGGTGCAACTTACTCCTGCAGAAATTACACCTGCGGTTTTCCACCTGCAAAAGGAATTGCAGATGCAAATCACAGCACTTAGACATATAACCATATAATCTACACTTGTAATCATAAAGTTAGAAGTGCAAGTACCCAAAGCCGTCATAATTCAGTTGCAGGGGCAAAAATATGGGTGTAAATGTGCCCACAAAAGGAAGGCTGCATTTTTGAAAATACTGTCCTATATATCCTATTAGGAAACTATGCTTTAAGGTCTGATTTCAGTACAGGATAGCATGAGCTAAGACCTATGTGACAGCCTTTACCCTGAATTGTCTTGTTAGGTTTGTTTAGTTTTACCATTAACATTAGTGCTGCATATTGCACCTGTTATGTACACACTGATTGGACTAAAATCAGTGTTTTTCTAGTCAATGTAATCTGCTTTGCTATAAATGGACAGCAAGAATTCAATCGCCTTAACCCATGATTAGAGCTGATAGGACATTTCAATCTAAAGCATTTTTGAAGAGAAAATAGTATCTCAAGTGAAAATGTTGCCTCTGGAAAAGGTTCAAAAATATGGGAGCAAATGGGAAAGAAAAAAAACCAAAAAGTGAGGGGAAGAAAAAAGGTGGAGAAAGGGAGAAGTAAAAATAAGTGATTTTAAAAATCCAAAACTAAATGTTTATTGGTTTTTGGTTTTATGGTGACTTCAGCAATGTCAAAGCAAATTAACTTCCCAGACCCTAGGATATGTGATGGTTGGATATGTTGATACAAAAATGAAGTTTTGTGTTAGAATTTGATGAAGCTGGGATGTGTATTGCTTTATGATATATGTTGGCGATGGAAGCCAAAGCCTCATGGAGTGTGGTATCTGAAGGTGGCAAAGAATGCAGATGACTTTTTGTTTCATTTGTGATTTTTAGGCTTTTGACACTTAGCGTGAATGAGGCTTATCTTGATGCAACCTTAACTGTCACCAAACATAGTTTTTTTTTTTTGTATTAATAGAATTATATCTACCTATATCAATAGTATGGCTAGATTTTCAAAGATGCTAGGCATGCAGACGCATTACATCATTAGCACATGCAATTACTACAATTGGATATCAGGTAAGGGCTTGAAAAAATGACAGTAAACAGTCATTTGCATGCATTATTTAAAGTTTTGTATGTTTAATTGTGGTACTTGTGTACTTGATTTAGGTATCAAATGCACATCTAATGTGTCAGAAAATCTGTTTCTATATAATAATAGAACACTTTGGGATACCCTGTGAGAACAGGTGTTGTATAAAATTTAAGAGTATAATTGCTGTCATATGCAAAATGTTCTTAATAGGATGATGCCTTCATGTCAAGAATCAAGCACACTTGAATGTTTTTCAAATGTATTAGATATGGCTATTCCAGAGAAATGGAAAGAGAAGGAAGTGTGCAAGAGTGGGACTGTTAAAGTTTATATTTTTTTTAAAAAATCAGAGCTTTCTTGGCAGCAAGGAAACAAGTGTCTAAATCCTTTTCCCCCTAACATTTCGTTTACCCCTAAGTCAAAATAACACTGCCACCTTCCATTTCTTTTTATAAGTGAGTTCATAATAAGTCACACAGAGATGAGTGTAATCATACTACAATGCACCGTTAAGATAATGTACAACTGAGACTCTATAAAGTATATGCATCTTGAGGAATCAAGATATGCCTTGGAGGAATGCATTAGATGTTATGGTTAATTAACTAATTTACTCAATCAAGTTTAACAGTGTTTTTAACTTTAATGGCACCATTACATTTTAATATGAAAATAACAGGCTGTATTCCTAGCATTCCCTCCAGTATGCCTCCTCTTTACTATCCACTTTACAATTTGATTCTGATTTGTGAAGCCTTATACTTGTTTATAACATCGAGTACATGTAATACAATATGTCTGGTGTACATTACACATGCACACCTCACAAAAAGGTTTCCTGAAGTTGTATTTTCTGACAGATACAAGTGTGCATTCTTCAGGAATCGCACAGATTTTACGTCCTTCATGCATCTAAACATTTGAATGCAAATAAATACAATGCAAGGGCACTTAGAGCCCAATCCTGCAAAATTTTAAGCACATGCATAACTTTAAACCATTGAAGTCAAGTGAGACAGCTTATGTGCAGTGAAGCCAATAATGTTATTCGTGTGCTTAAAATTATGCACTTCTTTAAATGTTTTGCTGGGCTTGAGGGACAGATCCTGTTCACCCTGAAGTCAACTGCAAAATCATCTTTGATTATAATGGAGAAGAATCAGGCCCATTTTTTAAATGGCTTGTCCTCGCTTTTTGCAAATGCAATTTACACACACATGACTTGCATGCACCTGGAATTTTACACCTGCCTATGAGTTGCAGGAGCAAATCTGAGTACATATACCTCTAAGCTATGTGATTGGAAATGCAATTCATTTTAGGGACACAGTTACTAACGCAAGTTTTACAGGTGTAAATCACCCCCGTGAAAAGGAGGCTAGGACTCCGCCTGGATGAAGAATAGACCCTTAATGCACACCATGTACATTCATAATATATATACTGACTGAAGAGAGGGTAAAATCCATCTTTGTTCAGAGGACCACCAAAAGGCATGTGTACCTTAAGTCCAATTTTAAGCCCTCTTGTGCTGGTCTTTGCACAATGGATTTCAGCCTGAGTGCATCAGGATGCACAAGAGAAGGAAGTAATTGATGGAAAGTAGCAGCAGCAGAACCAGAGTTGAGGTGCCTGAGAGAAGGCACCCATCTCTAATTTATATTAAATTTAATCTGCCTTCTGGATGTGCAGTAAATCTTCAATATACAGCTATAGATTATTTTTTGAGAATTTTTACTATCAAAGGTACAGGAAACTTTCTACTGTAGAGATTAACTAGGAAAAGTTGTACAAGACAGTGGAGATAATGAATCATGAATTCTGTAAGGGTGAACTTACCATGCTGAATCAAAGTACAGCTGTCTCGTATTTGCTCTGTGTGCATTTTACTACCAGTAATTTTGTCATCAATTTTCATATTTTGTTTAAACATATTTGTCTTTTGGACAAGATAGGTCATATTTCATACATTTGATGAATTTTCTCCTTGGTCCAGTTTTACAGAATTTGCACTTAATTAATTGCACAACCTTTAATTTGACAGACTGTTTTTAATGTCCATGTAGTTTCAAATGCACATACAGAGAACAATTTCCAAAAGTAATTGTTTTTGTGTCACTACATTGAAAGTTGCAATTATTAAAATGTATAGAAAATGGCACACATTTCCATAGTGGTTTGCACTAAATTGCGTGCACGTTGTTTGCATGACCTTTGCAGTGCCTGTGTTGAAGCTGTACATGCAAATGCAACCAGTCTGACTTCTGAGAGTGTATTGAGCACTGCATGTGTACAGTTCTGGTCTTGCCAGAAATGCTCACTGTTTTGTATGCATGCTTTTGCAAATGTGGGTCATTTTACATGTGTGTACTAATTAGAAAGAAATCAAATTTTATGTTGATGTATCACTTCAATTTGGCATTCACTAGAAATACTTTGTTTTTAAAATGCAGAAGAAATCCTGTGCACCCAAATGTTACATAAACTCAGCTATGAAAAAACTGCCGTTCATTATTACAGGAGCTAAGCATTGATGGCTGAGGCACTTTTAAAAGCTTCCTTAGTTCTTAGCAGATTCACAAAGCCGGACTACCTCACCCATCCAGACAGCACACTGTCTGGAAATGTGCCCATCAAATCTGTCTGTCAAGCCACCAGGCTTTTCCATGCCTGGTAAAAGGCAGACAGGAAAGAGTAGACAAAGGTCAATCCTTGTCAGTTTCTTTGTAAATGTAATTGTACTGCCAGTTTGCAAGGCACTGGCTTGTATCCTAGCAACTTTGTGTATACGTGGAAGAGTTAAATACATATTTTTGCTTGTGTTGTTTTCACCAGGTTTTTTATATTGTGGTGACTTTTTTTGCTTTGTGTAGTTTTGTTCTTTGTGTATATATAAAATGCAACCTGCCATAAGCAGTCATGCTAGGCACTGAAAAAAAATCTGTTACTGAAGAGAGACTGTCATCTAATAATGGTAGAATAGAACTATACTCGTTCGGCCAGGTGCTGATTGCATTTACATGGACATGAAACTGGAGTAACTCTATGGAATGAAAAAGAGATGCTTAATATTGATATTGGTGAACTGAGATCAGAATCTGTCCCAATATGTTTAGGGATGCTTTGGAATAATCTCTTATATTGAAGATTGTTTGTCTAATAAGGATTTTTTCCAGTATAGCTTTCACTGTTTCATAAGTTACTCCTGTTTTGGACAAAGACTAATATAAAAAGGACAATTATTTTATAGGTGAGTTTGGTGGGGATTTTAGGTGGGGGAGAAGATTCCTATTTGTAAGGACAAATTCAGACCTTAAGTAATGGAGCACGACTCCACTGGTTAGTGAAAGTTACACCCACTTACTCCAAAGATGAATTAGGCACATTTAAGGCATTCAAACTTCAGACAAAACTGTGGGGCCCAAATTCTCTGCACGTGTACACTGACACAGTTCCATTGACTTTCTGAGTGAGTTGTCCCAGAACATACATTAGATGCTGAGTGATATTTTTTTTGCAGGAGAAATTTGTGCCTATAAAATTTGTGCCTGCAATTCTGATTGCCCAAAATAAATTACAGGTGGATATGTGCCTTTAACTATGTGAGCAGCACCTGAAATCAGATAGAGATATAAGCACCCCGGTTTGTGCTGTCAATTCAACTGCAAGTGCAAAAATGTGGGTGCAAATTTTGCAAGTCCAAATAGTACTCACAAAAAGGGAGGCCTGTCTTTGGAAAATTTTGCCAGTTGCCATAAGAGATGGAGGTGGTGCCATAATACGATATTAATCCAGGAAGTTTTAATTTAATGGACCAAATTCTCTGCTGATGTAATTCCTTTAATATCAATGAAGTTACATGAGCCAAAAATTTGGTCCAATGAGTTTTACAGATGTACTGACTCTTAGGAATTAATCACTGTAGACATGTACCACCTTAACTGAGAAAAACTATAAAGGAAGATGTATTGGTTTGAATTGCTCTCTCTCCGCATAGATAGTAATGACTCATACTTCGCACATATATGCTGGGTTTTTTTCTCATCTATAGATCTCAAAGTGCTTTTAAAGCTAGTGCCAGACTGTGCCTATTAATCCGATTGGACAGTTCAGGGTTCCCAAAGAAGCCTCCTGGAACACTATGGGGCATAGAGGGAGTGTACTTGTTGTAATGCCTCCTTAGTAGGTTGCAGCATGCATTGTCTTCTGTGGCTGGCCATTCTGCCAGCCCTACGTGGTGGGGGCAGGGGAACTCTTCCTCACTCCAGCTATAGTCTGTCCCTGCAGAGAGAGCGGGAAAAGGGAGGGTAGTTGCCAGGGGTAGAGGAAGAGCTTCTTTTGCTTTCCTCCCTTCACCATCCCCTTTACATCTCTTGCAATGTCAGCAACAGTCTGCTTCTTAGGTATAATTCTCCTTGCAGGAAAACTGAGGCAGCAATAGATTAAAGGATAAGTTTTTAAAAGGTTTGGTCTCCCTTTCTGTGAACAGAACATGTCTGTGAAAAATGAATAATGGGCACAAATCTGGATATTAGCTCCTAACGTACCAGATCTGGACTTGTAGCAAGAGGCTCAGGAAGTCAGATTGATGCCTACAGTTGAATAGCCATTTTTGCCTTTTGAAATGTCATCATAAGTGACTTGGCCACACAAGAAGTTTGTGGCCATCAGAAGCACAGGTCTCCTCACTTCCCATCCTTCATCCCGTAGCCACTGAACACCACCTCTCTAACACCAGACGAGCCTGTGCAATATCAGATAGCTGACATTGTAAGCCGACAGGTTTTTCATTTCTTACTGGCATCAGCAAGTGCCAACTTCAGCAAGGTCATTTGCTGCTGCTGTTTCGTTATTTGCTCATTTGAAACAGGTCCATATTGTCACATTAGAATCTTGGCTTCTCCTTTGTAACAGTTTCATTTTGCATCATGTTCAGTTTCTCTTACTTTGTTCATTACAGTTGCTAAATCACTACTGGATACAAGTCACCTCTTTGAGAAGAGTTTGCTTTTGGCATGGAAGGATAAGGGCAGGAAATTACCTGTTAATGTCATCTTTTTTTTGGACAGGCCAGATATGCATGCTACACGTCCTCCCCCTGCTTTCCCACTGCTATTAGCTGTACTAATTAAAACATTAAAACTGCTTTAAAATCTAGGTTCCAAACCTGCAGCCAGATTATCAGCCCTTCTCTAGCATTCTTGTTCCTTTCTATCAGAACAAAGAGACCATCAAGCCAGTTTCCCCCTCTTCTGAGCCCCTTAAGAATTTAACCCAGGCTTTTCTCTGGGCTACCACTATCCCTGACTGGGGATAGTTTGATAACAGAACAATCCTCAGGGTCCCAAAATAGAGTCCATTACCACAACACAAATGTTCATACTTAGTTCTGGCATCACAACCAGAGTTCCTCTGCTGCTCCAGTCTGTTCTCACAGCCAGTCCTCCTAGCTCTTCCTACCTGAAGCTTATCCTTATGGCTCTGACCTCCAGGCCCAAACCCTGTTAGGGTTTCCAATCGGAGCCTGCCACTCATCAGTCTCTGACCTCCAAACTCCCTGGGGTCAGGGTTTCCCCTGCAGCAGCCTTTCTCACTTCCTGCTGCTCTTGATAGTGGACTCACCTGATCCAACTCAAATATGCCTCTTTAGAGTTGGCTAGCCCCAGACCGTTTCGCCTTTAAGAGGCAAGCCCCTGGGTTACACTGGATTAACAGGGTCTTATTGTAATGAGAGAGGATTTTCCTGTAACTTTTCCAGTTAATATTGTACTCAATCCTTAGAAGTAGATATAAAAGATCTCAGTGCAAAGGGATAATGTCCTTACGCTCATGCTGTTTTCTGTTCCAGCAGTTCTTTGGACCTTTTTATTATGTTGTTCATAGCTTTTATGTATTTCAGCTGGTGACAGGAGATCCTCCATAGTTTTGAGTTGAAGTGGGGAGAAGTTCTCATACTGAGCTGAATGATTCAATCGCCTTGTCTGTCATGTTTAGTTGGAAATGGCATAAGATCAGGTTCTCTAAGGTAATTCCTTCTGTTCCCAGCCTAAACCAGGAATCTTGACATAATGAAAAGTGGTGGGGGAAAAAGAAGGTAATTGAATATTTCCGACCCTTCAAAAGGTTCAGTATGGGTGTCATAACATGCTAGTGAAGGACTCTTGTGGTGCAGATAAAAAGGTTATGAAGAGTGCAGTGGATGGTGGTGGGAGGCTGAGCTGTCTAGGTGGGATGGGCTGGCTCTGGCACTTGCCATTGGTAAGTAACCTATCATTCCTTTGGTTTTCCATTCTGTACAGTATGTTATACTTACCTATCTCCCAGAAAAACTATGCCTGATCCAAGACCCACTGAAGTCAATGGGAGTCTTTCCAGTCTTTCAATGGATTGTAGTTTAGGCCCTTAATTAATTAGTATTTGTGAAGTGTAGTGAGACTCTTGCTGGTACTATACAAATAATACATAATAATGTTAATGGTAATTACAGTTTACCATGATGGGCACCCCAAAAATACTTAAGGTAGATAGAGTTTGTCTTATGGACATAAGAGCTATGTATTCTTGTGATTTTATTATATCAACAAATAGGTGCCATTCAGTCTTAAAATACCTTACTTTATAACTTTGCTTCTTAATACCTAAAGACAATAGGGCCAGATCCTCAGCTGATGTAAACTGGTATATGTCCATATGGCACAATGGTCTATACTATCCACAAGGTTCCTGCAAAATTAAGCCATTTTTAGTTAGATAGGAGTAGGTGTATGGGGGAGGAGGATATAAAATTACTTTATAAACCCCTCTCTTTCAGCTGCTTTAATTTATTGTTTTAAATGGATAAGCTGCTTTTAAAGTAATCTTTTCGTCAAAACAATTGTATCCAAGCTAAAAATTCACATGTGAAGTTACAGCCTGATGAAATGCAAACTGATTGAATTATAAACCTATAGAAAACTGATTTTATTATGGAAATGTAAACTGTCCCTGAAGCACAGTATGGAGAGGTGATGTTATAACAACATACTAGTAAGTAATAAACAACAGCCAATATTATATTGTGTGACTGATACAGCTAGAAATGTATCTGTTTGGGTGTTGAATTATCCCCAAATTTGAATTATGGGCATAAAATTCAAATTATCCCTTTCTAGTAGTATAAAGCCTGAGACACATAAAAACAAGAGGTTTTTAATAAACCTCTTGTACTGCTTTGCATTATGTCACATACTCCAGCTTTAAAGCTGCAGCTTTCCTACCATGATTCATCAGAAATCAAGGGGGAAAAATAGTCGAGATCTGATATACTGAGCACTCTTAAATTACATTGCAGCTTCAAGTATAGTGTATGGTGAAACAGAAGCAGAGTGAGTAAGTACATCTCAGGCTGTCATGTCCATGAACTGGGAAACTCACTGGCTCATTGAATCATTTTCTGGTACTTCTGCTCATCCATCGATACAGTAGGCAACCAGACCAAGTTTACAGAGATGAAAGGCAGAGTAATTCAGAGCCAGCTGTAATTCTTTATAAAACATACACTAAGTATTTTTGTTGACTCCTACATGACATTTCCAAGGTGGTTGGGAAACCAGGCCATTTGTTACATGGCATCCAGATCAATAGAAAGCACAGAGGAAAGCAAGTAAAGTTAAAATTCAGTGGAAAGAAGGGCAGAACAACTTTCAGGCTTTAACATTGCTGATTTAAATGGACAGTTCACAAATGAATCCAATTTCTTCAGCAGGTGATAGCAGGGCCTAAGGATATGATATTCAAAAATACTAGGTGTGTTGAAAATCCACTGTTGAATCATCATGTACAGTTACCGTGTTTCTGTACCTAACTGTAAATTAGATACATTTGCACACACTGTTATCTAGTATGCCCCAGGCCCATTTATATACGTAGTGTACTCATTTTGTGCCTGCTCTTGCATGAGTGAATCTATTTTCACTTACACCAAACTTATGTTAATGAATCTCCATGGATGTTACTGAAATTATAATATATCTATATCCGCATAAGTGAGACTAAAATCAGGCTCCTAATGTTTTGGCAAACCCTAAATATGTGTTTTCCTAGAGATAACCTATAAAAGATGCACATTTAAAAAATCATGTTAATCATGCTTGTTATACAGAATTGGATCTCAAAGGGCCTAATACAAAGCTCACTGTGGAATAGACTCCCTCCCTTTGTTTTCACTGGTCCTTATTCAATAATTCTTCTTATTCCCACTTCTTAGAGGAAGAAAGTGAGACAAGGAATGGTTCAGTGACCCACTCAAGGTTGGAGGAATTCTGTCTAAGTTGGGTCACGGTCCTACGCTTTAAACACAAGACCATCCTTCCTCTCCTTCCGTAACCTTTAGACTTGGATCCAGTTTGGATCCAGGGTTTCCTTTGTACCATTGTAAAGATTGGGCCTATTTCACCTTATGTTTTGAACACTCATTATTCAGGTGTGTTTGCTTCCAGGTTTTTTGTTGGTGCATTCTCCTCTGTTACAATATGGAAACAGTTCCCTGATTTTCTTCCTCTTAGGGTTTCTACTCTCTAATCACACCTCAGTGTTTGAAAAATTAACCCATCACCTGGACTTTACATGTAGAAATTTAACTTTTGATAAACAACAAAGTCGGCTACTGCTGTGCTAGCTATTTTTAACCCACCTTGTGAGTGTGCTTTTTTTATTGCTTTATACAGCATATCTGATTCTCTCTAAAGCACAAACTAAAAAATCTATCCAGCTGTCATTTGCTGCATAGTGCCATCTATCATCATGCAGCTTGGCAGCTCTAGTGCATGACAGAGAGAGAGAGGGGAGCTGAAACAGGAGGCACAGTCAAGGACTTTCACATGTAACAAAAAAAAAACTTGTCACAGTTATTTATGACTCTTGCTAGGGCACATAATAAGACACATAAAACCTCTGTTTCAGTTTCAAGCACCTTCACATCCCTGCTCCCTTGTCGAAGTTGGTCGCAGGCAGTTTTGCTTTACACATACAATTTCCTGAACAATGCCGAGCACTTGTGAAGTGACAGTGACAAATACTGGAGATGCTGGCTGCAGCTCTGCAGGCAGTTACAGGGGCAGTGGTGTCAATAATCGAGCCAGGCTGCCAACAATACCAAAACACCAGTGTGAAATTCTACTTCGCTGGCCAACTGCTTTTAATGTTATTGCTTTGAAGTTGTAAGAAGCTTCTTATGGCCCTATATAATCCCAAATCCTATAGGAAACAGAGTGATTCTTGTCTTAGTTTATCAGCAGAAACTGTGCCAGGAATCAGATTAGATAATCTTCAATGTTGTTTGATTTTCGTGATGGCTGAATATCCTTGTTTCAGAGTGGGTGGTTCAATTAATTTTTTTTTTTTTTTACCTATTAGCTGTTAGTGTTGGCCTAGAGTAAGATCATTTTTTGCTAGGCTCTATTATCTCAGTCCTGTGCATGGTATTCTTGACTTTGCTTATCATAACGTAACCTTTGCTTCAGGTCCCAGCTGAGGAATTTCTTAGACACTCTGTCTACTACGTCTCTAGATGACAGGCTATGTAGAGCTGTGCTGCTAAGGGTACCTTGCTAATTACACATCAAACTTGGGTCCAGTCCAATAAATGATCTTTTCTGAAGTATGAAGTAAGAGCACAGATAGATATTAAGCTTGATGTCCTCATTAAAGTTCTCTGATACACTTTTTATTTCCCCATCTCTTAGTGTTTCTGAGTTCCAGTGTTAACTCAGAACACTGAGTTAAAGGTAAGATTCAATTTATATCTTTATATTGAATTAGCAATAGAGGGCCAGGATATATTTGCTTCCATGAAGCAAATCAAGTTGAATATAAGGTCCACAAAAATGCCAGGAATCAGAACTAACCAGAAACAGTTGAAAACCAAACACACCAACTATGAAGTTAACTAAACCAGAACTTCCTTGCTCCTAACACAACTGCAAACTAGCTCCAGTATGAAAAGCCTCCTACCATCTCTATACCTTTTAGTATTACCAATGCAGGACCATGTTTATCCAGCCAGAATGCGTGTGAACTCTTCCTTCACCTATCAGAACAAAAAACGTGGGCGCAGTGAGAAAACATCTAGAACTAATTCAAATTATACAATATTTCTAGAAATAAATTAGAAGTTCTTCACTGTGAAAGACCAGATTTTTTTTTTTTTTAAAGCCAGACCAGAACATGACCTCAAGATTTTTTTTTGTACCATCCACTTGATTTCTTTGGTATGTTGTTTCCTTGTTTCAAGTGGGTTGGAATAAGTGTGCAGGCTGCATCCTGAGTGGTGCATTCCAACTAGCTGTTGCCACAATCAGAATTATAACCATCTTGCCATGGCAGTTCCAATAGGTTAGAAAAGTGGGAAGAGGTGGTTAGAGGGTGTTCTGACTTGGTCCTGGTATGTTAGCTGTATTCACTTTTCAGCCTACTTACCACTGATGAGACGAAGAGCTATGGAAAACTATTTACATATGGTAAAATCTGTCCGTCTCTTAACAGCTCACCCCTCCCCCCAAACCTGTCCTTAATTTCAATAAAGACTTCCTATCAAACGAGGCGTGTTGCTGGCTAGCTGGATAACAGCTTGTTAGCCAGTACATAAATATTAGGCATAGTATACACAACATCAGTGGGTATTATGTGCAGGGCATGTGTATATGTAGATATATATGTAGTGTTGGGAAGTTATGTTAAGCTCATCCCACAATTCTGTTCATCCATGAAAAATATCCCACAGCACACTGCATAGCTGAAGTCAGCCTTGGCATTAGAAAATTGGAAGACTGCAAAAGCCAAGATACATTAATGGTGTGTTCTAGCACAGGCTGGGATGTGGCATCTAAAACAGAGATAAGAAAAGTATAGAACAAAACAGCAAGTTAAGGAACTGTTAAGGAACTGGTGCTGGATCTTAGTGACATGCAAAGAGTTCTGTGACTTGTAGAATTATGCTATAAATACTAGCTGAAATGCGTACCTTAGAAGCACACTTTCTGTGTAAGGTGAACATGGTGCAAGAATGTGCTTCATGACAGGAGGGTATGTATGTGTCCTTTTCATATTGTACTGCTTTGTCTTCAGAGAATAAATCTGGCTAAGTTCAGGTATTTGGTCTCTTGAATATTTTAAGATCGAACTGTAAACATAGTCAAACAATTGGTCTACACCTTTTGGTCAACACAAATATAAGCTGAAAGAGCTGTGTGTTCTTCACTTCATCTGCTCTAGAAATAAAATGCCATTTCTGTTCTTTACTTCCTTCTTCCCAGTTTCTCCAGGTTAAACAAACACACACACATATCCTCCTATAACTTTTATTTCCTCTCCTTATGTATTAGATTCTTCTTTTCTCACCTTCGTGAAAATAGCAGACAGATCAAACCTTAAGCAGAAAATAATACTTGCTTCCACCAACACTGATAATTGAGGATGTTTTCTTTACATAGCAAGTATTTGGTTGGCAGTATCTGCTTTACGTGAGTGGTAACTGGTTCTTGTAGAAGGCTTTTGGACAGGTCATTTATGTTGATGTCCATATCTAGCCTTTAAAACAGGAACAAAGATTAATCTTCTTGCTTTCACTGATGTTTTGGCATGTCCTTTACCTGCTGCATCTCAGCCAGGGCTTTTCTTGACTTTGCTTAGTCCTGGTCTACACTGACCCAGCGATTCGGCAGCAGTCGATGGGAGTCACGCAAGCTACGCAGAGCATACATATGCTACAGCGTAACTCCCGTCAACTGCTGTGCTTCCCTTCTGCCTGGTGTCTTCACTGTACTGCGCCAACAGGAGCCGCGTTCCCGTTGACGCAGCGCTACGCCACTTGAGGGGGTGGTTTACCAGCATCAACTTCTGGATCGATTGAGCGGGTCTTCACTGACCACTCAATCGATCCAGATAGGTCGATCTGACAGTGGCGACTTTGCCACCATCAGTATAGACATACCCTAATTAGTAAAGTGGCTAAGTGAATTGCTGGGTTGCTGCAGCCATGTTGATCCCAGGATATTAGGGAGACAAGGTGGATGAGGTAATTTGATGCGGACGCAGCAGTAAAATGAGGCCAGACACATTCATGAAAGTAAGTGACGGGTCACAACTTTTAATAAACTTCAGCACAGGACAGGGGCACTACCCATCCATCACCCATACTCTCCTACATCAGGCATTTACTTGGTTCCAGAGTGGGGATTACAGGGCATATTGCCATAAAAACCATAACTTGCATAATACTGTTCTCTCTGAGTTCTAGCGCCCTTCACCCATGAGGGGGACAGAGGAGGCAGCAGGGTGGGGAACTCAACCCAAGAGGGCCCCAAGATCTCAATCTGTCTGATGAGCTGAAGGCCCGTCACCAAAATCCCATGTCTTTTACCTCTTCTAAAGCTCTGAGATCTTGCAGGCTCCCTTTTTTTACTGCCTGTTGCACTCTTATAAAAGGCCATTTCACTATGCCAATCCTCCTAAAGTGGTGTTTGTCCCTGCACTGGGAGTGAAAATATTTTCCATCAATAATTGCAAAACAAACATTGGCTGTTTCTTCCTTTAAATTTAGAAAGAACCGTGCATATTTTGGACGCTACTATGATGTAAATAATTAATAGTGATATGAATGCCTAGCTATGCAACTGCAAAATTCAGAGGTCTTTGCAATTTTAAGAGCTTCTGCTGGAGCTGGTTCCTCTTTTGGCTTTTCACTTTTTGCTTCTATTTTTGGATGTCTTTTCTTTGGTCCTTTCTTACTCCAAATTGCATTTATTTTGAGTATAAAGATAGTCACTATCCCTCCATCATGCTATATTTTACAAGGCTGTAAAAATGTTGCAATAAAGTCACTTGCCATAGTCTAGGCACTGCAAACATATGCCTAATTGGAAAAGAGGGACTGTATACACAGATGAGCATAAATAGTCATTTGTAAACACAATTATCTGATTTGCCCACACGATCCTGGGAAATTGTGTACGAAAACTAATTACCTGCACATTTTGTATTTGCATTTGCATGCCTAACATTTCTGAAAATCTCTGCTCTTAAGAATTTTCCACCTATATTGCAGATTAATGTATAGTAAAAGATTAACAAGCAGAAATAACACATGCCTTTTATTCTAATAGAAAATGGAAATCCCACCACCATATTCCCTATCTCATACTCATTCATGCAAACCATGTTGTCTGTCACATGAGTCCATGGACAAATTTCCAACATGTAAAAGTGGACTGTTCATTTAGATGCGGCTTTAAAGATTTTTTTTAAATGTACCTACTTTACATATTCTTTATAAGGCAGCAATGAACCACTGTTCCAAAATAAAAGGCTTTAAAGGGTTTTTTTTTTTTTTTTTAAACCAAACTCTTAATTGATTTCAGAATTTTAAATTATTATTAAATAAATATTTAGCCCTATTTGGGATTTTATTTTCTCTGATGGCACAATGCATTGTTCTTTGCCTGAGATTATGACACCAATTTAGCAAGATGTGGCAAACATACAGCTACCAAGGAAATAGTTTCCTTAGCAACAAGGAACCTATTGACAACTCTCAACACAAAACCCACTTCAGCCCCAATCTGTGGTGTTTCTATTTTTCTGTTTTCTACTGTTCTTTGTAGCTTTACAAATGTGACATTAGAGGACCATATTCTGCTCTGTCATGCACACTGGCAACATCAGATCCAATGGCAATTGCACATGTGTGTGTGATAGAAGGAGTTGGTGAACTATGGTTTGTGTCATTAAAACTTGCATATTCAGACCTAAAACCTGCCTGACATATGAGATATTTCCCATTCTAAGTAAGATTGGAATAAAATCCAGTGGTAAGGTAAGTATCCAGTTTTTACTAATGTCCATTGTAAAGTAGGAAGAACAGGAAAACGACTTTGAACTATCACCAGAAGACATTTTGGGCAATGAATATTTTACATGTGGTCAATGCAAGAAACCTGTATAAATACAACATTAAGTGGAAGACTGAAAACCAAAATAATTCAGGAAATTATAGGTAAGTAGGTAAATAGATAGAAACTATTAACCCAATATAACACTGGAGAACTGTTTTGTCTCCCCACTTGTAATGTCAAAAAATAAAACAATGTGTTTTTCCTCTTTTGGTATTGATCAAGGAAAGGATTTGATCCTGCTTTCATGAAAGTTTGACTAATAATTTTGTTGAGCAAAAATCCAGAAGGTTACCTATTCATTACAAGGCTCATGCATTACTCTAAATCACTTCCTTATTAATTCTATCAGTTCATTTAGTCATGTGTGTCTCCCATTTAGATCCCAATACTGCAGGTGACTCCATAGAGAAGAAAGACAATCCAGTGGTTCTGGCAATAGCTTAGGAGAGACCTGAGTTAAAGTCTGGTTGGGAGACCTGAGTTAAAGTCTCTGCTCTGTGTAACCTTGGCAAAGTCACTTGAGGTTTAAGATTTGCAAAAGTAACTAGTGATTTGGAGCATTTCAATTTTTGGATGCCCAACCTGAGACACATTAAAGGGACCTGACTTTCAAAAAATGCTGGCCATCCACCCTCAGAAAAAGCAGGCCTCTTTAAATTGTCTAAAGTTGGGGACCCCAAAATTGAAGCACTGAATATATCATAAAACACTTCTGAAAATCTTGGACTTAGTCTCTGTTTGCCTCAGTTTCCCTTCTGTAAAATGAGGACAATAGTCCCTTACAGAGAGGTTGTGCAGATAAATACATTGAAGGTACTCAGATACTATAATCATGGATTCCAAAGCCAGAAGAGACCTTTGTCTGTCATCTAATCTGATCTCCTGTGTGTAGCACAGGCCAGAGAACTTCCCAAAAATAATTCCTAAAGTGTATCATTCAGAAAATCATCCAATATTGATTTTAAAATGATCAGTGATAGAGAATCCACCACACTGCTTAGTAAATTGTTCCAATGGCTAATCTACCCTCACTGTCAAAAATGTACACCTTATTTCCCGTTTGAATTTGACTAGCTTCAACTTCCAACCGTTGGATCGTGTTGTACCTTTCACTGCTAGACTAATGAGCCCATTATTAAATATTTATTTAAATATATTATTAGATACTGGTAGACTGGAATCAAGTCACCCTTAACCTTCTGTTTGTTAAGTTAAAAAGATTGAGCTCTTTGAGTCTATCAATATAAGGCAGGTTTTCTAACCCTTTAATCATTCTCGTAGCTCTTCCCTGAACCCTCTCCAATTTGTCCACATCCTTCTTGAATTATGGGCAACAGAACTGGACACAATATTCCAGCAGTGGTTGTACCAGTGCCAAATACAGAGGTAAAATAGCCTCTGTATTAGTCGAGATTTCCCTGTTTATGCATGGCAAAATCACATTAGCTCATTTTGGATTATCCACCTGATTATCCACCATGGCTCCAATGTCTTTCTCAGAGTCACTACTTACCATTTGTGCCCAGTGGTCTCCAAAGCCTACAAAGTGTACAGTCATAGCCATGTGCTCATACAAGTACACGTCATATTGATTTTCACCCGAACTCTTGCACAGTCTGAACACTGTATACAATTAAAGGAGAAGGAGGCAGAAAATAATGAAGATACATCATTTGGGCTTAAGAGACAAAGGGCTTGATATGTACCCTTTTTACGTCAACGAGTCTTTCAATTGACTGGTGGCTCTGTGGGTCTGGCTCTGAAAGACATATTTCTCCTGAGTGCAAATGAATCCAGAGATCTTCAGAAATTCCTCTAGAAGCAAGTAAGTGAAGAGAAAATGTGCTAGATGTAGTGCACTCTTTTACAGTCCATGCTACTGCCCTAAAAGGATTGAAAAGTCTAGTGAATTGTGCTGCTGAATAGTACTTATGCCAATTATTCCCCACCCCCACCCACCACAATGCCTCCTGCAGACCTGAATGACCCAGTCATGGCTAATTCACTTCTTTTGTTTGCACTCTTTTCTTGTAGGAAAAAAATCACAACTGTTCAAATTCTTGAACCTGTGGCAGTTCTTTAAGAACTCTACTCTCTTGCTGCTAAACACCTTTAATTAAATTGCTGTATCAGCAATTTCACACTGAACAATTCTTTTATTTTGAATGGTTGTATTTGATTATTTCTTCCATGAACCCTTGCAATTGTGTGGCTATGCTTTTGTATAATTAGATGAAGTGTGATCTGAACACCAACAATATTTCCTTGCCATTAGTTTTAGAAATCCTTGCTAGAAAGCATGCTAGTAATAAGGGTTTGGGGTTTTTTTATGCAAATTACAAGTATTATAATCATCATATACTTTAGCATTACTTGTTCTTCAATCTGAGGAAATGATGATTTAAAACATAATTTAATACAAATTATTCAGTGGAACATAATAAAAAAAAAACATGAAACTTCCTTCCATAAAATTTTTACAGGCATTTGCTCAAGGACAGTAATACTGTAGTTTAGTAAAAATTGTTAAAAACTGCTAGCTAAGATGCTCTTGTAAGAAAACTAACGCAGTGTGGAAGTATGCACCTGTGTAAATTTACACAGTGTGGGGCCAAACAATCGGATTACACAGGCTTAATTGAGAGCATAATTTGGTCCATAATCTGCAACTAATTTCTCGAAAGCTGTACTCTAATGTATTTCCTCAAAAGTGCAAGGTGCGCTCTTGATTGCAGCCTGACAGTTGATCGCAATACTGAGACTGAAGCCATCTTGATTTATCCATAGAACATGTATAGGAGATGGAGCTGAGCAAATCATTGATATATTTTTTTTTTTTTTTTTTTTGGTTCACTAGCCAAACTGAAAAAATTTCATTTCATGTCACGCAAAACATTTTTTTTGACTCATTTTTTTTTTAATTTAATTTTTTGGTTTGGGGTGTTTTTACTTTTTTTATTTAAAAAAAACTAGCTAAATTTCAAAATAAAACTTAATTTCAAAATGAAAAGTCAAAATGTTCCATTTGACCTTTTAAAAAAAAAAATTTCAACCGAAACTACTTGTCAAATTTGATCAAAGTTCATGAATAGTTTCCATTGGACCAAAACTATATTTTTTGGCTAATAAACTATTCATCTAAAAAATTTCACCCAGCGTTAACAGGAGAGGCATCACAACTTTCCCAAAACTATCCTGTACACTTACTTCAATCCTTTGGTTCATCTACTTTTAGGGATGAGATGGAAGTCTAGTTTCTAGCCCCATGTAATCACTGGCCTCACCCCAAAGACTGCCAACCCAGATGCAACATCACTCAGATGGTGATCATCCTGACGAGACTGCTTCAAATGGGTTGGCAAGTTCTGCGTCCAATAAGAAGAAGACCATTACTTCTTGATTGCCCAATGTGTCATGTCTTCTGCATCTCTCCCCCTCTTAGAGTGTAAGATCTAAGGAGTGGGGTCTGTCTTTATTTCTGTGTGTTGTGCAGTGCTGGGCACGGTGTAAATTCTAGACACACTAAATAACAATGCAGGCACTTCTCATGAAATCAACAACTCATTGGCAACTCATTCCCAAAAGCAACTAAAAACTTGTTTGAAAATGTATCCTTCTGTGGATATCAAATAGCAATGATTTTCCATTGTCCTGGGCTGGATTTGAGCAAGTGACCTGGAAGAGATTTAACCTCTATATCTTAATGCCAGTTCCCTGAGCCATCCAGTCCCTCACACTCAACATAGTTGTGATTTTTTTTGTTTTTGTGTGTGGGAACAGACATTTCAATTTCTTTCTTTCATCTCTGCTGCATAGTGATGCCAAAGAGTAACATTAGGGCTATATGCTATTGCTTCAGTTTTTCTAACACTTAAGAACTCCATATAAATACACCACGGCCTGTTGAGGTCACTCATGGTGAAACTCAGCATTACATAGATATTGAATGCAGTGGAGTCATCATTAATGAATTTATGTAACCAGCCCCATGCCTCTTTGGCTATAGATTATCCAGAATTATGCCAGAAGAGGCAGGATTCTGAAGGCAGAGATTCCCCAGGGCAGGAAATAGTGGCCGCAAACTCCAGTCTGTCAGGAGCAAGTGCAGCCCAAGAAAGGCCAGGTGTAGGAAGTGTTGTGTTAGCCCATTTAATCAGCTTCAGAGCTTTTGTGAAGCCCAGCTGACAACTAGAGCTACCTCTGCTCCCCAGTGGCCTTCTTCCGCTCCCCCTAGGGTTCACAGGAAGTAGATGGCTCTCTGCCCAAGCATCAAAGAATCTGACTCATGTAGCTTGGGCTATAATTTGTGTTGAAAAAAGTGTGAGGCTGTATAGCCTGTGACAGCAGGCTGAGTTTAGCAAAAGGAATTCAGTGAGTCCAGAGAGTTCAGAAATGGACTGAGCCAATTCTGCACTGTCGGGGCTCAGTGGCCTGTACATCATCTTGAGAGTCTTCATGTTTTACAGATGGCTGCATTGAGTTAGAGGCTCATAGGGAAAGGGGCTGGAAAGGTTGCATGCAAGATGTCAAACACCACATTTCTTTTTGTATTTTGAGATTTGCATCCTCAAGACACTGGGTTTATATTTGCTGTAATTCGCATATGCCAGCAAATCTCTCTGTAAATATACAAATTCTTCCATATCTAAAAATGAAAAAAAAAAGAATCAGACTGAATAAGAATTTCAAGGGATTTTTGGTTTTGTTTGTTGTTGTTAGATTTCCTTTCCTGTGCATCCTTGGAGTTTCGTTCTGCTCACTAAAGTTATTTATAGTTAATTCAGAGCTGAAGCCTTCAAATTCCACCAGTTCTGTGTGAAGGGAACAGAAGTTGATTTGTTTGTTTGTTTGAACAGGAACACAATGTTCCAACGAAATCACTTGGGAAAGGTGGAATTTGAAGCCCCTGCCTATGAAATACAAACAAACAGTAGATACTAGAGATGAACCAGCACAGAGGCCAACTAAATATGTATAGGCAATCATGTTGTTCAACTACACTGCATAGTACCTAGAGACACTACTATTGGCAATAACAAGAAATTGGATCATCCATTCCCTTATCAACACTTGGCATCACTGGCATGTCATAAAAAGGCTGAAACGTGGGAACATGACAAAGGACTAAGTTTACAGGAGAACAAAGATGCCAAGAAACAACACAAATATCCATTATCAAGCTGTGGAAGATGAATATGTAGGAAGGCTCAATGGTACAGTGGGGACTCGGAGTCAGTGAGTGTGGGAGACTGGGACTTTCTGAGCCTGGAGCTATGGGGTGACTGGGAGCAAGAGTCTGGGAGGTGCAACCTTAATTCACCCCTCTTGTATGTATGCATTATGATAGTCTTTAATGACATGATCACATGCTATTTTTTCCATAGGACCCTTGCCTCATTCAATACACATAATTGACCTGCTCTGGGGATGAATCAGGGCTGTGTAGTTATGGAGACTGTTATCTGTATGTCCCTGGCCTCATTTGTTGCAAAAAGTTGAAAGGTATGTAGTGAATGAGGCAGGAGTTGCAAAAGAAAAGAGGTTTAATCAGAATACTGTTCCGGAGGATTGAATTCTATACCTGCCTCTACTACAGGGTTTATACGTGATGCCAGAGAAGTCACTAACACCAAACTTTTCACAGCTGGTCACTATTGTATGTTCCTTACATTATGAGTGTCCAACATGAGACCCTGGGCTAAGCAGTCACAACTGTCACTTAAGTCAATGGGAACTCAACTCTGAAAAGATAAACTGCTATATAATTCTAAGTACTCTGACAAATCAGGTCCCAGGTGTCTCAGACTGGGCACCCAAAATTAGTGGACACTTTTGACGTTTATCTCTGCCTCAGTTTCCCATATGTAAAATGGGGGGATAATAGCTTCTCATCTCACAGGGATGTTGTGAAAAATTAATTAATTAATTGATTTTAGTGAAGCACTCTGAGGCCAGATTTTTAAAGATATTGAGGTACATAAAGTTTAGAGCTAGGCAAACCTTTTTTGGTCAAAACTTTTTAGCAAAAAATGCACATTTGGTGACACGAACATTTTATGAATTCACATCAATGTTGCCAAATTATTCATCTAAAAAAAACTACCCCAAAATTCTGAAAAAATCAGAACAATCTTTTTCATTGAAATTAACTTTTTTTTTTCTTTTTCTTTTTTTTTAAATGCAAAAACAGAAAGGAAAAATGCTTGAAATGTTCCAAATCAAATTAAATGTTTTGTTCAAGCTGAAATTAATTTTTCTTTTTACCTTTCACTGTAAAATGTTTTCATCTTCTCATGAATCCGAAACAAATTTTAAAAAGAATTTTTTTCACCAGAATTACTAGTGAATCAAAAATTCTGCTATTTGTGCAGCTCTGCTAAAGATGCATACAGGTGATTAGTGGGTTTTGCAAAAACACTTAGACACCTAAGTTCTATTGATTTCTCTTTTGAAAATCCCATTAGGCATCTATCAGCATCTTTCTTTAGCTACCTAATAACCTTTAAAAAACTGGGGCTCAGATACTATAGTGATAAATGCCATGGAGAAGCCCAGGAGAAAATTAATTATTCTGTATTCAAAGCAAGTTTTGAACAGTGTGCAGCAAATAAAACATGAAGCCACATTAAACAATAAGGATAAAACAAAAAGTTGAATAGCTGCTCATTCAGTGAACACAATCCAGCCTGTTCACTGAATGGGGCTAGAGTCCTATGGAAAAAGTAGTATGCAACCATGTAATTAAAGACTATTATGAGGCATATGCACGAGGGGGATAAATTAAGGTTGCCTATGTAACCATAATTTTGGCATTTCCTAACTTTTGAACATTTGACTTTGAACCTTAATACAACCTTGATGGAGCTACTATAAGATGGATGTATAACTGGTTGCAAAATCTTTCCCTAGTTATCAGTGGTTCACAGTCAAGTTGGAAGGGCATATCAAGTGGCGTCCCACAGAGATCAGTTCTAGGTCCAGTTCTGTTCAATATCTTCATCAACGATTTAGATAATGACATAGAGAGCACACTTATAAAGTTGGAGGACAATACCAAGCTGAGAGGGGTTGCAAGTGTTTTGGAGGATAGGATTAAAATTCAAAATGATCTGGACAAACTGGAGAAATGGTTTGAAGTAAATAGGATGAAATTCAATAAGGACAAATGAAAAGTACTGTAGTTAGGAAGGAACAATCAGTTGCACACATACAAAATTGGAAATGACTCCTTGGGAAAAAGTACTGCAGAAAGCAATCTGGGGGTCATATGAATCAGAAGCTAAATATAAGTGAACAGTGTAACACCGTTGGGGAAAAAAGCAATCATTCTGGAATGCATTAGCAGGAGTGTTGTAAATAAGACACAAGAACTAATTTTTCTGCTTTACTCTGCTCTGATTAGGCCACAACTGGAGTATTCCATCCACTTCTGGGCACCACATTTCAGGAATGATATAGACAAATCAGAGCAAGTCCAGAAAAGAGTAACACAGATGATTAGAGGTCTGGAAAACATGACCTAACTACGAGGAAAGATTGAAAAAATTGGGTTTGGTTAGTCTGGAGAAAAGAAGACTAAGAGGAGACATAAGTTTTCAAATACATAAAAGATTGTTACAAGGAGGAGGGAGAATAGTTGTTCTCAGTAACCTCTGAAGATCGGACAAGAAGCAATGGGCTTAAATTGCAGCAAGGGCAGTTTAGGTTGGACATTAGGAAAAACTTCCTAACTATCAGGGTAGTTAAGCACTGGAATAAATTGCCTAGAAAGGCTGTGGAATCTCCATCATTGGAGATTTTTAAGTGCAGGTTAGACAAATACCTGTCAGGGATGGTCCAGATAATGCTGGTCCTGCCATAAGTGCAGGGGACTGGACTAGATGACCTCTTGAGGTCCCTTCCAGTCCTACAATTCTATGATTCATGAATATTGTATTATTCAGAAAAAACATGTAGATTATACTGGGCGGTTTTCTTCCTAGACCCTCAGTACACATCTTTGTCACTTCTATTTTCTTTGTAAAAATATCAAGATGCAAATGTTGTCCTGTAAGACTGAGCAAAAATATGATGAACACTTCAATAATGAAAATATACTCAAATCAGCAAGTGATTTTACACAATGAGCTACATTTTAGAACTCTCTGTGCATACATTGAGGACACAAAATCCAAAAGTTTTGGTGACCAACAGATATTTGGCATTCAGTATTGGACTAAGCTACCAATTTTGCTAATGATTTGAAAGGCAGAGAAATAATCCAGTGACTATGTTGCAGGCTGAATTGACTACAAATTACTACATGTTTCTAAGGTTAATGAGAGAGGAATTGAACACGTTCACACATGTGGCTATCTCTGTTTCTGTAAGAGCTGTTAATTTAGGATAGCAGTAATAAACCTATAAATTAAAGGTTCTTAATTGTCACTAGAAAATATTGCTATCTTTATATGCAGATGTAAACTGGAAAATAGCCTTTCTTTTTAAAAATGAGCATGAGTGAAGCAAAAAAAACCCACAACTAGGATTTTATTTTCCTTTTAGCTTTAACTGGGGAAATGCTGAATATGCAGTGATTTTTTTTTTTACATTAATAATAATAGGAAATGGTAGATAGTGGTATCTCAGCACAATTCTAATTTAATGAGAAACAATAAAATAGCTTTCCAAAGGGGCCTATTTAGGTCCAAGAAAAGGGGATATTAAAGTTTCAAAATTTATTTTACTTTTGTTAAGGTATGCTGATGTGCATTTTCTATGGCTATATTCTATCTGTTGATTATACCGTTTATAATTTTCTTATTTTTGAGAGAACTAAATTGGTATTCTTCAGACCAGGTAACTTAGAAAAAGTGTTCGACCAGGTCACTTTATTTTAGTTAACAGTTTTGAGCTATATTACAAAACATTTGCTTTTGCATAAATATAAGACAATTTTGTACAATAAAAGGGAATGCAGATTCCAAATTCAGTTACACAAATCTGGATCTTGAAGGTTTGGAGAACTGAGGGGATAATTACTGGTCAAAGCCTGGGGAAATGCTATGGAAGCCTCTCCAAACAATTGTTTCAGTGCAAATCAGTTCTTATGTGCAACAACCCTACATTAGGGTCTGAGTCCTACATCTCTCTGCAGTAAACAGGGCAAACTTTGTAGTGGTTTTGTGGTGTTATCTGGTAGGACCAGGAGAGAATGTGCTTGAGCCAATGAGTGTTGTATGAACATATCCAAAGGAAAAATTTGGCCCATAGCTTTAGCTACGGGCTAAAGCAGGTCAAATATATGTTCCCCCCCGCAGGAAATTAAACTTTTGGTCTGAAAAGCTAAATTTTCAATTAAAAAATGCCAACATGGTGCCTCATGGGAGTTGTAGTTGGCATGCCCTTTGTCCCCATTCTCCTCTATGGGCTGGACTACATTTCCCATGATGTACCATGGTCTCCTCTCTAATTGAGCCATGATAGTTCATAATGGGAGACCCTGGTTGCAATGCATCATAAGAGAAGTTGCCAGACTGGCGAACCCATCTCTCATGGATGAAAATGGGGGCATGAGGTATCTGACCTACAGCTCCCATGAGCCATTGTGGTGGCATTTCTATATGGACTTCTTTAGTTTGTATCTGATTTTTATTTTGTTTTGTTTCAAGGGATTTGCTTTCCAGAGAAAATTAGAGACACTTTTCACAAAAACCTCCATTTAATCAAAAATCCAATTTTCCACCAAAACACTGTTTTTTGATGGGAAATTATCAACCAACTCTACTTGCCTATATCATCCTGGACTCAGCCAAGTAGTGAGCACATTTTCATCTGCAGTCATATTGAGTACACCATCAAAAAGGCACATGCATCTGAAAAAGAACCATATCCGTGCATGCAAATTCCATGTACATGAACAAATGTCTATATGAGTGTTAGTGTTGAGACACAATTGTGTTGTCATGCGCTTTTGTGAGTGCAGCTGTAGCATTTAGAAAAAGCATAGTATCCCTTTAAATATTTTGTGAGTAGTGCTTATGGTATTCCATGTTTTAGAAGCTGCCAGATACCAACCCCAGCAGCAGTCTGTATGTAGCTAGGCCGTATATGTTTGTGTATATTTAGTAAAACTGGTTATTTGGGGCCCACCTGTGCCCATGTGTTTTTTTCATATTATTTTTGTTCTGTGAAAAGACATAATAGCACTTTTGGCTGAAAATATATCTCTATTTGTCTTAAAGATAAGTTACAACAGGATGTGCAGAAGGTCTTGTATAATTTATCCAGTGTAGTTATCCAGATCCTCAGCCCTTTTTAAATCCCCTTTACTCTTACTATTGGTTAAAAGAGGTCTTAAAATTATCTTTAGGTAGTAGATGTGGATTTCCCTAGCATATGGGCCTTTACCTGTTGTTGGTTTGATATATAGTCAGCCCTACACGAGTTCTTCTGTGTTCATCTGTAATAAGGAGTAATCCGGGGAAGGGAGAGGTATAGAGACAGACTAAGGCCTGGTCTACACTGCCACCGGTGGTCAACAGAAGATATGCAAACCACATTATGTAGCTTAAATAACGAGAGGCCTGTAGCACTTTAAAGATTAAAAATTTAATTTCTGCAGGCATAAGCTTTCATGGGCTGTAACACACTTCGTCAGATGTAAGGAATAGAAATCACATAGGAGGTGTATATATATACACATCCAAGGGTAAGTAACAACAATGGGGAAGGTAGATAAAAGCAAAGTCCATTCAGTTAGAGTAGTTGAGGCCTATTCATAATCATTGATTAGGAGGTGAGAATGTGTGAACAGTGACAATTACTTCTTGTAATAAGATAACCATTCCAAGTCCCTATTCAGACCCAGTTTGATCGTGTCAAGTTTGCAGATGATTTCTAGCTCAGCAGTTTCTCTTTGAGGTTTGTTTTTGAAGTTTTTTTGTAGAAGTATGGCAACTTTCAAGTTAGCTACAGAGTGTCCTGGGAGATTGAACTGCTCTCCGACTGGTTTATGGATGTTGTTATTTTTTATGTCTGATTTGTGTCCATTTATTCTTTTGCGTAGTGACTGTCCGGTTTGGCCAATGTACATGGCAGAGGGGCTTTGCTGGCACATGATGGCATATATTACATTAGTAGATGTGCAGGTGAATGAGCCCCTCATGGTGTGGCTGATGTGCTTAGGTCCAGTGATGGTGTCACTAGAGTCGATGTGTGGTCAGAGCTGGCAATGGGGTTTGTTGCAGGGGTAGGTTCCTGGGTTGGTCTTCTTGTAGGGTGTATGGTTGCTGTATTTGCTTCAAGTTGGGGGGCTGTCTGTAAGCAAGGATAGGTCTGCCTCCCACAGTTTGAGTGAGTGAGGGATCATTTGTCTGTAGCTTGCATATCTCCCGTTGACTCACTTACGTTGCCATACCATGGCATCTTCACTGTTTTGCATCAACGGGAGATGCCCTCCGGTCAACGCAGCCTTACTCCTTTCAGGGAAGTGGATTAATCGCGTCAACTGGAGAGTGCTTCCGGGATCAATTGAGCAGGTCTTCACAGCCCACTCAGCAGTCGATCCTGCTGTATCAATCCCCACATGGAAAGAGCTTTAGTTCTAATCATATATCCCCATCTATTTTCAGCTGTTATATTCTATGTAACATATCCTCTCTTCAGTCCATTACAGTTCTTCTTCTCTAACTGGGCTTCAGAACTGGATACTCTCCTTCCTTTAAAAATGTACAAGCATATAGACCTAAGATATTTGACTAGTCTAAGACAATAAAGAAAGTGACATTTTCAGAACAGTGACAATTTAGCTTTTAGGTCATTCATCCACTCCCTTGTTTTAGGTGCTCATTTCTAACCGGGATGTCTTGAGACACCTTCTTGGACAAATTTCAGTAGATACCAATATGATCAGGAATGACAGTATATTTACATTGCAGATCCATAATTAAGTGCTGGGATGCAGATTTAAAATATCATTTACTAGTTTCTCACTCTATAATATCTGTTTAGAAATTGGTAGGAGTTCACTTTGTCTCCTTTTCATTCCAAAGTTCTATTCTTAAAGAAAAAAGTCTCCCTTCTGAAGGACATTTACTGTATAATCCCTTTGTTAGGATAACAGGACCATCTGGTCCCATCCATCTCATTGCAATTTGATCCTGGGTTAATTGCACCCTGTCAGCAAGCATGATTGACGTATGTTTTCTCTTGTCACTAAAACTAATTCATTACCAAGGCAATTTTTCTGAATTCTACAACATCTTTTCACAGTGGCTTGGGTGGGACTATGCACCTTTCTGAAGTTTTACTAGTAGCCCTCTGAATATTAAAAAATAAAATTATACTAAATATTTGGCAAGGCTGGTGTAATTCAGTGGTTTTGTAACTATTTTCTGCTGATGTTTCCTCTGTAGGAGAGAATGAGCCTCCTTTGTATCAATGAATTAGTGAGCCCATTTTTTTCAGTGGTGGAACGTGAGCAGGCCTAATCCCCTTGATAATGCATTCTTATGACCACACGGCAATACAGACCCAAATTCAGCCACATGTAAGTGGGCACAATTCCATTGACTTTAATGGTGTTGTGCCAATTTATGCCAGGCTTGAATCAGAACCATGAAGTTACAAAATACACAGAAGCATGAAGTACTGTGTACCATGATAAAATGCAGCCCCCTCTGTACTAATCTGTCTGCTTAGCATAAATTTTCCTATAGTAACTACCATTCTGCAGTTCTCACTCAGGCAAAACTCATGATGACTTCAATGTGAGGTTTTGCCTAATGATATGTTAAAGTTTCAGTGCCAGGTCTATGCAGTTTCACTTGAGGCCTGACAATAAGATCCATGGGCCAGTCACAAGAGCTTTATTCCCTGTAGACTAGCCAGAGTCATTGGGGGCAATTAGGAGCAGCTGCGGCCAATTAAGGACCAGCCAGGTGCTTCATAAAAACCCTCTGCTCCTGACAGACAGGGCACGAGCTGGAGGGAGGAGTGCTGTGCTGTGCTGTGCTGTGCTGTGCTGTGCTGTGCTGTGCTGTGCTGTGTACAGGAGTGCAGAGTTGTGTGGAGGAGCAGACCGGAGTGCGAAGGAAGGTACCTGGCTCAAGAAGCCAGAAGGACAGGGGGGGAAATTAGCCCAGAGGAAAAGAATGCAGCTGTGAACACGGTGCCAGCAGCATATAGCTGTTACTTATAGGGCCCCTGGGCTGGGACCCGGAGGAGCGGGTGGGCCCGGGTCCCTACCCCCCTCCCTGGGGAGATGGGTAATTGGCGACTCTCTGGCCCACTACAGGAGGCAAAAACACGAGACCCACTTGGGTGAAGCCAGCTGTTTGCCACACAGATTGTTACACTGTTAATGATTACTTTTCCTGTTATAACTATGCTCTTCCACCCCTCCAGCAGATCATTTTAACCACTCCAAATGTATCTCCACTGTGCAAGGAGATGAAGACTTCCTCTTCATCTTTCAGTGAATCAGAGACACTTAAATCACTGTGACATTTGTATCGGCTCTGAACCTGGTCCCAAGTGTTTATTCCCAGGGATGCAGAATAACTAACTGACCAAATGCCTATGAAAATATTCATCTATCAACCATTTTATATAATATTCTTTCCAATGTAGTTGTTAGTTATTATTTGTATTTTAATAACACCTACAAGCCCCCTAGCCAGCAGCAGGACCCCTGAATCAGTAGAAACACAGAACAAAAATATGGTCCCTCCCCACAAGATCTTATAGTTCATTCCATCCAGCATCTCAGACCTGAATATGTCACATACTAATTAACTAATTGATGAGCCAGTTTCTAATCTCAGTTGCACTAAAACAGAATAGAATTTGGCCCGTTGTTGGTTTTTTTCCCCCTTAGATGTGTGGTAACTGGTGGATCTTTTTGTATATGATGACATGGTCCCTACAGGATATTATCAAATGTCCTTTGTAGTAGAAATGACTGTTCCTTTCTGTTAATTTCTTTGACTATTCTGTTTGGCAGTTGCTATGATTTAACCACAACACCTTTTTTATTCCCCCATTACATATACTTGCCTGTTTCCTCTCATGATATCTTTCCCTACAGTCCCCAGTTCTCCTGCATGAGGATTAATATAATACGATGTTACACCTCAAAATACCATGTTACACCATAATATTTTGACCCCTCTCATGAGTTCTTGGATGCTTTTCCCATCTCAAGCTTCTCACCGATGAGCTGGCAAGATATCGAAGACAATATTGTCTGTACTGATTCCATCCTTCACCACGTTTGGCAATTGTCAGTGAGAACAATGTTCACTGAATTAAACTTATTCCTAGTCATCAAATTATTATAACATAGTTTCAGCAAATACAGTAGCTGCTCAAAAAACACATTACTTTGTGGAGCTGGGTGAAATATTTTGCACATATAGCAAATGTCGCAAAACTTGCCAGTTCACTGATTTTTGTGAAAAGACCAATAAATAAATAAAGAGAGAGAGAGAAAGAAATCCCCATTTTTCCTTCCGTAATATCATTAATTACCTCATTAGCAAAAAAGAGCATTTCATCAGCAAAAAAGTGTTTTTTGTACATTTCATGTAAGTGATACTGGAAGTAGTAAACAGGAACAGAGGGTTTGTCACAGTTGTTCAGACCAATACTGACAAGTACCTGATAGCATGGAGGGAAAAAAACCTAGGGCCAAGTCCTGGGCAGCATCATTGTCTAGTGGGTAGGTAGGGGACTGGATTGGCCTCAGATGTCTCTGCCACAGCTATGTGTTTTTGGGCAAGTCACTCCAAGTCTCTGTAACTTGTGTTTCCCCTCCCATATTTTGCTTGTCTTGTCTAGTTAGTCTGTGAGATCTTCTTTTGTAGAAGTATGGCAACTTTCAAGTCAGTTACAGAATGTCTTGGGAGATTGAAGTGTTCTCCGGCTCGTTTATGAGAACACCACTGGCCATCACCTGCAGTCCCCAGTTAAAATCTCTCCAACACATAATTAAGGATCTACAGCCTATCCTAGCAGATGATCCCTCACTCGCTCAAGTTGTGGGAGGCAGGCCTATCCTTGCTTACGGACAGCCCCCCAACCTGAAGCAAATATTCACCAGCAACCGTACACCATACAATAAGAACACTAACCAAGGAACCTACCCCTGCAACAAACCCCGTTGCCAGCTCTGCCCACAAATCAACTCTAATGACACCATCACAGGTCCTAATCACATCAGCCACACCATAAGGAGCTCATTCACCTGCACATCTACTAATGTAATATATGCCATCATGTGCCAGCAAAGCCCCTCTGCCATGTACATTGGCCAAACCGGACAGTCACTATGCAAAAGAATAAATGGACACAAATCAGACATGAAAAATAATAACATTCATAAACCAGTCGGAGAACACTTCTCATATCTACCTTCCCCATTGTTGTTCCTTACCCCTGGATATGTATATATACCTCCTATGTGATTTCTATTCCTTACATCTGACAAACTGGGTTACAGCCCTCGAAAGCTTAGGCCTGCAGAAACTAAATTTGTTAGTCTTTAAAGTGCTACAGGACTCTCATTGTTTTTATTATGTAGTTTGCTTATCTCCCGTTGACCGCTGGCGGCAGTATAGACCAGGTCTGACTTTCCTGTTGTATTCATCCTGTCCTCCCAAACAAAAAATTAATTTATCCTAAAAGCTGGATGTTTTCTATTCACATGGATTAGGAAAATATATAGAGCTTCAGAACCAATCTATGCCTACTGTATGGAGCCCTAAGGGGGCTAAGGAAGGAAATGAAAAGATAGAAATCAGTCTCAAATAAATAGAGGACCCTTGGATAAATTAGGAAGATAGGAACATAACATTGGAATGAAAGAGGGACCCTTGGGTCATCGAGTTCAGTCCCCTGCTATCACAGGCATCTCCAATATATAATCCCATTCATTCAGTTATCATTTATCTGTATGGTTTTCTGTAGATAAGTAGGAAGGGAATTCCTCTTCAGGTTTACCACACTAGGAGTGAAATCCTGGCCCTATGGAAATCAATAGCAAAACTCCCATTGACTTCAATTGATTTCACCCCTTAGAAGGGCCTTCTTTTTCTAACATTTCTAAGGAAGCAAGCATTGCTTTAGAATCCTGCACTGAGAGTCAAAAATTTGCCTACCTGTGTTTCGATGCGGGATCTGATCTGAAGGGCTCTTAATTTTATTCTACATTGGTTTTTATACAGTACACATCACTGTGGTATCAGAATATCTTCCAGTAGTACAACAAGCCTTAAGTTTGTGTTCTTTCATACTCACCACAGGAAGTATCTTGTTTTGATAGTGTGTGTCTTTTTAGATAGACAGACAGACAGATGGATGTTGCTATGTGTTTATATTAGAGATGGCAAGGTTAAAGAAATGTACCTGGTACTTGGATCAGAAAGTGGTGAAGTTTGTAATAGTCATTGAGGAGTTCATTCCAAAGTCTCAGAC
Organism: Emydura macquarii macquarii; assembly: GCF_026122565.2. Classification (NCBI taxonomy): domain Eukaryota; kingdom Metazoa; phylum Chordata; order Testudines; family Chelidae; genus Emydura; species Emydura macquarii. The sequence continues at coordinate 12,843,956 of NW_027131620.1, forward strand.
CACTTCCAGAGATGGTTCAGTCACCTGCACAGATGAGATTTACTCTTATTGCTGAGAGCTCTATTGTGCCAGATGTGTGTAGCTGTCAACAGCGACACAGGTCTTTGTCCCAGAGCTTTAGATGATCTTTTGATATGCTGGGCCCACACCATTAAGAGCTTTGAACATAAGAACTGAGACCTTGTTGAACTTGATTCAAAATTCTATGGGAAACCAGTATAGAGATTGGAGAACAGTTCTGATATGTTCATGATAGCCTGTGTTGCTGAGGAGATGAACTGGGATGTTCTGTACTATTTGGAGTTTCCTAAATGCTGAAGGCTTCACAGCCAGATATATTGCATTTTTGTAATCCAGCTGAGAGGTGATGAAGGCATGAATAACTGAGGCCAGGTCTTCATCTGTCAAGATGGCATGGAGTTTGCTAGCCAGGCAGAGATAGTAGAAAGTGTTGTTTGCAGATTTGCTATTTGAGAGCTCAGCATCAGTGAGGAATCCAAGAGTCCTCCTAGACTACAGACTGAATTAACCAATTGAAGGTATTTATCTTCAACCAACAGAGACCACACTGTGGCTGCAAGTTCTTCAAAATATTTTTCTCTGTCCACCAGCATCACCTTTGCCTTGCTTCAGCCAGCTGTTTTTAATCCAAGATCTGATCTAATCTAGGCTCTGGGACATTCTGGTGGTAGTGGTGTGGTCATATATTGTGAAGGATAGATAGAGCTGTGAATCATCTGCATTTTGCTAGCACTTGAGTCCAAGTTGTCTGACCAGCTCACCTTGTGGTTGCATGCAGATGTTGAAAAGGAATGGAGAGAGAATTAATCCTTGTGGAACTCCATAAGTGATGGGGTCTAGTGGTGGAGATGCAGGTCCCCATCACTACTCGTTGAGATTGTCCTTCCAAGAAGACTCGAACCATTTTAGCACCTTACCTTGGACCTCTTTCAGGTAAGACAGCATAATATCATGGTCAATGTAACTTAGAGCACAATTTGGCACAAGACAGAAGTTTCTTCTTCCTCAACATAGTGTAGTTTTTGCCTAATGGTGCTTTTAAAGTGAGGCCGGCATACTTAATGGAAAAGGTTCTCATTAGGTTATGGAAATAAATTCCCTCCCTACAATACAACTAGCAATAACAAGACAACAATCTTATTTGTGCTGCATTTCCTGGCCAAACTGGAATCCATTTTTATGTCTGCAAGCCCAATGGACAGATATAGAAAGAAAATGACTGCAGGCAGCAAAACTCATCCTTCCATTATAGTATCTATGCATTTGAATACTTTCTATAAAGTTTCTACTTAGATGCATTTAACAATAGCAGCAACTTGTGTGAACACTTTTTTTGTTCCTAAGTCCAGAGTCTGCAGTGCTTTCCTTTTCAAAACAGTCATGTTTGCAAAGCACTTTCATATTGTCAGAGTTGCTATGGAAGAAATTCAGTCAGCCATTAAAAGGTGGGAAAGCTTCCTGCTGTTATGTATATGAGAGCAGGGCATTGTCTTGTCACATGTCAGATAAGCAGCAGTAGAGGGAGAGAAAATCCTATTGGTATATGATGGAGTTTGCAAGATCTCCAAACCTTAATTATTGGAATGTGTCCTGGGATAAGTGATGCTGTCACTGAACCCTGATTAGTTCTGAGGCAGAGTGGATGCAAGAAGGAGGAAAAAATAATGTCAAACTTGTTAATTAGCAGCTAGTAAAAGCAGCCAAAATTGTACAATCTGAAGAGCAATTTGTCATCCACTTGCTTTAAATTAGAAACTTGGTAACGCCATGCACTTGTGTTGCCCCTTTTGTGTCTGGATCTCAAAGCACTTTATATGCATTAACTAAACCCCACAATGCCTCTGTGAGGTGGGCAAGTATTAGCATGCCTATTTTAAGAGGGGATAAACAGTGGCACAGGAAGGGTGGGCAAGTCACTTGCCCAAAGGTCACACAAGCCCAATAGCCAAGCTTGGCATAGAACTCAGGAGTTTTAACTTCCAGTCATCTTCTCTAACCATTGAATAATGCTTCCCTCGACCGATTTAGGGATAAGAAATAGGCAGCTGAAAAATTAGTTCATGATAGATGCATCAATAAGATCAATAAGCCTGTAAAATACATTTCTGAGCTTGCATCTTAAAAGTCACATTTTGGACATGCTTGAAAATTCTGCCCATTTACCATGTTCAACAGACATATCCATTCTCAAGACCAGAATGGTGGCCCCACTAAATCTAGTGTGTCTACCAGTTGGGTGGTACAAAGTAGACTTAAAGATGGCTTAACCAACAAATAGAGGATTCCTCCCACAAAAAAAAAATTCTTCAGTGTCATATGGCTATCCTAATGGCTTCTGTATCACTTCTTCCCCCAGCATAGGGAGCCTGGCTCAGGAGAAAGAAGCATGGATAGAGCACTCCAGTGATCCCCAAATGCCAAAATAGCCTCTGTAAGTCATGGGCAGCCAGGTGCAACTTAGAGCAGCCCCAAAGCTTCTCAGTTACTCCAGGAGTCAGGCCAGCTCAAAATCAGGGGAACACAAAGAAGGCTTTAAAACCACCTTTTCCTTCCTCCACCCTTCAAGCCCTAGACTATACCCCAGCCCCTGCTCAGGATTTAGCCAGTATGTCTGTGACCTCAAAACTTCTCATTTAAATCTGGGCTATTCTTCTCGAGGTTACTTATTTGAACATTTCACAAAAGTAAATCTAGTTTTCAGCAGACCTTTGAATGCTTTGTAAAAACCTCAGTAAATGTTATTAAATTGTGGAAAGATAATCATCCAAAAATGTGACTTGCAACTTGTGCAGCAGAAGGAAACAAAACAACAAACAAACAAATCTACATTGTTTCTTTGGAGAGAAACATGGTTTTTTTTACCATCTAACAGTATGGAATACTTTCAGCATTTCCTGGATGACTTTCTAATGGCGTAGAATACCTGAAGGCATTCCTGAGTGCTGTATTTGGGGGGGAAAGCATTTCTTTAAAGACTGGAAAACACTGCACAAACGCTTTATAATACTGCCTCTAAACTAGTGTCACAATGGTCTTACACAGGCGGAGGATTAGGAAGTTACTGCTTCCAGTCAGTGCTAGAGAGGTAAATAATACAAGAGGGTTTTTTCTCTTTATAGAAATGAGGAGAGAACTAAAGGGGATTCCCAACTGTAAAACAAAATATGTCAGGAGGGAAAGATTGTCTCAGAGGTTGTTAGGGGACCCCAACAGCAATGTGGCTATCTGGGGAGGGAAATATGGGAAGGCTCTGTGTGTATTTATAGAGCACTGGAGAATTTTATATATTTAGAGCCCCCAGGTGAACTCAGCCATACTAAAAGAACAACATTCAGTGATGTAGGGATCTTGGCAAACAGGCTCCTGTGACATGTCCTGGACATATTCCAATGGGCTCCATAGCTCCTTGCTACAGCATGTTTTCCAGCTTAGAAATGAAATGCAGAGAATTCTATCAATAATTAATTAGTTATCAGGGAAATTAGTTTTTTGTTTCAATAATTTTAACCTGGTGCCATGTGACTGACATAGATAGATACATACATACTACTGGATCAAATTCTGCACCACTTTATATCACATGCAACCCCACAAGTCATCTAGAATACGAGGACTAGGTCTAGAGAGATAGCCAAATTCAGGTATGATGTGTAAAGGGGTAATGAAAGAAGAGAACAGGTTGTGTTCCCACCCTGTTCCAAATAGTTACCATATAAAGTCAGTTTGCACCTTTCTTTGGATTTAGCTTTATTATAACAACAGAGCATAACCCACAGACAAAGCTTTCTTCTAACTCTCTCTTCCTCCTGTTTCCTTGGATAGGGTCATGCCCTTATATCCTGTTGGAGTTAACAAACCACATCCAATACACTCAGGCACCAAAATATACTCATCTCCCTTATGCAGGGTTCTAACTCCTGCTGACAGGGAAGGTCAACAGCCTGGCATCTCTGTATGACTGTAGGACCTGCCATCCTATTACAAGGGATAAGGACCAGATTTTCAAAGATATTTAGATGCCTAAAGGTGCAGATAGGCATCTAGACCCTTTTCAAAATCTCACTAGGTGCCCATTTGCACCTTTAGGCACCTAAATATTTTTCAAAATCTGGTTTTGAGTTACTCTTTGATACGTTGGCCTAAGTAAGTCTAAATTGGTGTAATTTAGATCCTGAGGGACTGAAAGAAGGTACAACTGGCACCAGCTTGCACAAAACGATGCAGTGGTTAAAATTCCAATGACTGATGATTGCCTTTTCCACACTTGCACTCAGACCATTGGAGATACAGAGCTGCACTGCTGGTAGCAACAATGGAAAACTTTAGGGAAAAGAAATAGAGTGTAGACACACAGACTATGGGGCTGGCTGCTCTATAGTGGGTCCACTGGTCATTTTTCCCCAGGGACCATACTCCAGCACTGGTAAGCCAATGTGTACATTCCAGCCAGCCCTTTTATGTGACCCTCCCCTCCCCCAACAGACCTTTGAAACACTCTCTGCCCCAGCAGACATGGGGAGGGAGGCAAAGGAGTTAGTTCTACTGTGTTTCCATCAGTTAGAATCTGCCATGTTGAGGATATCTCCAGCTAGCAAATTATGGGTGGTTTGAACCCCTTTGGGCAACTTGAGGGGCAAAAAAACAAACAAACAAACCCCAAAGCAGACCAGAGAAACTGGCTCAATATGTGTATTTGCCCAGTGGTTTTAAATTGTGCTGCCTTTCTCCCTTTGTCGTCTTTACAAAAAAACCCATGGATAGATTTCCCCCAATCTGTCCTTCCCTCCTATCTGTCAGCATGCACTCCCCAGGGGAGTTATTACAGCCTGATAGAAAACTGTTTCATGGGAACCTCTTCCTAAAATAGCAGCAACAGCACATCACCCATTGCTGTGGGTTACTGCTAAATGTGGGTGGCTTGAAAATAATTACAGTTTGATCATTCAGTGCATAGCCCTTCTCCTGCCCTTTTTTGAAATTAGATCATTCCACTTCTAGCCCTGCCCTCCAGCTGCTGAAGCAGTATTGTCTGTCTCTAAGGTTCAGAACAAAAGATTCCCTTCAAATATAAGGGTGTGGATTTGGAGTGCTTGCCAACTGGTATAGAAACAAAGAGTTCAAGCCTTCAAGGAGCTAAAACTCCTCAACTTCCATAGGCTTCAATGGGAGTTGGGGAGACCCATGACCTAGTTTCAAATATTGCTTCAGTTTGGAGAATCATGTGACCGTTCTGCTGTGTCAGATGTGGACTGCATCACATACCATCCAATTGGCTTTACTTGTGAGGAGATGCATTATGTCACGGTCAGATTTAACCCGATGCAGTGCTGCACAATCACTTTGATTGTTTTAAGTTATTTCAAGTCAGTCACTTATTATCATTTTGGCTAACAAATATTGACACATCAGTATTCTACCCATGGCTGAACTGACATGAGCATATAAATACAAAGCAAAGCAAGCTGGCAAGTACTTTATGTTCACAGCTACTCAAATTAAAGACAGGTACTTTGGTGTGCCTTCAACCAGAAACAAACTGTGAAAATTCATTTCCCAGTGCTATCTGAGTATTTTTTGTAATTCACCATGATCCCACTGTATATGCAGATAGAAGTTAAAAATAAGCTTTTCAACTCTTCCTTGTTTATACCATATTAGCAGCACTTTATAGAAGTGGATGCTAATTAAATGCTGCATTTTAATGGAATTCCTCTGAATTTGTAGAGTACATGCTAGAGAGACTTTCAAAATAATTTACTTTTAAAATAATTGTGATTATCATGATCAAAATAATTCAAATATTATGTTTTGATTCCCACTACTTTTATCACCACACCTTTTAGGCTTAGATGCCCCACAGGTGGAAAAAGGGCGTTGGGGGAGGAGCAAATGAATTTTTTGCTCACTTAATTTTTCAAGATAATCTTTTAAATAAAGGTTTTCCCTCTATTTTAATCAACCCATTTCCCAAGAGACAGCTAGTTATAGGCCAGAATTTTGAAGTGTTCATCCATGAATTTGCACGCACAAATCAAGTAACTGTGCATTTAAATGACCCAATTGGGCACATCTGCACACATACTAGTACCAGTGCAATTTACACATGCAATCACAGGAGTAGTAAGTGCATGTTAAGTACATGTATTTTGTCCACATATTTGAAATTTTTGAAAATGTTGCCCTGAAATATTTTAGAAAGAGATTTTTGTGTTTTCAGAAGATTGTGTTGAAAGAGGTTTGTTTACTACTTAGACTATGGTATGAAATCTCAAACCACATAATTTTGATATAGGGTATTTTCCTGTAGAACTAAGTGGAGAGTTCTCCACTATGAAGTGTTAAATGATAATTTACAGGCTCACAGGGCTAGAAGCTGCTGTTCAGGATAATGAAAACTAAGGGGTAGATTCTGTGCTGTGAGTGCTAAAAGAGACAGTCCAGGGGAAAGGGTGTGATCTTTGTATCACCTGGATCCCAGGATGCTGTGGGGCGGGAAGGGACCCTGGAGCTACTCTAACTTGTGCCAGCCTCTCCCAGGTTCCTATGGGCTTCACTGTAGCCCAAAATTTCTATAACATTGAGTAGTATGGCTATCCCCCTCTGACAAACCCTACACTGGGGGAATTATTCACCAGTCCCTTGTGGGTCGTTTATGGCCCTTATATGTTGTCAGAGACTCATCTACAGACCAGAGTGGAGGGTAGAATCACCACCCTGTAATCTGAAGATATTGAAAACAGGTCAAGGACTAGGGGCCTAATCCTACAAAATGTTCAGCCCCTTTGGCAGATTGCTGAGTGCCCTCAATGCCAATCTAAGTCATTGGGAGTTGTGGATTTTCAGTCCTTTGGAGGAGTAGTTCAGCAGTTTGATCAAGCCCTATGTCTATACTCAAGGGCATCCGTCAGAGGTATCACTTTTTGTCCTTGATATTAGGGACAGGTGCATCAGTTTGGATGAAATAAGAAGTGACCCACGTTTTTATCAGGACTGATCCTTTCTGGAGGTTCAGAAATCTGTGTTCACTTCATTCTTGCACTTCTCTGCACTTCTGAGTCATAGATCAGATTGAAATGACAAAATATTTTGAAAGTAGCTGTTTTTGTGTCTGGGAATGTAGAAAGACGGAGCAATTCTATGCCTTATAGATACTTCAAAAATATAATGTATACCTTATTTGTTTGTTTGAATTAAGGTTGAATAATTCACTGAATGTGCCTAATTCTCCTCGTACTTGCAACAGTTTTACATTGACTCCATACGTTATCTCCTAACAAATGAGAAGAGAATCAGACCCCTAAGTACAAATACAGATCTTTGATTTTGATATTCCTGCTTAACAAGTGCACAGAGAAAAATTCCTGTATCTCTCTGGCCAGTTGCAAAAACAAAAATGGCTTTCAAACCCCATTTTTGTCTTCCATAACATTAGAAAAAACATCACATAACAGAGGACTCCATCCAGCCTAGGAAGGTTTTTTGAAAATACAAAGAGGAGATAGGGACACTTCAAGCAAAGTTAATAAAAATGGCAAAACAACTTTGTCAAAGTTATTAAGAAATTGCATACTCCATGAAAAAGTGATTGCAAATGCAGAGACAATAAAATTTGAAAGATGTTAAAGTCCAGATTGATTACACACATGATTTTCCATTTATTATATTTCATTATTTTAAAATGGATACTGAGTCATAAACATGGCTGCCAATAAGTCCACCTGGGTCCTATGAAAAAGATAATAAATACTCCTCCCCTGACTTTTTTCTGTCATATTACAGATATTGCAGAGATTGCTTTGGGACTTTCAACAAGGGCCCTAGAAACTTCGTCCCCTGTGCCTTTCTCTACTCCATAAGTCGTGGTTATAAAACATTTTCATCTGTGTTCCATATCAGAAAGCATCTGCATTATATTATATTTCGTCTTTGAGCCAAGAAAGGAATATGTTTTTGGAATTTCTGAACACTATCCTATACTATTCATTACTTTAAAAAAAAAATAGTGGGGAAACCCCACCATACAGCACTTGCAATGACCTTAAATAAAAAGGAGACCTGCAAGAAACTTTATGTGGACAAAGGATATTGAATAATAAGGCCAAGTTTATCCCTTTAAGTTACTCCAAGGATGAATTAAGTTTACTTATTGTCAATAGCATTTTGCAGTTGGGAAAAAATAGAGATTTAGAGGCAGAAATTGGTTATTAATAGTAAACTACATTTCAGTATTCTGTAAGAACAATAAATTAACTTAAATATGTTCTGCAAAGTGGATAACAAAAAATAATCATGAATATCATGTATTTAAAAACTAGATTGATGAAAAAGCAAGTCCTTTGGAGCATTTTTTATCATTATTTCTAGAGTAATTTATTGTGGAGTAATATATTGTCAGTCTGGGCAACACTAAGCAGATCTGTTTTGTTAAAAAGATAGAGCATGATCTTGTGGTCTGAACATAGTACTGAGAGCCAGGAATACTTGGGTTCTAGTGCCAGATTTGACATTCATTCCCTCTGTAACTTTGGGAAATTTAACCTCTTTACCTCCTCTTCCCAACCTATGTAAAATGAGTAAAACGGAGAAAATAATATTTAACTCTACAGGACTCTTACAAGTGCCGATAAGTGAATATATGTACAGCACTTTTAAGATGGAAACAGCTATGTCAATGCAAATTGTTGTGAAATGAACTCTTTTTAGGAAACCTACATAGTTAACACTTTAGCAGTCATTTTTTGCATTTTTGCCCTGTTTTAAATTATTATCTTGAAAACGCACAATAGCAACTTTTTGCTCAACTTTAGCCAGTCAGGATCATCCCTCCAAAATAACATAAATACAATTAGTTGATTTAAAGCACATTTCATGTTATGCTTATCTGCTAAATGTTTCGGTTATGGCGTTCATACAGCATGAGTCACTCATACATATTCCTCGAGGAAGAGCCAAAAGATGGAAGGAAAATGCAGCCTGAGGAAAAAGTCTATAAAGATTTCTCGCTTTTCTAATCCCTTCTCTCTAATGTTTCTTTGTAAATTTGTCAGATGGGAATGAAATTGCCTCATAACTCTCTAGACGTGAAGAGCATCACTGCACAAAATTACGTACTTGTCAAAGCAAGGGAGAATTTATGTTGGTGTTCCTGAGATGTGATTTTATTCAGTCTATTTCCTTTGTGCACATCATAGCAACTAGAGAGACAAAAACAACTAGTTTATGTATATTCTTTTTTCCTTTGGTTTCTTTCTTTTTTTTTTAATTTTATTTTTTTACTCTGGTGAATATTTTCTTCTATTTCCCCCATTTTTTTATCCCCCCACCTCCTTTTATCTACTGCTTATTGCTACTGACAGTAAACTTCCATTCAGCAATACAGTGATGATAGGAGCAGCTATGATTCTACCAGCGCTAGGCAGTTCAAACAAGTACAAAGATAATTTCCCCATGGAGCATACAGGAAGGTGTGGGTTCTTTTCCGGAGCCATGACAAAACCTGCTCAGGAAAGATTTTGGTTCAAAAACCTTTAACATATTTTCCAGACAGCGGAAATTTTATTTCAATTAGTTCTTTCCACTGGGTCTTTGTATTGTAATTTGAGCTCCATGCATTTCCCATCTGAAGCCTCTGCCTTTGTATCTAGTCACTATGGCTAAATTTGCCATAAGCCTCTTACTATATTTAGATCCAGCTCCTTAGCACTATTTTGAAATTGTGTGTTTCTTGGATTTTTATGGTTTTTTTTCCTTCCTTCCTCTTTAAGGCTGAGATTTTCATAAGAGATGAAGGAATTTAGACACCTAAATCCCATTGAATTTCAATGAAACTTAAGTGCCTAGTCCCCTCAGGCATCTTTAAGAACTCCAGCCTTAAATATTATGTATATGTGTGTTTGTCTGTACCCACATTATTAGTTTCTTTTTGAAAAATATACAAAATTGGTAAATAAAGGCCCAGTCCTTTATCCGTCAGATCAAATCAATGTATCTAATTGATCTATGGTTCTTTACAATACCAATAACTATAGTATCAAGCGTTGAACCAGCAAAACATTGTCTATAATGGGCTTCATAGTGGATTCTGAAAATTCTGAAAAAGTGGATTTTGAAAATAACCAGTTTTTGGGTTAGTCTTGCCTTATTCATGCAGGTACTTCTACTGGAACCTTACTTTCATGAACGGGACCTATATGGATTTATGTATAGTGGGAGCTGGGCCCAAGTTACAAAGTTCAAATATGGGTGCAGATCTGGACTTCACCAAACTTTGCAGGCAGAGGAGGTCACTTCTATGGCATGGCGCAAGTCCATCTGTATTGCTAGCATAACACACAGTAAATTAACCAAATGAACATGCAAAACTAAAAGTACAGTTGTGTGAAGTAGTTTGCAGTACAAACAGAATGGTTCTAACAAAATAAATGCATTCGGAAAGTCTTACAAAATACTACTCAGACACATGGCCAGAGCAAATAACTTTTCTTCAGAAGCAAATAAACCATCGGTTTCTTTAATCAATATCATGAACATGATTATGAGGCAGAGCAGAATTTATGCCAGGGTTGCTAATCTGTCGTAACAATTTTACAATGCAGTATTAGAATAAATAATTTATTTAGTTTGTAAACTCTCTGGGGCAGAGGTTGCCTTTTTGTTCTGTTTGTACAGTGTCTAGAACAATGGGGTTCTTGTCCATGAGTGGGGCTCCCAGGTGCTACTGTAGTACAAATAATAATTAATAACTACTTAGATGGCAGAGACTAAATCCTGCTCTCTCCTTACTCAGAAAACTAGTGACTTTTTATATAAATGAAATACTCTTGTGAGCAAAATTTGGCTCTTGCTATCATAATTAGATTGCATGCTCCCCCAATGGACCCCATCATCCATTCCTGCATTACAACACAGAGACTCAAGCTAAGGATAAGGAAAATTTTGTGTGATCCTCTCAATATGAACACAGAGCCAAGATATATGATTGCCCAGCTCCTTGTGTACCCTTCCATGTAATAATACCGGCAAAACTGTCCTCATACTGTATGTTTGTTCCTAAAATAAAATGTATGAATATTCTCTGCAATTGCAACCCTAAAAAGATGGAAATAAATGCTGCATTATAGTCACATCTTTAGAATACATGAGGCAGGAGGTCCTAAACCATGGTTCTAAACAGCCAAGAGTAGACTGTATAACTATACAGAGATGTTATATATTCCTTCTTTAAACAACAGATAAGAGGGGAAGAGTGCCTAAATATAGAATCATAGAGTTTAAGGCCAGAAGGGACCAGCAGATCACCTAGTCTGACCTGCTGTATAGTACAGGCCACCGACCCCACACAGCACCCACACACTAAACCCAACAATCAAAATTAGACCAAAGTATTCCAGCCCACCGGAGACTAGACTATTATGTACCACAGGCAGAGAGGAGAAGGAGCAAGGTGTACCAGTGCCTGTGAACCCCACAAGGGCAGGGAAATGAGTAAGTGAAAAATACCCAGATAATCCTGGCAAGTGACTCTCACCAATATGCTAGAAAGAGAGGCAAAAAACATCCCAAGGTCACTGTCAATCTGACTTTGGGGAAATTCCTTTCTGACCCCAGATATGGTGGTCAGTTAGATCATTAGCAACCAGCCATGCTCCATGTCACCTCAAAACCCTAGCCCTCCCTGTTCAAGGCAATCCCTGATGGTTCAGAGAAAGAAGATTTTAAAAAAACCCACCCAGAATACATTGTGGTGGGAGGAGAATCCTTTCCTGACCCCTGCAGGTGCCTGGCTGAAACTCGGAAGCGTGAGCTTTTAGGAACATAAGCCAGAAACCAGAAGTGAGCCTCCGAGCTATTGAGCCTTGCACCCTTCCATCACAAGCAACGCTATCATATAAGTGCACTTATAAATTTGTCCGGTTCTCTCTCAAAAAGAATTAAGATGTGCGCCCCCTCAACTCCTATTGGGAGACTATTCCAGAACCTCACCCCTCCAATGGCTAGAAACCTCCTTCTAATTTCCAGCCTGAATTTATTCACAGCCAGCTTACATCCAGCTTTTCTTGTACCAACGTTGTCCTTTAGTTTAAATAGCGTTTTCACCCTCCCTGATATTTACCCCTTAATATATTTATAATTGCTAATGTAAATAAACCAAGCTCTTCCAGCCTCCTCCCATCAGAGATGGCCTCTATTCCCCAGATCCTCTTAGTAACTCTTCTGTGCACCTGTTCCAGTTTAAATTCTTCTTTCTTGAACATGGGTGAGCAAAATTGTACACGGTATTCTAAATGAGGACTTACCAATACCTTATACAATGACATTCATATTTCTCTATACAAATATACATTTTTTTGGCTATATTATGGTTTGATCCTACAAGCAATGTATGTGTGAAACTGCCATTTCAGGCACTGTCACATCCGAGTTCTGTGATGTTTCAGAGAAGCAGTTTATCCATCTGTATATTGGGTATAATCTTATTACCTCCTCACAGGTGGAATTGCAAGGCTAGTTTTAATAACGCTGGTGAAGTGTTTTGAGAGCCATATAAGAAAGATGGCATAGAAAGGCCAAGCCACATATTGTGCTAAAGTAAATTAACAAGCTTCATGGCAGAATATTCTACTGTTACTCTCTTTTTTTACCCCTTTATATTTTCTCTGCTGTTTTGATCAGAACGTACGTTGTTTATAACCCCTAGTTTACTGGGCCCAAATATCATTACAGCGTCTGCACTATGATATATGTTTGGTTGTTACCCTTTTAATGGATAAAAAAAGATTTAAGTACTTCATTCTGTTGCATTTTGACAGCTGTTAGCCATCATTTTTCCATTCACCTGCATTTAGCAATCCCATAAAGGGAGGCAATCTTAGAACTAACAAGAGCTGGGCACTGCAAGGTGATAATTCTGTATCACTTTGGCCTATAAATACCTGACAGGCTTTGCGCTGAGTCAGCAGTCTGTAACAAAGTGGAAGCCATGCCCTTTTATCTGTGTGAGTGTTTCACAGCAATTGGACTATCAGCCCCTGCAGTGAAAATCCATAGTATCGATCAGGCCATTTCTCCACTGTAATTCTTTTGTAGGAAATCCCTGATGACAAATTTTATCTGCACCACTTTTTGATCGCTGGTTTGATGTAAGCGATCTCCAAGGGCAGAGTTAAGCTCTTGGCCGTTCCACATTATCAAGCACTAGTTTTATTTACTGAAACTACACTTGTGGTCACCAAAGAAAATAAAAAAGGGGGTGGGGGAGGCTGAAAATTAGGAGTGAAATAATATTTCAAAGAAGCAGGAGTGGGGGAAAACAGGTGCATTAACTACTAGACTCTGAGTGTAGGTTATAAAAGTAGGTGTCACATTTATAAATACATAAATAGTAGAAATGTGTTTTGATAAAAATGCTTAGATGATGCAGGGTTGTATATTGAAAGTGAAGTGTTTATGGGCTTGATCCTACAAGCCCTTGCTTTTGTGATTGGTCCTGCTGGTTTCAATAGGGCTACACTGTTGAAAAAAGACAGGTCACATGAGCAAAGGGTGAAGAATTAGGTTTGACTTCATTTTCAGATTTATAAATCTTGCTTTTAAGGTGTTTCACTAACAGATATGTCCGGGTGCCTTAGGTCACAGTGAAGTTTGCTGTCCTGGTAAGCCTTCCCCATTTCCCTGCCCCCATTGTCTCAAAAGGTTTGGAGTCTGAGTCCAGCTCTGATAATAATTCAGAAGATCAGATGCTTATATAAAGCTTACACACAATTAATTCCTGGCAGAAATCTGTCAGTATTTGGTGGTGTTAAACCAAGGATTAATTTTTAGGCCCTTTAGTCTCTAAATTGGATTTGGATAGCCTACAAAAACAGGCTTATGAGATTCTAGCCCTTCTATTTCCCATCAAAACCAGAAGCAGAAAGAAACTATAAAACACTGAAGAACATAGGGAAGGTGCAGTTCTAGAAGAGGACCCAGGTTTAGGGATTTCCTATTTTTTAATTATCTTGCTTGGGCTTTCCTAGTCTTGTACCAGACATGCCCCCCCATACAACTCCGATTGCAGCTAATGGAGTGTGTGCATCTGTGCTCCTTTTCCCCCAAGTTAGCTCAATTGTCACAAATGCAGAACTACAGATTCCAGTATTTAGTAAGTCTTTGTTTGGTTTAAATGAAGAGGTATAGCAACCTCAATAGAGATATGGCATTGCATTCCTTGGACCCTTCCTCTCTCCCCCCAAATATTCCAGTTGACTTTTGAGTACACAATGAATGTAGGCTTGGGGGCTATAGTTGCATCCCTACTAATAATACAGAATTATTTCTCACATACGCAGTTAAAACCTTGGTCTCCAATGTCTGTTGCACACTGGCCATACTAGGTTAGTATTACTTATTATGCCCTTGCTTACATATTTTCTCTTTATCCAACTACTTCAATAAGAAATACTGAAAGGGAGTCTATGTTTCTCAAAACTGTACCTGTACATATTGAGATGTTTTTATTTATTCATAGCCGTGAATCTTCAACACATCCCAAACATAGCATTTACAATACAGAACTACTTAGAAAATGCCCTGCTTCTATTTATTTCTAATACGTTAGGTATAAAAACAAGAGAGGTTGCATAGTAATGAATTCCTGATTATGAAAATGTCTGTCTGTTTCCATAGTTGTGCTTCTGCATGGAATTATGTCACTCCAATGAAATTCAATCATTTAGTACATTTATATCCACAGCTACATATTGGGTAGATTAAGATTAAGAAACTGGAACTGGATGACAAGATGGATCACTCAATAAATTACCCTGGTCTGTTCACTCTCTCTGGAGCATCTGGCACTGGCCACTGTCAGAAGACAGGATACTGGCTGGATGGACAATTGGTCTGACCCCAGGTGGCTGTTCTTATGTTTATGAATGATCTCAGTTTGATAGAGATACTAATCCTAATTTACAAAGAGTTTTAAGTGCACAAGTGTGGGTGCACAACAGGTACCTAATTTGCAAGACCAATACCACAATAGTCAATTGCACATGCAGTTACACAGTTTGCATGCAGTTATGACCCCTGCAGGCACAAATAAGGCATGCAATTATGTGAACATTTTTCACTTCCAGTTCCATACCAAATTCGTTGAAAATTTGGCTTCTTATTACTGGAGCAGTGAAAGGCATAACATCTTGAAATGAGTAGCAAAATTATCCATTTTACTTGCTTTTTTACAATATTTGATTCGTTCTGGATGCTCATCCCTTACTTCAGCAAACTGACTTATGTTAAGGCAATCAACAATCAATAGGTTTGAGAATTTTGGGGAAATCTTTTTAATGATACATATAGTTGAATTAATTCAAAATTTACCATGTAGGTTCTTACCATGTAGATTTATGAGCATGGAGACAAATAATTGAAGTTTGCTTGGGAGTTCACAAAACACTTAGAAATCAATAAGAAGTATTCAGAGTTTGTTTATTTAGATTTTTAGTGACCAAGTATCTCGCGTTCAAGGTGCCTCCTGTAAAATAATGGACAGCATTCAACAGAAACAGTTGAGAGTGTAAAGCAATTATATAGTTACCATTATAAATATTACCATATTCCCAGAAAGTAATCCTTAATGCCTATGACCTTTTTCATTTTTTTAAATTATCCCAGCTTAATCACTCACCCCCTTTCCAAATGTCTGGGGGGGAAGGCATGTGCTTGGAAGGATAGCAAATGCCCTGCCACAGCTAAATAGTGCTTGGAAGGTTAGCTGAATGACCTGCCAAATTGATGAAGAGGAAGCTCCAGGTCAGATGCCGCTGAGGGTCATCTCAGTACCAGAGGGATGGGGAGGAGATCATTTGGGTAACCAGGTACTGAACCACCCAGGACCTACTGGCAGCCAGTGCAGATCCCAGTATTTATAGAGTTTGTACTTTTTTGTGATTCAATCAGCCCTCAGGGTTTCGTTTGTTTTAAAATAAATTCAGCACTGGTGAAATGTATCAGCTTAGGCAATTGATTCTTGCATGTGATACAGACACTTGTTCACTAGGAACTGTATTAGGACCACAAATGCATTTCACTTGAGCTACTGAACAGCCATCAAATTATAATGGCTTTCAATTACTAACACTGACCTTGAAACCACTTTGAACCATTGACCTTGAAACAGTCTCTAACCCATTAACAATCCCTTGAACCATCCACTCCCTTGATATTTTGATTGTTCTGAATGCTGCATAGGAGCGTTTCTCTTTTCTCTTTATTTCAGTTTTTAAAAGCACTTAACATTGGGGGGGATTGAAATACTCAATCTGCAGTTCCTCTGTATCTCTAGTATCATATCCAGAAGAACAGTTTTCATTTTCACTGAGGATGACTCCTGCTGAAATCAAATTCTTTTTTTCTCAGTCCTTGATATCCTGTCTCTCTCTGATACCTTTTGCACACCTAGATAGTAGAAGCTGCTGCACTTCTCTTTAAATTGCAGGTGTGAATATCTAAATCCTACTGTGAACCCTGGGATCTCCTGATTACTGAGTATGTGGAAGGGCTGTGCAAATAATGCACAGTGAGTAATGTACAGCATCTGACTAATTTAGCCCCTATTTTTCAGCTTGTGGAATATCTACTATCAGAGCTCAATTTCCTCAAATTAATTGATTATTATAATTATTTTTTTTTTTTTTTTCAAAAATGGTTTGCTCTGTGGATTGATCATGCACCATTCTCTGCAAGTATTGGATATTTGAGCGATGTTGGTTAGTTGTGCTTAGTCAGATAAATCACATAGTATTGATTCTGTTCCCTGAATGGATGAACCAGGCCTTGAGTTTTTAAAATGAAGATTTCTCCCTACCAATATGGTCTGTTAGGTAAGACATTAAACTTAGTTACACATGACTGAAGGCTACTGACACTCTCACCACATAACTGCAGCTTGTCACTCACCTGGAAGAAAGGTCTAACTTCTCCTTGAAGATTTTGAGAAGGTGCAAGTCCATTGCAAATTGGTTTCCGAGATATTTCCAAATTTCATTCTCCCTCATCTTGTTGCATTTGTCGGTTGGTTTTTTTGTTTGTGGGTGGCGGTTCTTTCGTTTTTGCTTGTTTGGTTTTTGTTCGTTTGGTTTTTTCACTTTCATAGAATCATAGAATATTAGAGTTGGAAGGGACCTCAGGAGGTCATCTAGTCCAACCCCCTGCTCAAAGCAGGACTAACCTCAGCTATATCATCCCAGCCAGGGCTTTGTCAAGCCTCAGCTTAAAAACCTGACCATAAGTAGTCTTGAAATAAGCTTTTAAAATGTGATGCCATGGTAGGTCCACTTCTGGGTAAACAGGCCTCTCAACGGTGATCGGCTTTCAGTCAAGTCACTTTAGCTTGTAGGTTATATGCACTTAGGTTAATATGCTGAGTGGAAGAGTGCTTATCTGAGAAAGGACAAATTTTAATGTTCCAAATGCAGCATTAAAATAAAAAATACCAATGAATTCAGAAGGTTTTCCCACAAATACCTATGATGGCATTCATTATAATCCTACATTGTGAACCAGATTGGGTGTTCCCCATACAGAAGATCTGATATTGCCTTACTGACCCAACCAGCTGCCTGAGATTCCACCCTCCTCCAACCCCCAGATATTTGCCTTACCACAAAATCCAAGGAAATGGCCATGTTTTTGCAACACTCCTCACAATGCTATGACTAAAAGTCATGTGATAGCCTCAATCAATCAATCAATCAATCAATCAGCATTGGCTAACAGTTTGGTAGCCTATCCAGGAATACTACTTACTGAGCTTATACTTAAAAAAATAACATATTTCAAGGTGACAGCAGCAGCCAAGGATTTTACAGAAAGATCAGGTAGCCAGAAACCCTTTTCCTAGAGTTGTACCTTCTGGAGCCATGTCTAGTTATGCACAGGCACCGAATGTCACAAGATGCTGCTACACATCTCTTTCAATAGGCAGGGATTTCAAATACAGTGTTGGTAGGGAACGTGGTGGTAGGGGCAGCACTTGGAGCTGTGAGTCTGGCAAACCAGGTGCCAGTTTACACCAGGGTCCCCCTGCCTCACTTGAATACTGGCAAACACATAGATGGAATCAGTCTGATTCACCTGTGTTAGTATTGGTAAAATCGATATTAGAGTTCTAAAAATGTGCTTAGTGTTTAGGCTTTATTAAATGCTTGTAAGTTGCTGTTCACATTAATGTCACTTATAGCATCCCATCTTGTGAGGTGATATTTGAGCATTTGCATGATAAGTCTGTGTAACTGTGCAAACCACCCGACAGGAGGAAGCATTAACCAGTGTGAACTACTAGGCTAGGTCTACACTACCACTTACGTCAATATAAATTATGTCACTCGGAGTGTGAATAAGACACCCAAGTTACGGTGGTGTGGATAGCGCTGACATAGCTACCGCTGCTTGTTGGGAATGAATTAATTAAGTCGATGGGAGAGCTCTTGCCTGTCAGTTTAAAAGAGTTACACTTGATGCAGCTGAGCCGCTGTAAGCTCTCTTGTTGGGGGCTTTGGCTATGGTTGCACTAGTGTTATATCCTGCCTGACAAAGAAGGCCCATTGACACCAGGTGAACTATTGTGCAACATCTGAGGACAAAAGACTTTGTTGATTGCTTCCCCCACTCCTCCCCATGAAAAAGAGACATGCAACTGAATTCCTCCCATCGGCTGAGTTTGCAACTCAACGCAGAAGGCGAGGAGGAGTAAAATGCCCTAACAAGGAGGAGCTGTTATCTTTATGCTGCTTGGACTCTGAGGAGCAAGGATTACTAAACATAAGCAAGGGATCCCCTGGGTTAGCCCCAGGGCTTAGTTTGTAATGAAAGAGGTGCTGGGGCTCAAGCAAATTTTTTACATTCATAACTGATGCAGCAAGCCCAGAGGTGCTGGGGCTATGAACTGCCAAGCCTAGAAATGCTGGGGCTGAGCCTTGGCAAACCATGGCACAAATTAAGCACTAATTAGCCTTAAAGGACACAGAGCTTGCTTAGCATAGAAGCCTCTATTACTTTTTAAATTTAAGATTGGAATTCATTTGTGTGTATATGTGTTTACTTGCTTTAACTTTGTAAATAACTCTCACTTCCTTTTTCCTATATAATACATCTTTAGTTTGGCTACAGGCGTTGTCCTTGCTGTGAGATCTAAGATGCAATTGACCTGGATACAGTAATTAGATCTTTGGGACTGGGAGTAATCTGAATATTGCTGTGATTTTTGGTGTAAGGGACCATCTATAACCAAGGTAAACTTACCTGGATGGCAAGATAGATCACAATACCCAAGAGACCTGTCTGTAATTCCATGTTAAGGCTGTTACATTGCCTGTGGCGTTCACACTTGATAATTGGTTGGTGACATCTAAGTATAGAACTCACAACAAATCTGGGGTTTGTGCCCTGTTTCCTAACAGTCTACCCTGAGGTTGGTACTCACACTCTCAAGCCAATGCAGGAGAGCTTGACAGGAGCCATTTCCAGAATTTAGGTAATTTTATGTATATAATGTCCTCATGACCACCAGTTATATTTATCATAACATCACTCAGAAATGTGCTAGACAGTTCACAGTAGTGATATGAAGGCAGTGAAGAGGATTATAAACCAGGGACGGCAGAGGAAGCATGAGCCAGGTTTGCAGCTATGATATTATGTGGGCTACTCAGTAGAGACAAGGTCACAGCATGGTAAAGCAGATAAAAAATTATATATGCAGTGGACTGAATCCTCAATTGTGCCAAGATCAGGTTTGATGTAGCTGAAGTGGGGGAGGCAAAGATGTCTCTAAGCCACTTTTCTGCCCTCCCCATGATATTAGAGGAAAAGAGTGGCTTAAAACAGGAATCCTCAACTGCTTATTTATGCCTGGTTTAAGTATAAGCACCAGAACAAGTGTCCCCACACAGGATCTTATACTGAAGTAACTATTCCAAAATAATTATAATCATTCCAGATTAGCTATTTTGGTAAATTTCTACGTATAGACAAGCCCTTATTAATTTTCTTTCTATAGTACTCATTTGCTGCCAGCACCACGAAAATATAAATAATTGTGTGGGGGTGGGGGTGTGCAATTTATTTTTTAGTCTAGTATGGAACAAAATTGTAGGCGTGGTAATTGCACATACAAATTTATGTACACAATTGTGCATGAACTGACATACTAAATCATTTGGAAATCTAGAAAAATCATTTTCTTACTTTTCTCTATCTCATTTTTGAAGAACAAGATGCCACTGACCATCAAATACTAAGTGTTGGTTCTTTAACAGTGAATTTTTGTATTATCAGCAAACAAAAAGTAATCATCTAGGTTGTATTTTTTGTGCATGTGTGTCCGTCCTTCCCCCTTTCTTTCCTGTAGTGGCATATTCAAGTTCCCACTACTGCTGAAAAGAAAAATTCTCTACTGGCATAAATGAATAATATCCCTTGAAATCATTGGAGCTACATCTATTTAGACCAGCAGACAATTTGACCTGTATGTTTTAGCACAATCGTTTCTTAAACTGGATAATTAAAAAACTTGTGGATCTGCCAGTCAGAATATAAAAAAATGCAGAATATACTTTTTTTTTAAATTGATATTTGCAGCTCAGCCATGTAATATCTTCTACTTATACAACACCCTCAAGGATAACTTTATGTAGTAAAGCTCTTACGTTATCTAAGGTGCAGTCCTCTTAGAGATGCTCCATTTTCCTTCTTTCAAACTCTCTTGCTCCTTCTTGTCACCCTCTATCTCCTTTCTTCGTCTCTTCTCTTCATCTTTCTTTAGGAAGCACCAGTCCAGCAAAGTAGCAGACCAACGCTGCCCCAGACAATCTGCCACCTAGGCAAAACTACAGTGTGCTACCCACTTTTTACTCCCTAAAACAGAGATTCTCAACCAGGCATGTGCGTTGGACTTTCCAGGAGGGGCGCTATGAGACTTTTGATGGTTCAGTGGTAGGAGTGGAGAGGCTAAGTGCCAGGTTGCAATATCACTTATTCAGATTTGGTCTTGCCACCCTTCCGTCATGACAGAGGGGCAGCTGGGCCAAATTTGAGTCAGTGGTGTTGCGATCTGTCACAGAGGTCACAGCACCACTAAGATTTGGTCCTGCCATCCTCGGCAGAATCTGCCACCTGAGGTATCTGCCTAGTTTGCCTAACGCTAGAATAGCCCTTAGTAGAAGAGATCAGTAGCCACTACAGACAGAACATCACAATGAACTTAAATAATGATTTCACGATATAATAGTGGGTAGTGGTGTAAATTGAGTATATTTGAACTCCATTGAAGATCTAGGACCTGGCTCTTGTTTACACCAGAGTAAATCTTGACTGACTCCATAAAAGGCAATTGACTCAGCACTGTCAAACAGTATAAGTGAGACCAGAATCCAGCCCTGGGAATAATGAAGAACAGAACTCACCCTTCAACACAGCAATGCTGATTTACACTAGCTGAGGTTCTGGCCCTTTCTCTCACTAAACTTTGTGGCCGTATTTCTGTCTCCAACAGAGGGGGTGTCAGGTACCTGGATCTGAATCCAGAATACAGTCCTGTGTATAAAATCCTCCTAGATTGCATCTTAATCTTTCACGCTTACACTAGACAGATAGAGAGATGTCAAATTGAATGGGAAGCATATAGTATTTGCACATCTGCTACACCGAGCAGACTCGTAGTGCTGGAAGGGAGTAGTTTGGTAAGTGAGGCACTGAATGCCTAGCACCCGTATGAGGTATAGAACTAAGACCACGGTGTGTGTTTTGTGGCGTGCAGAGCTGTGGAAGTGATGAGGTGTGTGCGTCTGTGGATGGAGGAGGAGAGAGTATGTACTGCTAGGTGGCTTAACTGTACCTTTTCTTGCTTTTTGGCTTTGAGTCAGGAATCTTACGTGTGCAGCAACATGTGAATATTATAGTTATTCCCATAGAAAGGGCACAAACTTTGATCATGTTAAAGCCCAGCCAAGGAACTCCAGATTTCACTGTGAGGGAAATTCAGTGGAGGGCCAGTACGAATCCCTCTGCATCAGTTAAGCCTCAGTTGGTCTGTGCATGAGGTCAGCAAGCCAACGAGCAGTGAAGGGCTGTCTTCTTTCCCCCTTTGTACTGCAGAACTAGTTTCCGTGTAAGGTCTATGTATCAATTTGGGGGCACCATGAGGAAGGGCCAAGGGAGAGACTATGAATCAACATGCACACAGATGCAGTGCCCTGGTATCCCACGTTACAAGTCTGGAGGGGCTGCAACCATTGTTCTGACATATAGAAAGTCCTGCATCCTAACCCTGGGTTAGTGCAGTGAATTTTCTTCTCCATACTCTGTTTACATTGAACACAAATAAAAATGCCTTATGCGGGTGATGTGAATTTCACCATTTATTAGCAGTGCTCTTCAGTATAATGCTTTTGCAGTGTGCTGGGCTGGAATGACTGCTTTCACCAAAGATGCTGCAGCCTGTACCATCCCCCTGTGAGCCAGAAAGGGAATGCTACAGCCAAATGTGTCCCCTGATGGGATTTAGTCAATCACATCTACAATATCTCCTGACCTCAGTTCTCATATAGGTCAAGAACCCAAGTCCGCTTCTGATCCCAGGTCACTGCACAATGAGCTGCTGCCATGCTCTGGGCGATAATAAGCTCTTGATTTTCAGCTGGGGGATAGAGTGAGGTAAAACAAAACAGAAAAACACCCAACAACAACCCAGATCTCTGTTAGGACTCTAGTGCAAGGGAGAGATGCATGCCTGCTCTGGAGAGGAATTTAGACTATTAATTAGGCTGCACCCTTTGATATTTATCTTTGGAAGCAGTGCACCAAACTCAGTGCATTGCACATCATTTTAACATTGTGCATGGCACGGCATGGTGCGTAGGCTTCTGCCATGTGTAATGGAAGTTGACAGAAATTTAGAAAAAGTTGGTTTTAGATTGAGAGGCAGTGATCAATTCTGACAGCATCTTGCTCAACTCGGTATTATTTCTGAACTGCCTAGAACCAAATGCCAGTGAGCAGTGCATGGCTTCTCAAAGTTCAAGAGGGTAGATGCAAACACAGGCCATAACAGACCTGCATGTCTTGAGCTTGTAGGGGTCGTAATTCTTTCCCGCAAAGTTACCTTTCCTGTTTCTATGAATTACTCTTACATTCTTGTAAGAGATATGGTTTGAGGTATTTATGGTGCATTCAATTCTGCTATCATTGATTTACTGGACTAAACCTGCTCTAGGATATGATGTAAAGCCCCTAATTCCAAAAAAACTCTTACATCTTGGTGAGAACAGCATTTTCTGCCCTGTTGCCCTCAAGCAGATGACCAATGGAGATAAACAGAGGGCACTCCACTCTTGGTTGCAATGTGCTTGGTGATGTGAAGGAATCAATCAGACAAAAGCAGATTATTAGAGTGTCTGAGAGAGATCAAACATTGTTGGCATCTTCACCCACACACGGTTGATTTACAGGCAAGCTGATAAAGTGCTGCAGCTCACTGTCAGAAGTACATGACAGCTCCTCTAGCTCTATGGATAAATTATTGCTGAAGCCCATGATAACATTTCTCCACCTAGCAACCAAACATAACAGGATGTGGCTTTTAGTACTAAGAGCCAAAATGATACAAAACGAAACATGGGAACTTTTCAAGCAGGAAGGTAGCACACTGAGTGAAATTGCGTCATGGAATCACACTCACATGCACGCACACATATTTTATATATCTACATGGGGGGAGGATAAGTAACAGGCAAATGTATAGAATTGTAAACTTGGAAATACATATGCAAATAATCCTGCATCATTTGAGTATGTAAATACTGCAACGGCATGTCTCTTCATGGTAATCATGCATACAAATGTATATGTATATGCATACAAATTATGGCACACAATTTAAAACTTTAGAGCCATAGTCTGAGTTTTTGTGTCTATGTTTGTCTCACACACAGCAATTTTAGGAGCTATACCTTTACCCTCACTCCTCTTTCAACTTCACAAATATGCACAAGCACACAGAAAAAACCAGCAGTTCAATTAGGTTTTTGCTGCTGACTGGAGAAGATACCAGTGATATGGAGATAAGCCAATGATCTTGCTGGATATAGTAACCTCAATGTGCTTTTAAATACAATGATCTGGAAGACTGCATTAAACAAAAATATACTTCAAATCATTCAAAGGCATAGAGACTATTTTACTTTTATCTAATGTCTTATGTTGTTAATTCTAATGCATATTATTTCATATTATTACATTGTAGATTTAGTCATTTGGATCTCTCTCTAAAATTAAATGGGGTTAATAGCATTATCGGTTATTAGAGCAGTAAGTGTTGAAATTTATGCCATAAAAGGGGTAAATTTAAGCACTGATTCAGGAACTCAACCTTTTCAAAGATTGAGTTAAAAGTAGTTTCAAGTCCTACCCCAACTCAAAATCACCTTGCCGGTTTTTCTTCTTGTTTTTAAAATACATCTTTGTGGGGTTTTTTTTTTTTTTTAAGTTTATTCTCATCAGTGTTGCTGTATGAAATATCCACACACAGAAGAGTGGGAAAAGGAGTTGAAAATAAGTATATAAGGGAAACAATGAAAATGTTTGTACATAATATGTTGCCTAATGAACAAACCTAAAACAGGGATTTTTTTACTCTGAACTCCCCCTAGTTATAGGAGTCTTAGGTGGTACCTGGAAAAAATCATCGGTGAAAAATGAAACATAACTATAATTTTTTGAGCTGATAGTGTTCCTTTAACAATTCCTTGCATTGTACTATTAACTTGATAGTGTTCTTATACATCCAGAAGTCCCATTGGCTTTCGTCGGAGTTCTATTTGCCTGGGTCTAGTATTTAGGCCCTTGTGAGCCCAAATTTTGAGAACTGCTTTTGCACATCTAATTTGTGCCTGTACAGTTATTGAGGTGATTGAATGCAGTCATAGCAAGAGGACTCATGTGACTGCCTAATTAACCCTTTACACAGGCTGTTGGCTGCTTTGTGTGCACAATGGCAACAATGGCATGTGCAGTTTTGAATATGTGGGCCTAACTAGAGTGTGCTCTTTATTATTAATATAACATTCTCTCTGGATTAGGCGAAGTGCATCCCTTTTCCTCTCTACTTTGGTTCTCTATGTTGGGATATGAGAGGAGGGGTTCTGTAGTTTCTAGTCATATTTTAAAATATCAATGTTTTGATACACACAAATATGCACATACACTACAGATCAGTTTTCGGTGGACTGCATGGGGAGGATTTAGCTGTGCAACTCCTTTAAATGGCAATGGGAATTGTGTGGCTTAATCCTTGCTACTTTGAAAAATTACCCATAAATATTTCACCATTATATTTTATTATTACAGTCAAATTTATTTTATGTACTTATTATTTCAGGGATTAATAGGGCAGGTGTCCCATTTTATGAGGCAATAATCTGGATTGCTTTGGCTCCGTAGTTTATCCCTACCAGTGAGCTGCATTATTGTGAGGGAAATGGGGATCTTGTCCTATTATACTAATAACATCCTATACTTCTATAGCACTTTTCATCTCAAAAGAATCTTAGAAAGCCTATTAGATCTGTGACAATTGGGGTTATGTCAAGAATTATCTCAACAGCACCACCTTTGGAATCAGTGCCTGAACCAGAGTTTAGACCGATTGTGCCTCCTCTCTTGATTCTCCTCTCGTGTACACGATTGTAACTCAACCGACATGTAACCATGTGGCGAATGAGGACCAAAGTGCTGATGGATGGAGACCACATACTGTAGCATATGCACATGATGCCCTTCTTCTCAGACATCTTGCAAACACAACTTTGTAAAAGTATGCAACAGCTCTCTATGGAGAATAATGTCTTGAGATGGACATTGCAGTGCAGTCAGCCTTTATATTTATTGGAAGGTTGGCTAGAAACCACATCAAAGGGAAATGAGTCCAGCACTCCACTAGACAATGTTCTTATTCCAGATGATTTAGAGTGTATTTCCTCTGCGTGGTCACAAAGTTAGGCAGCATTAGTGACCTTTTGCTAGACACTGGTGCTGCTTCCAGAGATACATACTGTAAAGTGCTCTTCTGCGTTCCATGTAGTTTTGTTTTGCACTGTGTCAGCGGTGAAAGGGGCATTTAAGTTTAGGTTGGGTTGTTTTCTTTGGGCTATTTTTACTGGCTATTAGTGAATAAGGAGGAGATTCAGACTGCCTAATTGAAGAAGTGCCTAGGTATGCCAGTTCCCAGCATCCATTGCATGGGCCTGTCCCACTGGAGCTCTTGATTAGTCTCTGAATAATGCTATATAACAGTGTTTCTCAACCTTTTAAGTAGGAAGTACCCCCTAACTTCTGAAAATTTTAATAAGTACCCCAACACTCAATTTTCCACAGCATTTTATATTTACAGACTAATGTGAGTCATATGTTGGAAGAAGGGCTGAGTATATAAGGCCGTGATATGACAGATGTCAGAACTAGTGTGGGTTGGGTGCACAACTCAAGTATGTACCTGGGCTAGAGGTGATGTTGGCCAAAGTTAGGAGGCTTTGAGTGGCATGCCAGTGCTGTAGGATATAAAGCGCCATGCCAAATTTTATGCCATAGATTTGAGAGGAGGAAGAGGTGAGAGAGAGACAGGGAAGGAGGGCAAGAGAGAGAGAGACAGGAAAAGAGGGTAACCGTGAAATCTGGGGCTGTCATAGTTGACAATTTCACGGCTCAGTTAGAGCCATGAAATTAACAAGTTTTCTGGGCACTGGGCTTTGAGACAGGGAGGGGGGCTGCCACCTGGGCAAGTTGCAGGCGGCTGCCACCTGGCTGCCAGCCCGGGAGGTGGGCGACTGCCACCCAATCCGAGCTGGAGCAGAGGAGGCTTCTGTGCCAGCTGGGACCCAGGGATGTGGGCAGGCAGCTACTGCCCATCTTCAAGCCAAGGCGCTGGAGGCTGTCCCTTTGCTCAGAGCCGGGGTGTGGGTGCTGCCACCCAGCTGCGAGGCCAGCTCACGAGATGCAGGAGGCTGCCACTAGGCTCCCACCTCGAAGCTGGGACCCCACAGGAAGCGGGGGGCTGCTGCCTGCCTCCCCCAGTAGCTAGCGGCTGCCACCCGCCTCCCAGCTGGTAGCTATGACAGGGTGGAAAGCAGGCAGCTGTAGCCTGGCTTCCCGGGACTGTGGCGCCTGCTGCCTGCCTTCCAGCTGGGAGCTATGACTGGTGGGGAAGCGGGAGGCTGCCACCCGGCTTCCCCAGAAGTCAGCAGCTGCCGCCCATCTCCCATTCACTGTTTTTTTCCCCAGGTACCCCCTGCCTGTGTCTCGCGTACCCCCGGGGTACGCGTACCACAGGTTGAGAAACTATGCTATATAACAAGTGTGCTCCCAACTGTTCACTCCCTCAACTAGTTTTGGTGTGGCAGTGTGACAAAGTATCTAATCACTCAGTATATCTAGGGCTCCAGACACCTCCAGAATTTGTGATTACCATGTTTCTTGTCAGTTGTAGCCTGTCCTGGGGAAAAGAGTTGCCAAACTGAGATTAGGCCAGTAATATATGTTATCAGTGGGAAAAGAAGGATTTACCCACAATATGCTGTTCTTTCTGCCACTTCATTTTCTCTCTCACTCATTTTCTCTTCCTCCTTTTTCTTATCCAACTGAGGGGCCAGAATGCCACTGCACATTGAACAGATGTTTTCAGAGAACTATCCACAATGACTCCAAGATTTCCTCTTTGAGTGGCAACAGCTAAATTAGATCCCATCATTTTGTATGCATAGCTGGGATTACGTTTTCCAATGTGCATTACTTTGCATTTATCATTGAATTTTCTCTGCCATTTTGTTACCCAGTCACGCAGTTTTGTGAAGTCCCTTTGTAACTCTTCACAGTTAGCTCTGGACTTCACCAACTTGAGTAATTTTGTACCATCTGCATATTTTGTCACCTCACTCTTCACTCCCATTTCCAGATCATTTATGAATATGTTGAACAGCACAGGTCCCAGGACAGATCTTTAGGAGACTTCGCTGTTTACTTCTCTGCATTGTGAAAACTGACCATTTATTTCTACCCTTTGTTTCCTATCTTTTAACCAGTTAATGATCCGTGAGAGGACCTTCCATCCTGTCTCATGATTGCTTACTTTGCTTAAGAGCCATTGGTGTGGGACCTTTTTGAAAAGCTTTCTGAAAGACCAAGGACACTATATCAACTGGATCACCCTTGTCCACATGCTTGTTCGCACCCCCAAAGAATTTTAATAGATTGGTGAGGCATGATTGGTGAGGCAAATATGCTAATGTACCTGACACTTCTGTTCTTTACCATGGTTCCAACCAATTTGCCTGTTACTGAAATTAGGCTAACTGGCCTGTAATTGCTAGGATCACCTCTGGAGCTTTTTTTAAAAATTGGTGTTACATTAGCTGTCTTCCAGTTATCTGGTACAGAGGCTGATTTAGTCAACAAGTAACATACCATAGTTAGTAGTTCTGAAATTTCATATTTGAGTTCCTTCAGAACTCTTGGATGAGTACCATCTGGTCCTTCTGACTTATTACTTTTTAATTTATCAGTTTGTTCCAAAACCTCCTCTATTGACACCTCAATCTGGGACAGTTCCTTAGATTTGTCACCTAAAAAGAATGGTTCAGATGTAGGAATCTCCCTCACACCCACTGCGGTGAAGACCAATGCAAAGAATTAATTTAGCTTCTCCTCAATGGCTTTGTCTTCCTTGAGTGCTCCTTTAACACTTTGGTCATCCAGTGGCCTCCGGGGTTGTCTGTCAGACTTCCTACTCCTGAGGTACTTTAAAAAATTGCTCTTAGTTTTTGTGTCTTTTACTAGTTGCTCTTCACATTCTTTTTTGCCCTGCCTAACTATACTTGACTTGCCAGAGTTTATGCTCCTTTCTATTTTCCTCAATAGGATTTGATTTCCATTTTTAAATTATGCCTTTTTGCCTCTAACTGCCTCTTTTACTTTGCTGTTTAGCCATAGTGGCAGTTTTTTTGTCCCCTTACTGTTTTTGTTGTTGTTGTTTTGATTTCAGGTATACATTTAGTTTGAGCCTCTATAATGTTTTTAAATAGTTTCCATGCAGTTTGCAGGCATTTCACACTTGTGACTCCTCCTTTGAATGTCCATTTAACTGGCTTCCTCATTTTTGTGTTGTTCCCCTTATTAAAGTTAAATACAATTGTGGTGGGTTTCTTTGGTATTTTCCCTCTACAAGGAGGTTAAACTTAATTACATTATGGTAGCTATTTCTGAGCAATCTCCTATATTCTCCTCTTGGACCAGATCCTGAGCTCCATTTAGGATTAAATCAAGAATTGCTTCTCTCCTTGTGGGTTCCAGGACTAGCTGCTCCAAGAAGCAATCATTAATGGCATCTAGAAATTTTTTCTCTGCATCTTGTCCTGAGGTGACCTACCCAATCAATATGGGATAGTTGAAATACCTCATTATTATTTGGTTTTCTGCTTTTGGTAGTCTCTTTAATCTCCCTGAGTATTCACAGTCACCGTCATCACCATCAAGTCAAGTGGTTGGTAGTATATTCCTACTACTATACTCCTATTATTCAAGGATGGAATTTCTATGGTCTATGGTACAGTTTGATTCATTTAAGATTTTTACTATATTTGACTATATACTTGAACTGTTCTGATGGCTAAGTACTCTCACTGTTAAAAATGTATAACCTGCATCTTTAGGTACCTAGATATTTTTAAAAAACTGACCCCACAAGATTTGTCCCAGAAATAATACTTTAGTATTGTGGCTAAGGAATAACACTGGTATCAGATCTATCACCCAAGCACAAAATATAGCTCTAGACAGCATTTACATCAGTAAAACAAATCGTATTATGCCACAATTTTTCCCCATTAGTAACTGAATGGATATCTTGCCTCACCCAGCCCTCAGGATATGTTAAAAATTCATTGGATTTATGGATAAGAAGCCACCAACTATCTTCCAAACATTGTACAAGATTATCAGACATGATCTAATGTCACAGAACAACTGATTCAGTGGGGTATTTAAGTGTGTGCCTATCTTAAGCACATGAGTAGTCCCATTGAATTAAAAAATATCAACAAATAATATGAATATCCAGAGTGAGAAATGAAATTAACAAGATTTTTTCCCCCTTCTTCCATAGCCAGATTTTAAAGAGCTTAATTCCCAGTTAGGCACCTAACTTGGTGCCAGACTTTAAAAAAAGCTCAGCACCCAACATGCTGATTTTCTTTTGAAAATCTGCCACTGTTTATTTTGATTTTGCTGTTACAATATTACAGTGTTAAAAAACAGATAATTTCAGTCAAGTTGATCCTGCAAAAACACCACAGAAATTGGATAAATCCAATTACATTAAAATGAAAACATTTATAAGATGGGTCGTTAACGTTACAAACTTTCTAATGGCACCACAGTAAACTAGACAGAATGAAAAGGTCTGTGATGAAGGCAAAGCCTAGAGACATTTTATCTGAAAATCCCTGTGGAGCAGAATTTGTTTTGGAATGTACAGTAGATTAGAGAAAATTGGCTCAATTATGCCCTCAATTACAAGGTGCAAGTCATTGGGAGCTGCACTCTACCGTGTATGGCAGAATTGGGCCCAGTCAGTCTATGCGAAAGAACTTATATCAGCTTTTATGTTGACAGTAAATTTCATACTAAAACTGAACAGGGTGTAAGATCGTGTTCTGTGCTGCTGACTGTTATTTATTCAAGGCAGTTCTAATTCCACTTGAAACAAAGGCACATTCTCACAAACGGCAGCATTACAATATTTTACTAATTCCTAAAGGTCTGTTTCCTTCTTTGTCTGTGGCATTGCAAGAAGGAATTGCGGTTTCCATGCTACATCCAGATGTTCAAAATAGGTTAATGCCCAATTACTGCTACTGCACCCACACATTGTGAAATCGTTCATGCAAATGCACACCCACTTCTTATTCACAAGACAATCATAGTCTGGGCAGTGATAGTGCAAATCTCATCCATACTGCCTTCTCCACTTCATGAGTCTCCCTCAATTGTTCTCTGGAGTGATCACATCTAAAAGTGAAAGGATATTTCCATCAACAGAGACCTTTCAAACCTTAGCCTCTTTGTCAGTTGTGATTGTTCTGTTTTTGTGGGACAGATATCTGTCCACTGAAAAATGGACTGAGGACAACAACTCACTTCACAATCAGCATGTCTTTAAAAAAGACCCAAAAAAACCAGTTCAGATTTATAAAAGGTACTGTGAATGCAACAGAAGCAGTTGTAACTCAAGATCTACTTATGCAGAATTGCTATTGAAGCCAATGAGAGATGTCAAAGAAGTAAATATATGTTGCCTGGCACCTAGAAACTATACTATTTAGCACTAAGGATACATGGACTGATAGTCTTGAGTTTGGACTGAAAGCTTTTGCTGATCATGTTTAACAAAATCTGCTATGGTTTCCCACCCCCCAACCACATAAATGAGTTTCCACATTGTATGGAATATAATTGCCTCCGGCTTTTTTAAGTGAAAGCCAGTAGCAGCAGAAAGCTTCTACAGTTCTGTGGATATTCATACCATTTGAAATGCAATAAAGAAAATATTTTTGGTGTCACCAGTTTTTGAAGCACATAGAGGTGGGATGCTTGTGTGATCAGCAATAAAATCCTATATTCATGAGAAAGATAAATATGAAGTACATTGTTTAGTAGCTATTTCATTAGTACTTTATCTTGGGCCAGTGACTAGAATAACTGCTAAGCACTGAATGCTTCAGAAAAAATTAGAGTTCTCTGGTACCCTTTTATTCTGCATCTATCCATCCTACTTGCTGAGATCCCTTTGTATTTAGTCTTGAAAGATTTGATCAAACTTTTTCTGGGTTAATAAGCTCCTGTTACATTATTATTATTTATTTTTCTGATTAACAGAAT
Organism: Emydura macquarii macquarii; assembly: GCF_026122565.2. Taxonomy (NCBI): domain Eukaryota; kingdom Metazoa; phylum Chordata; order Testudines; family Chelidae; genus Emydura; species Emydura macquarii. The sequence goes on from NW_027131620.1 coordinate 12,875,939, forward strand.
TTGCTGCATTTTGCAAGCATTAAAATATTTTTTAATGTTAATTTTTATTTTTCTCATTTTCAATTCACTGCTGCTCTTCCTGCTTTAAATATACCAGAAGTACTAAAAATTCCTGGTTCTCTCCTCAACTGCAGGATCCATCCTATAAGTTATTGAGAGCCTCCTGTGAGCCTCTGAGCTTCTTCAACTCCCATTAAAATGGAGTCTGAGATGGCCTTTGCAGATCACTGGCACCTCACAAGATCAGGCCCACTAATAAGACATACCACGAGCATAAGAAAAGTAAGTGATTTTCACCCTATTTCTTCAGACCAAGTAGTTTGACATAACCTTAGATGAGGTGTGTATAGGCATCCAAAATGTCATGCTTGTTCCAGTTGGACATCCGAAACTATCACAGGTTGGCTTTGTTACCTGTATCATTCCCAGGTGATGTGAGTAGTCTACATCAGCTAGCTGTTGTAAAATATATGAATTTCTAGCAAAACACATAAAAAGTCCTGTAATTAAATAAGGAGTCATGCAGCTGACTAGAGCTGCAGTTTTCCACGCCAACGAAAGCAGAGAGGGTTATGGTACTTGGCTTGACAGCAGACTCATCTATTCAGTGAAAATACTGTCCTGCTTCCTTCCTGTACTAAAATTCCAACACGAATATAAAATGTAGATTTTTTTAATTCAAACATCCTTAACTGCTTTCAAATTTTGGCACTTCTGTTACTATCAGATTTCCAGCATATCCCCTGGTAACGATTAAAGTTACGCAAATAACTCAAAATATTTTCCAGGAATACTCCCTTGAATAAAACGTTGAATTCCCTTCAGCAGTGTTCACACCCTTTTAGTATTTGCTTTCTGAGAATATTCTAGTGATTGATTTGCAGGCAGAAATAGTCACTGAAACAGCAAATTTTATGAGAATGTTACATAATGTGGAGAGTAAACTTTGAACTCATAGATGTAGATGGTGTCTGGCTAAAAGAACCAATCAGGGAACTGAAACAACACCATCTGAGTTCACTTAGAGTTAATCAATTCACTTCAATGTTCAAAATGCTCAACAGTCAAAAAAATCCTGCTTCTGAACAACATAAAGACCAAGAATTAGGGCCAGATTTACAAAGACAATTAAGCATCTAAAGATGGAAAAGTGCTAGTGACTCTTATTGATTTTAAGGGAGTCATCAAGTGAATGAAAGTTAGGCACCTAACCTGCTTAGTCACTTTTGTAAATCCCACTAGGTGTCTATCTGCATCTGTTGGTGCCTAAATACCTTTGTCAGTCTGACCCTTATCAAAAACAAATATTCTGAAAATATCAAATATTGAATAAATTTGAGGAAAAATGTAAGCAATTTGTGAAGAGAAAAAGAAGCTAGCTCATTGACTAAATTGTTTGCTATGAATTATTCACTAATCCCTAGTAATAAATGCACCACATATTTCCTCCTCTTTGTCAAGGGCTTCCTCTTCAAGACTTGCTCTTCAACATTCATTTTTATTTTGGATGATGAGCTTGTGACATGTACATGCCTAGGGCAGCCCACCTGAAAATGTCAAGGTCAGAGCAGCCTGCAAAGGAGAGCAGATTCTCCCAGAACTGGTGGCTAACACTGAAGTTAAATTCACCAACCAGTTACAAACAGTGCTCCTGATCCCCACACTGATTATCAAGAAGCTAAAACAAGCAGTTACACAGCCCCCATTTAGTGCATTTCAATTTCTGGCTCTCAATCAGCATCTAGGTCCAGTAAAGAGATAAGTTATTTAAAATTCTATTCCCTTTATCATTACCAGATCAATATTGGTTTGGATCTTACCCAAAATTCTATGCTTCCAGGCAATCCTTTAGTAACTAAAACTAAAGATTTATTATAAAAGGAAAGAAATAAACAGGATGAGAGATGATAAATGATCAAAGCAATCAGATACATACAAATGACTTCAAAGTCCATATATACCAGATTCTTAGCAGAACTGGAGTTTGCAGGCTTGGACACTACCTGGATGGGTTTTAGTCCTTTGTTTCACAGCATCAGTTGTAAATCTAGTTGTAGAGTTGATCCAGAGGTAGGAAGCAGGAATAAAGACAAGATGGTGAAGCTGCATTTTATAGTTTCTCCCATGTGGCTCGTACATTCTGTGTTTCAAACCCAAGGCAACCTCATAGCACATAGGCAGGGAAAAGCCCTTAGAGTTCCTGTCCACAAGCATGTCCCTACATGTCCTGATGGCTCATAGGTGTATTCCCTGGCTTCTCTCCCTGGGCTTATTGTTAGCTGATGGCCTTTGATTGGCCCTCAATCAGGCTGGACAGTGTGCAGGCTAATATGTTCGGAGTATCACCCTGCAGCACAGCACAAGTTTTTGGATACAGATATATCACACATCTCCATAATTTACAATGCAAAGATGATACATATACATAAACAATATTACCATACTTAGCAAATTATAATCTTTCCAATGGTATCTGACATGGCATATGAGTTATTGCAATTTTGCAAAATTGATATCCAATCCAGAAATCAGCACAGAGCTGTAAAGGCCTAATGTTTAAAAAATGCATACATATTGTGTGCCTAGTTTGCATGTGCAATTACTGTCTCTGCATGCATAAATCAGGAAAGAGTGCACACAAATGGCACTGGTCATTTCAATCTGCAGTTACCCAATTTGACCACTAAAAGGTGATAACTGCAGGCACAAATTAGATATTCAATTACACTAAAGAACCAGGATTGCCAACCGTCCGTAAATTTATGGGCAGTCAGTAAAAAAATGTACAATTTTAGCACTGTTCGTAAACCTGTAATAAACGAAAATGTCCATGAAATTAAGTAGACATAAAACATACTGTATTTTGACATTGATTGTTGTTGTTCAGAATCACTTCTTGTATCATAAAACTATACTGACCATGACACTATCAATTTCCTGTTTTTATTATTGCACACGCCCAAAGAACCCAATTGATCAATTAACCACAGCTAAAACAATTGCATAATTCCAAATTCCTGTGTACAGAATATCATGAGTACACACTTTTGTGACATTATTGTATTGTTTATGGTATTTTTAGTGATGTCAGTAAAAAGTTTACCATGTCAGTAAAAAAAAAATCAACTTCAGGTCTTCATGTCAGTAAAAACTAAAATGCAAGGTTGGCAACCCTATAATGAACACAATTTTTAAAATGTAGACTTAAATATTTGCTATTGAAGTTCTTGTTCCAGTCCCTAGGCGGTTCCAGTGTATCACAGGAAGAGCTGCACTGTTCCCTGTAAGCTCAAAAGTATCCTCATGGCATATTTGAAATGGCTCATTTAAATGCTTTGTGAATACAGCCCTTTCCGGAAACCAGAATGCAGTCATGTATTTTGGATGATCTTCAGCTAGAACACTATGCCCTAATGCACCCATCTTACCATGTAAAAGATTTGGGGTGGGGGAAGGGGAAAATAAATGGGAGATAAAGCCAGATTAAAGTCGGTAACCCAAATTCATACTTCTAAATAAAGATGGACTGAGTGTGTTCTTACTACCCAATTCTACCAACAGTTAGGAGTCTTCCTTTATAATAAAGAGCTAGAGCACTTGCTTATGGCTACTTAAGCTACATTGTATGTCTGCAGCCTTTGACGCACTGCAAAATCTCTGAAAAATATCACAATGGGAGAGCTGTTTTATATCTAGCAGAATGAATAACAAGCGGTCTAAGGATAGAAAATGTGACTGAATATTGTGTGTGCTTTTTCCAAGAACTGGAAGAGTTTGCGTTGAGCCCAGATAAAGAGATATTAAGCATAGTTTCAATGACTGCCATAGCTCCTTGCTTTTTATGAATCGAATCCAAGATGTGTGAGCACTTTGCAATTTCCCCCATCCAGTTTGCTTATCTCATGCCACCCTCCCCTCGCTAGTTGAATGAAGTCACATCATTCTTTTATTAATAAGACAGTTTGTTTCAGTGCTTCTTTAATTTCCTGTATTTTCCTACCACAGACTTAATTCACTTTATTTCTTATCCCAAGAATGATAACAGGGTTTCTATAAAAATGAGCATTCATGATCAAAGAGCAGCTCTGTATCATAAACAAATTACAACAACTGGGCATGCTTTGAAATAGCTTAACCTAATTAAGCTTGAACACTTTTGGCAAAAACTTTTAAAAATTGGGAGTAATTGGAGCTCCATATAAGTTCAGCTGACTTAATGGTTTTTTGTTTTATTTTGGGTTTTGTTTTTCCTATTTCTTTTGAGCTTTGTATAAACAAATATTTTGACAGTATTGCCTTCTTGAGAGAAAAAAAATTGTTGATGCTGAAAATTCTGATAACTTCCAAATTACTTTTAATTCTAACTGCTCATATGTGGGCTTCATTTTTAAAAACTTTGGTCCACAGCTGTACGTACAAAATGCATGCCTACTTTGCATGTGCTAAGATCATGATCATATTCAGATATCTTCAGGTAATTGTGCAGACAAATAACCATAATAAGGAATTTGTGCATTTGATTACCCAAAATGTGCATAGAATCATGGTAAACACATGTGCATATTTGGCATGAAAATGCACTCATTCTTCGCACCAAACTTGCTTACAAATCAAGTCTTTTTATTCTAGGAAATAAAATCAAATGCTCTTTCTAAATGCACAGACTATCATTGCCATTAGAAGTCATAAGTAGAATCACATTTTTAGTGAATCTTAAGGGTGTTGTACTGTAGTACTTCATGCCATTGCAGAGGTGACATGTTGGGGGCATGCAGGGTCACGTACCCCCCAGATTTCTGCCTTCCATTTAGCACAGAGGTTTTCAAACTCTTGAAACAGTTTGAAAACCATCACCTCCTGCCAGAAGCTGGCAGATTGGAAGCCGGTGGGAGCTGCTTGGCCCACTCAGGATCCTGGCTCTGCAAACTGTGGGTGCAGGGGCGCTGGCTGGCTGCCCAACAGGTCTGCTGGCCCTGCTCCCCATGCTGCCTCTGAACAGCCAGGTGCTTCCCAGGCATGGCGAGCAGCACAGCTCCAAACTGCTCCCTTGCCTCTCCCCTTCAGGAATCCAGCGCCCACCAGCAATGTCCCCTGGAGCCATCTCCTGCCCGTAGAGCTCAGCTGCCATGAGATGCTCCCTAGGGTGCTCACGCGTTCACTGCTGCTCTGGCTGTGATGCTGCTCCTCAGCCAAGAGTCAACATGTGGGGTGGTCATATGCCCGCCCCCCGGAATCTTTAAATTGAACCCCCCACCATGAAAAGTTATGCATCATCTCTGTACCGCTGCCTGGGACGGGATGGAATATCAGACCGGTTCAAATGTGTGTCATAGTACTCCTTCAGTGAAAGGAGATTCTCGTTAGTTTGAGTGATAGCAGCCTATGCTTTTGAAACATAAAGACTTAGGGAGGGATTTTCAAAGAAACATAAGCAGTTTAGGAGACCAAATCCTAATGGGATTTATGCAAGTAACTCCCTTGGGCTCTTTGAAAATCCCAACCTGAAGTTCTGTCTCCAAAAGTAAAAATATTAAATCCTGTGTGGTCATAGTCCATAAATATTTTTTTGCATTGGAGGACTCATAAGACCCCAGCAGATTTCAGTATACCTGGTTACAAAAACTCTTTCTTTTAAAAAAACAATGCTGATCGATAGATAAAAAATATTGGCCTGGAACAAACAACTATAAACAGTCAGAAGGCATTTCACTTTTAAAAGAGCTCATCAACAATGTCTGTTTGTTTCTTCTTCCTGAGATGAATCCAACCCTTGTTTACAACAGTTTACTGCAGTGGGACTTGACCATTTTTCATTGAAGTCCATGGCAAAGTTTCCGGTGACTTTAATGGTGCAGGATGAGTGCTCCTATGAAAGAAAAGTATTTCTTTCTTGAAGAGTTAATTTATCTTTAGAACTGAGTGGGTAATTCTATTCTATTCAGATTCTTTTACTGCCCTCACCACCATAGTATCCGAGTGCTTTCCAGCAGTGCTATAAGCAACTATCATCTATCATGTGAGGTTTTTTATTAAAAAATGAAATCAGTATAGATGGGCGAACCATGCAAACAAAAAATATTTGTTCAAATGTAAATACTCATTTCCTCCGGCCATGTCTCTCCAGGGGGAGAACTGTGTGTTCAGTATAATGTTTAGTTTTGGTAGCGTTTTGTTTTGGTGGATTTTTAATTTATTCGTTTATGGCAAATAAGTGATTCAAACACATGTGATTCTTTTTCTGTCTATAGAATGTCTGAGAACAGATAGTGGTTTTCTAAAGTTTATTCATTATTTTATTTTTATTTTTATGTGTTTGACTTTCATTTCATCTACAGCTTTGCATTTGAATACTCAGACTCTAAAATCCAAACTGGGTTCCTTACTTGTGATTGGTCACATAAGTCACATTATATCTGTTTTGCTTACTGATTGGATGAGCATATCTCTTGTAATCAATTTCTAGCATGAATGCTTATGAAAAAAGAATTTCAAATGTGCTTTCTATTCCAGGAGTATTCACATATAACAGCTTAATACTCGCTGTGTTCAGCAACTATTCATGCTTGCAAAAACTGACTGCACCAATGACTCAGGAGATGAACACAAAGAGGCCACAAACATGGCCAGAGCAAATGTGTATTTACATTTGCACAAATATTTTTTGTTTGCATGGTTTGTCCATTTCCACTGATTTCATTTTTTAATAAAAAAACACATACCTTAAACCAGTAAAATTGCTTTCATTAATTGGAAAATATTAGACGTGCTAAACCAAATTACCTGTAATTATATAACCTTCAGATTCTTACTGTGTTTAACAGATTAAATGTTCCATTTTTACAACTTTCAAGGTTAAGTGTTCATAATGGGGCATGCTGGTGAGTAGATCATATAATCCACAGCAAGTGGCACTCAGTAAACTAAATAGAAGATAGTTATTAAGTCTACAACATACAACTTTAATCTAATGCGTAAATTATAAGGGAGCAACTTGGAAAGAGCTAAAGGCTGTTTTCAGGTTCAAAATATTCATGTTGCTCTCAATAACGATCAAAGATTGGTACTTCACATTTCTTGGGCTGGTGCAAGGGCTAATTTAGAAAGGTTGCAAAAATTCAGCTGTTATATCTCCAAGCTACAGTAACTCATAATTGGAATCTTTTATCTTTGAATAAGCAGTTATTTGTAGCATGTAGCTTTCAATCAGTATTATATAATTGCTTTCATAAGGGTTAAAAGTCAGTTAAAAAGTCAGAAGCTAAGACAAATTCAACCCATATTTACCAGAAAGTCTTCAACTTAATGTAGTCAGGCTATCATTGGTAAGTTTCACTCTAAAATGAAAACCAAAGCATTCTTTGCCATAAATTTCAGATACACAGTTATCAAATGCTCCCTGTATGTTAACTCGTGAGTTTTCAGGCTAGTCTTTTTCCTTTTTAAAATTTGTTTTCCTCCATTCTACTGATATTTGCTTTGTAAAATCTTTCTTGAAAACTATGAGAATCCTGTGGCACCTTAAATACTAACAAATATATTTGGGCATAAGCTGATGAAGTGGGTTTCTGCCCACAAAAGCTTATCCCCAAATATATTTTAGTCTTTAAGGTGTCACAGGACTCTCATTGTTTTGTTAAAAACAGACTAACACGGCTACCCCTCTGGAATTTGAAAACTATGTTGTAGTTGTAAAGTTAGCTCCAAAATCTCTTTAGGCCTTTGAGATAACCTACATCATTAGAAAAAGAGTTGATTTTTCAAAAGGCTGCCTATATTTGTTTTAAAATTGTAATGACAGTCCTCTATCAAAACAACTACACCACCTTTGCACTGCTGTTTTTTCCCTGTCAGTCCTTGAAATGACCTTGGTTTAATTACCTGCATCTCAATGAGTGAATATACATAGAAAGTGAAGGTTAATTAATGAAGGATCGTTTCTTACTCTAAACCCATCAGGCACTGGCTGACAGCAAGTCTGGTCCACGCAGTATTATCCTATATCTCATTAGAAATGGTCAGATTGATGTGTTAGCTTCGTCTAAGGAGAAGAAAGAGAACAGTTTATTAATGATGAGCAGTGACGGTGCTGTTGTACAAAAGCTCCCAAATATGGGATTGAAGTCCATTATCACCACGGTTATTGAGTTTCAACGTTTTCCAGTAGATGGTTATTTTCTATAGAGTTTTATTTACTCCTTAAACTAGCCTGGGTACCAAGTTAGCATCAAGGTTCTAAAACCAAAAGTTATAATATTGTTAATTTAGTCATGTGATAAGTGACCGAAAAGCAAAATAATTAGAGATCCTCTGTAGCTCCATTCAAGTCAATAGAGTTACGTCAATTTACATGAGCTGAGATTCTGGCTCCAGAGGTTTATGCTGTTGACTTGTACTCCTATATCTCAAAAGAAATATTTGCATAAGATTCAGGTAATTACAGTGTAGAGTTCACCTACTGAGTTACGTTAACATTCGATGTGACATCCAGCAACTATTCAGAAACATGCTGAACAATCCCTCCCCTTACCATGTGCCTTCTCAAACATTCAAGAAAGCTATTTCACAGCTCAAAAAAGGCATGAGCAGAAGAGTAATGAAGCAAACTGAGGAGGGTCTAACTGTCATTCTGTCATCCCCATAGGTAGATCACTGATTAAATAATGGTTACCATGTCAGTTACAGCACATTGAGCAATATGCCAGAGTATCCGACCTGCAAATCTACCAAGCCTGCTATGCCTACAGCAATGCAAACATTATTATAATGAAAGTTCCAACTTTGTTCATTAAAGATTTTTGAAAAACATCAATATGAACCTACCGAAGATGACAATGAGATGAAACTCAGATTTAGGCGATAGCTTATGACTGAGCATTACATTCATTATAGTAGAAGAGTTAATGGTATTAGTGGTATCAAAAAACTGGGGGTTACAGAAGACTCCAAAGTATGAGTCCATAATGTACCTGGATTTACACACTGCTTAAATTTACTATTAAACTGTAAAGTGGTAGAAGTTCTATTGCTTGAGACTTGGTCAAGCACAAGAAAAATATTCTGTAATGAATAAGAAGCACTGGTAAATATGTGTACTAGATTTTTTTTTAAACTTTGAGAACTATGATCCCACTATTCACTTTTTAAATAACAATTTCCTGAGTGACCATGTACTGAAAATGTGAGTAGTATAAGATAAGAATTGTGAAAGGTACATACAGTCAAAAAAAATTATCCCATCAATTAACCACAGGAAAAAGACAGCTTCTTGAAACCACTAGCTGAAAACAAAGGTTCAAACTTGTTGGGCTGCTACATTCCTCTGAGGTCTCTAAAAGCCATACATACCTATGTTGGCAAGAAGAAGATCTAAAAAATGGATACATTTCTCATTCCTACCCACTCAAATGTTGCGGCAAATGTAAGGCAACATCTTCCTCTTTTCTGAAATAGTTTTTCAGAAAGTCAGTTACAAGTTGCCAGATGTGTGCATATCTTAGTGAGGAAAAGTGAAATCAAGATAGTGTCTCCTGTGAGGCCAAAAGATACTATGCTAGGGTGAACAAGGCCCAGGCACCACTTAAATCCCAGTTAAACCCTAAAGAATAAGATTTGTGTTAAATCTCTGCACAGGGCTGAAATTCACCTATAGTGATGGTCACATTAATTTTTTTTAAAAGTTAGTTTGTAGAGCCTGTAATTCTAAACCCACTGAAATCAACTGGAGCCTTTTGATCAGGTCACAACACGTCCTGGGATATCACAATCAGTAGACAAAGAATATAAAGAATTCTTGTGGTCAACATATCCTGACCAATGTCTAAAGGACAAAACACATGCCATACTTTCACCCATACAGATACCTATGAGACTTCACCATAGGTCAATTGCTTGGCATACAAAGCTCCGATCCTTCCCTCACTGAGGTCAATAGGAATCTTTTCCAAGTATTTTAATGAGAATTGGCTTGGCTCCTAAGTGAACTAGGAGACTCAGCCTTTCGACCAGTTTTATTCTCAATTTTTTCAGGTTGGTGACCCCTTTTTCAAAGTCAAAAATTGTCACCGCTCTCTTACTTTTTTTTTACTCTTATTTTTACAGAAAATGTATCCGTAATAACAATGATAAGCCATACAACTTAGTGGTGTGCGTGTGTTTCGATTACATTTGACCTCACAAACTCTGAATGTTTTGGTTGCCCCAAAATTATTCTGGAAAATTTATTGTCTTTAAGACTAACATTTTCAATGCCTTGCAACCCCTCTAATCCCCCAGATTGTTTTTGTGACCCCCCTGTGGGTCATGACCCACTGGTAAAAAAAGCACTGCTGTAGACAAAGGAAGAGCTGGAAGAAAGTTACTCTTTTACCTCTCATCTCCTTTGAAGCTTCAGGTGAAGGAGGGTTGTACTGAGCTTAAGCAATCACACTGAATGCTTTTTTTCATCCACTAGGCAAGGCCAGTTCTTTGGAAGCCTCCAAGTGTAAAACCAAACCTTTCAGTGGTAATCTCAGCCTCCTTTTCTTAAGAAGAAAGTACCTTGTGTGACCATGCGTCTGTCTGCCTTGAAAAATGTGATTTTTCTGTATGCAAAAATATTAGGAATTATATCTGTTTTGGGGATGTGCCAGAATTTAACTCATCATGCTTTTCTGTTTGTGAGTACTATGAAAAAATAATGAGATATAAAAATGTTTCTGTAACCATGAAACAGAACTCATTTACCTTTGTAATTTTCTATTAATCTACTACTAGAATTCATTTTGCATTTAATTTAGCTCTCAGATGGTTTAAAACTGTGTCTTTGGTCTTTACACGTTTGTGGTCCAGTCTTGTCAAGCTTTTTCATCTTCTTTATGTTCATTTATTTTAACTTTTACTGGTCTTCTAGCAAATCCTTTATCCTTTTTATTACAAGAGCATGAAATTTTATCATCCCCTAGAGCTTTGTTAGTCAGCTGCTACCAGGTTCTTAACCTTAGTTAATTTATTCCTTCATTTTTGACTTTCAGATATGGAGCATGCTTTAATATTTTGTTTTTGAATATGAAAGCAACTCTTATTAAGTAGGTTTATTGCATTAATAGATTTTTATTTCATCTTTTACAGTTGGGTTTAGGTCTCCTGCTAGTTATACTGCATATCACTTTGCATGACCATTTATAATTTTGCATAATATAATTTAAATTTTAATATAAGAAAATGTGGGTACTTGTCCAATACTGTTCACAATACTCATAAATGATCTGTAAAAAGGGGTAAACAGTGAGGTGGCAAAATTTGCAGATGATACAAAACTACTCAAGATAGTTAAGTCCGAAGCAGACTGCAAAGAGTTACAAAGGGATCTTAGAAAACTTGGTGACTGGGCAACAAAATGGCAGATGAAATTCAATGTTGATAAATGCAAAGTAATGCACACTGGAAAACATAATCCCAACTATACATATAAAATGATGCGGCTAAATTAGCTGTTACCACCAAAGAAAGAGATCTTGGAGTCATTGTGGATAGTTCTCTGAAAACATCCACTCAATGTGCAGCAGCAGTCAAAAAAGCTAACAGAATGTTGGGAATCATTAGGAAAGGGATAAATAATAAGACAGAAAATATCATATTGCCTCTTTATAAATCCATGGTATGCCCACATCTTGAATACTGTGTGCAGATATGGTCATCCCATCTCAAAAACGATCTACTGGAAATGTAAAAGGTACAGAAAAGGGCAACTAAAATGATTTGGGGTATGGAAAAGCTTCCATAGGAGGAAAAATTAATAAGACTGGGACTTTTCAGCTTAGAAAAGAGACAACTAACAGAGGATATGATAGAGATCTATAAAATCAGACTGATGTGGAGAAAGTAAATAAGGAAGTGTTATTTACTCCTTCTCATAACACCATAACAAGGGAGTCATCAAATGAAATTAATAGGCAGCAAGTTTAAAACGAACAAAAGGAAGTATTTCTTCACACAACGGACAGTCAACCTGTTGAACTCCTTGCTAGAAGATGTTGTGAAGGCCAAGAGGGTTCAAAAGAGAACTATATAAGTTCATGGAGGATAGGTCCATCAATCGCTATTAGCCAGGATGGGCAGGGATTGCTGTTTGCCAGAGGCCGGGAACGACTGATGGAATGGTTCACTTGATGATCACCTGTTCTGTTCATTCCCTCTGAAGCACCTGGCATTGGCCACTCTTGGAAGACGGGATACTGGGCTAGATGGACCAATGGTCTGACCCAGTATGGCCATTCTTATGTTCATATAAAACAGAACTATTAAAAAGCAGATGAACAAAGAGTTAACACAAGCTACATCACAATACACAGCACATTACTAGTTGCACAGTAGCTGAAGTATCAAATGCTTGTTTGAGGTATTACCTTTTTTTTTCTTTTTAAGTTTACATGATTTTCTATTAGTCTTTAATGCTAATAAAATGATATTTTCATTTCAGAACAGGTAAGTGTGCCCATGATTTCCATTCCGTAATGTGATATATGTGCTATTCCACCTACTGTATTTATTTGTGTGTGTGTGCGCGTATGAGAGAGAGAGATTGAGAGAAACTGACTCCAATCCCCTCAGAATTTTGCTTCTGGTCCACAGGGAGCTAACATTTAACATGATTAATTTTCTTTTTTAAAGAAATGAACATTTCTTTGTCAGGTAGAAGCTTTTACTCATTCTGACATGAAGCTTTCATACAGCAAAAATATTACTAATACTATTTTGCCTCTAAAGTGCATTTGTTATCAATATGCACTTAAACTAGTGATCAAGAGTTGGTGGGAGAGACACCTGCTCTGCATTTCTTATCTGTTTAATACCTTAGGGATGCATCACTTAATAATTTAGTGCTAAACCATTTAGCATTTTAGCCCATCATCTCTTATATTACACATAGGATTTCAGTAATGTCTGATAAAATTATGTGTTAGCTGCCTTATGTGTGTGTAAAACTTAATAAGTCTTCTCTCCCCTCCCCAGTTTAATAACTGATTTCTTACATTTATGGATGTGAAATTTTATTGCTCATGGATATAGTTTGAGCCTAAATCTTCATATCTTATAAATTGATTTTTAGTTTCCTTTTTGACCTTATGAATTTCAATCAGACATTGACCTCTTGTTGCTCGTGAATCTGACTGATTTAATGCCATATAACAATAATACTATAGAAAAGCATTATCATAAGAGCCCACAGGGTTTGCTGAAACCATAACTAGATTTTGGAGGCCTCTAGCAATAATAATTCTTGACCCAAGACTATTCTTTAATGCCTTCATCCTTTCCTGTTCTGGACTGGCCAATCCTTGTTATAGCACAGTCGAGAAAAGCAGTGGAGATTCCCAGGAGGCTATGAGCTAAAATTGTATATAAAAGATGGTGCTGAATATACTCAAGTAATGAGAAGCATATAAAAGGCTAATTGTATCTGGATTTGTCATGTTTGGAAGTGAAGGGGAAAGAGTATATAGGAATCTTTTGTTGTAAAATTACTATTTTTGAATGTTCAAGCTCTCTAAAAATAAAAAATTAATATTAATTATCTTTACAGATTGTATCATTATGCTTCAGTCTATTATTGTGACAGCAGCCTATGTGGAGGGACTTAAACTATTGTGCCTTTGTTTGCTTGGCTATACTAATTTAATTTAATTACTTATATGCTTTACTGAATAACTGGATTTACTGAATAACTGGGTGTTGATGTTCATTATTCCTATCAGAAAGACTCCGAAAGCAAAAATAAAAGTGTGAAGGATGTAGGGGCTGCTTGGTATTAATGTATTAATACTGTATGTGGTCGAGTTATGGGAAATGTTTACCATATGCATATGGGGAGTTGATTTAATAGCAGGGTTATTGGGAAACCAAAAGGAAGCCAACATAATGGATCAAGATAAAACACCTCCTGATAAACAGATCAGGTGGTTAAACGACCATTAAGAGCTATTAGCTGTGAAGACTCTACTTCCAAGCGCTTGCCAAAGTTACACAGCTGTTTTGCCAAGGCTGGGAACTGACAGATAAAAAGGATTATAAACAGTTAAAACTTCTTTCCTTTCCCAGAGGTGGGGGAGGATAGTTGTCAGGCAGCTGTTCAGGAGGAGCAGACAGACAGACAGACAGACAGACTGTCACTTGGGGGGTCTGAAGAAGCTAGGATTTTCCTAAGCTTTCAGGGGATGGTAAGCCTTAGGTAAGATAGGTAGTGTATAGATTGTTCCTGTTAAAACCCTTTTCTCGTATTCTTTTCTGTGTGCCTACTGTTAAGATTAAACAATACTTTGTTTTAAGAAAGCTGATGGGTTGCTGGTCACAGCCCCTGAAGGGAAGACTTGCAGGTGCCATACTCAGTCAAGCCTGCTGAGTAAACTTGGTTGGTATACTGGGTGCTGTGGACCAGGGCCCAGTCTGACAGTGGGAGAAACACAGGATTCCATCTCAGAGAAGGTAAGGGCAAAAGACATACACTTGGGAGTGTACACTGCTTATTAAGGGACCTGCTCATCTCAAATGATTGATAGTTGAAGCCTGGATTCAGAACTCATTTGGACCATGAAAACCTAAAAATCTGCCTGACATGCTGCTCATAGACTTTAAGATCAGAAGGGACCATCATGATTATCTAATCTGACCTCCTGCACATTGCAGGCAAAGAATCTCACCCATCCATTCCTGTAATCAACCCCTAACCTTTGGCTGAGATACTGAAGCCCTCAAATTATGATTTAAAAACTTCAAATTACAGAGAATCCACCACTTATCCTAGTTTAAACCTGCAGGTGATTCATGCTCCATGCTGCAGAGGAAGGCAAAAACAAAACAAAAAAAACAAAACAGGGTCTCTGCCAATCTGAGGGAAATTCCTTCCCAACCTCAAATATGTCAGTCAGTTAGATCCTGAGTATGTGGGCAAGACCCATAGCCAGACACCTGTGAAAGAATTCTTTGTAGTAACTCAGAGCCCTCCCCAGTCAGTGTTTCAGTTGCAAACCAAAGCTGTAAGCTTTATGGTGATGATGTATCTGTCCACCATGTATTACTATAGTCATAAATGGCTGTCTCCGCAACATATGCAGAACTGTCATATCTGTACCCTTTGCATCCAATAAGTCTATATTTTTTAAAGTTTTACAGTTAAATTAGCCTTTTGTGTGAAGGACCATCAGGAGGACAGACTGGTGCCTGCTACTCAGACTCCTGGAAATTGTTGCTTCATCCTGCCAAGACAGGGGAAGCAGGAGGTGTCCCTCTCTCTTCTCGTTAAGGATGCCATGCCCTTGATGTCTGGTATTTAAAAATTAATTAAAAATGAAGACCTCTTTAAGGCTGTCCAAAGATACACTGGCACAGAGCCACTTCCATTTGTCTTTCCTTGGAGAGTTCTGCCCTGCATACTGATACCACTGGACTTTATCAGCATGCCCAGGCTTGTTCTAAATAGAGACTATTCAACCAAGATCCCAGTCAGTAGTTAGATCCATATAGGCTAGTGGATTTCAACCTGTGATCTGCAGACCCCTGAGGGTCTGAAGACTCTGTCTAAGAGAGTCTGCGAAAGGTTGTCATTACCATAGAACAGTGGTTTTTAACTGGGAGTCTGCAAACTATGTCTAAGATTTCGAAAGGGCTCCACACTTCCATTTGAAATGTTTTAGGGGTCTGCAAATGAAAAAGGTTGAAAACCACTGATATAGGTTAACCATTGCAACCGTACTGCATTTCACTGAAGTGAATGGGACTCCACCAGACACAAGGATTCACCTGTATAGATCTGACTGAGGGATGAGGGCTCATATTGGGTTTTTTGGAAAGAAGTCAGGGTTCAAAACATCATTTAAGGTCCAAAAGTAAAAAACTAGGTGTAACTCTCATGAAATCAATCCCAATTCCTCTCTTTTAACAACCCTCACACTGACCTTTTTCTAAACATCACCATGCCCCTAGTCTTTGTGATAGGTAATATTTTTAAAGTGCTACATTTTGAAAATTAATGTCTTGGTGGATCCAGGGAAAGGTAATTTGCAATCTGACAGGCCGGTAGTCTGAAATCTAAGCATACCAGCAGAGTTGTTCCATATTACTTTACCATGCTTAGAGTAGACTGCTAAGGATATTGAAAAATGGGGAAAACCCTGCCAAGTCATTTCACCTTCTATGAGCTATTTAAATTATTTATTGTCATTTAAGGTTATCAATTTTCTGTGTGTACTTGAGGTTATGTTATCTAATATGAATGAGACTGTTTGGCTTTGCCTTTTTTATCTAGTGTTTCTCATTGTTTGTAATAATTTTGCTGTTTCAAACATGTTCTTATTTACCTGCTGCTAAAAAAATCTTCTCATTTCGGAATGATGGACCCAGCATCAGCATTATTGCAAATAATGATTACAAAATATCAGGAAAGTTAAGGATTCAATTCAGGGTAGCATACGAAGATTTAGAGACCAAATTTTTAACATTGCACACATGCAATCATTTCCCTAATTTACTCATATAGTTAACAAAATTGTGAATGCAAATGAGCCATTCTGTTTGTCTGCACATAGAATCATAGAATCATACAGTTGGAAGGGACCTCAGGAGGTCATCTAGTCCAACCCCCTGCTCAAAGCAGGACTAACCTCAGCTAAATCATCCCAGCCAGGGCTTTGTCAAGCTGCAGCTTAAAACCCTCCAAAGATGGAGATTCCACCACCTCCCTAGGTAACCCATTCCAGTGCTTCACCACACTCCTAGTGAAAAACTTTTTCCTAATGTCCAATCTAGACCTCCCCCATTGCAACTTGAAATCATTGATCCTTGTTCTGTCATCTGCCACCACTGAGAACAGCCTAGCTCCATCCTCCCTGGAACCCCCTTTCAGGTAGTTAAAGGCTGCTATCAAATCCCCCCTCATTCTTCTCTTCTGCAGACTAAACAAGCCTAGTTCCCTCAGCCTCTCCTCATAAGTCTTGTGCTCCAGCCCCCTAATCATTTTTGTTGCCCTCTGCTGGACTCTCTCCAACTTCTCCACATCCTTTTTGTAGTAGGGGCCCAACACCGGACACAATACTCCAAATGCGGCCTCACCAATGCCAAATAGAGGGGAATAATCACTTCCCACGATCTGCTGGCAATGTTTCTATTAATGCAGCCCAATATGCTATTAGCCTTCTTGGCAACCAGGGCACACGGCTGACTCATATCCAGCTTCTTATCCACTGTAACACCCAGGTCCTTTTCTGCAGAACTGCTGCCTAGCTCGTCAGTCCCCAGTCTGTAACTGTGCATGGGATTCTTCCATCCTAAGTGTAGGACTCTACACTTGTCCTTGTTGAACCTCATCAGATTTCTTTTGGCCCAATCCTCCAGTTTGTTTAGGTCCTTCTGTATCCTATCCCTACCTTCCAGGTATCTACCACTCCCCTTAGCTTAGTGAAGTTATCTGACCTGTGTGTGCAATCCTAGTAAATGCATGTATTAAATTTGGAACATTATGATATGAGAATTTCATTCATGCAATTGCATGCATTATCCTTTTTTTTTTCTTTTAATTAAAAAAATCTGCCCCAGATGGTTTTCTGATGCTGTTAGAAATGTGTTTTACACATATGACTTCAAGAATTTCCTAGACTGGGCTGGAAATGTTACAAGACTTTCTTGTCATATTTTTATAGTTACTGCTAATTTGGGTGCAAAACAAGAGATGAAAGCATGCTTGATTCTTTTATTTTACATTTACCAAACTTCTTTGAACCTCCAAAAATGTTGGTTTTGGTTTGATTCAATGTTTGGTCAATTCCTGAACCATTTTGTCCATCAAAAATTGCCTTCAAACAAATGAGTGTAACTCATGTTGCGTATATTAACCTATAAAGTGGTAAATGTTTTAGATCCTGGTATCTGAAAGACCGTTTTCTCCCTTGTATGATATGAATGTAGCTGAGCAAAGGCATTGGAATTATATGTCCCTACCTTAGAACTGTGCAAATAACTGTTTTTTCAGCTCTCTGGCAATTTTGAAAAATCATGGAAGGAATTGTTTTGATTTTGAGCATTTAACTTTATTTCTTCTTAATAAAATCAAAGGAAATTTCAAAACAAAAAGTTACTTTGAATTGGAAAATTAAAATATTTTGTTTCAAAATGTTGAAATGAAAATATTTTGACTTTTTCAGATTCTGTGTTTTGTTTTTGTTTTTCTTTAAGGATACAATTTGGCAAAACTGACATAGATTCACAAAATGTTTCTATGTCTCTGAATCTGCATTTTTCACTGAGAAAAGATTTTGGCCAAACAATTTCACCCAGCTCTACCAAAGATTTTAATTAGAAGACCTAAAGGCAGAATGTTTTCAGGGAGGGCTCCTCAGTGCTGGAATTTGACTTGGGTTTATAGAATCTGAATTTATCTGTGGCGGTTCTAATCTATCTATTTAAATGGCCTATAAATGGTAGCTGATCTTCCTCCTCTCTCTAGGGTTAAGGAGGGCTAAGTGACAGGGAGACTATGCAGGGAGAGAGGGTTGGTTTGACTGGAGCAAGGGAGTCTGTACATGTGAACATTGCTTCAAATTGTATTTTGAAGGTATATTTTCAACAGATGAACCTGCTCCTTTAGTAGATGGAGTGGCTTATTTTAAATAAACCAGTAAAATGAATGAATAAAATAATGCAGCAGAGGGCAGGAGGGAGGGGAAAGAGAAATATCTTCTCATTGCTGTTCCCAACCAGTGGCTTGATATAGTACTGAACAATCAGATTTGCTAAGGATCATCAGATCTTCCTTCTTTTCTTCTTTTTTCGTTCTTCAGCAACAAGAATCTATGTTGATTTCCTGGTGTCCTTTCTAGTTACTCTGTGTTACTCATAACAGCAGCGCAGTGGTAGCTGCCAATACAAATTTAATCTTTTCTGTTTATTCTGTAGTGTCCTGTCAAAGCAGATAAGCCTGCTTTGCATTAGAGCTCAAAATTTAATTGTGGGAAAATGATGAGTCACTCCAGTTAAGGTAAACCAATGTCTGTGTCAGAGGGTTTTCTTCTGATGTGCAAAGCAATGAAATGACATTATAACCACGGGCCAAATTCACTGCAACTGACACAGGGAGGTGTAATTTGCACTTTCCCATGCCAGCAAGTCCTCTTGTGCCAGGGAAGAGAGTCATTCAAGGATCAAATTAGAAGAAACAAAAGAAAATAGTAGTGCTAGTCTCCCAAGCTTTGCTCACCAACCAACTTCTACCCACTTGACATGCCAAACTGAGAATTCAAAACACGATGCCACCCACAATAGATCGTACAAGCTATTGACCATAGATAATCCTACCTCTTTCTTGCCTGTTTTTGCCAGCAAAGAAACAATAAAAAATGTTGACACCGAGTGATCATCATTAGGCTTCAGGATTAACACCAGTTTTAGAGTAATGGAGGCAGTTCACACTTTTCAGAGGGTTTGTGGCACTCAAAACCATCTTCAGAAGGTCATCTTTCTATTTCTATTTCTCCTTTGCCTCATTAGCATTCACCATTCCTCCACAAGAGTTCTGTGTAGTTGTGCTGGTCCCCCTACAACCAAGCCAAAGTCCTCTTCTGCTTCCAGTTTAAAAGCTCAATTCACATTTGCCGAATGCCTTTATCCTTTCAGGAGAAAACACAGAGTGAGCCAGACGTTTAAGAACACGACTGTTAGCCTCCAAGAGTTTTGGCTTGGCTAGATGCTACATTTTCTGACGTAAACTCTCCATTCCACTGTACTGTTGCAATGACAATGACTTCAGGAGGGTGCACCAGTGTAACAACGTTGTGAAGTAGGCCCAATCCATCAGAACCTTGGACGCGTTCCACCTCTGTCATACACTTCTGGCAGCACAAGGCAGCCAGAGCCTCATGCTGCTGTTTAGCTGAGGGTTCCTCAGATGGGGTAGAGCTGGTGTAGCCCTCTCCTTCCCAGTCCCCAGCACAGGAAGCATTCTAGGAGTTAAAGAAGTGTGTCCAGAGAACCATTCTGTTCCACCCGTCTGTGGATGAGGGAATGGCCCTTCGGAGCTGTGGGCAATCAACTGTAATTTACAGCATGCCAGCGACTGCTCTCAGCTGAGCACCAGCCCTAGGATGAGAAAGATGGAAAATCATCTTAAAGCCACTTCTTCTCTGTTGCCCTGCCTCCATGAATGTAACTCATCTGCAGTTGAGGATCTAGCCCATTATCTCCATGCCAGAGCCAGTTTTCTTCACTATTTTTGCTCTTTAAATGCCTTCCTCTCCTTTTCTCTGCATCTTTTCTTCCACGGTGCACATGAAACAAAAGAACAAATCTGACTGCAAAGCAATTTGTCTAGTGAAGAGTCTTTTCATATATTTCTGTATCTGTCCCATCTGACACAGGCAGTAGGTCAGAACATGCGCAGTATTTTTGTATTAACAAGAGCCATGGTACTAATACCTCCTGTGCATGCTTTACAGTCACCTCATTCAGAATAAATCTCTGTCTTATCAACATGCTCATACTCCCAGCTGTTCATCTGTTCTCTAGAGAAAGTTCAAAATCCAAGGCACTTGCTGGACTCGGTAGGAGACCCAAGCTGGGACTCAAAACGCTCTCATCCCAGATGTCCAAGATAATTACCAGACTTGTCTGGTTGGTTTTTTGTTTGTTTGTGGTTTGTTTGTTTTTTGTTAAACAAAACCATGCAAGAATGTGACCCATTTTTGTATTTGTTTCAAACTCCAAATTCATAGCAGGTTTGAGAAAAGGTTATTTAAGCAGAGAAAGGATGGTCTTGTATTTAAGGGACTGGACAGAGGTCTGTTCCCAGCTATGCCACTGACTTCGGTGCCTCTACAGGTAAGTCTTTTTACCTCTCTGTGCTTCAGTTCCACATCTGTAAAATGAGGTTTAAAGAATTTAACTTCCTTTTATCCTCAGAGCAGTGGTTACATACACTTCTAAAACCTTTTTCTGTTAATTAGCAAATACTAACTATTTCATTATTCCTGGTAAATTCTGTTTGGAGGAATAACTTCTTGGGTCTCTGTGTATAGGAGAAGTCAAGGGAATCCTGGCAGGACTTGATTTGAATATGACACATACAAAATTAGTTCTAGAGTAAAATTTTCAAAACTGCCTAAGTGACAGTCACTCAGGACTAAATCTCACTGAAATTCAATGGAACTTGGCTTCCAAGGTTCAGATTGACAAAGCTATTTAGGTGTCTAAATAGCTTTGTCAATCTGGTGCCGAGTGACTAAGTCACTTTTGAAAATGAAACCTACGCTCCTAAATCGCTTAGGCACTTTTGCAAATTTGACCCTAATCGTTATTTTGTTAAGGAATGTGCTGATATCGCTGCTGTTGAGTGGTTGTGTTCATATACAGATTGATTATTGTAAAAATAGGGAGCATCCCTTACACACCTTCGAAAATACCAGGCCTAATTTCTACTTGTGGACTCTTGTTATATATCGTCTGAGTTGTCACTTCTTAACAAGGATGACGCTATTGGCTTAAAGACAGATGACAATCGCTACTGGGATGAAGGGTTAATAAGTAATAACAGTTAATAAGGGGTCAGAAAAGAGAGAGGTGGGTTGATGTTAACTTGGTTTTCTTTCAGAAAAACCGTGAGACCCCGTCATGGTGGTTTTGCCATATCCTAAGGATGTTGCTGCTGCTGCTCTTTGTCCATATTAAACAATGGGTTATTCCTGTAGGAGGACTAAATGCTGACTTCTCTGGGAGTGAGTTTAGCCGTGTTTGATGTTATGGCCATGCTGCATTGCTTGAAAATATTTTTAAAGGAAGATTTCACATTCTACATCTTGCATTTCTGGCAACATGTGATATAATTTGTTGCTGTTCTTGGAAAGTGTTAATTGGCTGATCTGCCCCTTTAAAGACCAGAGAGCCTGGGGCCAGTCAGCCCTATTCAATTATTAGATCCACCTGGGAAGGGGTCAGATGTTGCTATAAAAAGGCTGAGAGAAGTGAGTTGGAAGGAGTTGCAGGATGGAGAAGGGCTCCTGCAGAGGCCCTGAAGAAGGGTGATTGAAGGGAAGGGAGAGGCAGACTGCATTCCTTTCAGCACAGAGAGGCAAGAGGAAAAGGTTCTGGGAATTCTAGGCCAGAGTGGACAGAGGAACTGCTTTGTTTTGATGTTTTGACTAAGGTTAGTATTTGAGTTAATAAACAGTGCCTGGAAGGGGCCTGAAAGAGACTTGGGCATGGCAGTGAGTGCTTCCTGAGTTGGGAAGACAGGCCAGCGGCCTACAGAAAGCCTGTATCCCCAGATGACTGCATTAGGAAGGGTTGAGTTAACTGTTCTTTTAGTGTTGGACATCAAACAAAGGTTGAAGAGTCATAATTGTCCATCCTTCACTGAGGCTAGTAAAATGGTAGCTGTTAATGTCTAGTCTATTTATGATATGTTTGCAAATGAATGCATCTCTGATCTTCATCCACATTGCTTTATATTCTGGTAATCTATACAATTTTCTGTTTGAAAGGTATCCCATTTCAAGTGTAAAAAACTTCACACTGGTGAGATGAAGTGAATGAGTGTCTATAGGATATTCAAGTGATTGGTTCTCTGCACAGAAGTGAATTTGATCCCTAGTAAATTAAATTTGTGCTTATAACCAAGCAGACCTTTGCTAAAAAAATTAAAATTCTCTTTCATACATAACCCATGAAAGGGTTATTCTGAAAGAAGTTGCTTGACCAACTCCTTAGAACAGAAATTTCAATTTTAAAACTATTTTAGAGCCTTAAGCATAGTATATTCAGTGATTTACCATTTGATCAAACAATATAGTTGAATTAATGGAGCCTATTAATCATGAAATGTAAAATAGTTTGTAGCTTTTTGGGTGCTTTTTCTGGATGGACTTTTTTTTTTTTTTTTTTTTAACTTTTGAGGAAAATCAGTAAAGGGGATTTATATAATTCTGTGGTACTACCCAGAAAGATAACATGTATCACTTTTCAGAGAGCATAGAGAAATTGGAATATGATTAGCAGTGTGAAATATTTGTATCAAAATGCAAAATTTAAGATATTTTGCATTTTTTTCACAAAGTCAAAAACAGGCCCTATTTCATGGACAATTTCCCTATGATACCTTAAATTTGTTAACAAAAATGGGTCCGTTTATAAATTTAAGTTGCTCCCATTTTCCACGCAAAGATGAAACTTATGTTTTTGCACATCTGTGGTGAAAATATAGATATTCTGTTGAAACTGCAATGAGAATGAAAACTGAGGATATCAGAAACCACAAGGAACAAAAAAATGTCATATGAAATTCCATTAAACAGATAATGAAGCTCTAGTTATAACTTGAATGATACTGAATCTCTGACAAAACATTTGGGCACTCCATAGATATCTTGCAAGCTATGGTCCCATTATAAAACATGCCGTGCACTATAGACCATTGAAAAGATGTGCATTGGTTTGGATGCATTAAATAATATTTGGCAAACTTTAGACGTGTGCCCAAAGTAGAATGAAATCTCATTTCTGCTGTCTCTCTGACAACTAAAATTATTGTATGCAGTATAGTTGTAGCTGTATCGGTCCTAAGATATTAGAGAGACAAGGTGAGTGAGGTGATATCTTTTATTGGACTAACTTCTGTTGGTGAGAGAGACAAGTTTTTGAAAGTTTCTTTCTCTCACCAACTGAAGTTGGTCCAATAGAAGACGTTATCTCACCCACCTTGTCAACCTAGATTGTTGATGTGTGGGGCCAGCAATAGAGGCAGCTGGAAATAAAACATAGAATGTAATTTCCAATTGGATTTCAGAAGGCAGAGTGAGCACAGGGGTGCTGATGTAACCACCATTAACAAAGAACTTTGAAGTGGGCAAGTCCAGTTTCATGATGCAACTTTCCAATTCCCAGTGAGAATGCAAAATGATGGAACTGAAAAGGTGACTCTAGAAGAAAGATATTTTTATGGTTCATAAGTAAGCATTTTAGAGAGTAAATTGATAGTTGCTGTATGCAACACAATTTCTCTTGTAAAGTGTAGAAAAGTGATAAATTCACTCAAAGTCTGAATAGTCTGAGTTCTTTCCGAGCTAAATTTTTCAAGAGATTTATCTAAAGGCGCCCCCAAAATTGAGCTCTTAAGCTGTGCTCTGAAATTTGCAAGTGCGTTTTTTTTGCATGCACAAAAACTTGCATTTGTGCACGTAAATTAGGTAGCGTCACAAGTCCAGAAGTCATTAGGAAGCTTGATTTTTATTTTTAAAAGTGGTTGGAAGTACATGCAGCCTTGTGCATACACTTCTATGCATAATTTGTCACTTGTGCATTCCGGTTGGTAGAGTTCACATGCAAGTGTTTTAAACCCACTTGTACATGCACATACTCAATTTCATGTGCACAAGAAAAAACATACCGTGAGCATGCAGGTGCACACAGATATACAAAGAGTTCTCTGACTTCTGATTTTAAAATTGGGAATTAGGTGCACAAATGCCCATTTGTGTAGACAAAATACCTTTGTGGTTCAAATGCAGGTTTTTACACACACAAACATGCACTGCAAGATATTTCAGTCACAATTAATTAAACACTTAATGTAATGATTGGGCCTGTTTCTTACCTCACTTATGACAGATTTAAACCAGGGTAAGTCTATTAATTTGATGAGTTGCTCCTAATGATTGTAGAAAAGATGAGAACCAGGCCCATTAATTTCATATACCAAAAATAATAGAAAATTTCAAGTTCTAAAAATTCCTTTTTTTCTCATTGATTACAAATAAAGAGAGAAACCCATTGTCTGTCACCTTTAAACCACAGTATGCACCAGTCTTTTGGCCATTTATTTAAGTTCCCCACAGTCTGCCTGATTATTGAGATTTTTGATCCTCTGATTATTTTGTAATCCCTGAAATCCATTTTGTAAAACCTTCAGTCTGTTTCTAATGAGGTCATTCCTATGGATCAAAAATGTCTTGCTTCTTTCATCCCTGCTCTACCTTGACAGTCCTTGCTACCCCTTCTCTAACATCCTGACTTTGCTCAAGTGTAAATTAGGAGTAACTCTATTGAAATCAATGGAATTATACCAGTGTAAAACTAGGGTGTGTGAGAGCAGAATCAAGTCTGCTGCCTCAGATTCTTATGCTGTAGCTTTTCTGCACAGTTACTTTAGTCTTGTTACTCTCTGCTGACTAACTTGAATTTTGACCCTTTATCTCCAATAAGTTCTCTTCTTTGTGAATTCTGAATCTAGAGTCCAGTGAACTTTACCGTAAAAAGACCTTGCTTTTTTACAGTGGGATAAAGTAAAAAGTCTTTAATATATTTTGTTAAACCTATATGCATTTTGGTTTTGTCATGTTATGACTTACCGTGAAGTAATGCACCATAAATTCACAGAATTTATGTCTCTGTGCCTGACGGCAAGTGCCAGAATGGACATGCTCATTGGGAAATTCAAGGCACCTGGTCCCATGGAAAACCTTTTTTAGCAGGTACATTGTCAGCTAGTCCTAAATGCATACAAAATCGAATGAAAGAAGTGTCTGGAAATTTGCATCATGTAACAGGGACCCTAGTGACACACATGATGCTGCCTGTGACACATTTTGTAATGCAACCCTGACTAGTGAGAGGTTTTGTCACTGCTTGTCCTGTTATTCTGACTGCTTTCAAATGTTCTGCTGCTGTAGTTCCCTGTCTGGACACCGAGCCAGCATACAAGCATGGACTGTCTATATATTGAGCGGCATTGGTTCAGTAACTGACTCCTCCAGCAGCCTGCTTGTTACCTCATAGTCACACTCTGGTCTCCAGCAGACTTGGTTACTACTAGCCAAGTGACCCCAACGAACTCCCAGTCCAAAATGTCCTCCAAACCATCTGCCCCTGAAGTGCCCAGCTCTCTCCTGGAACATTCAGAGAATTAATAAGGTTTGTTGCTTCTTTACAGAGAGAAAAGCACAGCTTATTATTTGAACTGAAGTTAATCATCACTTCAATTCAAACACAGCACGGGATTGGTTTAGATTCAAAGTAAAACAAATGTATTAACAAGAAGAGAGAGGTTTTAAGTGAGTTCAAGTACAAGGGATAAAGACAAAATGGTTACAAGCAAATAAAAGTAAAATACACTTTCTAGTGGCTAAGACCTCAACCAGCTACAACCTTGGTTCAAGGTAGTGTTTTTACCGGTCTTTCTTCTTCCCAGCCATGGCTGACTTTCTCTCAGGCAGAACCTTCCACAGAAGAACTAAGTGCTGGTTTCCTTTGTCTTCTCCTCTCGTGAAAGTTCATTGCCGAAGAAGGATTTTCACTTATAGTCCATTCCCAGAGACTTCAACTACCTTGATTGAAGGACCTATCCATCTCTAGTGCCTTTTATCTGCCCAGTGATGGATGCCAAGGTGGCTTCTTCTCCCTCCTTATGTCTTCCCAAACTCATTGTTTTGTTCCCAAACTCAGGATGACCTCATACTGTTCTTCCCTTCCTGTGAACTTCCCATTCCGCTGCTGATATGTAAATAGGGTTTCCACTGTTTTGATTCCACCATGCTTAATTTACATAGATGATAGATAGATAGCTGTGTTCTCTCCTGTTTGGGTGAAAACCTGTTTCTCTCCCTTTATTTAGTCACAGACTTTAAAGCATAATATTAGTGAGTAGTCATAATTCCTTATATAGTGTTAATGCAAACATTTCACATTGATATTAATCACCAGTGTGTCATCTGTTTGCATATGATACATTGCATGACCCATTTTAGATAAAGTTTATGACAACAGAGAGTTGGGGTATGCTGGGCTGAGTTGACATTCAGTGCTACATAGCAGGGAGTCCCTTGCCATCTGATACTGGGGTGCTTTTAGGGTCACATCTCCCCACTTACAAAACTGCAGGAGAGTTAACCATCCCCTTTTCTGAACAGGGCATCTGTCACCATATTTTCTTTCTCCTTTATATGGAAAAAACCGGTTTTGTCGTCTTTGTCCGTTCACAGTCTCCAGACATCATTTCTGTAATTTCAGCTACAAACATTTCATAGTGACATTAATGACCAATGTTTTATTAGATTTCAAATATACTACATGTCACCTTTTAAATAAATACCATGACACCAGTGTGTGAGGTGTAGTGAGTATGTCAGGCCTGACATGAATTGCTGACACAGAGTCGTGAACCACCAATGGGCCTTTTGGTCAGAGCCTCAAAGTGTTAATTTGGGCTGACCTATGCCAGGTTAATGCTTTGGACTTTGATGCAGTCACTCATGATTTACAATTATGTAAGTGAGATCAGAATATAGTCTTGAGTGCAGAGAAGTAACACTGTTAGTCTCAGCTGGAGGGAGGGATGCTCATGACATAGTTCCAATGGTACCTCCTCTCAGTCAAGTCACAGGGCAGATGTCCCTTATGAAGGCACTGGGTCACCCTTTCCCCTGTATTTTGAACCTGACTGAAAAGGCAATAATGAGAATTAGGAGAGAAAAGTGAAAGATCAGGAAAATAGAGGCAAAATAAGGGGATTGAAAAAGAAAAATTAAAAGGGAGAATGGAAGAAAGTGCTGCCCACAACCAATCACACCTGGTCTAACAAAGAGTCAGGTGGTTATCTTGGAGATTTAAACTGGACACCAAATTGCACAGGTATATTACAGAGGTCATACCCTGCTTCATGTTCTCAAGGATTATGCAAGACTTCTCCAAAAAGTGTCAAGTTTCTGACAGCCTTGGGGAGTGAGAGTCCCAAGACTGTCTCAAAGTTAAACTGAGCAATGGCCATCTTATAAAGCTGTATCAAATATGACCAAATAATTGAACAGCTGCATTCAGATAGCACTTTTCATGAACAACTGTAAATTAGTTAATTTAAATTTAGTGTAAATTAGCATTAAAAAAAAAAGGTGTAGCCAGTGAAATGTTGAATGGGGTATTGCTCCCCTTTAGACAGTCTTGACGTGCTTCCAATGTGTCCATACCTACAAACCAGTATTCTTCAATATTTCTTTTATGGTAGTGTTCAAAGGCCCCAGTCATGGCCCTAGTGTGCTAGATGCTGCTTTCAAACATATGAAGACATAATCCAGGGATGACCAAACTGTGGTTCGTGAGCTGCATGCAGCTCATTGATAACTCAAGTGTGGCTCATGGAGACCCCCCATTCTCCACCTACCAACCTCAGGTGGGTCTCGAGGCTTCTGTCCTGTGGTGCTGGCGGGGGGGGGGGTCTCGGGTCTCGGCTTCTGCCCTGTGAGAGGCACCTGCTAGGGTTTGGGGCTGCAGTGGAAGCCCCAAGCTCCGGCATGAGCCTCCCATGGGGCAAAAGCCCCGAGACCCTCCTCCCCACCACAGGACGGAAGCCCCAAACCCTGGCAGGTACCTCCCATGGGGTGAAGCCCCAAAATCTCCCTCCACACCACAGGACAGAAGACTTACAACCAGGATGGAGACCCACAAGGCCTCTAGCTCTAGCAGTAAATAGCTGTGAAACAGTAAGTAGAATGTTAATATTTTCTAAAATGCACGTGTAAAGGTTGTGCATGTCTTGCGGCTCTTGAACTTCTCAGGGTTATTGTATGTGGCTCTAAGGGTCAGTAGATTTGGTCATCCCTGACATAATCCTTGCCATGAAAAACAACAAGAACCCAGGTTTCCTAATTCTTAGTACAGAACCCTGTTCTTCATTGGACCTTACTGCTTCCCTATAACTCCAGGCAGGCCCCATCTGGAGAGGTTCCAAGCATTTTAATTTCCCACCGACTTCTTCGAGGCATTTATTCTATTCTCATTTCTGATCTTGGGCGAGTCACTTAGGTCTAAATTTTCAAGTGACCATTAATATGGGGTGCCTCCATTTTTGGGTACGCAACTTGAGATGCCATTACCTAGGGACAGTTTTTCAGAGTACTTCAGCTACAATTACAGTGGAAGTCAGTGGGAGCTACAGTTGCTCAACGCCTCTGAAAACCAGGCCATAGGTATTTCAAGTTGGCTACCCTAAAAACTGAGGTACCAAAAAGTTAATGGATATTTTTGAAAAGTTAAACTGAGGGTAATAGGGCTTTATAAAGCACTGCAACATCTATGAATGACAAGTACTATATAAGTGCTAATATTGCTGTTGGCACTTTCCTGGACAGTGCGTGGAGTGGAAATCAGTTCACTAATTGATATTGCTATCTCCAGAATTAATTTCAAATAGTTTTCATGAAGCAAAATTTATATCCAGGTCTCAGAGGTGAACCCACTTGACCAGAGCATCCATTTTGGGATGTTATGATTTCAGAAGCAGTGTGCACATTCCCAAATATCTGTCTCTCTTTAATGCTCATTAAAATTAAAAGCATGACCTGCCACTTTACATTACATCAAAACATGATGTAACTTCTTAATTTTTTTAAACCATTTGTTTTAATTTATGGTGTTGCATTATGCCACAAAAAGCTTTTGTTTTCCCCTGAGTAACTATAAATTTTGACAGCGACTGTTTATCCAGAATCTTTGGCAGACTGAAACAGAGCAAGCATTGGCAAAAAGCAAATATTTAACAACTACTGACGAACAGCTTATTAATCACCAAGCTTGAATCCTGGCATGCATCTCTCCTCAGGTACCTTACAGAAATCACCCATCTTCCCTTCCTTTCACACCAATCACAGTAAAGTTGAGTAGCTGACTGACTCTGAACTACTAAAAACTTGGCATGCTTTTACTTTTTCAATACAGTTGTGTTCTTGGAAGAAAGTACTGTCTGGGCACAAGATATTGAATGAATATTCTGGGAGCAAGAATGTCCAGTAGGGGCTTGATTCTGAGAGGAGCTGTACACCTGTAACTCCCAGTGACTCAGTACTAGATGGAGAAGGGTTTAACTCATAATAGCACTCAGTATTTACATAGCTCTTTTCATCCATAGCTCTCAAAGTGCTTTGTAAAGGGGGCTAAGTGTCATTATCCCCACTTGCACAGATGAGGAATCTGAAGCACAGAGAGGTGAAGTAATTTGCTCACGGTTATGCAACAGGTCCGTGGTAGAACCAGGAATAGAATCCACGTGTCCTGACTCCTAGTCTATAGCCCTATCCGTTGACCCACACTGTCTCTCAGATGATCTTCCCGAAGGGTGTGTTTGGTTCGTTGTTTTTACATTCTGTTGCCTGGAAGGTCAGATTGCCACAGTATAAGAAAAACTCTGTGTTGGCCGAGGATGGATCTGAGACACCCTACTCCCATGTGTAGTGCTTATTTGGGTGACTACTCCCACCATAGTCAATTAAGCTACTCATGTGAACAAGGACTACTTGTGCAAATGAGGGTTTGCAGGCCCTTGATTTTTGAACAATTGCTTTCCATAAATCCATAGCATAGGAGTATAGTCCTATTGGTCTGGCTAGTTTATAATCCTCTACTAAGACTTGGACTTATTTCTCACACAATTGATAAAAGTCATAACACTGTCACTCTCTGGTATACTAGCTGTGCTCAACTTTTATTACTTCCTACTCCCATGATCCATAGTGCACACATGGGATATAAAGCTTTCCTAAAATCATAGCCCCTTAACTAAAAGCTTTTTCTGAGAGACAATCTGCTATGAATTATATAGTGGATCACAAATAGTAATTGCTTTTGGGCTGCTGCCTCCAAAATAGGTCTATTTTAGTTTGATAACCCTTTTTTGAAGGGGTATATCCAAGTCACCCATATTTATTGGCCTCACTGTTACACGAAATAGCCTGCAGGCAGGAAGTAAAAGCAACTTGCAAACCTATGATGGAAGCTTCCCATGTCTTTTTTTCATCACTTATGAAGCACTGGTTGTCACAGTTCAGGACAAATGCACCCATTTGTCCTTTGTGTTCCACCAGGGGCACCCACTCTAGGCACCTGGCTTCTTAGCCATCATCTCTCTTGGGCAGAAACCAGGGGTCTCTCCCTCCTGACCTAGGTTTTCTAGGCTGCACAGTTTCCTGCCGACAATGTGATAGTCCCAGCAAGCCAGACTGCCTAAACAGGACAGTGACTGCCCTGTGTTTTCTTTCCAAAGATTATGAATAGCATAATTGCCAGCAATCACAAGTTACCACACAGATTTTTATAAGCAAGCACATTTATTCTTAAGGTGAAAGCATTTCAGGGAAAACATTAAAAAAAAAAAATATACAAGCACCTATACACTTGCTAAATGCTTATCAGAGGTCACCCATTTATCTTATGGGGCCTCAGGAGACCAAAGTCCTTCCCAGAAAGGATTGAGGCCTCATTTGGACAGAAGGTTCATCCTTTTTTTGTCTGTTGGTCTCTGGAAATTCCAGTTTGAACTAACATATGTGAGCCTCTCTGGATGGTGGGTCTTCTCTGGAGGTGTTACTGAGTGAATTTGTCTTAACCCTCCCCCCAATACACAGTTGTTAGTTCCTGGAGGAGCTGTAGTGACCTTTCCCCACAGAATTACATGGAATCCCAGGCCCACAATGATACATAAATTTAATACAGCGAGATCTCCCAAAGATATTGCAGGAAATTGCTATATCTACTCACTGGTTGGAAAGGATACTGTAATTCCCTACTTTTTGTCCATTATATAACGAGCTCCTCTCCTTTCCATTTATATCATATTTAAAATTTTATGTGCTAGCAATTTATTTAAAATTTTCCACTGCATCAGATATTCATTTGTGGGCATACTCCTCTCAGACTTATTGAATATGCTGTAGGGAATGATCTTGCAATGACAGAGACAGATGTTCTGATGGATAAGACGACCTGCTGGGACAAACTCAGTTTTGCACATATCCTCAACATTTGGAATTCCATCGCTTTGTCCATAATGTGGAGAGCTGGGCATCCGGCCATGCAAGTTTTGAATGTGTAAAATGGGCACATGTAAGATGTAGGTGCAGAAATGGGAGGCAAGTTTGAGGCTGGCTAAAAATGTAGCCCATCTCACCAGTCCTGCTTCATTTGAAATCAGTGGGAAATTCCCATTTCATTGGTGTATCAATGGGCCCTAATTTATATCATAGTTTAAATAATAATTTATATGGCCTACTAATTATGGGGTGACACAAGAATCTTGTGTTACTGTAACTCCTCAAAGCAGTCAAAAGCTGTGCAGGTTAAACAATTCCTCAAGACAGAGCATGTGGCACCCTATGCCCGCTGCCATTTGCAAACACACGAGCTTCATAGGGCACTCTTTCTGAAAAAGATGCTCCAGTGGTAGGACATCAGCATTTTTGGCACTGAACTTGCAATTTTAGAAATACTGCATTTCTGCAAACTCTACATTGCATTGAAAGAAATGACACGGCATATATTGCATTGAAAGAAATGACACGGCATCAGATGGGTAACAGAGAAAGCAAAAGCCTATATTTTAAAGGCATTCATTAATTTTGGCTACCTGAATTGCTGAGTGTCTTTCTTGAGATATCTAGAGCCTGATTTTTCAGAAGCACTGAGCACCCCCTACTCTCAAATGATGTCAAAACGTCCCTTCATACAAAACAAAAGCTGGTTCTCACCTTACGAAGCAAAGGTGGAAAATCATGCCCTGCAACAGAGCTGCTACCTGGCTATCCAGAAGCAGCATCAAGTTTAATAGTATCCCTAAATTTCAAAGTTGTCTCAAATAATGGCTGCTCATCATCAACTAACTGCTGTTATAATTCTAGACAACTGTTCTGGTTGCTTCTCCCACCTATCAACATTACCTCTGTCTCATGCAGATTGAGCCTCAGCCTACTAGACCTCATGCAAGCTCATATCTCTTGTAGACACAGGGTCATCTGTTCCACTAATCCAGCAGGATTGGTGTAATGGAAATATATACCTGCAGGTTGTCTGTATACTGTAGATGCTGTAGCCCTCGTCTCCTTACTAGCCATATTAGGGCCTCCGACACATTTTGGATGTAAGTGGGGGGGGAGGACAGAGTAGAAACCTGCAGTACCTCACATGAGAGCGCTCTTGGAAGATTGCCATAAACATTTTGTGGGCCTTCCTGCATCAGAAGGGCTGAAATAAGAGAGGTGCTCAGAGGACAAAAATATCATTTTGCAACAATTGTTAAGGTTTAGAAATTTGTTTTTGTTCTCCATTGGAATGAAAACTAAACCTCTCAACTGCTTTAACGAAACAGAATTGGGTCGAACTATTTGTCTTCTGATCAGGCTTTTTGGTTCAGTGATTTCTCTCAAGTCAGAAGTGACCAGAGAGCCCTGGACTTTAGAAACTTTCCTAATGAAAGTGTCATTGGAATCGATATGCCCCTGTGAAATGTTTCAGCTTCAACAAAAAATATATATATATATATATATATATATATATTTTGATGAAAACACATTTAGTTGTAAATGTTCTGAACAGCCCTACACTGTAATTCTATCAATTCCTGCTATTTCAGCCTAGGTCACATCACCTTATGGTCATCAAAAGTAACTTCGCTGATCTGATGAAATCTGCCTGGGCTTGTCCTTTGTCCATAGCCAGGCACAGATCAATGACCAATGCTGCTTTGCAGAATAACTCTTCCTGATGGAGGCTCAATGTTGGGCAGCTGTTCCCATGCCTCGCACTGTATAGTTTGTACATTTCAACAGGGGGCTTCTACACAGTCACTGCAGGCTCCGTTGAAACCCCAAGTAGTCACAGCAGACCACTGAAGGTCATTTCGGTAAGTACTCTTCATTAATGAACACACATGTTGTTAAAGTAAGTTACAGGTCCCACCAAATATATTGACTTCACGCAAATCCTCAGAGGGGCATTCCAGCATG
This sequence comes from Emydura macquarii macquarii, assembly GCF_026122565.2. Lineage (NCBI taxonomy): Eukaryota > Metazoa > Chordata > Testudines > Chelidae > Emydura > Emydura macquarii. The sequence goes on from NW_027131620.1 coordinate 12,909,709, forward strand.
TCTTGAAAATACACATATAGGGCCCAATTCTGCCACCCTTAGCCATATTGAGTGCTACTTCACTCCCCAAATAATAATGGGGATAATGATACTTACCTCCTTTGTAAAGTGCTTTGTGATCTACTGATGAAAAATGCTATTTAAGAGCAAGATATTATCAACTACCTGTTTTGCAGGTGCAGTCTGGCAGCTGTCTAATTCCCGTCATTTGTGCTCACAAATTTAGAGGCCATTTTTCTTAGAAAACATATCACATTGTTTTCTCCAGCTCAGTTTGTCTTGTATCCATCTTGCTGTGTTACTTCTATAAACTCATGCCTTACTGCATATGTTTTGCTCTGCTTTATAATAATCTGAAATACTCACCCCTATGGTTAGACATTCCATTGTAACTAGAGGAAGCTCAAATTTACTACATTTGGATTCAGCTCTAGGTTTTGAGTCCCTAAAGTTCAGGAGCTTTACTTCCCATGGCAGAGAGAGGGGCCCTGTATGAACTTCAAATCTCAGTCCTCATCCAGTTTTTGAAAGCCAGCATGGTTCAGGGGTGTATGGATCCAGGACTTCAGCTTGGGACTCTCTCTAATTTTAACTCTTGTTCAAATGTGGCCATCCAGTACAGTTAATTCCATGGAATTAACTGGATCTCCATTAACAAAAAGGCTCTTTTCTTCGTCAGGTTCTACTCGCACACTGTTAACCACATTCTCATTGTACTTTTATATCAAGCAGAGTACACTGAGTAATTTAGAATAAAAATGTGCAATGAGATCTGATACTTGGTGATGTTATGAGAAGGAACAGTGTACAGTATGCTTTATGTGCTTTTAGCTGTTCCACCCTACACTGCAACATGTGCACCCACTCTTGTAACCTTTAATGCTGTGCAAAGATGATCTGTCATTTCTAAAAAAAATATTGAAGCAGTTTTGAATCCTTACTGCCCTCTAGAGAAACTCTGGTAGAAAAGCTCAAACCGACAGAGTCAGCAAAAAAACCAAAAAAACTGCAATACCAAACTGAACTTCACCGCTGTGTACCACATACTTACAGTGTCAGCAGCAAAATCTGTAGAAGCCCGAAACATCTAGAAGAGCCTCTTTCCATGTCCTTTAGGGAAGTGATCAGACTGGTACAGACTCCAGTTCAGTGTTTTAAGTGTTATACCAGAGTTAATAAAAATAGCTCTGTAAACCCACAGGTTTTCACTTTACAAGTGTTTCAATGTGAATGAGAGAAAACTACTTATTTTTGTAGCAAAATGATGAATATAAAAGCTGCCTTTCATTTCACCCCAAAACCATGAGGCCCACATTTTTCAGAACTGCATACGTGCAAATGTGTGTACACAAACGCATGTGTTTTTTTATGCTTAAATTTGCATTTGCAATTACTATCTTGCGCCTGCCATTATGGTAAGGGTGGATGAAATTCAACTTTGTGTAGAGGATATGTCCAAACCTATAGTCACGTTTAAGTGCTGTGTAGGCCTTAAGCTGGCCCTCTGCACAGCAGTGAATTTCACTCTCTGCATGTAAGTGATCTGTTAGACATCTAACGGACTATTTGCATGCACAATTACTGCAGTTGCAAGAGCAATCCGAATGGTTTATTGTGAAATTCACATGCTCCCGTGTCTGCACATTTTTGCAGGCAGTTGTGTGTGTGTAATTCTAAAAATCTATGCTGAAAAATCCAGTGGAAAAACTGAAAAATGGGTTGTCTTTTTACGATCATGTGGAAATGTAATTTTATATGTTAATGCTGTGGTTGTGCCAGCAGAGACAATATATTGTTAGCAGTGTCAGCAGTGAATGATAGTAAAGCAGGCACAAGTAGTTGCTACTAAAATATATTCTGTAAAACTAGACCCATTGATTTATACTCATAATATCAAGATCAATATACATATTTTTAAAACTATATAGTTTAAAACAAATTTAACATTTAACAAGCTGAGGCGGTTTGTTCTATAGCCTAATCATCTTTACAAGGTCAACACATGTTAGTTTACCTAGCCCTGCATTTTCAAGCCTAGTGGGGTTTGCCCTGGACCAGACAAATCCTGTTAAACATGGCAGGGTAACAGATGATATTACAGGATAGTGGAAGCAGTTTTGGCTGCCCTCTAAAGGCGTATGTGTCATGAGCAAATACCTGAATTCCTGAGGGATACCAGAATAGGTGCCAGAGGGTTATAAATGGTTTGTTCTAGACTCCATCCCCCTGATTCATTTTGACTGAAATATTCATATCCAGAGCACAAATGAGAATTTCATATTGTATATTCAATTCTTCAGACTAGCCAGCTAGAACAGAAGTAGCAAATACAACCAACAAGCAGCCTCAACACAGAGCTGGAGGTGCACAGTCTACCAATCAAACACACTACAGGGATTGCTTATTTCGAAACAAAAAGTAATTCAGTGTATGACTAAAAAACTGCTGAGCCTTGCAGCTGATCTATCAAAAGATAAACATAAATATTGAATGGGGGGCGGATTTTGTGATTTCTTCTGGTTTCTAGTGACAAACCTTAAAAGGTTAGAGGTTCAGTTTGATTAAAACTCAACTCTAAATGCATCTCTTATTCGGACCTTTTTAGCCAGATTTTTATCATTGTGCATGTATATGTGCATCTCATTTGTGTGTGTTAGTAAATATCCCAATAGCAAACCACATTTGTAAGGGCAATTGAATAAGCGCAAAGGTCACTTTATGCACAAAGTTATCTAAATCTGGTCCAAGCTTGTATAAGTAGAACCAGGGTGAAGGCACCCCAGAAAGCTTCTTTCTGTGTTCTTATTACTTGTATTATAATATTACCTAGAGGCCCCAATGTGCTAGGTGCTGTACAAACTCTTAGTTAGAGAAAGTCTCTGCCCCAGAGGCCTTACAAATTAAAAAGAAAAGAGAGGTACAAAGAATGAAGAAACTTTCTCATTGCCTCACAGCAAGGTAGTTTTAAAGCTCACACTGAACCTAGGTCATCTGAATCCTAATCTAGTGCCATCTAAACTGGATCTCCCCGCCACCCCATGTTCTCTATCTCTTGTAATGTTTCATTTGGCACTTCTGTTTTCAGACTCTCGTTGACTCAAAAAGCAGAAAAAAAAATTTAAAACAGTTGAGGGAAAAGTTATTCAAACTTCCTCAAAATCAGGAGTTATTCCTCAAAATCAGGTTCAGCACAGTTGGGGCAAAGTTTTAGGTTGAATCTTATTTTAGCCAAACCTGCTCTCCCATATATAAGTCGAGTTCTTGTCAGCCAGATCAGTTCTGTTAATTTTTCATCTCTTACTGTCTCTCTCTTTCTTTCTCTGTCCTGGAGCCAAATCTGCCATTGAAGTTACTGAGAGTTTAACACAAGTGTGGCCTGCAGGATCAGAATGTACATGCAACTGCCACTATCATTTGCTCTGTTCTGTCTAAATGTCATTCCGATTTATAGCATTTCTGGTGCTTAAACATTAGTTCTGGAAATCACCTGTGTGAGGAAATGTTTCTCCATGTCATAGTGATGACCCACCAGTAAGTAGTGGGGTGCTGATTAGTTAAGTAAACACACTACCCACAAAACAGCAGGTACCCCTTTTCCAAGGAGTGAAAAGTTTCATGGGGGGAACAGTGATAGTGTGATGCTTTGGAGGTTCACCCAGACCAGGAAGGGGTTCTGTCACCACCTGTTCTGTAAACCTAGGTGCCTGTCTGCTTTGGCTCAGAGCCCTGGCACCGAAAGCCTGCTCACAGCACAGTAGCCTCACCGTGGCTTCCACCAGCCCAGTTACTCCTTTATTTTTCATGTAACCATTTCTGACTTTTATGCCTCGTTACTTGTATCCATTTAATAGCTGTCTCTTTGTAGTTAACAAACTTGTTTGATTGTTTCATCTAATCTAGTGTGTTTAATTTGAAGCATCTGGGAACCTCCATTTGGGCTATCAAAATGCGTGCATGGTATTCCCATTGATGAAATAACGGACCTAAGTTAATTTATATTGTCCAGAAGAGGGTTGGGCAATACAGGACATACATTTCTGGGGGGAAATCTAAGACTGGGAGTGTGTTAGGGTCACCCTGCAGTATAATTCAGGCTGGTAAGAGCCTAGGTGTGGTTGGCAGGCTGCCGCCCACACACAGACACAGCTGGGAGTGACTTGCATGTTGGAGGCTGTTTATGAGCAATCCAGGCTTGAAGCTACAGCTGTAAGCAATGCAAAGGGCATCCTAGGTTGAAGGGTAGGGCTGACACACTAGTCATTAATCTGGATTGTACACTGGGTTTGTCACAGGCTTGTTTGACTCCTTTTCTTTTCTTTTTTTTTTAAATGCAGACCTGTTTGTCGTGGGTCTGTCATATTTTCCTAGCAACTTTATAGTATTGGTAATTTTCTTTTGCAACCTGGTTAATATCAGAAGCACCAGCTCTTGTGTCTCTGGCGGCAGAATCCGATTTACTGGCAAATCAAATAACTTTTCGGTGGAGAATTTCATCATTCGGACAGGGGCAGCCTGTTCTTCTCCTTGTTTCCCAGCATAACAGAAACTACAGATGAAACCCACCCTCGGCACATTTCATATGAATGCCTGTATTATTCTTGGAGAGGTGCTGGACTAAACCGGAGATTATCTTGGGATGGGGCCAACAAAGAACATCTTTTCTTCACAAGCATAAATTGCGTTGTTTAAAACAACTTAGTATCTCCTGTCTCCATGTTCTTGCACAGAAATTTAACAGGCTGTTAATAACGAACCCCTTTTTTTCTAACAATTATTGTAATTCTGTCCTCTAGCTCTTTCTCCTCTACTAAGCTATCAAAAACACCTTCTTAATCAACAGTATACACAGTAGGATAATAGATGGCACCAGAGTGAAAACAAGGCTGTATTGTAATTCACTCTAGGGGCTCTGCCTAAACCACAAGATCATCTTTATGAGCAATGGCACAATCTAGACAGTGAATGCAGTTTACTCAAGCTGGGAAAATCCTGCTTAGTGTTTCAATATAAATATATTTATATTTATCTCCATATGTTTGTGTGTGCAAAATATGAATTTATTTCATCCACATTTTCTTTCATTTGCAGCTGTCCTGGCGCCTGATGATTCTGAGCTGCATTACCCCAGCAGCAGTGGAGGAAAGCAATTGTGCCTTCCCTGCTTCTCTCTGGCTGTATGGCAATAATAATTTGCTGCGGGCCTGGACCAGCAAATTACAACCTGAGCAGGCAGTCATACCTATGATTAAGGTTTGCCAACACTTTCCATTATAAGATCCTATTTTCAGTTGCTTATAATTTTGCCAAAATTAAATGGTTTGGGCTGAAATTTTCCATGCTGAGTGTCTACATGAGGATGATTTTTTAAAACATTTCAGCTAAAACAGTTCCGTTGTTTCTGTTGACTTCAGTGGAGTTACTTGTGGAGCAAGGCACTATTCCATGTGAGCAAAGATATCAGAACCTGGCTCAAGGCATGTGTATAGGTACCTAGATATTGTGTACACCATTTTTTATCTTTTAAACGTTCAAATATCTAATTGTTCCTGAAAAACAGGTACTTAGATAAGACGTGTCAGAAACTGCACCCACAAACAGTGGGCAAAAGACTTTACTCTAAATTATTAGCACCTGCAGGAGGAGGTATAAAGAAAAAGTCATCTTGTAAAAATCTGCTCATTTGGCTTTATCATTATTAAAGATTTTTTGAGTTCTCAACAGGGGGTCATGACCAACTGCCCTTCCCCTATTGCTAAACAAGAGGAGAATCCTGGGTAAATCCCTGCTAAATGGGAGGTGGGTTCCAGGGTGGTCCTGATATAGAAAAAACAGTTATGGGAAAGTGGGTCATGGTGTGGAAGATGTTGAGAACCTCCTTTTGAAACACTTTATAATACATTGAAAGTCTTCTAAACAAATTAACAAATTAACTTCCCCTTTTGGTAGCATCAGTGAAATTGAATTATCATCCTCACTTAAACTGATGTCTAGGCTTGACACTCATCCATCAATGATCACTTAGGGATAAACATCATAATGCTACCCAAAAATGCCATTTCCTTTCCTGTATTCATGCTATGATTACGAACTGACAAATATTTATTTCCTGTGATGTTTGCTTTGGAGGTTTGTGTACGCACTGCGGTTTAGAGTCAGAACAAAGTGGTGAAAGTAATAAAGTCTAAATTTCCATAATTGTTTTTCAACAGAAAATTGAATTTTCAGCTGAAAATGTTGGGGTTTTTTGTCCAAAAACTATGCTGAAAATCGAAAAATTTTTGTCCAAAAACTATGCTGAAAATCGAAAATTTTTGGCTGAAATGAAAATTTTGGTATTTAAATTTCTGCCAAAAAATTGAAAACTTTGTGTGGAAAATGTAGATGAGGACAACCTTGTTTTCATTTTTGTCAAAATTTTCTGCAGGAAAAAAAATTCAACCAGCTCTATCTAAAAATGGATGATCCCAGTTCATACTATATATCACTGTAAGTGTTATGAGTAACTTATTCTGAGTCATGGAAAACTAATGTGATACCAGGGACAGATTCTGCTATCCTTATTCACACTGAGTAGCACTTTACCCTATGATTAGTTCAGGTTAAATCAATGGGACTGTTCAATGTTATACTATTGCACAATCCTTACTTGGTCACACAGTGGAGTAGGAAAAGTAAGCACAAAGCACTATAGCAAATGCATTGTGCGCTAGCTGCCCCATGTAGACCCTGCTGGCATGCTCTAAAAGGTACTTGGTTTGCAGTAACATAGTCTAAAACAGTGGTTCTTAACCTTTCCAAACTACTGTACCCCTGAGCCTGAGTCCCACCCCCACAGGGCTGAGGCATGTAACTTAGTTTCATGGCACCCCTGTGGCTCCAGGCAATTGCCTTTCTTGCCACCCCCAATACCAGCTCTGCACTTGCGACCCCTCTAAACCCCCAGGTTGAGAAACACTGGTCTAAAAGGTACTTAGTTTGTGTTAATATAGCTCAGCTTCAAACAGGACTATGTTGATGAGAACTAGGCATCCTTTAGAGCAGGGGTGTCAAACATCCGGCCCGCGAACCTTTTTGATCCGGCCCGCGTCCAGCCAGTTTTTTTGAGACGTGCTGCCGCCCAAAGTGAGGACATTGACACTTAAAAAAATTTCTCTGCCTACGGCATTGCCGGTTTAAAAGTCCGTGAAATGTCTTAAAGTGTCGATGCCGGACGCAGAGAAATCCCTTAAAGCGGCAATGCACTCAGTCCAGCAACACGGTCCCCCGCAAAATCCTGCCGCCGAAAAGGGCTGATGCCACGCCGCCGGAAAGGGGAAGATGGCTCAAAATTTTTGGCGGAGGGTATTGCATAGCCCCTGTGAAGTGCAGTTTATGAGAATTTGGCCCGTCACCATCAGCGAGTTTGACACCCCTGTTTTAGAGCATGCCAGCAGGGTATACAGCAGGTAGAGTACAAGAAGTTAGTGCTTTACAAATAACACCCCTCTAGTGCACTTTGCCATGCCATGTAAACAAGCACTACGGAATACTAGGTTACTTTTCAAAAGCATTCAGCATGGGCCTAAATTCTCCCCTTATAGTGCTGAGAAGTTCAAATCCATGACCTGAACCAATGTTGTAATTGAAATTGTACGGTGCTCTGTCCAAATCCCAGTACCAAACTGAACTTTCACAACAAGGCTGAGCAAAACTTTGAACACAACTTCACAAAATGATCCATTTTCACAATTTCATCCTAGGCAATTTTTTAGGTTACAGAAGTTGATTTTTTTTTCTCCATAATTCCAGGAAGTAAGGGTTTCACACTGAAAATCTAAGAGAATGTGCATTCTTACCTTTTATTTTATTTCATTTTCAGTCCATTTTTGCTGGAAATGTTGCCTATTTTTGAGTAATGCTTTGCCTGTTCCAGCTCAAAAATAGATCACTGACAATAGACCATTTTTGTGTGGACAAAATCCACTCATTTAAAAAAAATATATATTTTTTAATTTTTTTAATTGAAATGTAAAAACAATCTCATGTTTCAAGTATTGTCCATATTGTAAAAATTTTATATAGCTCAGCTTATCAAAGAGCTGTGGGTTTTATTCAGACAAAATTCAGTGGGAGATTTGCTTGAATAATGATGGCTAAGTAAGGCTACTTTAACTTGCACGGGGTACTGAGTTGGCCCCTGGCTGTTCTCAGCATTAGGTAGGGAAATAAAAGGGTCATAAAGCCACCTTAGACCACCGCCCTCCTCTCATACCCATATACCCAAGGTCCTGTATTGAGCAGAATTTGACCAGACCCAAGCATCAAGCCTACATTGATTAAAAACTCCCAGAAGTACAACCTCTAAAAAGTCAATAGTGTTCACTGCTGTGATTACTTGAAGGTTTAAAAGTAACATCTTGAGAGCAGTCCACAACTGAGATGTAAGTTGGACAGACACCATCCTGACAGCCTCTGAACAACCCTGTGCTTTGGAGTCATTTACAAGACTGACTTAGCCTGATTCTAGGATTTGATCCTGCGTGGTGATGAGTGTGTCCAATGATGTGCTGAGAATCTTCATCTCCCAATAAGTAGGAGTTGAGGATACTCGGCAGCTTGCAGGATCAGGCCGCCTCTAGGAGAGATCTTTAAAGGTGCCCAGCTCTAATTAAAAATCAGTTAGAGCTGAGACCGAGTTCTCATTTGCACCTTTGAAAACCTCTCCTATAACGTACAGTGTAGCTATACTGTGCCTGAAGAGCAGGTACTTAGAAATGTATTATACGTCTATTTATTTTAGGGGATGGAGAAACTTAATAGAGCACCTTATAAAAATACATAGCATTTACAGTACAGAGTAATTCGTATCTTCAAAATATTGTCCAAACATAATTAGCTTATGACAAATTAAGATTTGAATACTTCTAATACGATTTTTAATATAGTATATTTGTTTTATATACTGTACACAGACCATGACTTATCTATAAAGAGCAGGTAAAAGTGACCAGTAAAACACTGATCTGCAGATGACATGTGTCTGAATATCTTTTTAAAATAATTAACAGGGACAGGAACTATAGTGGGGATCATAAATGATGACAATAGAAAATTCTTTAGGGAAAATAGTCTGACTCTGCAAAAACTCACTGACATATGTAGGGCAGCTGAAATAGCCCAAGAGCAGATACAAATCCTATCTGATGATCATGTGGTGAAATGTGTTAGAAAGAAATTACAGAAGATGAAAATGCATAGGTAAAATGAGACAGAATTGGATGCACCCTGCTGCAAAGAAAAATGACACCTAGTGTAAATCCTGTCTGAAAGAAGCCATCAAACTGCTAGAAGCAGTATCAGAATTAGAGAGGCCAAAACCAGAAATTCAAATCCAAACTCCTTTGAATTTAGAGGGATATCAGATTCATGTGACTGGATCAGAACCTGTCCCTAAGGATTTGAATCTGAGGTGGACAAACTTGGAAGTAGCTTATTTTCTGCTTCTGGCTTGGATGTGCCTGAAATCTCATGAGAACAGCTCGTCTTATGGGATTTCTGCCATTTTAGGCTGAAAGATTGTGAGAATGGCTCATGAAATTTCAGTGCCTCTGTTTTACATGCCAATTTGCATATCCAAACGCATGCTGCTGACATTCCCATAAAAAGTCCATGTTTGAAAATTAGGTAGATTTGAAAAGCATTTGTCACATTTGTAATTTTCTGCCTTTCCGGATCAGTTACGAAGTACGCTTTATGTAATCTATTTCATCCAATAAGGGTGGTTCATCTATTGCAAATAGGAAATAGGACAATCTGAGAGCTAGGTCTTCTCTAGTTATCTCACTCCTGGATGTTGTCATGTGAAACTATTAAAGATTAATTCTTCATGGGGCTTGAGTAGTTTTATGTGTTGTTGAACCTGGAGATAAACTGACTGCAGACAGACTGTATCCTGGGATTTGAGAAAAGAACACTAAATTATAAGGGAAGCGATTTGCATCCTTGAAGTGTGACCCTACTGGTGGTCATTTGGCCAATAGCACTTTTAGATTCTAGGAGGAAGAGATCAAACTCTCCAGAGCCACAAGTTGAAGCATTCTATTTGCAAAGTCCAGCCCTGGCTATAGTTATAGTAGATCCTGTGCAATGAAGAGCTCTTGAAATCAGTGCATTGAACACTCAATTCACACTAACCAACATGTCCCTTTAGAACCCACATCAGCAAGCATTTCTTAATCCTGCTAACCAATCACTGGCCAACAGGGAGGCCAAAGGAATATGAAGTGCTACAACAGAAATTGAGAAAATTAACAGAAGTGCAATAGATAGCTAGTTGAGAACAGCTTATTCTTATTCTTATTCCCCACCCACCCCCCAAAAAAAATCAGAATTTCAATATTGTTTCTATTTAACAGAGACTGAACTGGACCCATTTCCATTTTTTTTGTAAACTTTTCCACAATATTTTTATCAACATTTTTATCAAAAAAAAATTTTGGAATTTTTCATTTACTGAACCTGTTTTTAAGTAAGAAAAAAAAATTGAGTTTTGGAAAACAACGAATTTTGGTAATGGTTTGAAAACTGAGTTTGATTAAAAGGGTTCACTTAAAAAAAATCACAGAAAATGTTTCAAGAAGTGGAAAATTTCAATCATGTTGACAATTTTTCACAGAACTGTTTGTTTTTTAATACAGGCCTAAAACTTTTAATACAGGCCTAAAACCTCGATCTTTTTTTTTTTTTTTTTTTTTTGGTGAAAAGTTTTGACCCAATCTAGTGGCAGATACTAAGTTTATTGGGAGAAAGGTTATTCTGAAATCAAAGTAGAGAGATGTTTTCGCTCCACATAGGCCTTGTCTACACTTTTGGGAGCATGTAGGAAACATGTAGCTACACGCCACAATGAAAGGGAGGCTGCATTCACACTGCAGTGTGTAGCTACATGCAGCAGTGAAAGGCTGTGGTGGGGGGAGGCAGTGGGGAAAAGGCTCCAGCAGCTGTTCCTCACTCTCTCACCCTGCCAGAGTCTTTCCCTGTGATGAGGAAAAGCTCAGGCAGCAGGGTACTACATTGCTAAAAATAGCTATGTAGACATGAGAGGCACTGCTTGGGCGTGCAGAGAACTGTATAGGTTCTGTATGCTAGGATACAGCATATCTGTACTCTACTCACCTAAGCAGTGCCTCACCATCTACACTACTATTTCTACCCATGCTAGCTGTGTGTGTAGTGTCTGGCCTCTACATGCTGCCATAAGTGCAGACCTACCCAGAGAGACCATAATTTAGAATCATAAAACAGGATGTGACTGTCCCTTGCATGGAGACATGGTGGCAGTGGGAAGCAAAGTGCCCTTATGCTTGCACACCTATGTTCTATGACCTGTGTTGTGTAGGAGGTCAGCTCAGGTGATCACAGTCAGCCCTTCTGGCCTTAGAATATATGAAACCTAAGGCCAGGGCCAATTACAACTGTGTTCCCGGTATTTTATGGAGTGCAGGGACAGCTCCTATGTAAGTTCCACACATCACCCAAAAGGAGGTAGGGAGGAAGCAGAACAAGGAGCAACGGTCTCAAGTTGCAGGGGGAGGTCTAGGTTGGACATTAGGAAAAAGTTTTTTACTAGGAGGGTGGTGAAGCATTGGAATGGGTTACCTAGGGAGGTGGTGGAATCTCCATCCTTACAGATTTTTAAGCTGAGGCTTGACAAAGCCCTGGTTGGGATGATATAGCTGAGGTTAGTCCTGCTTTGAGCAGGGGGTTGGACTAGATGACCTCCTGAGGTCCCTTCCAACTCTATGATTCTATGATTCTATGAAGCAGGGCCATGCAGAGGAGATGCGGTGTCCACAATGCCCCAGAAAGCTGAAAGAGGGAGTGTGCCCTCCTGAGCTCCCCCTGCCATACTGCAGTTCTGCACTGCCAAAATGCAGGGCTATATAACCAAATACACGCTCTGGACCTATGCCGTAGAGGATGAATATCTCATGATCAGGAATCCTACTTTTCTATGATAAAAAAAAAAAATTCTCTGATTAAAAAAACATAAAAATCCATGTTTTTCCACTATTAAAATAAAACTCTGAACTTTAGTTGCCCTAGCTGTAATCTGTATAGGTATCTGATGAACACAATGGTTTACTAATATACAGTAGAACCCTGTTTATCCGAGTCTTCATTAGCCAGTTCTCCAAATTAAACAAACCACCAGACGCCCGGGACTGACAGTGGTGGGGCTTGGGCGGTCAGCCCCGGGCAGCTGGTGGGTCATTTAATATGGAGAGACGGATAATGGAGGCGTGGATAAATGGGGTTCTACTGTATATGTTTTCATTTTTTCACAAAATGTAAGAACTAAAGATTCTCTGTAAAAAACAGAAATTCTGTGTTTTTCCACATTTTTCTATGGCAAACAGATTTCTAGAATCCCTGCTTATTATGCTTTGTGGCCCAGATTTTCAGTAAAATGAGAAGTCCCATTGAGTGCCTAATTTGCCTATGCTCTTATGGAGCGTTATTCTGATACACTTACTCTGGTTTAATGGCATCTTATTCCTGAATTAGTTCCACTGATGTCAGAAGGTCTGCTCTTGAAGGTCCTATTTACCACCAGTAAGGTTATCAGACGCTGAGCTCTTGCCACTATGTATGCAAATCAGGTAGCTGCACACTCAGATATTATCATAATTATCCTTGTGTGTACAACTTCAGTAGCTACACTCATCAATTAGGTACATTATTTTTACGTGTACAGTTGCACGCCCAACTTTTCTGAAAATCTGGACATCTACCAAAGCCTCTGGAAATGGTTTCCCCACTCAGAGAATGATTACAAAGCATGTTATACACTCTCACTATGAAATTACGTTACTGAGGGTGAGATCAAGTTAATATTGATCAAGAAGGTCAAAAAAAATTAAAAATAAAGCTCTGAAGTGTTATGATACAGAACCACCAGTCAAGCTGTTGGTCGATATTTCAAAATTAAAACTTGGAACAGTTACTAGAAAATGGTTCACTGGTGTCTTATTCATCAACAAATCTCATGAATAATTATGCACATATTGAGAGAGGGGAAAATGGCAACAGTATCCCTCATATAACTGGATGCCAAAGATTTCTACAGTTAATCTCTGGCATGGTAACAAGACCGAGTTATAACAACTAGAGATAATGCTAAGAATATGCCTGTTTCCACCTATCCGAGATGAGTTAGCATATTATGGATTTGATTCTTCTCCCATTGAAGTCAAAGGAATAACTCTCAATGACTTGAATGATGCAAGATCAAGCCCTAATGGTCTGACTCTGAATCCCTTACTAACAATGGTGGCCAGTTATTCCAAAAGTAGTTCCACTGGTTGACCTATTTCCAAGGTGCGTAAGGAGTTGGCAACGCGGTCTTAAAGATTCAACTTTACCAACTGAAGTTCATGGGCAACCTAGGAGGATAAATTTTTGTGGCATGTTTGAAGACCTCCCACAGCCAATGGTACTGAAATTAAAAGAGGTGAAATAAATAAATAAATATATATATATATATATATATATATATATATATATATATATATGGGATGGGAGCCCACTTGCAGACCAATAGAAACTGAGAAAACAACATAACCTGGAAAGAACAGGATGAAGAAAAGTGATGAGGGTATACAGATAATAGTTCAATCTTCCGCTACTGTTTGAAAACAGATGAGCCACAAAGTGATTTACTACTTTTTTCAGGTGGAGAGACAGGTCAGTCCTCAACTGAGGGTGCTAAGTACTTCGAAAATATGGTTCATCATGACTTGGAGAGCTGGTTTTCAACGAGTCTGTGGAAATGCACTTATAAAATTTGTAATGACTATCTATATGCATATGGGAAGTCCCACTTTTGCAGGATCAAACAGATGCAGCAGCAAATTTTCCAGGCACTTACCATGTGTAATTGAAGTTTTGCAATTTACTATTTTAAAGGATACCTCCTCGCTGTTTGCTCTGTTGAACTTGGATTTTTGTCCGTCAACTGCGGGCTAGCAGTGGCAAGGTCTGATTTTTATAGACTATTAATGCTCTTATGGGTCTGATCACACGTGTCCTTGAGGTTTGCTCAAAAGCTTACACACAGAAGCCCAAACTCATAAATCTAACTTCACTCATTCACACTCCTTTTCACACTTCTGCAGTTCATCCCACATGCATTGGTGCATTTGCTTTACATTTTTTGTTATGCCGTTTTTGTAGTAACAGTGTTAATGTTTAAGCAGGTGAACATTTTACAGCTAAAAGAAATTTGAAGGTGTCATGCATTTGCTAAACAAAGTTACCATGGCAAGACATTGTGACACCTTCAAAAGAGCCTCTCTCGCTCACTTTTTCTCTTACTCAAAATACAGGCTTTACAAAATTGACATCTTAAAATTAAAATGTTTGTTCTGAAAGTAATAGCCGAGATTGTAGAATATTTATGTGATCGTTAATATTTGAATTTTGAATAATGTATACATATATATTTCTACAAAATAATATGATGCTTGTTATATTCCAAAGTCATATTTTTCCCCATAACAGGTACAGAAGCAGTTTTATTTGCATTACTCACTGCAGGTATGTAATATCAAATTACACCACTAATTCTCTTTGTTTCCTGAAAATATATCTGTGTCAGACATTTTTATTCTGCATACATAGAAGAACTATATTAATAAAAATCTATTATGCATGCAGAAATCTTCTATGCACTTATCCGTTAACCAAATCTGGATGCTTTCCCTGTGTTTATTTTAAAATCATACCACTTTCTTTCTTGTTAATTGCACCTGGTCCATACCAAAAGTTTTGTCACTAGAATATCTAAACCAGAGCTATTTTATCAGTAATGGCAGATATATGTGCAAGGGCACACAGCTGCATATCAAATAGCACTTGCATGCTCTGCCATTCACCATCACTCTTCAGGATGCTGATGAATGTGCTGACAGACAAAGGCTAATTGGCAGACTGTACGGAGTCAGTTTTTGATGACACAGTAGAAATAGTAGGAGACAGAAAAGGTAACAAAGAAAGTTTAGAGGGAATAATAAAGGAAACAGAGAGAACATTTCACATGAGGACAGAGGGCAATCTGAAATACAGTGGGAGGAAACCAAAGAACCAAAGGATTATACAAAAGAATGAAAGGGAAAAAATGAAGAGGGGCAAGCAAGTCCTGCATGTAGTCCTGGTGTGACAGACAGATATGATGATGTGAAGATTTATAGCCATGTGAAACCTGGTTTTGGATTTCTTACAAATTCAAAACTCAGAACTGGTTCAACAAACTACTGAGCTGTTTAATGCCTGATTTGCTTCAGTCCTCACTAAAAAGGCAAATTGTGACCAGATACTCAACACAATTAATATTAATAACAAGGGGGAAGGAACACAAGCCAAAATAATGACACAACAGGTTAAATGCTATTTAGATATGTTAGATGTATTCAAGTCTGCAGGGCCTGATGAAATTCATCGTAGGGTACCTAAGAAACTAGCTGAAGAAATCTCAGGACTGTTAGTGATTATCTTTGAGAACTCATGGAAGATGGGTGAGATCCCAGAGGACTGGAGAAGGGTAAACATAGTATTTATCTTTAAAGGGGAGAACAAAGAGAACCTGGGTAATTATAAATCAGTCAGCCTCATTTTGATACCTGAAAAGATACTAGAATAAATTATTATGCAATCAGTTTGTAAACCCCTAGAGAATAATAGGATTATAAGTAATACCCATCATGGATTTGTCAAGAACAAATCATGCCAGACCAACCTACCTTCCTAACTTTGACAGCGTTACTAGTCTAGTGAATGGGGGGAGGAGGGAGATGTTGACATGATATATCTTGATTTTAGTAAGGTTTCTGATATAGATCCACATGATATTCTCATAAGCAAAGTAGGGAGATGAGGTCTAAATGAAATTACAATGAGGTGAGTGCAAAACTGGTTGAAAGACTGTACTCAGAGAGTAGTTATCAATGTTTGCACTCAAACTGGGGGGAATGTATCTAGTGAGGATCCCACAGGGATCTGTCCTGGATCCAATCAATATTTTCATTAATGACTTTGATAATGGAGTGGAGGGTATGCTTATAAAATTTGCAGATGACACCAAACTGGAAGGAGTTGTTATCACTTTGGAGGACAGGATTAGAATTCAAAATGACCTGGACAAATTAGGAAATTAGTCTTAAATCTACAAGATAAAATTCAATAAAGACAAGTGCAAAGTACTATACTTAGGAAGAAAAAATCAAATGCACAGCTACAAAATGGTGAATAACTGGAAACCTGACCTATGAGGAAAGGTTAGAAAAACTAAGCGTGTTTAGGCTTGAGAAAAGAAGACTAAGGAGGGACCTGATAACAGTTTTCAAATATGTTAAAAGCTGTTATAAATGGGATGGTGATCAATTGTTCTCCATATCCACTGAAGTTAGGACAAGTAATCTGCAGTAATGTAGATTTATGTTAGATATTAGGAAAACCTTTCTGACTCTAGGGACAGTTAAGCACTGGAACAGGCTTCCAAGGGAGGCTGTGGAATTCTAGTCACTGGTGGTTTTTAAGAACAGGTTAGACAAACAGCTGTCAGTGATGGTTAGGTTTACTTGGTCTTGTCACAGTGCAGCGGGATGGACTATATGACATTTCAAGGTCCTTTCCAGCCCTACATTTATATGGGTCTATGATTCTGTCAGCTTCCAGACATGATTTTCAACACTGGGCTTCATTCATGTAGATACAAGTATATGGGAGAACTTGTGCATTTGAAAATATTTGCACCTATAGTTCAGTCCACTTTGATATTTAATGCCTCAGTCCTGCAAAGGGGTCTGGCACATTGGAAATTTTCTGCTCAGGCATGGGCCCATTGACTTAAATGGGATTTGGTAGGATCAGGGCCTATGTTGCTGATTGCCAACTTCAATCAGGGATTTAGATATCAAAGTGATCTAAACAGTAGATGTCATTAACTGAATGTCCATTTCTGCACCCATAGTTATTTTCTTCTCACAAAAATGGAGACCTCTTGAAGGCATGGTTGACATTTGACCATTTACTTTTAATATTTCAGTCAAAATATAAATATGAAAACCCCACCATCACACATTTCACTGTGCAAATGAAGTCTCAAAGAAACACACAGCCCAAGTAAATGACCTAATTACTGTATCTACAGCTGATGTGTCCCAGATCAGCATACAACTATATGCAAAAACCAATGGCAGCTTTGGGAAATAAGCTTTTGATTATAAAAGAGCCATATATATGTTCTCTCATGTGTAAATGTGTGCCACTCACCAAAAAATAATCACATAACATTGCTGAATAGGTAATAGAATGGACAGGGAAAGTACTTCTGACTAATATGTAATATATGATATTATGTTGTTATATGGCTGTTAGATATTTTTCATGGTAACTTTACACCAGAGCCGGTCAGATAATATCCACTAATAAATCTATTTAAATTTCACAAAAACTTCAATATAGAATAACCTATGCATAATTTTCTTTATTTATCCAGCTCTTCTCTGGATGGTCATAGCTACAGGGGTCATTATTAAAAAGTTAACACTTACTTCTACTACAGTGAAGTAACTGATGTATCATGGCTCTTTCCTGTTCTCATGGCATATATGAATCAGTGTTCTAAAAATTCATTGTACTAATCACAAAATTCTGCTGGAAAGAATCACTCAGTAAAATCTACTGAGATTTCAGCCTACCACCTCCCTTTGTTTCATAACTAGGAGGTGTCTAATGAATGCAAAAACTCAGTGAATAGAGCTCAGTGGGGCCTACTTTTTTCTCCTGACTCCTGTGATTATTATAATTTGATTTTATAGGTGTCTATCCGAAGACCCCAGCTAGGGAGTAATCTTTACTGAGTCATGAACTTTCACATCATTAAATCTCTCTACATTTATTTTAAACACATCAGAAGTGTCAAATAACTTTCGATGTACTAAATTTTATTTGCATTGGGTAAAGTGAAATTTAGCCACTTGGGAAAATAAATGAAATAGTTTCCTTAACACTCGGGAAAACAGTTAGGCTCCTGAGTCTGTGATTCCATCCATATGGCTGTATAGCATGTCTCTTGCATAGGCCAGGACATGTGTTTACAAGGACAGGAATCTGAGTAATTTCCTACTAGTTTGAATGGAATATTAAACTCTTCTGTCATTTGGAGGTATATTATTTATGTTCCCTTTTTTTTATTGTTGTTGTTGTTGTCTATTTTTTAAAATATTTCATTGTTGGCTCAATGCTGACTCCTGATAGAAAGTGATGAAATGCCCAATATGTTAAGAAACTTTATCACTAAATCAGGAGCAAAACTATAAATTTTGGCTTTTGAAACCAAACTGACAGTTGAGGATCATTTTGCTCCTGAAATATTATAGTAGTGATCAATTTGATGTACAATTAAACAGTTTAGCTTGGCAATCTATAGATGGAAAATATGTTGTTGAGCAAAGTTTATGCCCTGCCCAAAGGATAAATTAAATTTTATGGGAAAGATATGCATTATTATATGCTTATCTGCTTAACATATTCTTTTCCACATCATTATAAATATTTTAATCATACATTTGATCTTGTGTATATAGTAATATGGTAATATTTTCCCATATAGGACCAAACACAGTTAATTCTCACAGAATAGGGGAGAATAATCAAATCTTCACCAAAAAAAAAAAATGATAAAAAATTTTAACTGAGACAGGTAAAGATGGGGCCTAGTTTGTGAGCCTCTAATGAAACAAAATGTTCCTGAAGTGAGGGGAGGAGTGAGTTTGGTCATTAATTATTATTATTATTATTTTATTTTGTTTTATTATTTAATATTTAGATTACCGGTGAACTCAAGATCAGAGTCATGTTACATTAGGCACCGCACTGCCTTGAAATGGTTCACAGTCTAAGACAAGTAGTGTCTGAAAAGTGTGAGAAGACAATCAAATTAATACATTTTATATATATTTGCTATTGACTTTTTAATTGCATAAAGTAATAAACAGGCATCAGCTATCCCCAGCTGCCCCTCTGCCTAACCATCATCTTCTCGATGGTTTCTTTTGGAACTTGCCAAAGAAGTGGGTATTCAAAAAGGATTTGATGGAGAAGAGAGGACTAAGGAAGGCCTTCTGTGCATAAGGGGCTGCAGAAAGCCTCAAGATATTTCGGGGAGGAATGGAAAAGAGCCTGGCATTATTGGTGGAGTAAAAGGTTGATGTGATAAAAGACAAGAGTGGATAAGTAGGGAGAAGCAGAAATCAATGGACTCCTTACCTATAATGGTATTACGCAACAAGAACAAGGAGGCAGACTCAAGCCCTCTGTGAGTAGTTAGCTCAGTGGTTCCCAACCTATGGCCCATGGGCCAAAAGTGGCCTGCGGGGGGTTTCAAAGTGGCGGCCGCTCCCCTCCCACTGGCTGCAGAAGGGAGCCACTGCCTAAGGACCCAGTCAGAGCACATGGCCGTGGGGCTAAAAGATCAGTGCAGACTCCTTACTGCAGCCAAGGTGATGGGAGATCAGTGCTCCCCTCCCCCTGGCTGTAACGGAGCAGGGCAAAGTGCTCTGTCTGGGTCCCTAGGTGCTGGGGTCCCTGCTGGAACTAGAGGGAGGGGAGCACTGATCTCCCGCCCCCTGCCTGCAGAAGGGAGCTGCTGCCTAGGGACCCAGGTCGAGCACATGGGGCTACAAGACACATGAGGTTTCCCTGCTGCAACCAGGAGGATGGGAGATCAGTGAGCAGGGAGGCAGCCTCCTCGCTGAACTCCTTCCGTCTGGCTGCAGTTGCAGGGGAGCTGCTGGCGGAGACTGGTGGTCCTTCAGGGATTTAAAAATTATATCGGTGGCCCTCAAGCCAAAAAAGTTGGGAACCACTGAGTTAGTTTATCTGGCCATCTTTAAGAGTAGAAGCAGACAACAAATGAGGCTAAATGCTTCATCTGCAGTCTTCAGTGTCTGTCATCTCAATCTCCTATTATTCATTTGGAATATTCAACATGGTACTCTGATGGTCAAATGTGGAAATATGAGTTGAGATCTGCAAAGCTCAAAGATTTAGACACACAAATCCTACTAATTTCAATAGGAGCTATGCGGCTCAATTCTTTAGTCACTTTTGAAAGTCTCAAGCATAGGTCTTGGTAATGTTATTTTCATAGCTGACAACCCTTTTCCACTCTAAACACCCACTAGTTTTCTTTCTGCCTCACAAGTCATCCATCTTCTATTATTTTGGTGACATGGGTACTCTTGGCATATTTCATTTTTAGTCACTTTAATCTGTACTTGCTTCTCCCTCTTTGTTTTCCATAAGTACCTGTCCCCATTTTTTTTTTTTTCGTATCTTAAATAAGTACCTAAAATAGATAAGTTAGCCTGTACCCTGGCCTGACAGCAGGGAATGTCTCTGTGCCAATAGCCTTTCCCTATGGGAAGGAAAATTTCAGATGAATAACGGAAGGGGGGGAGGAATCCCTCAAGGTGAGATCTGTTCAACTGTGGAGAAAACTGTGCATTGTCAGGAAGATGAACGTGATAACCTACCAGGAAACTTAACTTACTCACTGGGGTGCTGTGAGGATTAATCAGTTAATGTTTTACAGCCCTTTGAAACTGCAAAGTGCTATCTAAGTGCTAAATATTATTATTATTTTATTACAGTCTTTGCACTCTACATGCAAGAATGAACCATTTTGAGAGGACAATGCAAATGTGTCTATTATTATCCATGTTCTCAATCATCATGAACAAGTTCTGCAACTCAAATTTTCACCTCAAGAGTATGCTGCTGAAATGTAATTACTGGAGGTGTATAAATGGTCTGCCTTCACAGGCCTTTTGTAAACTTTAATCCTATCCTTATAAAACCACCTCCAAAATGTAACTGTTTGGAGCAGGGGCTGTCTTTTTGTTCTGTGCCTGTTGCCACAGTGGGGACCTGGTTGATTGCTGGAGCTCCGAAGTGTTACTGCTATACAAATAAATAATAACTTATAGCCAACCAGAGGTGGTGGTGTCATACAAAAGACACAAATCATATAATAACATGAAAATTATAAAAAGGATGCAAATAGTCAAATTGTCCCAAGAAATTGTGACTGACATGATATGTAATTTGGGTGACCAGATAGCAAGTGTGAAAAATCAGGACACTTTTTTTCAGAAGATTGGGTAGAGTTATACAGTTTTATATATATAAGAAAAAACCCCTAATATTGTGACAGTCCTGATAATACTGGAACATCTGATCACCCTGTATGTAAGAGTGTTATGAATACTGAGGTGTAAGGACTTAGTGAACATGGTATATGACCTGGTCAGTGGGGGGAACTTATTGTATACTGGGTTATCAGACTTTCCTGTATGAATGCATTGATCTATCTTAATATGGGCTGTGGGAAGAATAAACAGGAAGGCAACACACTGGTTCCAGATAGCAACCTCCCAGCAATCATCAGGGGGAATTACAAGACAATACCATGTTTCAAACTTTAGGCCATAATGACACAGCTGTTTTGTCAGGCTGGGAGGCTAGAGATCAAAAAAACACTTAACAGTTAAAAGCCTCATGAGAAAAAGAAGTGTGTGGGCGGGGGTGTTGAGTTATCAGTGAGCTCTGACAGGAAGACAAGCTGACAGAGAGAAAAACTCTGTGGAAAAGTCTATAGGGAGTTAGTCCTACCAGGGTCCCCATGTGAAAGATGGTTAAACACCTGGTAAGCTATGCATGCATATAATCTGTTTTATTGGGGGTTTTTTATGTGTTTTCATTAAATTGCTTTTGATCTGGATAAATTATAATTGGCTTTAAGGAGGCTGTCTGGTCACTGATTATCACTGTCATTGCCCTGGAGAGAACGGAACTGCAGGTTTAGGACATAAATCAGGTGTGCTGAGGTAAATCACAGTTGATATACAGGGGATTGCAACCCAAGGCCCAGTCTGAATGTGGGGGAATTGTGTGATATACAGGGGAATTCAACCCAAGGCCTGCGTCCTGAATGGTGGTGCATTCAAGGAGACCAAGAGGGATCTGAGGTACAATTAGCCCGGTAACTATGACAGTGTTTTTATGAAAGATCCATTATGAACTTACAACAACAAAGAGCATAATTTCTCATTTATAAAAGCCTTCCCATATGAACTATATCGTCTTGTGAGTCATGAGGCTCATGTGTTATCCACTATGGGCTAGCATGCACCAGTGTAACAGCAGACTAACACAGGCCTAAGACTTATACCTAGTGAATTTAATGATTGTTTTACTACTTTCTTCAGTGGAAACAAGACTGGGCCCACAGGAGTGATAAGGATATACACATGATATTTACTATTTATCTTTTGGAAATGAATGGTACACTGGAGGTGCTTCCAGTAATCATGGTATCTCACACAACTCAACTATATTTGATTATTATTTGCTTCTTGCATCCTGAGCAGAAACCTACTACCAGATTTGTCTGTCTCAATCCTGCTAAAGCTGAATATTTTCATACATATGTATGTATATCAAGTTTTTATGAGTATAATTTGGGCTTTTCAAAATACTGACACAATAACAAAGCAAAATTGAGGCATGCATGTAATTTGAATACTGATTTGGTTTTCTCTCTCCCTAGTGCTGGCATTTTTGATGATTTTTTTCCCTTCCATCTTTCTTCTGCTCTTCATTCCCAATGAATGGATGTAGCTGTGAGGTGACCACACATACTGAAAACTGTTTGCTACTTCCATCAACCAAACATCAAACTTCAGGGATATGGACCATTGTGCATTTGGTGCTCCTACTGAGTTTGCTGAAAGTTTCTATAGATGTTCTCCTGAAGCTGTGCTTAAACTGGGATCATGAACTACAGGAACTGTCAAGTGCCATGTACCTTTTTCAGCATCATAATACCCAGATCTTCAGCTACTGCCAAAGCATGGAGCACATCTCACAGGGAAGTGTGCAGAATTGGCCTTCAAATTTCATTTCAGCTCAAATACACTCAATGAACTGTTCATATCAACTTACAGACATAGGGCAAGATTTTCTCCTATGGCAGAACTCTGCTCGATGCAAGAAGGGAGGAGGGGCATCAGGCAGACAATTACAAGTCCATGATTCTCAGGGTATGTCTACACTGCAGAGTGAAGTCAACTTTCACCTGCCGATTTTTAGAACTCGCTGGATCGTGTCCACACCACACTCCTTGCACCAGGCTCGTGTGTCCGCACTCGCCACGATTGTGTCGGTAGTCAAAGCAGTGCATTGTGGGTAGCTATCCCACAGTGCAACTAGCTGTGGTTGCTTTGGGATGAGATTCATCGTCCCATGATGCAACGCTCCTTTCCCCTCCCTTCTTCCCTCAAACAAACAGGAAACCGATTTTCACGCCGTTTGTTTATGCCGTGCGTTCGCCATTGCTGTGGTGACATGGAGCCAGCTCAACTCTGCAGTATTATTGTGAGCATCACAAATACATCTCAGCTTAGCATGGAGTATTTTCAAAGAAGACCGAGAACCCGAGGCATGGGCAACCGCTATGCCACCGAGGCTGCCCTGCTACAGGCCATTGAGCGGAACAATTCCCGATTGTTGCAGGCCATAATGCATCATCTGCAGTCAGTGGAGCGCCAGTTCAGGTCCCGGGAAAGAAGCACAGACTGGTGAGACTGCATCATTAGGCAGCTGTGGGATGATGATCAGTGGCTGCAAAACTTTCATATGTGAAAGGCCACCCGTCCCTGAAGCGCATGAATACTCACTTGCTCACAAGCTGTGACAGTGGAGACGTGAGTGGCCATCACTTTGTGGAAGCTAGCAACCCCCAGCTGTTACTGCTCGGTTGGGAATCACTTCGGAGTTGGTAAATCTACAGTTGGAGCTGCCATGATTCAAGTGTGCAAGGCCATTAATAGACTTCTGCTATGAAGGCTAGTGACTTTGGGAAACGTGCAGGACATAGTGGACAGGTTTTCCACAATGGGGTTCCCAAACTGCGGGGGGGCCATTGATGGCACACACATTCCTATCTTAGCTCCTGCCCACCTCTCTACCGAGTACATGAATGGCAAGGGGTACTTTTCAGTGGTCCTGGAGGCCCTTGTAGATCACAGGGCTCGTTTTATAGATATCTGTGTGGGGTGGTCTGGAAAGGTGCATGATGCGCGCGTATTTCGGAACTCGGGACTATTCTCTAACATGCAGGCAGGCAGGCACTTCCTTCCCAGACCAAAAAATTAACATCGGGGGTGTTGAAATGCCAATAGTAATTTTGGGGGATCCTGCTTACCCCTTGCTCCCTTGGCTAATGAAGCCATACACCATACTCCTTAACAATGACAAGGAGCATTTTAATAGCAGGCTAAGCAGTTGCAGAATGGTTGTTGAATGTGCGTTTGGGCGTTTAAAGGCCAGATGGAGAAGTCTCCTCACTAGGCTGGACATGAATGAAAAGTACATCCCCTCGGAATATTTGCATGCTGTGTTCTTCATAATGTGTGTGAAGCAAAAGGGAAAAGGTTCCCCCAGGGTTGGACTGTGGAGGCAGAAAGACTGGCCACCAATTATGAGCAGCCAGATGCCAGCAATACGCTGCGACTAACTGCGTAGCACTTTGCACTAGGGAGGCATTGAAAACCAGGTTCTGCAATGAGATGCAGTAATGATTTCTGTTCCTGTATGTTATGTGCCTTTGCTTTAAATCCCCCCTACCATGTACGCCAGTAACCTTCAAATCCCTCCCAAGCAAGATATGATTTAATAAAGAAATATGCTGAAACAATGCAAACTTTTCTTTATGAACATTCAAGTCGGTGGGGGCGGAGGGCTGGTGTTCATTCACAGTCTCAAATGGTAGTGTGGTTGCTTGCAGGCCAGCTGTTAGCAGGGCCTCCGCTGCTTTCTGCTCACCTCCACCAGGATGGAGTGCACGACATACTGCAGCCTAGCCATTCTCCTCCAAAACCGCTTGGGGGTGGAGGAGAGGGAGGGCAGCAAAGCCATAGGCTGAGGAGCATTATGGAGGGGCTGCAGCAGGACTTTGTCTGGCCGTCGCTGCTCCTGAAGTTCCACAAGCCGCCAGAGCATGTCTGCTTGGTCACGCATGATTCGCAGCATCTCCTGCGTAGTACTGCGATCATGCTCCTGCATCGCTCTTTGACTCTCCCTGTCCATGTCCATGTTCTGGGACAAGGTCATCCACCACGCTCGGACCTCTGTCTCTGCGGCCACTGAGGCGTTCATGAGCTTGCCAAACATGTCGTCTCTTGTATTTGTTTTTTTTCCTCTTCCTAATCTGCGATAGTCTTTCCTCAGCAGTTCGAGCGGGTTGGGCCAAGGCCGAGGTGTCTACAGAACAAAAAGAAATGCACAGCGGTGCCATTGTTAGGATGCCCAGGGAAATGAAAGAAATGCAAAATGTATAAAAAACTCCCCTTGCTGTGCACAAGGGTAAGACAGACCCTCATTCCATTCCGCACATGCCAGAATGGTCAGCTCCCTGTGCCGTTGCAGAGATGGTAAGCTGGGGCACTTTACTCTGCTTTAGGAAGGCTTAGAAAAGCTCATTTCAAATGCCCTGTATGCGAGGGGTGCCTGGGCGCCACGGTTTAATCAAGATGACCATTTCATCACGAGGTGGTCACCAGGGATCTGGGGACAGCGCGGGGGGATTAATAGTGTTGTCTGACACCATAGCCAAATACTTAAAGTGACATTACGGGGGCAATACAATGGGGAATAAATATGCACCATTTTCACTAGGTGACCATGAGCAATTTCTGTCTCCTGAGGCATGAGGAAAGGGAAGATTTGCTGCACGCAGCGGGGTACCGGCCTGACCCTTTTGCTGCTATGCTGTGTTCTGCCATGATTCTGGCTCCCTTGATTGCAGCGTGGCGTGGCAAAGTATCCTACCAGGGAGAAAGGAACAAGGCTGCCCTGCCCCAAAACCTTTTGCAAAGGATAACAGATTACATACATGAAAGTTTCCTTGAGATATCAACTGATGATTCTTGGAGCATATGTCTGCACATAAATAATCTGTTCCGGGAGTAGCCGCCTAAGACAGTACGCTAAACCTCAGAAATCCCCTTTCCTTCCCCCCACCTACCTTAAAAAAGAACTTAATTGCTAAAAAAAAAAAAAAAACTCACCAAACGTGCCTTCCCCATGATCATTAGTGCTGTCCTGCGTGCTGCTGGACTGCTCTGGGATCAGGAATAGGTCCTGACTGTCTGGGAGAAGGGACACCCCGTTCTCCTGCATCCTGCTCTCCTCATTCACGGAGTCCTCATCATTGTCCATGGAGTGGGATGGAGCAGAGGTATCGATGCTACGTGGCGACACTGTGGTGGGTTCCCCGCTGAGAATTGCATGCAGCTCCTCGTAGAAGCGACATATTTTGGGCGAGGAGCCAGAGCAGCTGTTAGCTTCGCTGGCCTTTTGATATGCCTGCCTTGATCTTCATGCGGCACTGCTGCGCGTCACTGTTGTGCCCCTTCTGCAACATGCCCTGGGACATCTTCCCATAAAATGTCCAAATTTCTTTTGCTGGCTCTGAGCTGAGCCATAACAGACTCCTCGCCCCAAAGACTGATGACCTCTGGCCGATTCCATGCTGGAGCGCATTTGGGCCTCGCAGTAGCCATGAGGAGTTCAGCTACAAGCTCCCTCCACGCTGGCCGGACAGGAAATGAAAATTGAAATTTTCCCCGGGCATAAGGAGAGGGGCCATTTCCGGTGAGCATGACCACGTAACAGCAGAGCACGAATGTTCAGAGCGGTCACAGCAGGGCATTGTGGGATGCCTCCCGGAGGCCATGAACATCGAATTACATTAAGCTCTGTCTACACTGACGCAAAATCGAACCAATAAAATCGAATTAAGCGCTATGCGACTTGCGGAGGTGGTTTTATTACATCAACTTTTGCCACGTGTTAAGTCGATGGGACTGCCGTGCCAGTATAGACGCAGACTTTCAGAGGTCAACGTAAGTGACATTAAGTCGATCTCTGTCGCCAGTGTAGACCAGACCTCAGGGCTACATTCAGCCCTGACAATGCTTAGAGCTACTACCAGGTTATGTTACTAGCACAGAGTCAGTGGAGGATAAGCCTAGGAGCTTTCCCATATCCACTCTCCACCCCCCACCATCCAGACATGTCCCCTATGAAGGGGTAGGGAAACAGTAGGCACAGACCCAGACCTGGCATATTTACACCTAGCAGAGAGCCAGAGGAATTATCCTGCTGGGCATTTGCAGCCTGATTTTAGCAGTGCAAAGAGACTTTAGTATTGCGGAAAATCTAGCCCAAAGAATTACTCATAGAAAATACTCAGTGAATAATTTCAAAGGAAAGAAAATTAAAAATTGCTCATGGGCAATTTGTGAATAGAAAAAAGTGGTTAAGTTTACCTAATAAATTATTTACAAGGTGAATAATTCAGAGCAGATATAGGACAAGTTTAGAAGAGCATGATTCAGAGTCTGTAGGAAATGAAGCTGATTTAGAAACTTTGCACTTTGTAAGGTACAATTTACCAGGCTGCAGCATAGGAATTTCCATACTGAATCAAAACAGTGGTCCATCTAATCCACTATTCTGTCTCTGGCAGTGACCTGTAGCTTCTGCTTCAGCGAAAGCTGCGAGAAACCCAGTCATAGATAATTATGAAATAACCCACCCCTAAAGGAAGTTTCTTTTTAACCATGGCCCCAATCCTGCAGACACGTCCATATGCTTTCACTTTAAGCATTGGAGTAGTAGAGCTGGTCAGGAAATTTTTTGATAAAACTTTTTTTCATCAAAAAATACCAATTCATCAAAACCAAGCCTGTTCACTGGAAAGGGTCAGTTTCAACCAATTTCCTTAATCAAAAAAAGTAGAAAAAAAAGTTTCAAAATTGTCAAATGTCCTGTTTTGACATTTTCTAAATTAAAAGTTTCAGTTGTTTTTGGTTTGAAATGACTTTTCATTTAGAAATTCTACTTATTTTATACTAAAAATAGGGGGTTTTAATAAAGGTGAAATCAAAATGAAACATAAAAACATAACATTTTAATTGACCTGAACCAAATTTATTTTTGATTTGTTAATTTGTGAAAATTTTCAATATTGTTACTTTGTCTTGATTTGAAATGGGGAAAAATGTCAAAATCTCAAAAATTCTTGCGAGTTGGGAAGACTGTTTCCTGGCCCATCCTGGTGAGTAATCCCATGAATTCCAGTTGAGCTACTCACTTGCTTAAAGTTAAGCAGGTGTGTATGTATTTGCACAATTGGGACCAATGTCAGTTAGTAACCGGTTTTTATGCCAAGAGTGAGGCCTGTTATTTCATATAAAAAATGGTAATCCTATGTTCCCATTATCCATATAAGTAAATGTTGAACACTTTTTTGAAACCTTCTAAGCACTTGACCTTAATTATATGTTGTGGCAATGAGTTAAATTCAGCACAAGCATCAGGCTAAAATAAACTTTCAACAAAATTATTAAATCTTTCAGCCCAGTGCAAACGTGTTCAAGGAGTGGTCACGTCTACTGCAGATATTCCACTTGTGCCCATACTAGTGAATGCAAATTAGGCATTTGATGACACATGTACTTTGCACACCTAAATTCTTTGGAAATCTGAACACTTTATTTTCATATTTCAAAGGAGTTGTTGCAAACAATAATGGTTTAAAAACATAAAAGCTATAATACGGTTTTGCCCGTGGCCCTTAAATCCAACAAAAGGAAAAATTCAGGGTTAAACTTGCTGATCCATGCTTAACCAATTTTATATTTTGCTTAGCTTTTCCTTCTTGAGCACATTTATAATTTTATGTATAACCTATGTCAGGTTTGTATATATTATCTGTATATATGCTCACACAAATTTGTGAGAATTCATCCTTAATCTATTTTTTTTCCATTGGTTTAAGTTACACACTTAATGTTATTTTAACATAGGGATTTTTTAATGTAATGATATTTAATTTGCATTAGCACAAGTGACATACAATGGATCATGCTATTATCATGATTTATATCAGATGAACTGGCATAAATTCAACATTATAAATTGAGCCTATAAATGAAACTATTATTTTTCTGGAATTACTATAGTAGAAAGGCTAAGGACCCTCAAGTCAACCTTAGTCAAACCCACTCTTTAGCGTTTTATATTTTATGCCTGCAATAAATGCTTTTGTGAAAGCCCATAACCCACACAAAAAGAGAAAGTCTTTCGAAGTCTATTAATTATAATAATACTATCCAAAAAGCTGTGAGGGCTTATTTTTGTGACATCACTCTGATTTCTTACTGCCTTAAATTATCCCTTTGTTGGCTTGCTGAGATTAACAGTCATACTTTTGTCATTAAATATAAGCAGTTTTAAAGCCTGATCCACCTTAGTCTAATTGATATTGCTTTCATTTGGCAGATAGTGACCTGATTTATAATTTAAATATGCATCATTATATGCATCTCTTCTGTATAATGAAAAAGCAAAGTTACTCTCATCTTTTTCTGCAATGTTAACATCAAGGAAAAGTATCTTTCTTTTTTCCCTTTTATACGCTGAGCCTAATTGAAAACTGTTCATTGAATTTCAACGTGATAGAAAAGTCTTTTTATCTCTCAATTTGTCCATTAGCTATTATAATTGAAGTATCTGCTACACAGCTGAATTGATATTGTTCTTGTTTAAATTCTGGATTTCTCTAAATCTTCCATGAGGCATCAACTAAAAAAAAAATATGGGTTAGGAGACATTAGCTAGCAATATTGCCTAAATGGGACATTAGACTAGCACTCCACATGTATAAAGCTACAGAGAGAAGGAAGTCATCTAATTTTGCTGGAGAACGTGTTGCATAATAATCTTAACAGCATGACCATAAGGATTGCTAATTGCCACATCTGTTTAACATCTGTCAGATGTTTGCCATATGTTGCCATCAATATTCCAACTGAGTACATTACAGGGAGTTTGATCGTGTTCAATTGTTATTTATTTGCCATAAACATTACTACAGCCAGTGATGTCTATTTCTATTAGATCACTAATTATGTTTTAAAAGCTCAATGTAATGTCCAGTTTTTCAGCTTCCCTAGACCCCACTTTTGGGGATATAACCATTAACTTTGCTTTTCTGCAGCTTTCCGAACGTATGATGAAATTTTCAACTCTATGACAGTAAATAATTTTTTCTGCAAAATAGCTTTTTCCTGTTATTTGGGAAGCATGATTCTAAATCCACGTTATGCTTTAACGGTGAAGTTTGTAAGATTTGTTAAATAAACCACTCATTACCAGAACCATTTTAATAAAAAAGAAATAGCTAGCTCTTATGTAGTGCTTGTAGATATCAAAGGGCTTTACAAAGGAGGTCAGTATTACTATCCCTTGCTGTTTTATTAGCTGTGATGTCCATAAGTCAGGGATGGAGATAGTTGCATTGTCCCATAGAGGATCTAGTGGTAGGACTCCAGAGTTCTATTACTAGCCCTGCAACTGACTTATTCTTCCAGAAAGACTCACAGTGACCTTGGATAAATCATGTAACCTCAGTTTACCCATTTATAGGCAAAGTAACACCTACATACTTCCCAGATGTGACATCAGGACTAATTAGTGCTTGCACAGATCCTTGAGTAAAAGGTGATATATTGAAAAGTGTTATTCTTCCATACAAATATAGCACAATATGATTGTTCTTTTAGTGATAATTGAAATGTCCTTTCACAAATTTTTTTAAATCTGTGCTTTTTCACTGGACAACGCTGAGCATCACAGTACTTTTTTGTTAAATGTAACTATTAACTAGAAAGCAGAGATTGACAAACTGCAGACTAGGCAAAATATGCATGATCTGATTTAATATGAGTTGATAGGTGTCACTGATCTTTATTATAAATAGAGTGTGTAAATTCCATATGATGTATT
Organism: Emydura macquarii macquarii; assembly: GCF_026122565.2. Classification (NCBI taxonomy): domain Eukaryota; kingdom Metazoa; phylum Chordata; order Testudines; family Chelidae; genus Emydura; species Emydura macquarii. The sequence continues at coordinate 12,940,666 of NW_027131620.1, forward strand.
ATTTATCCATAGTAGCTGCCTTTTTGTTTCATTAATAAACCTGGAAATCAGAGATATACAGTTCTGATGATAAGATTTTGGCAATATGAGACATTGTGGTATTTGTCTGCAATTGCTCAATTATTTTGCTGCTTTTTTTTCTTTCTATATAAATTATTTAAAAATGGGATGTTTGTTCAAGACTCTTCTGATTCTTAGCTCATTTGTCCAGCTGAATTCTTTTTTCTCCTTTAATGAAAAAAGATAGTGTAGTGTAAGGATTTCCACTTTGACCTGAACCATAGCGCCTTTTAAAATTTGCATTATACTATACAACATGGGGTATGTTAAACTTGTTTGCATTAGACTATGAAAGGTTATTATGTCAGATGATGGGTCTGATAACCTTAATCAAAGCTCACTGTAACAATGAGTCATCAGTTGAAAATAAATCAGCTTTAGGTCAAAAGCACCCAGATGCTACTATGCTACCCATAGTTAGAAATACGTAGTAGGATTCCACTATGACCGTGTTTGTTGATATGCACATATTGTCCTATCTGAGGATATTAAAAAAGGCACAGATGTCAAACTCTAGATGGCACCAGCAGCAGCAGTTGGACATATTGCACTGTCTTAAATGTCATTTTAAAAACTAATCCTTAAACCTAATCTCTGATCTTAAAATTTTTAACCCAAATTAATTTGAGAGGAAATTATGTCTAATAATATGTTAAAATTTTAAGGAAAATGTTAATAAAGTTGACATGATTGGAGTAACAAACTTTCGATAAAGTCTCTGATTAGAAATTACTAACCCTATGGGAATTTGCCACTTTCCAGATGGATGTTACCTGGGAGACAGCATATTTGTAGGCTTTTTAGTGAGCATTGCGCTGGACTCTGGAAATCTGTCAGCCATGAATTAAGGGAATTTCCTTTCTTTGAAGGAAAACAATTTGGGGAGGGGTGTTTATGATAAATAGCTCAATAAAGTTGTCTGTCCAGTCAAGATGTCTGTCCAGCACATCAGTAGTTAATAGGATGCTTGCATGCATTAAAAAAAAAAAAAAAAAAGATAGAGTATAATTACTTTTTTTTTTTTTAATGAGTGCAAAGGCATTATATTGAAAAATAGGAGGCCTTCTTCTGGACTTCTCTATCCATTTTGTGGTTGCCCCACTTAAGAAAGAGAGTAGAAACTGACCCCGAGAAGGGTATAGAAGATCGTTAAAGATAAATGGGGATTTTCTTATAACAAGATATTTTAAATAGTAGGACCAACGTTTTCATATTAGCCTCCCAATTCCCATGGAAGTCAATGGGAGCTGCGGGTGCTCAACACCTCTGAAAATCCTGCCACTTTTAATGAGCTGTTGCAGAACCTGATTTTCAGAAGTAATGACCACCACCAACTGCTGTTGAAGTTAATGGCAGTTGTGGGTCCTGAGTACCTCTGGTAATCAGGCCTTATGTATGCCTAGCTTTTGGCATCCAGTGAGAAAATGTTGGCCTTAGTTCATTCACTTGACTGAGGTTTTCAAAAGTAAAAAGTGATCAATGCCTCCCATTTACCCCTTCCCATAGATAAGCAAAGGAACACATGAAGAAATTAAAGGGCAAAACACTTAGAATAAAGGCAGGGATGAGTTTGCTTAAGAAGCCATATAGTCAAGCTGTGGAACCCAATACCTGGGTGAGGTGGTCAAGGGATAACTGATAAAGGGTGGTGAAGACTTTACTTACACCAGAGAGTTCAGGCAGACCTTTTAAGGGAAAATTTCAAAGACACAGAGTGGAGTTAGGTGCCTAACTGCCATTGAAATCCTAAGGGAGTTGGGTATCTAAGCACCCCTCTGTGCTTTTGAAAATCTCCAACCTTAATCATCTAAAATTTGTCCGTGTTCTCCAATCTCCTTATTTTCTTCTTATGTGCATTTCTAATGCTGTTTCTAGCCAATGCAATTGTGATTTTCTTATCTGTATACCACTGAGAATACCATACAAGAGTTTATAAATAGCTATTAAGTTTATCTGCCAGTCATTTGGTTTTCATTATGCCAAATGACAAACTTTCTCATATGCTATGAGAAGATATATGATTGTTTCTAAACAGGGGAAAAAATAGTCTCATTTGGTATTGTACTTAGCCTTGTAATGTGTGTAACCTCAATAATGTCAGCATCGTCTCCATCATTTTTCCTCACTGAGGCCCAGCAAGAATTATCTCTATGGTTTTTGTATGCTTCTTGCTATCCATTCCATTGTAGACAGTGGTGAGTTCCTTATCTGGAGAATGGTATGTGGCCATAACTTTGCCTCATATTCAGTTTGATCATTCCTAACTGTTCCATGGAGTTCATGCACTGAAAAGAGGGATGAAAGGCAATTGTCAACAGTTTGCTCTTTTAAATATAGATAGATATTACTCATGTAATTTGACAGTTCTTGACTCTCAGCTGTATAATGTCAGTGAAATGGTAAGAATTTCAGCAGCCTAACTTCTGTCTTACTTCAAGATAAGTTTATCAACTGTAGCCTGAATCCATGCAATGGATGAGCGGATCAAAACTCATGTCATGTTAAACTGCTGTACTGATGCCTGCTTCTTCCTACTACTGCTTTACATGTCCGTATGGTCTTAGTTGTTCGGTGGTTTGTAAGTTCATAATTAGATTGTAAGCTTTTGGGGGAATGGTTTGGCTCTGATTATGTGTTTGTACAATGCATTGCACAGTGAAGCTTTGATCCTGACTAGGGTCTCTAAATGCTAATGTAATACAAATAGCATGTAATAAATATGATGACAGGTGATGGTCAATCTTCATGGTCCTCCTACTTTCATCAGATATGCACTTTGTCTACAAAGTGGAGTCTTCTTGTAGCATTAAAAGGCTTGTCAAATAACACAAAAATAATAACTGACATTTATAATATGCTTTTCATCCCAGAGATTCAAAAGGAGATATACAAGAATCACTTCATCCTGCACACACAGACAGCCACCTCTGGAGAGTGATGTGGCAGCTGTTTTCAAGTGTACAGAAACACTACAAAACTGCTTAATGTAAGTTATGTGTAATTGACCACATTTTCATAATTTTAGTTGCTCAACTGCATGTCTAATTTTGTGCACCTCATGTGATGATCCCTATTGCACATCCAATTTGGGGAATTTTATGCAAAAATAGCTGATTAGGGAGTTTTTTGTCTAATTTGAAAAAATAATATTCTGAGGAAGAAAACACTTAATATTCTAAACTAACACCTCTTCTGGGGTCTCCATATTCATCTTATCTGTGTCTATCTTGTATACTGTAAACTCCTCAAGGAGTTTCATCTGTCCAGTGGTGAGCATGTTGTTGGCACTTAGCAAATAACAATAATTACTAATTAATAAAATGTGTGTACATAAATCAGGTGTGCAATTGTGTGTCAACTACATGAAATTCTGGACCTGCATTCCTTTTCATTATATATGAATTTCAGTGTAAATACAAATAATTGTAGATATCAGGAATATAAAATGTGTACCTAAGCTTGTATTATTACCCTGTGCATATCATTTTATTTTGACATTTGTATTTATCGAGTTAAATAACTATAATTAGGGCTGGATTCTCTTAATTGACTGCGCTGTGCTTGGTACGGGACCAAGTGGGTGGGCGGCAACAGTAACTTTCAACTACCATTTTGCCACAGTCTTGGGGACAATTGGGGCCTGGCTTACAGCACAAGTTTAAACTTGTACTAGGCTGCCCAAGACTCCATGGGTTTGATTTGAAAAGTGGGGATTGCTTCTAAGTTTTTTGCTATGGAAGCAAAGAATTTCCTGGGGCATTCCAAGAGCTAGTCAGATATGATTTTCAAAGTGTCAGGTGGGAAAAAAAATCAAATTAATTTTTTCCCCACAAGTAAAAGACCTCAACTACTACCTTAAGCTCAGGTACATGTGTTACTGGGTCATACTATCTCTTGTGTCAGTGCTATGTACAATTAAATAAATAACGCACAGAGGTTACTGAGACTAATTCAATAATAGCTAATTATAAACACAGGTTTGGAGACCAGGCTTTCCAAGTACAATAATACTCCATGTAAAGTGGGCAACAGCAATCTACAAAAACTCTTCCTAATCCCGGTCAACATTTGGAGACATTTAGACTGAGATTTTTAAAGATGCCAAAGGAAATTAGATGTCTAGCTCTCATGAAATTTCAATGGTAGTTGAGCACCTAACTACCATAGGCTTCTTTGAAAATCATAGCCTTAATTATTTTAGGAATGTTTTTAAATTTAATAAGGTATTTGATAAAAATTGTTTTCTTATTATTTGTAAAGCTGTCCTTGCTACCTCTTCTAATGCCATAAAAATACTTTGTACTTCAATAGCATCTTCCATTGGATGGTCTACAAGATCCTTGTATATAAGTAATTAAGATTCACAATACCATTGTGTGGAAAGATACATTATTATTATCCCAATTTTACAAAAAGGAAAATTGTGGCACAAAAACACTGAAAGTAAAATCTATACCTCTTAACTCCTTCTCCTATCCCTATGCCACAAGACCATCCCATCTGCCACTGATTATTCCCATCTGCTGATTTCCCAACTGCTCTTTTTCTGCTTCACTTAACCCTACATTTCCAAAGTGGTGCCTGTTGTCTTTCAACTCCCATTTATACCTCTAGGATTCAAGACACTAAATCAGGGTACAATTCACCCTTGCGTAGACAGGGGCCAGCACAAGAAAGTGTGCATTGTGTTGGCCCACTATGCAGGGTGAATTTTCACCCTCAATTCATGCCAATTTGAAAATGTATGCCATGGGCTGAGTCTGTCTGGATGTGTATGGTGTGACTGGTGTATAAGAACAAATGATGTACTGGCATCTTCTGCAGCAAAGGAATTAATATGTCATGTTGAAAATGTGTTTCCTATGGCAAGTCTATGGAAGGCCCTAATCTGCTGTAGTCTTTGAGTCTCAAGACACTTCTTAGAATTATCTTTGAGTAATTACTAGAGAAGACATGGCATTAGTGATATTCCTTGCCTTCAAAATTTGATTATGACAATGACTCCCATTGTGGCAGTGGGCAAATCCCCTTAACCTCTCTCCCTCACTTTCCCCTACTCTGTGACATGGAGATAAAAAATACTCAACTCCTATGGATGTTCTGAGGACCAATTACTTAGTGTTTGTTCAGTTCTTTTGAAGATAAGAACGGCAAAGTATGATTATCTGTAGCATATTTTTATTTCTTTGTTTGATTTTTTTTTTTGGTGCAGTCACAGAAACAGCCTCATGAAACATACATCTCATTTCCATGTGAGGCCTCAGGGATAGCAGTTATATTACCCAAAAGTTACCTTTATGTTGTACGAAATAGGCAGCAACCAGTCAAAAGACATAAAGCATCTCTGGAATTTAAACTTAAGTGTTTTGCTTAATACAGCTGAGCAGGAATTTATGCTGCAGTGAAGTTTTCAGAGTCAGGCTATGCTATTTAAAATGGAATTTCACACTAATGAGCCTAAAATAAAAGGAGATTTCACAGTACACTCAATTGTATCAGTCATTGCATATAAACACAGAAAATTGCATATGTAACCAAACAGCGTCCTCTGCTGGACAATAACATTTATTCAAAACGCTTTCACCGAAATGTTGAAATTGTGTTATGCAGACAATATTTGGAGTCATACTCGTCCTGAAGGAAAAGGTGACAATGTACGATGCCATTTAGATGATACATTTGTCATAAAGAATGACTCTATAGATTAGTCTTTTAAATGGGGTTTAATGTTAAATCTCTAAATCTGGACAGAAAGTTAGACTCCATTTACTTCAAGATTAAATCTTAGAATAAGAATCATAGGACTGGAAGGAACCTCGAAAGGTCTTCTAATCCAGTCCCCTGAACTCAAGGCATGACCAAGTATTATCTAGACCATCCCTTACAGGTGTTTGTCTAACCTGCTCTTAAAAATCTCCAATGATAGAGATTCCACAGCTTCCCTAGGCAATTTATTCCAGTGCTTAACTACCCCGACAGTTAGGAAGTTTTTCCTAATATCCAACCTAAACCACCCTTGTTGCAATTTAAGCCCACTGCTGCTTGTCCTGTGCATTTCTAGAACATACTGAGTTTATCTTTTCATATTTTACCATGAATATAATTCCTTGTGGGGGTGGGGGGGGAATGATATTTATCCGACATGGGTAAATAATTTCTAACAAATAACATATTCAACAAATGCTCTTACTCCTTCTCTCAATAGAATGTAAACAATTTTCTCCACTGTATTTTTTTATATACAATTATTTGGGAAGAAATTTCTGTAGCTAATTTTAGTCCATGGCTCTTTTATGAGCAATTTGTTGCCAGTATTCGATATTCGGTCTGTTCTGAGTAGATGCACATGGTATGTTTCTGTTCCATGGATAAACCTAACTCTCATGATCTGGTTTCCAGTGTAAATTTGAAATTAACTTTCAATGAGCTGTCTATAATATCCCCTTAAAATTAACTGTTCTTGCCAGTAAACTCATTTGCTACAAGGTGCACAGAAAACAAACACAGAGGGGAGTGTGACCACAGTCAGAAAGAATTACTTTTAAAATCCAAATGAATATTAGCTGCATTTTTGCATTGAATTTGCCCAGCTCTAATATTTAACCACAGAAATTGCTCTATGGGAACATAAGATGTTACCCTGCCATATTTGCTATCCTTTAACAATTTCATGCTCCTTTCAACACCTGGACACATAAGACTGCTGACAATTTCTTATGGAATGATGTAAACCATGACAAACCTTTTGGAAAGATTATTAAGTTCCGAGTACCATGGGTGATGCAGAGTTCAAGAACATCTCTGGTGCAGTGCAAAAGCAAAAGAGGCCTTAGGTCAGGACTGAATAAACCAGATGCCCCAGTAACTTAGAAATTTGTAGCTGAAATTGCTCAGCAGGAATGTCAGCTGGTGTTTTGTAAAATAATAATTGTTAGAAACAATTTAAAATGTATGCTCAGTAGGGCTCTTTACAAACCGAACCAGGCAAAAAAGATTCGTACATTGTGAGGCCAAAAAGGACCATCAGATCATCTAGTTCATTGGTTCTCAAACTGAGGACCATGAGCCCCATGTGGGTATGTGGGAGTTGCAAGCTGTGAGCCCTGACCCCAGCCAGGTACAGGGCTGTAAGCCTCCCTGCTTCCTCCCGGTGGAGGAATATGGAGGGAAGAGGGCAAGCGGTGACTTACAGATACTGCTCCCCCTCCCCCCAATGTTCCTCCATGCCTCCCTGAGACGCCGAGAGTGGGGGGAGTGAGGAGGAATGCCAGGGCTCCCCGGATCCAGATCACTTTCCCCACCTGGGCTGGAGAGCTGCTGCTCTCTGCCCTCCCCTTACGCAGCCCAGGTGGGGAAACAGACCTGGATGTGGGGTTCCCTGAAGTTGCTCCTCGTTCTTCCCCCTTCCCATACACACACAGCCTCCTCGGGGTGTGTGGAGGAGCAGCACTGAAGGGGGAGCAAGCAGCAATACCAGCTACTCTGTGCATGCAGGTCAATTTCTGCAGGTGGGCGCAGGAGGGGAGGGTGCAGGGCTAGGTGCGAAGGGGGAGTAGGAAGCCCACAAGGGCCAGGCATGAAGCGAGAATGGGGAGTCCCCAAGGGCCAAGGCAATGGTGAGGGAGGGGTGCCCCTGAGGTCCAGGAGGTCGCACTCAGAGGCTTGCTGTGTGAAAGGGGTCACCAACACAAAAAGTTTGAGAACCACTGATCTAGTCTGACCTCCTGTGCAACAGGCCAAAATTCAGATTCCAAATGAGGCTACCAAGTGGCCAGTATGGGGTCAAACCTTTGACGTCTGTGTTAGTAGCAGCACAGTTTAACCAAGTGAGCTAGCCAGCCCACAACCAAGGCTTTCTGGAAACCAAAGAATGAGAACTAGAGACGTTTAGCTATTCACCCTAATGCTCTCCCAGCTGTGCTCTTTTTTTTGTCAGGCGAGGGTGCGTCTATACAGGGAATTATTCCGTAAGGGTTATAATGAGCTTTAAAACTCAGTCCTTGCGGCTGGGGCAGTGCATAGCTGCACTGTTCCTTCCAGGTGGTAACTGACACAATTCCTTCCTGGCTCCCCACTTGCTCCAAGGATGAAGTGTGCTACTGCCATCTTTAAAAGGGTCCTGTTTAATTCATTCCCTGCAGTCAGTGAGCACCACTGGCTGTCACCCTGAGGGAATGGGAAGAACCATGATTGCACCCGGTTCCTCATGTGGGCAGAGATCAGCTACAATGCTGGGGCCAAAGGGTACCCAGAGCGTCAATCTAGATTGCCCTAATTCAGGGAAATGAATGGGATTTATTGCCCTGTATGATTGTGTTAGGGCTAGCTAAAGCTTACCCCAGAAATGAAAGCATTATTCCACACAAATTTCCATTTGTAGCTGTCATGTTACTAATAACGTATAAAGGAGCCTTTACACATATGAATCATTCTATTGAACTCAGTGGGAGCATTCGTGTGAGTAAGCACTATGTGCATGTAGTAAGGATTTGCAGGTCCAAGTGCTAATAATGCAGTATACTCCTCACCAGTTTCATAAATGCTTCAGAATTATACAGCACAAAATGCATTCCCTCCCTCCCCCCGTCTTATCCATCATCACTATGTCAAGTTGAAGAAATCTTTTAATTAAAAAGGTAGGAAGACTTGATCACCTATGGGTTATATATAAGCAGTGGTCATTTTTACAATCATCTGACACAGTGAAACTCTCTTCTCTCCTTTTATAGCCATTTGCACAAGTTGTGGTTTGAAGAGGGGGCAGAGGAGCCTGAGAGAGTTTTTTTGGTTTTTTGGGGGGGTTTTGAAAGAGAAATCAATAGGCATTACCAGTACTGAAACTATGTGGTCTTATCTCTATGCTTGGCCTTTATGAAAGATGATAAGATTTGTAGAGAAAAACCTCAAAGAAGAATATTATTCTTGGTAAGGTTTGGTGTGTATGAGTTAATAAATTATAGTTGTCCTGGCCTTTAGGAATTCTGTTCTGTCTAAATTTCAGTTTTGTTTTCCACTTTCCCTCCCTGGTGGAGTTGAACCTGGGAATAGCAACACTCAATGGCTCGTTAGTTTGATAAACTGGCATAAGTGACTATAGCTACAATGGGTACCTCTAGCACAGAAGCATTTATAGGGCTCAAAGGAATTCTGAAAAACACAAGAAAGTCTTTAGGTACTGAATCACAGCCAAGTATTCTGAATCTTTAATTTTTTTTTCCTGCAAGAATGTCAGCACTAAAATATGGAATATGCTTTTCCCACTTGGTTTCTGTTACTTGTAAAGCATTCAAAATCTTCTAGAATAGAATTATCTCTGTACCCTGCTAGAGAGCAAGCAAAACTCCACCGAGTATTAAAGCAGTCCCTCTGCTGGGGTTGCTTTCCATTTTCGACCCAACAATATCATAAAAATGACTGTGCAATTTTGAATCCATCATATATTTGTTAGTTATCATGTTTATCCTAGCAGTGTTTCACCATGCTGCTTTATTTATACAACACATGGCTAAATAAATTCCACAAGATAACTAGTTTATTTTCAGAAGTGACACATCCATCATCAAAATAACCTGTTAATTATGACATTGCCAACCTTCAGAATAAATTGTTTATTTTAAAGGTTGTTCAGGTTATGATAGCAGCCAACCAGTATCTAGGGGAAAAAAATAATTAAAGAGAAGCACAAAGCAGGGAGAAAGAAGGAGTGACAAGTGCATCAGAGACAGGACTTGCAAAGAGGAAAAGTAAGATGCAGATACTTTTTTTAAAAATCCAGCCACTTTAGAATTCTTTGCTAGGGCTCTGATTCAGCAAAATGCTGAAGCACATACTTGGCTGAAGCATGGATGGGAGTTAAGTGTGTATTTAAAATTAAGCATATAGGTATGTGTTTTGCTGAATAGGGATCAATTTAAGCACATGCTTAAAACTAAGCATGTGTTTAAATGGTTGCTGAATCAGGGCCTGAATGTCCCAAATAGCAAGAGGAAAAGTAGCATTCAGTGCATCACTGGTGGGGCTCTGGGGTTCCCCAGAGCTACAGACAGCAAATCTAAGATGCAAAACTGTTGAAGAAAATATTGTGAAGGTTAATTAATTTGAAGACCCAATTTAACCCCCCACTGAAGCCATTGACCCCAAGATGTTGCATATTAAGCACCTTTGAAAAACAGGCTGATCACTGAACTTCAGCACCCCATTTTACAAAGCATGGCCTGTATTCTGTAAATGCAAAATATTTTTCCAAGTTAAGTGAAGGTGTATTATATTATATTAAAATATGGGGTTGTTTAGTCTGGGGAAAAGAAGACTGAGCAGGGACATAACAGTTTTCAAGTACATAAAAGATTCCTACACGGAGGATGGAGAAAAATTGTTCTCTTTAACCTCTGAGGACAGGACAAGAAGCAATAGACTTAAATTGCAGCAAGGGTGGTTTAGGTTGGACATTAGGAAAAACTTCCTGTCAGGGCAATTAAACACTGGAATAAATTGCCTAGGGAGATTGTGGAATCTCCGTCATTGAGATTTTTGAGAGGAGGTTAGACAAACACCTGTCAGAGATGGTCTAGATCAGCGATGTTCTCAACCAGGGGTACACTTACCCCTGGGGGTACCAGAGGTTTTCCAGGGAGTACACCAACTCATCTAGATATTTGCCTAGTTTTACAACAGGCAACATAAAAAACACTAGTGAAGTCAATACAAACTAAAATTTCATACAGACAATGACTTGTTTATACTGTTCTATATACTATACAATGAAATGTAAGTACAATATTTATATTTCAAATGATTTATTTTATAATTATATGGTAAAAATGAGAAAGTAAGCAATTTTTCAGTAATAGTGTGCTGTGAAACGTATTTTTATGTCTGATTTTGTAAGCAAGTAGTTTTTAAGTGAAGTGAAACTTGGAGGTATGCATGACAAATCAGACTCCCTGAAAAGGGTACAGTCATCTGAAAAGGTTGAGAGTCATTGGTCTACACTCTAGACCGGGGTGGCCAAACTGTGACTCATAAGCCGCATGCGGCTCTTTCAAGTACGGCTCGCAGACATCTCCCCCCTCCCCCCACCCCTATTCTCCACCAGACTGGGGTGGGGCGCTCGGAACTTCTGCCTTGCAGCAGACTGTTGAGGCTAGAGGATTCTGCCCAGCAGGGAGAAGAATCTTGGGGTTCAGTAATTTTGGCCACCCATGTTCTAGGTAATACTTAGTCCTGCCTTGAGTGCAGGGACTGGACTAGAAGACCTCTTGAGGTCTCTTCCAGTCCTATGATTCTATAAAATATTTTGATACTAGTCCTACATCTTCAGAATTGTATATTTGCACATTTAAACCCTTAGTTGGTATGTGCATTTGCCACATCTGTGCATACAATTGGTGCATATGCAAATAGACAGCATATGGGCACAAATGATGCAGCTGGTCGTTTGTGTGCACAGCTTGTCATTTGTATGCCATAACTTCACACACACTTACTGTAATTTAACATGGAAATTCCAAAAAGCAAGGCTGATTAACATTCGTAATAATGTGTGTAGAAATATATAAGCAAAATCAGAAGCTCACTGGGAAACTGAGTTTAATCCAAGTCACTTACTTCTAAACTTTCCTAATCATGGCTCTGCATTTTTTATTCTGTGACTGACAACAAAGCATGGTTGCACAAAACACCACAAAATCCTGAAAATTTACCCAGCATAGTTTTTAAACCAACTTTCTGACAATGAATAATTAGACATATTAATAGAAACAAATTATTATTTTGTTATATTATTCATTTGAGGTATATTCACTGTAGTCAATGTGTTGTGTTATCACAGTGAATGATATTTTCACACAGAGTTATTTTAGCGTTCATAGAGCAGTAAGAAATATCTTCATTTAAGCTAATCATTTAATCTGAGTACAATTACATTGAAAATATTGTATAAATAGCAAATGTATTATATGTCAAACTATCTACTTTGCATTATGAATTGAAATGACATTATTTTAAAACATTTGAAAAAGAATCATCATAATTATACGTTATCATCATGGAGACAGATTACCTATTCTTTTAACATAATTAATTTGATGCACAATGAATTTATGTTGCTGCATGTGTCATTATCCTTCAATATAATTATGAATTACTAAGAATTATTTTCTAGAATCTTTGTTATTTTAATTGCCCTGTTTATTTTTCTATAAATCCATCCTTCATTTGTCTTTCTCCTACCCCTGAAAATGTTAATTACAATTTACATTTCTTTCCCTCTTCCCCCACCCACTAGCTCTGATTCTCATCTGACTTGCACTAGTTTTACCCCACTGTAAATAAACTGTGTACAAAGGAGTAAATCCTGGTTTACATCGGTGCCTGAAAGCCTGGAATCAGACCTTATGCCGTTTTAACTTTTACCTTTATACTTTTCTGTAATATTTCTTCGCTTCTACACCCATTCCTTTAATCTGATTTTTTTTCTCTTCCCTCTGTTAAAGTGGGAAAGGTTTTGCAAGACAAATAAAACAATAAAAAGTATAATATTTTAAGGTCTACCTTGCTTTTGGAGCTTTATCTATAGCCAATATAAGTCAAAAGTTGTCTTTCTATTTACTTTAGTGGGCTTTGGATCAGCTCCTTGGTTTCTCTAAGCTTGCAAGCTAGGATAACACTACCCCTGGGTGATCTCAAATGACATAAAGATGTCTGGAATCTTTGAATAAAGGTAATAATCTATGCGTACATACATTGTACATAAATCTCTGTCTTCAGGAAAGCGATTAGACAATGGCTGTCCTATGCAATGCCTAGAAATGGCTGTTTAGAATTTCCTGATGAGGGAACACTTTACGCCTGTTTGTTTTTTAATTCTTCTTTCATGATTGACATGTATTTGTCTTTTCTGGGCCTAGTTCGCTTGCACAGCACTTGGAGAGAGCCTGCAGCAGTGTGGTATTTTCATTTCAGTCAGGTTAAGGGTGAAAAAGATTACACATGCATACTGATTCATGCTTTATAGACTGGAAACAGTGTCAAGTGTGATCTTCGAAGAGTCTGCTCAATGGTTCAAGCTCTCAGTACAGTATTATACTGTCAAAAGTCAATCCTCATACAGCAAGGTGTTTTATTTATTATTTATGTAGCGCCAAATGTTTGCTAAGCCCTATAAAGACAGATATGAAAACCAAGTCTCTGTCCAAAACAGCTTTCAATTTAAATAAAGCCCTGATTCTGCAAACATTATGCACTTGATAAAATTTACTTCTGTGAGTCAAGTTATGCACATGCATTAGTGTTTATAGGAATATTTCTGTACAAACATCTCATGCAACTGGGTGGTTCTCTTAAAGTTAAATGTTGTTTTGTGTGGTTACATATGGAAGTTTGCTGAACTGATTTTTCGCAGTGCTGAGACTCAGAACTGCCTTGTAACATTCGGTGAAGTTCCACAGATTAGTAGAAGAGTGCAGCTGCACCTCTTCTTCATTTCAAGAGGGGTGCTGGCAAGCGCCTTTTCTCAGAGTGTCCTCAGTCCTTTCCTTGTAAGCATAGGGAGCTAAGCAGGCTGCTACTGACATTCTGGACTGGCCCCAAATGCTTGTTAGTAGAGAACTGTCAGGAATAAGGAGAAATAAATTCCTTTATGGGCTGTAGGAGTGGTGTTAGCCTGCATCTAACGCTGTATCTACACTACAAATTAGGGCTGTAATTCCCAGCTCATTTACACATCATTGCACTAGTTTGATGAGAGCTAGCACAAGTATAAATAGTAATGTAGCCGCAGTAGCTCAGGCCGTGGCAGCATAGCTTAGCTGTGCCAAGAACAAACCCGCCTGAATGTACTCGATATGGCTTAGTTGGGCCACTGCTGTGACAGCTGCACTATTTTATACTCACACTTCCTATGAGTTAATATGTCTTCTTTTTAATCATATTCAGCTGAATGAGTATCAAGAGTACTAGTGATTGTTGGGGAACTGGATGGTTCCAGAGATTGGTAATGCATTGGCTATTGCACCTTCCACTTCTGCCTCACTGGTTCAACTTGTCCTCGATGGTATCAAATAAAAGTTGATACCCAAGTGTTTCCAGACACCCAGTCCCAAAGAGAAGGCACATTAGTGAGTACATTTTAAATTCTGTTGCCCATGCTGCATCTGTTGTGGGGCTAAAGGAAGGACTTCACTCTCCAGGCGTGTCATTCTAGCCCCTTCCACAGGTAATAAATTCACTGTAAACCACCAAAAACAAAAACCCAAAACAAATAATGTCTGATATCTAAACTATCATTTTCTACTTGGGTCAGGCTGATGTTCTGATGGAGGGCCAATAACAGTGAAAAGTGATTAAAACAAATTATTCTATGCTCCACAGTACAATTGCAGAGGAAATAAAATACAGTACTATTGCAGAAAAATATAATTAGGTTATATCTACCTTAGATAAAAGTAAATATGCTAGAAAAATAGTGAAGAGGTTGAGAGGTGATGTTTCACTGATGAAGCCTTCTCTAGACTGTGGAAAAACAGGTTTAAGGCTGATTGTTGTAACTCTATCTTAACCATGATATATTTTGGACACACCCCAAATAAGGCATCATTAGAACTAACCATATTTTCTCGTTCTAGATTATATTTTAATAAACCTATTTTATAAGCAATAACTATATATTTATGCTAACACAATAGGTGTGTTTCCAGAGTTCCAATGGAAATTATGTAAAGCTAGTGTGATTTGGGGACCCCAAATGCAAAAACCGTAACAATGTTCAGGATATGATAACTACTGTGGCTTAATTCAAATTTGGGAATTATTCTAAATGTTATGGTATTATTTATACATCAGTCTCTTATAGCTAGAATTGGGATTAAATCTACCTGGAGTCTCAAAGGGGTATATATGTAGTGTTTTCAATCATCTTCTTCTACCTACCATGTGTTATTCAACACATTTATTGAGCAGGCTCTGCTCAGGAGGCCAGAACTACGATTTTCTCCTCGTGCATCCTATTCCGTCCAATGTCTGTGGCATACTATTTTAGCAAAATAAATCAACAATGATGTCATGTGGATGCCACTTTCCCAGAGGCATAGAACTCCAACTATAATATGAACTGTAATCTGAAACTACATGCATGTATTTAGTGCATACATTCATCTGCCAGCATTTATTATTGATTTCACACAAAAGACTATGTGAAAAGAATGTTCAGGTTGCAAAGTGAGGAAATGTCAATTAAATTTGCCTGTTCTACCTTAATCCGTCCCCTTAGTGCAGCTGCATTATAATATAATCTTTAATTATATAATCACATAATACTTTTTCCGTCTGCTTCCTCTATGGCCTCCTCCCACCTGGTCCAGCTCTTCTCCCCTCTGCACCTGAGTGAAGCTGTTTTCACTTCCATGCTGCCTAGGAATTAGCAGAGGAAACAGAGAGAGCACAGCAGAGAAAGTCTTTCTCCTCTTACCGTTAATATCTAGTGCCAGAGTAGCCTACAGCCCTGAGATTGCAGGAAAAGTCCTGCTCAGATAGGTCTGTGTGCAGATATATACCTGTGGCTACACGAGAATGCAAAGAGAGAGTGGAGGCACTTCGTTTGCTTTGTTGTGTCTGTATTTGCTCGAGCTGTATGAGCAATCCTGGGTGCTCTGGTGTGGGCTGTTTAAACACGAGCACCCTCTTGTGCAGAGCTGGAGAGACACAGCAACAGCCTGCCCAGAACTGTGGGGCTATAAAACAGAAGCATGCTGTACGGCTAAAGATAAAACTTTGTCATGGATCCTGTGACTGCCAGAGAGCGCTGCGAGTTCTTCCCTCTCAGCTTTCACCCTGCTGCCCGCGGTCATGAGGAGGAAAGTGTCAGCTTCGGAGGGCTGCAGAGCTCATAGACGGTCCCGGAGCTCTGTAGCCGCGGAGACTCCCAGCTCCCCTCCACCGCTAAAGGTCCTCTTGCTGTCGGCCTGGGTGGGCGGCAGGGACCCCGTGGCTCCAAGGCCCCAGCAGTGGCAGCACTCTGCGGCTCCAATCTGCCACTGCCGCTGTTGTCAGCCAGGGCAGGTGGCGGGGCCCACGGCTCCAAGCCCCTGTCAGCGTACTACATCGGTAGCAGGGACGCCGTGTGGGCAGGGGTAGTCTGGGGCTCCGAGCTGCGCCGCTGCAACTCCCGGCTACCACCAAGAGCTAGGGACACCACCGCTCCCTGCCATGGGCTGTGGGATGAACCCCCAGGGGTCCCAGCTGAGAGCCCGGAGCTCGGCTAGTCCCCGCAGCACTGAGCCGCCGTGGGGGGCCGGTGACCCCTGCGGTGGAGCGTGGAGCCACCAGGGCCGGCGTGCTAGACCCCCACCTGCCTGCCTTGTCCCAGCCCGCTTCTGTCATGGTTATTGTTAGTAACTGGGACAGGTCAGGGTTCAGTGACTTTCTATTTACTGCCCCTGCCTCTTACTGAAAATAACCATGACAAAACCTTAGCCGTGCGCAGGGATAACCTGGGATAACCCTGCACGCGGGGTCTGGAGTGGGAACTGCGCCAGCAGCCTGGGCGGATAGACTCAGAGCTGGCTTGCACGGCGCTGTACAGAGACCTAACAGCAGCCTGACCGGGGGATCGGCGGCCTGTGTCCCGGCTTGCAGCCGCAGAGCTCGGTTTTGGGGTTCGGGGCCCGTCAAGGCCGCTTTAGAGCGGCGGCCTCTCCTACTGCCATTGAGCATGCTCACAGCGCGGGGGAGGGGGGGCACGCTCAGCTTCTCCACGTACCTCCCTGCCCCGGGCGGCGGGGGAGGGGGGCGCGCCGCGCCGCCAGTGTGAGCCCCTTGCAGGCGGTGGAGCTCCCGGGCTCGGCCGTGCCGCGCGCTATGAACCCAGGCGGCGCGGGGGCGGCGGCCTTGCCCGGCCCTGTGCAGTGTAAGTGCCGCGCGGGCTATGCGCGCTCCGGGGCCCGCGCTGGTGGAAGCCGAGCCCAGCCGGCGCCCGGGCAGGCCCCGAAACCTGAGTAGCGCAAGAAGCGGGCGGAAGCCGAGCCCGGGAACGTGGGTGCGGGGAGCCGCGCTGCGCGGCCGGGGTGGGTGTGTCCGTCCGGGCCGGTTCTGTTGCTAGCCGCCGACTCACCGAGATCGGCTGCCTGGGTGGCTCCGTGGCGGACAGAATTGCCCCGTGGGGCCGGGGCCCGGGCGAGCAGCAGGTGCCGCTGCCCCAGGCGGCGGGGGGAGCGAGGAAAGCGGCTCGAGTCATCAGCTGCCTCGGTGCCGCCGCCCCATGGGCGGGGGTTCCGGGACCACAGTGGGTCGCGGGCTCGGCCCTTCTCTGGCGGATCCCGGGCTCCGACGCCCTGCCTGGAGAAGCCCTTGCATCCGACGGGAGGCGCTGCCCGGCGGCCTGGCCAGTCGCTCGTTGGAGATCGGCTCTGGCCTGCTGCCGCCTCCCTCCAGCCCCCAGCGCTCCTCCTCCGCCCATGGGCTCGGGGGCGGGGGAGATCGGGGTCCGGGGAAAAGAGCCCCGAGAACGGGAGCTGTCCCTAGAGGGACTCGGGAGCTGAGGGCCGGGGCTCTTCTAGCCTCCCACTGGCACTGGGGAGGGGGCATTAGCCGCCGGGGGTGGCAGCAGGGGAGCTTTAGGTGGGTACAAAAGGTTGAGGGGGCAGAGAGGTAGGTTAGAGGGGGTGGGATGGACTGGCCTGTAAGGAGTAATAAGGGGAAGAAACAAGAAGGGAGAGCTATGAGTGGAGGAGAAGGCAAGGATAACAGGTAGGGAGTGAGGGGTAGGATATGTGGGGCAATGAGGGATGGGGCCAGGGGAAGAAGGCAGATGTTAAGCAGTAAGGGTAGGGGATGTGGGGTAGTTTGGGGCAGGGCAGAAGGCATTGGGAAGTAAGAGCAGAGAGGAGAAGGCAGTCTTGCCAGCAAGGGATATCCTGGCACCTCACTCTATACTGCCTCCAGGACCATCCATGTTCATAAAGGTCCCCTCCCCTATTCCCCTCCCCCAATAATTAAAGCACTGGGAAAGGGGCAACATTTTCTGTGAGAGCTCCCAGCAGTCTCCCAGTGCATAGGGGGAGTTCCCTGGGCCAAGTATGTAGGGAGCAACTGTGTAAGGTCTTTTGGGCCCAATGTGCAAAGGCATTGTGCAGCAGTGCAAGCCTCCTGGCTGTGAGGATGTCACAGTGCAGCATGCAAAGGTGCAAGTTCTCAGAGTGCACTGAGCACTCGTGCAAACCCCTGTGGCCTAGTGTGTAACATGGAAACTGGATGTAAGGTTCCCAAATCAAGTTTTCTAAGTATCTTAGTGTAAAACTTTGGGGATGGTGGGGAGGCTGACTATGGTTTTTCACTTCAGGCTACTTAGCACACTCAGCTCCTATTGAAGTCAGTGCCCAGAAGATTCATATAGCACTAAATATGTTTAGTTCTTCAGTAGTTGTAACACCCATGTCCTGTCATCTGCTGAATGCTATGCCTCATCACATAAAGAAGAGGATAGGATTTTTAGAGTTCAGAATCTTGGTTTCACAGTTCCTATTATAGCTCTCCCAATAGGAGGTGAAAGGGATATGTTGCAGTTATTCACTGAGGAATTAAATGCATTATATTCTAATTGAGGCCTCAATCCATACAATACTTGATAATCTTACTGGAGTCTCTGTTTGCTTTTGTATTGGCATGTTTTTATATTTTGATTTTGTCAGTGCGAATTCTTTGATCTTCTTCCATTTTTGTAGTTCCAGGAGGCACCACTGTCCTAGTGGAGCTCACCCCAGATATTCACATTTGTGGCATTTGCAAGCAGCAGTTCAATAACCTAGATGCCTTTGTTGCTCACAAGCAAAGCGGCTGCCAGCTGACCAGTACAACTGGGGCCACTAGTACAGTCCAGTTTGTCTCAGAAGAAACTGTGCCATCAACGCAGACTCAAACCACAACCAGAACAATCACTTCGGAGACTCAGACCATCACAGGTATTGCTTAGGAATTTGAAAGCACACATCCTATAGAAAATAGAAATGTAAATCCATGTACCCCATCACATTAGGCTAAAACACCAGTTTGCACACAAGCATTCACATATGTTTGGGTGAAGGAAGGAGAAGGAATCTGACTACTTCATTAGCTTTGGTGTAACCCTCTACACTTAATATGATCATTAAAAATGTAAGTTCATTTATAATACCTTAAACCTGATATGATGTGCAGTCAGCACTTAATGAAAAAGAAACTGTAATCAGTGTCAGTATTCATGAAAAATATTCACATTACAGTGCATTTTTAATGGTACCCTTGGTAACAAACACAGGCTTAGAGCTTTTGTTGGGCCTCAGACCATGCCTCTTTATAAGAGAAGACTGCCTCTTGAAAAAGTGCTCCCAAAATTAGCTAAAATATCATGATACTCAGTATTCCTACCTCTGGAAAAGCTTATACATATGCACAAGTTTACTTGCATAAAGTTACATGCATGCATGTTTTCAAGCTCAGGGCCTCATTTAGTTTGAACTAATTTGAACAGATGCATTAATTCTAATTTTCGGAGAGATTTGCAGAAATATTTTGGGGGAAAAGAATCTGGTATACAAAAGCCTTAAAACTAGTGAAAGATACAGTAGTCAAAAGGACTAAATTCAGGGCTGTCTGCCAGGAATTTCTGAGTTCTAATCCCTACCCATGCATGATTCTCTGGATTTTGGATGAATTCTTAATTTATCTGCCTCTTGTTTACTCACCTGTAAAATGAGGACAGTAATACTAATCTATTTGATATTAGGAAAGTGGTGAGATTTAATCAACTTAAAGGCCATTAATTAGTCTACATGAAAATGTTTTTCCTGCTGTGTTTACAGTTAACACCTAAAATTCCTGTAACTGCAAGATTAGATTTTTTTTTAATCTATTTTTTTCAGTTTGTTTACTTCATACTTCTTGACAGCATTTTGTATAAAGCCAGTCTTGCTGTTTCCCCTGAATATTGAGTTGCTAACATTTAACAACATACATAACTGTACTCGTGAGTAAAGCCCCACATAAAAAGTAGAAGAAGCTGACTGAGCCTTGAGACCTGCATTTGGATCTACATGGTCAAACCCTTGTGCTTGTGCAATATCCCACAGTCTTCAGTGCAATTCTGTACTGATACAAGGGACTACCCATGCAAATCCGGTTGCAGGATAGGGGCCAGTTTCTTTTTTTGTTTGTTCGGGTCGTCGATGGGGAGAGAAAAACATTTTATAAAAGAATAAGCAAATGTAATTGTAAAACTAGAATTGAGTATGGTGGTGCTTAGTGAAATTGGATGTGGATTGGAGATGTTTGTACTATGAAAGTGGACCATTTTATGTTTTTAGTTTCTGCTCCAGAGTTTGTTTTTGAGCATGGCTACCAAACATATTTGCCCGGTGAAAGCAGTGAACCTCAGACTGCTGTTGTCTCCCCACCATCAAAATCGCGTTCCAGAAAATCCACTACTGCAGTTGCCCAAAAGAAATTGAACTGCTGCTATCCAGGTGAGGTATTGGCTACATTTTCATTTTGCAAAATTTCATGAAATTAATCTGCACAGAATGCAGACGACAACTTGATGATATGCTCCTTTAGGCCTGATCCTACACAATTGGGAGTTTTGCCATTGACTTCAATGAGTGTAGAATCAAGCCCTCAGGCTCTGATCTTTTTCTAATGATACAAGCTGGCAAGGGTCAGTGGGGCTGTACCTGGCTTCCAAGTGTGCTGATGCACATCACTGTAAAAGTAGGGCCTGATTTATATCCTCTGTGTTCCCCATCCTGCAATTCTTGTGAAGGATCATGTAAATTATTTTTTGCACTTTATCCACAGCTCTGATGGACTAAAGCATTTGCAAGGATAGACAGATTTTAAATATTTTCAATATTTTTACTATTTAAATCATATAAATCAGCAAAGTTACCATATAATACACAGAAAATTCCTGCAAAACAAAGGCATAATTCTTTCATATAGGATTCAATACTGCAAGCCGTGGGAGTTTCTTTTCTCAGATGAGTGGTCTTATTTATTTTAATAGAGTTTACAGTATTGTTTCAAATCTTGCCTTTACCTGAGAATCTTATTTCACATGCACAGCCTTCATTTGTGCACACTCAAACTTTCAGGCCCTACCTGGTATTCTTGATTCAGGCAAAACTCCTAAGAATGAAGGCCCCAGTGTGTTAGCTAGGTCCCCACTATCTCTAATCTGAGACCATATGTGAAATTAATTAGTCTCCCTGTGTCCCCTGTGTACCGTAGAGTGCATCTCAAAACCCAGGCAGAGATTCCACACAATTTGTTTTAGAGATTACCACAAGAAATTCCAGAGTGAGTTAACGCAGAGAATGAATTATCTTCTAGGGAAGCACTAGAAGACTAAAGTTTATAGGTAAGTACAGCTACTTACTTATTGTAAGTAAGTGTATGCAAACAAGATGTGGACTTCAGTGTTGAATTCCTTCTCTGTATATTTACCTATGTAATCGCACACAGGAGAGCCTTGATATATTTGACACAGAAATGTTACAGATAATATGCCAAGACAGGCAATATCCTGAATCTGTCAAAGTACATGTCCCATTGTCTTGTAAGTTTTTCTTAAATTTCAAAATCTAATTTTTTGTTCGTAATATCTGATTTCTTTTCAGGTTGCCAATTCAAGGCATCCTATGGTATGAAAGACATGGAACGTCATTTAAGAACACACACAGGTAAACATCTAAAGCCTTCACCTTCTATTTTTGTTTCTTGTTATTGTCAATAGATGTTTTCCCACAAAATAAGTGTCTAGTTCTAGGTGGTACAACCTACATTTTCAAGAGGCGCAATCCCTCCCCTAGCTTCCTTGAATGCAAGGACTGTCCCTTTGGAATGCCAAATCCCACGTTATTGTGCCCACAACTTTAGTATGGGCTGGTTTGTAACTTACAGTCCTCTGGCTCCCAGGTTTCAAAACATCAAAAATGATGTATGCTTCACTCATCATTGAAACACAGGAACCGCCATGGCATGAATGGGCAGCTGTTTTTCAGTACATCACAACATTTTCAATAGTTTAGGATAAGAAGTTAAAAAAAATCCAATTTGAAAAAATAATTCTAAAATATTTTTTAAATAATTTTCAAATGAACTTTCGCAAGTTAGTGTAAAGCGACACATTTTCAAAAGGTCTTTTGAATTGTGCTTGCATATATTACCATCTTTTCTGTGCATATTAGGAAGGGTGGCTAATGTGGAAGTGTTAGAAGGCATAAATATTGCTGGTGCATTTAAAGAGGCCTTTGGAAAATGCAAGCTGTAGCTATTTGAAAATTCTATATGGTTTCTTTATTGTGTTTTGTTTAGTTCCAAGGTTTTGTCATTACAAAACTTAGATGCTGTTTTGTTTGGTTTTCAGGAGATAAGCCCCATAAATGTGAGGTGTGTAGCAAGTGCTTCAGTCGCAAAGATAAGTTGAAGATGCACATGCGTTCCCATACTGGGGTGAAACCTTACAAGTGTAAGCACTGTGACTATGCAGCTGCTGACAGCAGCAGTCTCAACAAGCACCAGCGCATCCACTCAAATGAGCGTCCGTTTAAATGCCAGATCTGTCCTTATGCAAGCCGCAACTCTAGCCAACTTACTGTACATCTCAGATCCCATACTGGTAAGTCTAGACCAGAATTTCGACCTGTAAGACTTCACAATGCCTTGGGCCATGTTTGAGGTATATTGATGCTAAAGAGGCAGATAGCTGCTCAGTTGGATTTTCAGAAGTGCCTAGGTATCTAACTCCTAATGCAGAGTCTATAATAGAAAAGTTGCAACAGTTTTTAACTACATTGATTTTAAAATTGAACTAGCTAAACCAGTGCAAATTCCAAATGTAGACATCCTTAAACTATTTTAATTTCTGCATAATTCAGCTAAATTTGCATCTGTAAATTACTAAATTCAGCTAAACCTGCATAGGTCCCCCTCAGGTCAAGACTGAGGCATGTTTGCAGGGCAGTATGAGGAAACTGGCACTGCTGCTGCCCATGCTATGCTTGTTTTGTGGATAGAAGATTTCAGTCTTCAGGGTTGTCAGCCCACACACCTTTTGCAAACATTAAATCATAACTTCTTATAGTTAAATTATTTTCCTAAATTCTCTTTTAATCAGATTTTCTCTTGTAGCTTGTATGCCGTTTGCTATAAAGATATTGAACTTTTTTGTGACTGTACAGTTATCTCTGACATCAGATGTTCTTCATTCATTCTGGGGTATTAGGTTGGTTTCCTTATTGTTCTTCATGGATTTGATTAATTATGTGAATGTTAGCTGTAAGGCGGTTACTATTCAGGGTTTACTGTATTAGCTTTGAACCTGCTCTAGGTTCTGATTCTGAACTGAAGTACTACACTGTACATTAGTTCAGATGTAGGCAGTGTGGAATTTATTTCCGGCGGATAAAAGAAATTAATCGCACGTGAAATATTGAGGAGGGAAGAGTCAAACCAATCTATCCTTAGCAGAAGAATCTTTTATGCTTCACAGATCTGCTGTGATGGCACAGGCAGGACAGCTAGGGAGTTGTTTTACAAGGTTCACCTGTTTCTGCTGCTACATAATAGGATGTGATGGGCAGTGAGAATTGTACATGGGTGAGTCGGGTAATAATGGTTAGATACAGTCCAGAGAACACCTGATGCAGGTTTACCCCCTCTAATGCAAGTGTGTGCAGATTACACACATGCACATACATGTAAGCTGGGGCATTTGTGCCCCTGGAAGGATTCATCCATGGGAGAAAGAGAACAATGGTTTTATTTTATTCTTCCCCACTTTTCCACCAGAGTAAGATAGCTTTTCACTGCTACCTGGGCTGTGTGGGAGCTCTGTCTGTGAAGACTTCTGAATTGGTGTATGTATATATACACACTTTCTGGGTGAACTTTCTGCCACTGGGAGGCCAAATGGCCCTGATTCAGAAGGATTCAGTCAATGGAAAACAAGGAATGAATAAGCCCTTTGTATGATTTTTAGCAGGTAAATAGGGTGACAAGATCATGAGAACACAGGTTTGCTTTGTCAGTTTAAAATCACAGCCTTTATGTCAAGTTGTTCTTTCAGGGCCACATGCTCCCCTCCTCCAAATAAATACTGTGACTTTACATACCTCAATTTGTGGGATTAAAGTGGTCTCTTTCCTGCTGTTCCAGGGTGGATGAGGGAAAGAGGCATCTACCAGGAGCAGCTTCTCTAGTGTCTGCTGGGAAGTCAGCATAGACCCAGTTTATCCCCATAGAAGGGTTATCCTTTCACTTTAGGTTTCATAACTCCTCCCTTTGAAACCATGCTGCCTTTGCCCTCCAGAATTGAACCTAAAATGAATTGTGGACAAAGGGGAGTTCCTCCAGAAACTCTTATGTGGATTACCTCTGGGAATGCCTCATTCTGTAGTGGGGAGCAGATTTCACCCCTCCCTCCTTCCCTTCTGGAATGCCAACCCTTGCAGATGTCCTGTGGAAGGACTTCCATGGTGGCTAGGAGGCAAGAGGGAATGTGCTGAAGCGGGATCTGTGTTCCTGTTTCCACAGATATGAGGTCTTTGCTGACCTCGCTATTTCTTCCCTTCACTGCATGAGAGATAAGAGCTTGTAGCTGATTATCATTTAAATGCATGAGAGCATCAATCTGTGCACTTCCCAAAAAGAAAAAAACAAAAAAAAAAATAGTTAGGAAAAATAATTTTCCTTTCTGAGGACTTTCCAATTTCCAAATGATATCTAGACTCATACACTTCCAACATAGTTTTAAATTTAGTAGCATTAAAATAGTTGATTGTTGCAGTGTTTAGTAAAGTATTTTCAGATACATTATGCTGCTCTTGCGTTTTCTCATTTGAATCAGTCAGTTACATTGTTAGTATCATTAAAACTGCTCAGTATGCAATGTTAAGTCTTTAGAGTTTAGTTTTTTCCCATCCTTCCCAAATAAATCTTTTTTAGATATGAAGAACTTGTCATTTATTGAATGTAAATGCATACTTTAAAAAATAATGTTTGCTAAGAAATTAAGATTAAGATTGGATTGATTTAAAAGAAAATTTCAGACTCTCTATTCAGGATGCACTTTCTAATGCACAGAATCGGCCATTCTCTGTACTGCTAAAAATTTGTTAGAAATTCATAGAGGTAAAATGTTTTTGTGACCCTGTATAACTTGGAGTCAGATTTTATAAACTCTTGCTAATTTGATTAATCCTTTCATTCTCTTAATTTCAGTGGTACAATTCACATGGATAATATTTTTCAGGATCAGGGCCTTGATTTTCTTTGGTACCTCTTCCAGTGTCAAATTATGTAAGGCTAGTAGTATAAATAAATATATAATACATCAATCTGCAATTTAGAAAACACATGTATTACTCACTTTTGTACCCAAATTCTGCAACACTGTTGGTCCCATATATGAAAATTGAGCTATTTAAATATGCATTATTCCTTCATCTGTAAAGTAAGTAAAAATTCAATAGCTGAGTCTTATAATTCAACTAGAAGAGTGTGCATCTGTGACTGCAAAATAAATAAGCTAGACTAGCAACCAGTGTATCTTCATTAATAAAAATCTATATCACAAACATAATACAGCATATATCTCAATTATTAAACGTGAGATTTGCACAGTATGTCATAACTTGATTTGAAAAATAAGCTGCTAAATCAATGACACGTAGCTGTATAAGCAAATCATACAAAATTCTACAAATATCACAAAGATCTATAAAATATTAACTTGTAAAATAAATTAGCAGTTTGAGTATATATGAACAGAAGCATTGACTGAACTGAGTACATTCCTTCATTTTATTTGTCTTACATAGCACCCTATATTCTTTCACCTTTCTCCCCCCATAGCATTACAAAGTAATACCAAAGTGATGTCTTACTGTTCAAGTGGATCAGAGAAGAACTGTCTATTAGATTAAAAGAATGAATAGTATTGTTTTACAAATACTGCTTACTTACAAAATCATTTGCAAAATCTAGCATTTGAATCCTTTGAGACAGATTTTCAGCTGGGGCTGTTTCTTGCCTTTGTGTGTGTACAAAAATTGTGCATGTACCTGTACTGTGCAGACGCACACTCCTATATGTATCCTAAATTTTTTTAAAAAATCTTTAACTGGGGTTTGTGGAAAGTTGGTTGGTCACATTGTGCAGAATCCCCCATTTCCAACTGTTAAATTGCATTGCAAATTACAAGAGAAAACTATACACTAAATAGTTCCCTAAAGTTACATTTCTATGTAAGTAAACTCACATGAATCCACACCTTGTTATTTATCTTTTGCATGTTTCATTCCTCTCATTTTTCTTTTCCAATTTTTATGGTGCCCCCCTACAGTATAATTAAAATTTTCCCCAATACAAACTGTAGTAACATTCTGTAAATGTGGAGTGCCCAGTGTATTCTCTGTGCATCCAAGTAGATAGTACTAAGTGTTGTGCTTATCTCTCACCTTCCTCTTCACTTTTTCAATATTTGCTTCAAAAACTGAAAATCTAGCAGAACACTTCATCTTTAGAGAATAAAACAGGTAACTAGCAGATTGTTCTACCAGTGTAAGAAATTTGAGCCAAATATCCTAGGACAAAGTTAGCATGTGTACATTATTTTGGAGGATGATTTTTAATTTGGGTCTTCAATGGTAACAAATATTTTATGATCAAAATCGCTTTAAAAGATGATTAGCTAATAATTTAATTCCACATAGTTTGGAATGGATTTAATACTCCATCGTATTTAAGTTCTCAGCATGGTTACAGTGATATATGTATGTGCTTACATATATATTTAGGAAAGTTTTATAATGCATCAATATCTAGCAAAGAGACAACTTTTTTGTTTTGTTTAATGTTTATCTCAATTAGTTAAAAGCATTAGTTGAGACATTCAAGCTTACTAATGAGGGAGGAATCAGAAACTTCAGTAGCTTGTTTTGGATCAAAGTTCTGCCATTCCTCCCCCCCCCCTACAATGAATGAACTAGAAGTGGAGAACGTCTGGACTGCAGGGAACTACAAGCGTAACCACATACTCCCTCTACCTACAAGCACTCTGAGCCAAGAGTGGCCACTGTTTCCCACACAAGTGTCTCTCTGATCAGCTTCAAGTGAAACAAGAGATTGCAGCATTTGAATTCCACCCTACAAAAGAGTTTAGTGCATTGTGGAAATATGTTGGGAAATTTTAACTGGAACAAATTGGGTTCATGTACCAATTTAAGCTTGTGCAGTTCATTGCATCTTTGTTTCTCCAGGAAATACTGTAGATTCTTGGTTTGACTCCTAATTTAAATTCATGTTTTGTTGACAGGGGATGCTCCATTTCAGTGTCAGATGTGTAGTGCTAAATTTAAAATCAACTCGGACTTGAAGAGGCACATGCGGGTGCACTCTGGAGAGAAGCCTTACAAATGTGAGTTCTGTGACGTCCGCTGTGCCATGAAAGGGAACCTGAAATCACACATCCGCATCAAGCACAGCATGGAGAACACGCTCAAGTGTCCAGAGTGCGAGTTCCAGTGCGGAAACAAAACCAGCCTTCGGCATCACTTAAGAACCCATCAGCCTGAGCAGCCGGTGAAGTGCTTAGAGTGCAACTACTCTTGCTCTAACAAGGCAGCTCTCAAGGTGCATGAGAGAATTCACTGCAAGGATCGCCCTTTCAAATGTGACTTCTGCAACTTTGCTACCAAGCAGCGGAGCAATCTGACCACGCATGTGAAGAAAGCTCATGGAGACAAAGTCAAGACCAAAAAGCGAACTACTGAGAAGAAAGAGGGAGATAAGCCAAAGCAGAGCGGCTCCAGGCAAGTAGCCAAATTGGATGCCAAGAAAGCATTTAAATGTGACCTGTGTGAGGCTTCCTTTGTCCGAGAAGATTCTCTTAGGAGCCATAAGAAGCAGCACAGAGAGTATAATGGGACCAAAAATACTGAACTGGCTGTTTTGCAGCTACAGATGGATCCCAGTAGGCAGACCAGTGCCCCAATTACTGTAAGTCACCTTCAAGTCCCAATTCAAACCACTCAGGTTTCTCCATACAATGAAGGAAGGGTCAAGATCATTGTTGGCCATCAAGTGCCTCAAGCTAATAGTATAGTTCAGGCTGCTTCGGTGAATGTTATGCCTCCCACATTAGTTGACCAGAGTCAGGAAGACCTATCTGCCAGTAGCCGGTTGCAAATACTGCGCCAGGTTAGTCTGCTGGCACCGCCTCCTCCTCCGGTTTCTCAGAGCGAAGCTGGGTCAGTGGGGCAGCCGGCAGTTCTTCTCACAACCCATGACCCGAGTGACAGCAGTGCTCTCCACCAGACGGTGATTCCTGCAGCTCCAGTCGGTAATCACGGGGCTTCAGCAAGCCAGGCTTTCATCACTGATTCTGGAATCAGCTGTTCTGACTTGGAAGGTCTCAATGCTTTGATTCAAGAAGGGGCAACAGAAGTGACTGTGGTTAGTGATGGGGGTCAGAGTATCACTGTGTCCACTTCAGCTCCCCCTCCTCCCATCTTTTCCTTATCCTCTCACACAGAAGCACCTAAGCAGACCTACTCCATCATTCAAAGTGGAGCCCATACAGCAGTGGTCCCCAAACTTTTCCTCTCGCATCCCCCCTTGCCAGTAATAGAATGTGTCCGCGCCCCTCCAGGCCGGGAGCGGAGTCGCAGCCACACCAGGGGCCGTGGCCGGGAGTGGGGGTCCCGGCCGAGCCGGGGGTCACGGCTGGGCCATGGGCCGCGACTGGGCCCGGGACTGCGGCCAGGACTGGTGGCCGGAGGCCAAGAGCGGGGGCCGGCAGCCAAGCCAGGGCCTGGGGCAGATTCTGGACCGCAGCTGCGGTCCGGGGTGGGGCTGGAGCGGAGCTGGGGAGCAGATCGGGGCTGGGTGGCACTCCCTCCCCACCCTCTCGTGGGGGCTGGCCCAGGCCCTGCCACACCCCCCCGGACGTTCCTTTGCGCCCCCCTAGAGGGGCGCGCCCCACAGTTTGGGGACCACTGCCATACAGCTTCACTGTGTCCTGCAGACTTCATACCGGATTAGTTCAAAAACTGTTATTCCCTTCAAGGTATTATTGGCAGCGCAAATGCTGGATCATGCCTTGTGAAGCCTTGAAGTCTGTGGGGTTTCATGGGACTTAAGTGAGGGTCAAATGTTCAGCCATCCTGAGGTTGGGCTCTAACATTCCGTTTGCACAGATAGTAATACATTGCATTCACACATACACATGCAGAGACTTGCACATGCAAATGAGACTGCACAATTACAAACATCAGAAACTAGAGGCTACGTAGTCTTTGAAAAATTGATCCTGAATGTCAAAGCAACTGTTTCAGTAAAACTTCCCAAAACAGGATTTTTCTTGTGCAGCAAATTACTTATTTAAACAAAATAATTTTTTTTTTTTTTTGGTATCGAATGCGAAGAACATCTCACCTTAAGATACCTTCATGACAAATTTTCATCCCCTGTGAAAGGTCTGAATAAGGTGCTTTGTACAGGGTACCAAAACAGTTGTTCCAAGACCCATTAACACCTACCTAGCCTGTCCCAAAACACCTCCTGCAGCTTACTATAGAAGGACTATAGCTGTGCTATCCTGCATATAAGCCCTGATCAGGCAAAGCATTTAAACGTATCAATAGCACCTTTGTTTTAAGTGGAACTACTCATCTGCTTAAAATTAAACACATGCTTAAGTGCTTTGCTGGATTGGGGCTATAGGAGCATCCTCTGGTTAATCTGTCTGTTGCTAACATAGTACAAAATTGGTTCTGCTTTTTGGGCTTTGTACGTGGTACTGATGATAGTCCCAGAACAAACGTCTGTTCATTTTTTTTTCTTACTTGTCAAATAATTCAAACTGCTGGACATAATTCTAATAGAATCTGATACTATCAAGATGCAACTATTTTGATGATAAAAAATGAACAGTGTGTTAACATTAAGAATTAAGGCCCCAGTCCTTCAAACACTTATGCATGTGCTTACTGCCCTTGAATAGATCCACTGAAGTGTTTGCAGGGTTGGGGTCTACATTTGTAAATATTTTTTTTTCCATTTAGATTCAGAACCAAACTAATCTGGATGAAATGGAGCCAGATTTTCCAAAGTGCCTAACACACAGCAGCTCCTAATGTGACAGTGATCACCAGACTTTTCCAAAGAGCTCAGAGCTCTGAATGCTGAGTTATTTTTTAAAAACATAGGCATAAATGGGAGCTGAGATCTTTTCAATGTCTGACCTCTAGGAGCTATATGGAGCATTGACAAAGAGTCCGAGGCCTGATCCGGTGTCCGTTGAAGTTGATGAAAGGAGTTCCGTTGACGTCTGTAGGAATTGGATCAGACCCTTGGCAAGCTAATGCACTGTAATGCTGTCTGTGTTCCCAGAACTGTGTTCACATCATAATGGCATCACAACATGTACATTCAAAAAGGCGGCAGATGAACCATAAACCCCTTGAAGGTATACTAAAAAATATAACTTGGCATGGGCCCTTCAGCTGGCTTTGGCTGATTATTAATCCCCAAGAAATGCCCTGCACCACAAAAGTGATTTTGGGGATTCTATCTAGAGACGCATTTGCGATAATCACTAATTTCAGGACCAGTCTATTGACGTCCAGAGGAGTTAGGGGCACTTAGCTCCTTGCTCGAGACAGTCATGTAGTGATCAGGGCCCAAAGTATTTCTCATAAAATAATAGTGAATTATAATAATGCTGTCTGTGTGTTGGTTATAAATTGTGTCATAACAGACCTTTTATGCAAATCATGTATACAGCACAATGATCTGTATAAGAAGGGTCCTTTTTTAAAAAAAAAAAAAAAATACAAATATATTTTTCCAAATACAGTACTGCAATTTTATGTCATTTGTTTTGGTGCTGCATTATCATTTGCTTTTAGTCTTTGTATGTAAGAATGCAGTTTAAAGAGAGAAAAAGGAAAAAATATTCAACCTATTGCAGTACAAAACCTAATCATAGATTCCGTTTGGGAATCAAAAAGCTAATTAATTTAAAAAAATAACTACTTTAATATTGCTGCAGAACAAGATAGAGGTTGTGGATATTTGTGTGCTTAGCATCATCCTGTAATGAGTGTATATTTATATAAAGAATAAATCTGTACATGTCAGTATTTGGCTTCAGCCATAAAAGACCATAGTGGATCAGATGAATAGTTTTGTAAGGTATGTAATATATACCATTTTTAGAGAGAGAGGATGAGAATGTTTCTCCATGGGTATGAAACCATGTTTAGATAAGATACATATGTAGGGCCATATTTGAAATTGGTCTTTTATAGCTTTAAACAAAAAAATAGTTTTTTGGTTTGCACATGCATTTTTTTCCCAGCCATACTTCTGTTTGCATTCACAAATCTGAGTCTTTGTATCCTTGAGAATGACACGGAGGGAAATGCTGACATATATTACAGGTGCAGTTTTAGAATCTTTCTGTTGACAGAGGAGTTGATTAGAAGAGTTTTGTAAGCTTGAATCCACCAGCAATGCCAACTTACTTCAGTATAGTTTTTCTGAGGTGGTTTTGTTTACGCCTTAATAATCATGTTCCTTTTAAGAAAGCAATTCAGAATAATAATCTTGATTCCTGAATCCTGTCTTTGGATTGATTAAAACCAATTAGCAATATATACTGTCCAACATTCTGGATAGGAGAAAAGGCTGTTCTTTAGTTATAAAATAAATGTTGAGTATGTTAAACAAGGAACTAATTTATTAGTAAAGAAGATGGCTTCTTGGCTCTCAGGCTGCATTGCAATTTGAAAGAGAAATTTGTGACTATCTACATTAAAAAGATCAGTACTCCATACTCTAGTATAGTGGTTCTTGTTCTCAGTCTTCCATATGATGATTCCATTTGCAACTGCTTCTCTTTATAGGTGTTTCAGAATCATCTGTGCCAGTTCCCAAAGTGCTATGGGCAGAGGCATGCTGATTTATGGGGCGCTCACATCTGAGGAGGACTAGTTGCAAGTCATTGAGCAAACCTACTGTAATGTAAGATGAGACACAGGGAATGGGAAAGGAGGTTGCTGCACCCAAGGCTAAGAAGAGGGAACATATAGTCTGAGCAGTTAATTGGGAGCCTGGAAATTTTGAGTTAGGATCCTGACACACTTGCTCTATGGCTTTGACAAGTCATAACCTGTCTGCTTCATGTTCCCCAACTGTAGAATGGACATAATAATACTTACCTCTCAAGCATGTTGAAAACTTAGTGATGTTTGCAAAGCACTTTGAAGATGAAATAGCACTTGGCGCCCATATTATTATCTGTGGTTGCTGATCTTCAGGTTGTGAAATATTGCTCTAGCTGATAGCATAATATTTTGAATTAAAGTGCACAGAAAAATACAACGTAGTAGGTCAAGACACTCTGGAACTTTTACTGCACTCTTGCAGTGTCCACATGTGACGTTATTGCGTGGCAAGCTGCGTCGCTGTAGATTTACACGGTGGCTTACCAAGCAGTCAGTTGTCATGTAGTCAAGCTCTTAATGTTCTCTGTTCCTCCATGTCAAACCATCTACAAATGTTTCTGGGTATATGGCAAGTCAGAACATTCTAACTTGTCAGATAACTGAGATTGGGGAAATGGTATGTAGTTTGAATATACAGTGGGCACGGCAACCTGTAGTGAAGAGAAGGCAAAAGAAGACATTAAACAAAACAAAGATTTTAAATCTTTTAACAGCAAATAACATTTTCTTCCCTCTCAAGACACAACTTCATTGACCTTCACAAGCCCTAATGCAGTAAGTGAGGGTATTAGGTTTGATCCATCAGTGGAATGATACAGCAAAGCTCTTATTGACTGCAGTGTTAAAGGAGCCAGCCCCTTTGTAGTACGTGATGACAGGCAACTGGTGAACAACATTGAAAGCAAACTATATAAATCGAGCACCACAGGCTTATGCCCAGTTTTGGCAAAAGCTGCCTTCAAATCATACTGACTGTTAGAACATCATGATTTAGCCATCTCATTGGTTTTGTTATTTTTGTACAATTTATCTTAATTACAAATTCTGTATCTTAATAAAGGTGGTGACTGTTGTCCTAACGTAGCAGTTAATATCTGGGAGTCCAAATACAGTAAATTTTCTGATTATTTCTGAAAAGGATATCTGTGTGCTGGTTTTTTTCATTCATTCCTTTATATAAATATAGATATTCAAAATAAAATAAGGAACGAAAAAAAGACAAAACCAGAAAAGTAAAGGAATCTGAAAGGAAGGGAAAGGAGAGAAGAATGACCTCTGGGTTTCCAGCTGCTAGAGATTAATCAACGGTTTCTAAAAAGTTAGACAATCTTTTCAAATTTGTCGGAGGTCCTTCTTCTCTGAAATGTTACTTTCTCTTTAGCTGCCAGCTTGCTATGCCAAGTTTCTGTCCCTGGAGGCAGTCTGTTCTTCCACCTAAGCAATATGAGTCATTTGGCTACAAGCGCTGCTTTAGAGAACCAAGCTTTCCATGAGTGGGAGAGTTTTCAAGCTGATATGAGATGTCTAGCATATTAATCCTCCTAACTACTTCCAGGCAAAAGGATTGCTGTGTCAGATAGTCCCGAAACATGAGCCTGTGTGACTCTGGGAGACCCACATGGATGCAGCAGTCTGTTTTGGCAAGGCCCATGCACTGTAATCTACGTGGGCATCAGTGTCAACAAAAACAGCAGATCATTCTTTATCCTGGCAATGCTCTTGAGTCTAAATCTGAAAATCCTGTTCCTAACCTAGCTAATCTAATTAATTCATTTGGACACCTCTTGGAATATAAAATCAGCTGAGAAAAGTCTGGGCATAAGCAATTCTGGGCATAAGCAAACTTGCTCATAGGGGAATCTATGATAATTGGAATTTTTAGGTGGCAATCCAAACTAAATATTTAGAGATCCTCATCTCCAATGAGATGGAGAAGCCATTCAAAATTAATCTCAAGCCCATTTTGCAATAGAACCTCAAGAGTTACGAACACCTCAGGAATGGAGGTTGCTTGTAACTCTGAAATGTTCGTAACTGAACAAAAAGTTAGGGTTGTTCTTTCAAAAGTTTACAGCTGAACATTGACTTAGTACAGCTTTGAAACTTTACTGTGCAGAAGAAGAATGCTGCTTTCCTCTTTTTTTTTTTCTTTTTTTTTTTTAAAGTAGTTTACATTTAACAGTACTGTACTGTTTGGTTTGGGGGGGGGGGGGGTTTCTGTCTCTGCTGCTGCCTGATGGTGTACTTCCAGTTCCAAATGAGGTGTGTGGTTGACTGATAAATTTGTAACTCTGGTGTTCATAATTCAGAGGTTCTACTATAGTTTATTATGATATTTGGGCAGTTAGAGAACCCTTACTCTTAGACTATGGGCCAAAATTAATATCAAAATGAATATGCTTCCCATAATAATGTATACCCTGTGAGGTCTCCCAGTTACTATTCCTCCATTTTATTTTAGGAAAATTGATCATTTAAAAAAAAATATTTTTCCGTGGGTGGGCGAGTGGGTGGCCGGCCAAGACTGGCTTTATGTAAATTGCAATTTTCTGTCCTATCTGGGGGCTTCTGTTTCCCCAACTTGCAGCCTTATTCTACAGACTGTAATACAGCTAGACAGTACTCTGGCTCCAGAACATAACAGTGCAGACTGGTGCCCCCCCTGCTAGTGGAACAAGAGTTGGTCCATCCCCTCCAGCTGGCAGGAATGTTGGGTTCAGTTTATGATGGTTTTGATCGTAGAATGTCCTCTACAGTATTGGCTACCAGAGACTCATGGGCTAGTTTGACTGGAAAATTTAAATTCCATCCCATCTCACATATTGATGCTGTGCTTGGGGCAGCCAATTGTCAAGGAACCATTAATGTGGAGAGAGAAAGATAAGGGGATAATTTGGTCTGTTGTTTATTACAGTTTTTCCAATATAAATGCACTAATCTTAGGTGCTGGAAAGCAAGATTTGTTAGTGTTCATATCCCTGTTTCTATGCAGAAAAGTACTGTATATTGGATTTCAGATTTTATTTTTAAAATGACGATGAAATATTTTATATCATCTATAGGTGGTGCTAGAGATTCAGATAAAATTTGAGCTCAGCCAGTTACTTGAAGTACATTTATTTCCTGTGAAACAGAAACTTCATCATTTTCTGTCTTCAACTCTTTGCTAGTTACAAATGAAAAAAATATCTCTAAAGCAACTTCCATAAGAAGTTGTAAAACACTTAACAGTAAAAACAACTAAAATTGTCAGCATCTTAAGAGCAATTAAAAGAACAAACTATGAAGATCAGTAAAGATCTGTGTTGTGCCACTCCAAGCAGATTTCTAGATGGAACTAATTTAATGTAAGTGTACAGATAATTCATTTTAAATTCTCCCTTTCTATTCAGTTTTAATGTCTAAACAGCTTGCAGCCCATAGCAGAGCAGGTGAGTAAGTAGTGTAGAATAAGCAAATTCAGCACAAGTTATTGGTCAAAATTGTCTGAATTTACACTTGTGCATCTCCTTTGTGTGTGCACTATTGCATCAGAGTTCCCAGGAGCCTTATATTAACTCCAGTGTCACCATTAGGCAGTTCTGTTATCTGTGTTTCACTTTCTCGAAACAAAGTTGTTTACCTTTTAAAATAGGAAACCAGTAGATTGATGTTGTATTATGAAGGCTAACCCTTTATGCTGGTCCTATGTATAGTTATAAGATAAACAGGAAAGATAACAAAATGGTGAGAATGAATAGACAAAGGCATAGCACTGCTGTCTTCAACAGTTTAGCTGTTTGCATTACACTTAAGGAAATAATCTATAGAGTTGGGTTTTCCCCCTTCCGTACTAGAAAAATAGCCCATAGCCAAGCCTGAAATAGGGTGGTTGTTTTTCTTCCACAGAATATTAAGACAAATGTGCAGTGCTGACCATTGTGCTTTAGAGCTGGTAGAAGCATATTGCTTTAATATTTGATATTTGTTTAGTATTTTCATGCTGCTCTCAACTGAATTATTGTTCCATGGAGAAGCAAGTTAATTCATAACAAGTGTCTCTCTCTTGTGGAGCTTGGTTTTTTCCTTGAATGACGTGAAATTCATAGATCCCCTGGAATTTCACCACAATCAAGACCTCAAGCAATTCCCTGTAAAATTGCTTTCCCTGTAAAAATAATATGTGCACATACATAGGGTCTGTCATCTGAGAATTTGAAATCTCAGGATCCTCAAAGTTTGAGTGCAGATACTTAGAAAAGCATCACAACACCCCTGAGGTAAGTATTTACAGCTATTTTACAGTTGGGCAAATTAAGGCATAGAGTTTATGATTTGCCCAAAACGTCACATTGTCAGTTAGAGGAGAGTTCAGAACAAAACTCAGAGGAGTCAGGATGCTAGACAAAAGTACCTCCACACTACATAAAATAGATTGTGCTTAGTTTCCACTGCAGTAAATTCTGCTCACATTAAGAGGAACATACCAAATATAGGGTAAATTTTTCAAAAATGCTTAAGTGATGTAGGAGACTGCCATTGACTTTCTTTGGGACTTATGTTCCTAAGTCACATAGGCATTTATGAACATTTTATCCACAGAGCCCAAAGCATAAGTGCTATATCAGGTTACAGTTCTGACTTTTTAATAAAGATATTTTCATCATGGACTATTTTCAATGATATTAACAATAACACACTAGCTATTAGCAATAACATTATCAAATCAGTGATTCATAGTATACATATTTCAAGTAAAATATTTTCTCCACACTTAAAGTTTTCCGTTACTATGTAAAAATAGGCCTTAGCTCCATAGAGGATGAACCAATGTCATTTATAAGAGTTCCCTATGTTATTAGGCATACTGTTTTATATAATTTTTTTCCTCTATTTTGTAATGTAAAAGACGGAAGCACACAAAAGACATAAGAAGTTCAGATGTCTGTAATGTGTTTCATTTTTCAGTGTTGCCGTTATCTGTGTGATCTCAAATGTTGTGCTGCATTACCTATATGAGCATAGCGGTGTGGATTATGGACCTAGTTTCAACAGTAAGTCTGCTGAATTTCCAAGTTAAGGGCCATATGCCATTTGCCTCAATCAAAGGTACTACTCTCCCCACCCCTGGGAGACTTCATCTATGATTTATACCTATATAATTTACCTGTGCATAAAACTAGGGTAAACACTAGTGCACATTGAAGCTTGGTTTATCTACTATGCCAAAGGTTGGCACTGGTGCAGCTAAACCAATGGTCACTCACCAGTGGCTGAAATCAAAACAAATTCCCACTGTCGATGAAACCTTAAAATGAATAGTATGTGGTCCAAAGTTAACTCTTTTGGGGTTTGTGTGAAACACATTAGAGTTGTGCACATGCTTTAGGAGGAGAGATTTTCATTATCACAATGTTTCCTAAATCAGTGATGTTCAGAGTGGCTGCTGGTCTAGGCTTGGAAATACGAGGTGAAGCCCTAGCTTCAGTTGAAGTCATTGGGACGTGGACTCTGTAGACCATGAAATTTCAGCTAGGCTGGGCCTACTTATAAAATTAAGCTACCAAATATTAATAAGTTGCATATTGCAGAGTATGTGAAATGGTGGCTGGAGTCCCTTTTGAAACGGGGTTGTTTCTCATTGCAACACACCCCTGCTGTCTTTCCATTCTCAAAGTATGTCTGGTAATTCATTAAGATAACTGCTTATTAATTGCCTCTCTGTCTGGACCATCTTCCCTAATGAACTTATCCTCTGGGAGTAACTCATCTATGCAGTAAACAGAAATGTGTTAAGTGCCAGGTGTGCTAGACCTCCATGGATCCTGATCTCTCAAAATACCTTATGATCAAAGCCCATGGCTGGATGCCACCCCAGGTATTGCTCAATTTAATCACAAGAACCCCAATACCCCTTTGTTTGAAGGGTGGAACACTAAAACTAAACAACAAATCTAGGTGGATAGCGCCTTTTAACTAAGTAAAACACATGGGTCTCTCCTTCTTGTATTGTTTTCAGGAATTCCTGTGTTTACTCATGTAAATTACCAAAATGCTTTGAAAAACATTGAATTTAAGAATATAAAAGAGAAGCAATAAATAAGCAAGGCAAGCAAGCTTCAAGAGTGAAGAGTCACTCTGGACAAGAAACTGACAAGATCTGCCATTTTTGCCCAGCTGTCTTCTGAGAACAGGGATCCAGGCTCTCGGGGGAAGCTGCTAAGAAACCATCGCCGCTCTTGCCTGCATTGGTGAGGATAATTGCTTTTGCAGCTAACATATACTGGACTTTTGGTTTGGGGGCTCATTTTATATGTTTATAAGTATAATAATTAAAGCCCTTCTGTCATTATTGAACGAGAGTCGTGTCAATTCCTGAGCACACTGATAGCAGATCCCAGTCTGTGAGTTAACAACTCATGTGCTATTAGGTATTATTCACTGTAGAAGAATCACATTTTGGTCCTAATTCCAGATATAGTCTCAGGGACTCTGGCAGGACAAATTGTAGTGTAAGATACCATTCAGTGTGAGTAAGAATATCACAGTCTGAGCTTTAAGGGTTTCTTTTTATTATTAATCTTTATAAGAGAAAGATGAAATGTTAGAAACATGCAGACACATTTTTCTTTGGTTTATAAGCAATTAGAAAATGCATTTAAAAAAAAATAAGCACAATATTATTCTGTATGTAGCTTTCTCATCTGACCTTTTTCATGTTTTAGGTTGTCAGCCAGCTTGCATTCAGTGTCTGTCCTTTTTGCAATGTGATGCTCTGCTATCAATACAATATTTGATATGTCCTCTGTGAAGAGGCCTGCATCCTGTAATTTCAGGGATATTGATTGGATGATCTAATAGCCTTTTGCATCTCCAGCTAGAAAATCTTTAACCTTTTTATTTAAATTTTAAGAAGATAAACCAACTTTAAGAGAAAGTAATGTTCCTCATCAATTATCCAGCTAACTTTTCATAAGATAATGGTTTCTATAGTAACCTCTAGGAAATGTCTCAGATATCATTGTGAATTAGAAGTTTTTAATAGGGAAAGCTTTCTTTTCTCTCCCAGATATCTAGTTCTGCCTTTGCCCTTATTCCAGGCACTAGACATTGAGAAGACTCATAAAACATACAATATTGGTTACACAGCTATCTTTCATCTCTCAAAAATTGCAGACACAATGTTCTGAGGAAATGAAATAGTACATGGAAAGCTAAGATGTGTTTAATTATATATTTTATTAGACTAACAAATACTGCTTTATGTAGGGCCAAATTCTCTGCAGGAGTAATTCCATTGACTTGTGAGCCATGACATCCATAAAGTTGGCCTATAAACTTTAAGCTTCAAAACTCTTGTGCAAAACAGGGATTATGGCCTACGTATAGACATAATACGCATGTATTATGACATGCTACTTGTCTTTTAAGTCACAGGGAAAGTTCCATTACAAGTCCCTATTTTCAGACCCTTCCATATTTCCTTTTTTTTTTTTTAATGTTGTTTGGCTGAAATTTTTCTTGCTTAACGGCAAAGGAAAGGTGAATTTTATGGAGAAAAGAATGAAGTGAATAGTGCAAAGCACTATTTTAAAGTTTTACAAAAGAAATCAGAAGTTTTACTTTAAATATATTCTTGCATCTGTTTCCTCTAACTGAAACACTCTGTTCTTAAACATCTTTCATTCTGCCAAGACCCCAGAAGGACACAGACCCAAAATGAAGGACACAAAACCAATATTCCTTCAGTGTAGATAACTCTTTCTGCAACGTCAGATTCATGTTTCTCTATTTCTGATGTAAATTTTCATGAGTGAAAGAGAGGGGTCTTTGAGACTAAAATGACTGATATTCTTCAGAATGAGAGACATTTAAGAAGAATTTACAAAGTTTAGCTCTACTAGGATAAGCAGCATTGCTGTCATAGGCCAGGTCGCTGCTACAAACTTGCCAGCATAGTTATGTTAGTCAAGGATGTGATGAGGTCTGATGTGTGAGGGACGTAGCTCTGCAGGCTAAAACTCCTGATGTAGGTGCAGTTATACCAGCCAAAAAAAAGAGAGAAGCTTTTGGGAGTTTAGCTTATTTCACTTATGGATAGAGCCCTGCAAATCTACACACATCCGCTTTATATCTGTGGATATCCACATGCCTCGATGCAGATATCCGCGGACCATTTTTTGCAGATTATGGATTGGATGGTCATGAAGGTCATACTTTCCAGA
Organism: Emydura macquarii macquarii; assembly: GCF_026122565.2. Classification (NCBI taxonomy): domain Eukaryota; kingdom Metazoa; phylum Chordata; order Testudines; family Chelidae; genus Emydura; species Emydura macquarii. The sequence goes on from NW_027131620.1 coordinate 12,980,969, forward strand.
ACCTCAGTGACTTCTAGGGCAGGGCTAGAACAGCTGCCAGCCCCAAGCACCTTTTTTTCGGTGGCAGGGGCTCAACAGCTGATGACAGCATCTGGATGCAAACCGCTGATTGGCAGTGCAGATGTGGATACATCTAAAAGAGGGAGGGTGGATTGCGGGTCAGATATAAGTTTATTCCCATGGATGCGGATCCACGCATCTGTATCCATGCAGGGCTTTACTTATAGAAGGTTGTGGAATAAGCTATTCCATCAAAAGCACTCCCTTAGTCACATTTTCAATGTTTTGTTCTGTCAAGAGAGCTAGCAGGTTAGGCTAGTATTCCCTAGTGCAGTGGTTCTCAACCTTTCAGGAGTCCGATTGGTCTTGTGTATTCTAAGTTTCACCTCACTTAAAGATTACTTGCTAACAAAAAATCAGACATAAAAATGTAAGTGTCACAGCACACTATTACTGAAAAATTGCTCACTTTCTCATTTAGTCTGCATGAAATTTTAGTTTGTACTGACTTTGCTAGTACTTTTTATGTAGCTTGTTATAAAACTAGGCAAATATGTAGATGAGTTGACATACGCCCTAGAAGACCTCTGCATACCCCTGGTTGAGAACCACTGCATCTAGTCCACTAAAGGCTACTTTGCATCACATAATCAACACAAAGTGAGAATAAAATGGCCAGAGACAGCCTGTGGAAGTTCCCCTTGTGTAGACGAACTCTCCAGTGGCAAAGATAGCTTGTTGTGCCAGCCACTCCCTGCTTCCTGAAATGTGATGAGGAAGAGGGCATGACAGGCATACGGTGGAGCACAGTTGCACTATACCTGCTCCTCCCCTGGAGTAAAGTCTGTTATATCAGCAGAAGTTAAAACTGGCCCCCCTACATAGCTCCATATTTCAGCTTTCCAAAAATGGACACTGCCAGAGTGGGTGGGGGTACTCACTGGAGACGGGGGGCAGTGTCACTCCGTCACAGTGGCAGGGTGACTGGCACAAGCCCAGGATGCAGCAACAGCTGTCAGTCAGCACCTCCCTGCGGGACCCTCTTCCCAGGGCTGGGAGCTGGGGCCTGGGTGAGAGGGATCCAGCAGCTATGATCCATTCCCCCCCAAGCCAATTGGGAAGCGGACCAATCAAGGCTCTTTCTGAGCTGCCACTTGTCTGCTCTGCAAAACCCCAGACATTTCCTGTTTGAAAAATCCACCCCGACCAAGAAAGGAGGCTCAAAAAAAGAGGTAATGTCCGGAAAAACCCAGACATATAACCCTACCTTTACTGCTCCACCTTACACTGAGGCCCAAATAGCCAAGGATCAGGGAGCAGCAATGGTGTTCCTGGAGTCACGACTTCTCCATTAAGTACACATTCTCCTTTTTGCTTGAGTTGTGTATTGTGTCTTTAGAGAACTCACTCACAGATCTGTGTTTTTAAAAAGTAAAATATCCCCATTTCCTTCTGAGAAATAGATCAGCACAGGACAGTGGCAAAGTTAAGTCCCTCTGAACAAAGCTGCCATATTAATAAATGTGAAGTATTAGTATAGGCCAACCTTTAATTTTTTTAAGTTTAAAGTTAGCCTACCAAAATCATATTCCAGCACCTAGATCAGTGGCTTGATTTCCAGAAGTGCTGACCTTGTAACTGTGATTCTGGAAGTCAAGCCACTGATTTAAGTTTCTAATTCAATTAAGACACCTAACATTAGGCTTTTATTTTTTAAATAAAATCTTAGCCTTAGTACATCACACAAGTGCTATGGGATCCCCACTATAAATGTGTCACAAAAAGTGTACTTCTTGTTGGATGAGATACCATGGGGATAAGCAGGTACAAATACCTAGATAGATACTCTAGATAATCACATTTGATGGCCGCATAATGGCCCAAAGGAGAATTTGAAAGAACAGGAATGCATAAACCTTGAACTGTATAATGCATAGCAGGCAAATAATTAAAGTTCTCTGGGAAATGCCCTTTCCTTAACACTCATGAAGGATTTTTTGATTGTCTGTCATTTTCCAAAGACTGTACAGCAACATGAGATGCCTTTGCAGAGAGATGTAAAATGAAATTAGTAAATATGTTTTTAAAATTTTGCAAGCCGGATTCAAAGCCCATTAATGTCAATAGAAAACTTTCTGTTGACCTCCCAGGACTTTTGGTCAGACTCTACATGTGGTGTGGCTAGGGGAAAATGAACAATTTGCAAACTTTTGCTTTTTTCCCCTTCCTCTAAAGCGTCCAGAATTTATCATACAAAATCAATTTGTTTAAACAATATTAAATGTTGCCTGCATTGTAAATCCATGTAGATCAGCAAATGACATTACTTTTAATTAGTGATGTTTGTGATCGGAGGGGGAGAGGAAAAACTGCAGCAAAACTGCTTTTTGGTTGACTCTGCTTGAGAAGTGCTCTGCAGGGATCTATTCCCAACTGATTATCTTTGACTACTAATAGTTTCAAAGACTATGCAGTGGACAGTTCACTTTTACATTTAAATGAAAAATTTGATAGCCTTGACAGATTGATGATCAAGGAAAGAGAGGGAAGAAAAAACAGTAAAATAGATGTACAGCTGATATAACTTCCACCACCTCCTTCGGGGCAGTTGTAATAAAACTATGATGTTTACAGTTTGATAAAGTATTTTATAATGGATTGTGTGTGCAGGCTTCCCCCAAAAGATCTAGAATTGCTGGTCTCTGAATAACATGTCAGCATTAAAAGTTCAGTACAATGTCACTGACTCCCATTTACACCTGGTTTAGCATTGAGCATAAAGTTCTAGGCACTGAAACAACTCGTGTGGGCTAGCCTCCAGCTAAATTTATATAATTCAGGACTTTGATGAAACTACAGCAGAGGGGATATCTGGTAAGTCAGGTTATCATTTGCAGTGGAAACATCATAGTAATAAATCCAGCATATTGTCAGTGTGATATGGCATCAGCTACATTTTTCTAACCGTGTTTTGTAGCTGCGTATTAGGTACACAAGATTCTTGCCATTGACTGCAATGGGCTCTGGATCAGGCCCCTAGTGATATTCCTTGTTTGGTAAAGAAGCAAATAATTAGTGCTGCCATTGCTGAAACAGAAGACAAAGCCCCTACATGAACATATTCACTTTATACCTACAACCTGTTGCTAATGATATCAATGCAAAGTTGCCGGTTAGAGCTGCATTTAAAAGCAAGTCTCCTTTCCACTCTGTTGAAATCTGCTATAAAATCTGCTATAAATACCCACTTTATAACAGTGGCCCAATATATATGTTACTTAGTTCAAAAGAAGAGCTTTGGGTGGGAGGGGAAGGAGTAGAGTAACAGTAATGTGCTGTAAAAGCTAAGTGGTTTTATTGGCACTTTAAAATACCCTTTTATGCTGAACTCTATTGGCTCTGCATATATACAACAATAGTTCCATATTAAAAATGTGTGTCAATAGTTCCACTGGCATTGGGATTGGTCCTCTGGGCGTCAGAGGTCTCAGAAAGCTTTTAGCCTGGCTGGATTTTAAGGGGTGATTCATCCAAGTGCAGGGGAATCCTGGTTGTCCTCAGTTAAATAAAGCACTTCATATATCAACCACAAAAAGCATTTTACAAATTCTGCACTGTTACTGTAGTACACCCAGTGCAGCTGCTTGGGAATGCTCATGTGTACAAGGGTATGGGAACACAATAATGGAATATCTGGTCTGAAACCTCAGACGGTTCAGAACAAAACACTGTAATGGACAATTATGGAATAACCAAGCCATTGAGTAGGTCTTTCCCTTGCCCTTGTCAGCTAGGGGATGGCACAGAATGTGACAAGATATCTAAAATACCAAATACGTATTTAAAGGGACAGCTTTTCATACAGATTAGACAGGTAACTGCTCCCACAATCACCATAACTGTGCATTTAAATTGGGTAATCTGTTTTAAATATTTCTGGAGTGGTCATCATTATGGTCTGATTAGCTATTTGCATGTGCTATTAGCACATTTGCCTGTGCAAAGGCAGTAACTGCATACACAAATAGCACCTGGAGTTGTACACACATTTGAACTATATGAAAATCTGTGATTTAAGCTGTAACAAAATAGTGTAATAAACTGTGATGTTCTATAGCAATTAGGATCTAATAATTCTTCTATAGCATCTTCCATCTGAAAAATCTCAAAGCACTCTACAGATATTCATGAACTACACCTCACAGTACCAAGCTAAGTAAATGAGTAGTATCTCATTTTACGGAATCAGATTTACTAGAGTTTAAGGCCAGAAGAGACCATTAGAAAAAATCTTGTCTTATCGCCTGTCTATCACAGGCCATTAAATTTCATCCAGTTACCTCAATATGTTTGACTATTTATTTCAATTTATGTTTGACTAAAGCATGACTTGTTTAGTTAAAGCATATATTCCAGCAAAGTATTCAGTCTTGATCTGAAGACATCAAGAGATGGAGAATTCTCCATGTCTGCTGGTTGTTTATTCCAATTACCCTCAAGTCATTGCTAAAAATTTGACAGTTATTTCTAATTTGAATTTGTCAGACTTCAGTTCTCAGCCACTTATTCTGGTTATGCCTTAATTAAAGAGCCCTTTAGTACCCATATTTTCTCCTACTGATCAAATCATCTGTCTTCTTTGTGATAAGATAAATAGACTCGGCTCTTTAAAATATCTCACTGTGATTCATTTTCTCGAACACCTCTCACGTGTGGCTTTTTACTGCATCCGCTCCTGTTTTTAAGATGTGGATACCAGACCTGGATGTACTGTTCCAGTGTTGGTCTCACCACTGCTGTATGCAGAGGTAAAAATTACCTCTCTACACCTACTCACCTGTTTATGCATCCAAGGATTGCACTAGCTCTTTTTGTCACAGTTGAATTCCATATTCTGCTCTGATTGATGTCAAGCTAACCTGCCTTGTTGCCCAGGTCTTCCCACTTGACCTTTTCAAATATTAGCACATTAGTACTCTTCCACTCTCCTGGAATTTCCCTGATATTGCAAGCTTTATTAAAATTTATCCGAGGGCCAGAGATTTCCTTAGCCAATTCTTTATGGACTTTCAGGTCCAAATTACACATACCTGCTGATTTTAAAATGTTTATCCATAGTAGATTTTTTTTTAACATCACCCTTAGTTACTGGAAAGTACTCAAAGGGTTGAACTCAAGGAACTCAATCTATTCTGTTTAAAGAGAAGGTACAGGGATGACTTCATCACAGCAAGTACCTACATGGGCAACAAAATCTTGATAATAAAGGGCTCTTCAATCTATTAGACTAAGGTATAACAAGATAAAATGACTGGAAGTTGAAGATAAAAAAATTCCAACTAGAAATAAGTCCTACATTTTTAGTCTATTGGAGAATTTACCCAGGGTTGTAGTTGCATCTCTATCACTGGAAATGTTTAAATCAAGACTGGATGCTTTTCTAAAAAAGTTATGCTCTAGTTCATAAAGGATTTAATTCAGGGAAGTCCTGTGTTATGCAGGAGGTCAGACTAGATGATCACAATGCAGTACCTTCTTTCTGACTTTATAATTATCAATTTATTAATCATCCTCCTGTGATACAAGTACATCATCTTACTTCTTTCCAACTACAGTATAGCACTATGTATTGAGTACTTCCACCTTTTCTATTTTATTATTATTAACAATTTTACCACTTCTGTTGAGTAGTGGTCCGTTAGTCCTGCCAGCTATGGATTTTTCCCTGATGTCTTTAGCTTCCCTTATCACACACTACACTTCATAGCTTCTGATTTATATTGAGTGCTATCTATTTCCTCTTTTTTTGATTTTTTTATTATTGTATCTAATTGCTGCCTTCACTTTGTCACTAAACTAGAATAGGCTTTTAGCCAATTTTGTCCTCTTTATTGTGGAATCATGGCTTTTTAGCCACCTAAAACTCTTCTCAAAGAACCCCAAATTTTTCATTCATAATTTTTCTAAGTTTTTCATCCTCACAGTTTTGTTCATAATTTCTTCATCTTTGGGAAATTGGCTCTTCTGAAGCCTGAAATGTGCGTTATACATATAAAAACTGGTTGGGATAGTCCTCTGTTTGCCCCTATTTAATATAATCAAGTCATGATCACTGGTCCCTAAGCAATCACTAATTTCCAATCCAGTGATTAATTCATTTAACAAAATTGATAAAGATCAGGAAAATGAGTCACAGAAATTGAATGAATGAAGTACAGTATGAATCCTTACTGCTCTATGTTTTGTATTCTTGTGGGGTTCAGCTTTTCTAAACACAAGTTTAGCCTAGGTGTGTTTGTCCCTTCTTGTGTGTTATTATTCAGGTAGCTCATGAAGATTCTATTATGTGGTTTAACAATAAAATAATGTGTGAAAGTCCAGGATTCCTCTAAAGGGGTATCTCTTTTAATGGTCTATGAGTAGTAGTAAGTGCCCATTCTCTAGATATCGGAGACCCAAGAATAATCCACAACTGGCGAGTTTAATAGTGGTCAACAGTGCATACTTACCTGCACTCTAGCCAGTATCTCACTATGCAGACAACTAGTCTTTCATAAACCTCTGAGAAAAAGTAAATGTACAAGAAACACTGACAGTTGCTTGCACAGTTTAATGAGCTTATATAGGTCTGTGTAGTCACATTTGTCACCTCCATAGCCTCTCCTAGTGTCCAGGGGCAGCACTGCAGTGATTCTCAGTCTAGCACCTCCTCCAGTGGTTCTGGTACTACAACACTCTGCCATTGTATGTGGCCTAGCCCTCCAGCCAAGATACATCTCCGTTCATTCCCCTTTCAGAAAAACACAAAGTCTGAAAAATAAGAAACCATAAAGTCCAATGTCCTTTTAAACTCAGACTTCAATCTCCACATGGGACTTTCAGTTATCAGCCTCTTCAACTGCAAGTACTTGTACCTTCCCTCTTGGTCTGGGGAATCCAGGCCCACTTTGTCCTCTGGATTCCAACCCAGGAACTCTGTTTTAGGCAGATAAAGACTGTTTTTTGATTCTCCCTCCCCCCACTCCATCACTTCCTTGAGCTACCCTATCTTCACACTGCTTTTCAAGATCTTCATCAGGTCTCTGGATTCTGCTCCACCTGCTTAGATCTGTGGCTCTTCATAGCTTCTTCTTAGCCAGCTATAGAGGTGCTTAGACTACTCATAGCCCTTCTCTCTAGCTGCTGGGCTGCACTGAGAGCAGTCTCTTGCCTTTATAGCAGTCATTTTCTCCCTCCACCAGACAGGAGTTCCCCCTCCACCCTCTCTCTGAAGCTGACAGTTGTATCTCAGGCTTCTTGCCTTGGTCTGTCTTTCCCCTCCTTCAAAAGGTTCTCTCACAACCCTCTTGCTGGAGCTGGGTTTGTGGTTCAAATCTCTTGCCTCAGAATAGTCAGCTGTAAGGGTTTTGCCAGTTCCCTTCAGCTGACCATTCCTTCTGATTAGCTTTCCAATCTGGAGGATACAGCTTTTTTGCTGGTCCCCTTCTCCCAACTCCTTCCCAGTTGATTGGGTGAGAGAGGAGCCTTACCCTTCCCTGCCCTCTCTTTAAGGCTTTGGGCCCTTAAAGGTACAGTGTCGGGATTCTTTCCCCCAAGTACCATTTACTGCCAGGACCCTTGGGTCTCTCTCAATATTTATTGGACCCTTCCAGATCCTTAAACAGCCATTTCAGGTGGTGATGTGGGCTGGCCTCTAGATGCTACTGCCTTCCATGCACACTATCCCATCATAGTATGTTTAAACCATTACCGTATGTGAAGTTATGGAATAAAGTTTCATTGTATTTGTCAAAAATTCAGCCATCCTCATGCAGCATGTGGAAAGGCTGTTTTGTTACCAATGAGCAACCTTTTTTTTTTTAACAAGCTTTTTCATTGTGCATGTGTAACAGGCTGTGAAATAAAATACTTTCAGGGCAGCGCTCTTTGAATCCTCTATCTCCACTACACTGTATGTGAATCATTGTCTGAGGCTGGAAGAGACCGCTTAGCGCAGGGGGGGGGATTTAACAGTTTTCTTTTATGGAGACCTCCTGTAACAAGTACAGCAATGACTTTGCATTGAAATTAATATTAGGAAAGTATTTTAACTGTCTTTTAATGAGATTTGCCAGCTAAAAACCAAGAGAAGCCAATGCCACAGAACCAGCCAGCACTTTACACCACCAGCAAATGCTTTCTGAACAGTGGACCACTGCTGCAGAATGTCTCTGCTTATTGGTCTACAAGAAATCAAAGTATAGTGGCCTTTGAAATAGTTTTCTGGAGACACATTTTCAATTCCCAGCTGGGTCCACTCATCTAGCATGGAAGAATGAAGAGCTAAATTAAGTACCAAGTAGCTTACTGTGTGTAAGTCACTGAGACTTTAACAGTTACTGTCTATCTTCTATTTGTGGACATTATAGGCAATTCACATTAATGAGACTCCCTGAATGAATAAGAAATACTTGAGTGAGTAAAGTTTGCAGGATTAGACCTTTAAGATTGTAAACTACTTGAGGAAGAGACCTTGTTTTCTGATTTGTTTATGAAACACCTAACAGACTTTTGGTGGCGTATCAATCATAAGCAAAAGAGAAAATGATTTCAAAATGTTTTGTTTTAAAATTGTATTTGCAACTTTTAAGCTTCTAATCTAATAATGATGTGAGATCATAAACAGTGGTTCCCTTCCTCCATCCATATTTATTTTTAAGCATTTCTGTTCCTTTTTGCAATGAGAAACATTTTAACTAAAATGTCCATTTTAATTTGTTTTAAACGAGCTGAATTCTCTTTTTACAAGCTGCATGCATCAATGATCACAGCTCAGTGGAGCCTATGCATTATTCTAGTGGTGTTCAGATACATCAGATAAGAAATATTCTCTTCCACTATTTTAATATACTTGGCTCTGCTGCTGTGTACAAAGTGTGTCAAAAAATTATGTGGCCAGTTCTGCTATTAGCCTTAAGATGTCACTAACTGACTTGGCCTTGGCTTTCTCTGCTGGTTTGTACTATAGCTGGGAGGTTGGGATGGGAAAAGCGGAAATAGCCTGTTATTCTTCACACAGCTCCCACTTCCTACAGTAACTGACAGACAAGGTGCTGGTGTCAACTGACTGGCCCTTACAGGCATTCATTAAGCCTACTTATTTCACCGTTCTTTTAGTTCCTTTTTCTTCCTACGGGTGCAGCTAAACTAAAGAAATGTGAAGCATGAAAAAGAAAATTGAGTTCTGAAATGATCAGCAAGGTAAAAGGGCTGAAGTGGGGTTTTGGTAGCCAGATAACTTGCTCTGATAAAACAAGCTACAATTAGAAATTACTACTACAAGTTCCTCACCTATGTCTCTCCTGAAAGCTCACTGTCTCCGGGATCCTTCTAATAAGTGAGTCAGTTTTTTTCACTCATTAAAAATGTTGATACCTCCCTTTTTTTTTTTACATCCCATGGTATGCACATTCATTAAACTGAGTAACAATTGCTATCTTAACTGTTACTAACGAACTGCTTTTACCCTCATCTTTGCCTGCTCCACCCCACCTCAGCTTTCTGGCACTCACTCATTTTATCATATCTAAACTAAGGCCTCATCTACACAAAGTTTTTGTACTGGTATAATTGTTTTGATTAGGGGGTGTGGGTTTTTTACTGAAATATTTATACTAGCACAACTCCTGGTGTAGGCATAGTTATACCAGCATTAAGGTATCTTATGTCAGTATAGTTTATTCTCCTTCCTGCGCAGCATAAGCTATACCTGTTTGGGACCCTTTACTGATATAACTGCAACCACAATGTGGGGAGATAATACAAGTTTTGAGTGTAGACAAGACCCAGATTATACATTCTTTGGTGTTATCCCGTTCAGTTTATGTTTGTATAGAGCCTAATCCAAAACCCATTATAGTTAAAGATTCCTGTTGACTTCACTGGACTTTTAAGCAGATCTATACAGCACCGATCACCTTGGTATCTGTACACCTGGGATCTGACTCAATGATCATGTCTTTATTTGTCTTCTTTGAAGGTTATCTTTGGGCACTACAAAATGAATGACAATAGCAAGGGTCCTTTTATGCCAGTGTTGAAACAGACTGCAATATTTACAATAGATAACTATTGTGGATTCCAAACAATTTATTTTGACATCACATTTACAGGTTTGATCACCTTACAAATACCTGTATTGAACCTCTTCTCAGCATTTTGGCCAGGATCAAGGATCAGACTGGCAAAAATGTTGTGTGCGTAAATTTTAACAATGTTTACATTCTCAAAACAGAGCCAATATCATTGTTTTTATATGAACACTATGATTTTTTGTTAGGCCTAAAATGTAGCATCAGACTTTTATCCCTAGATCTTTACAGCCTGAGCAGCCATTGCAACACAATGTCGCTAATAGTATGTCTCTCTTCGTTTCACCCTTATAAATCAAATTGCAAGCACTGTCCTAGATTATAGGGCATATTTTTTTCTTATTTCATTCATTTCTCTGTTTTGTCTCACAGAAACATTTTCCTGATGTTATTTTCAGTTCACACTGTAGATGCTTTCCTAGCTCTGGCCTGCTCTACAAACAGTTTTTTTTTTTTTTAATTGATATAATCATAGTAAAAAATTACTATAGTGGATTGTCTACCAAAACAGTTACAGCAGTCACTACTGGTACCTTAAACCAGTACAGCTTATTCCCCTTTCCCTATGGGAATAGGATATACCTATATAAATGTGTCCAGAAGTGTGTTATACCATTTTGACTATACCAATATAAAGTGATACAACTTATGAGTGTTGCCAAGCCCTTAGTTTTAGACCACAAGCCTTGCCTGCCATGTCATTTACTGCACAGCTGTGCTTGTGTACTATGTCAACATGAGGGAAAAACTATATGAGGGTCTTTAAAAGCATATTGACAGTCGGCAGAGAAAATCAGTATCATGTAAATAGGGAAAGACTGGGTTTATCTGTAATATCACTCATTAGTTAAGAGAGTAATTAAATACAGTAAATCTCATCTGGTTGCCAACATGGCATTATAGTTTACAGCGTTGATGTTAAAAGTTTAGTTTCTATGGGGAACAATTATTTGCAGCCTTCTATGGTTCACTGACGTCAAAAAGAAAAAGCAGCACTAAATTGTAACTGTAGACTTATATAAATTGTGAGCAGTAGATTATAGTGAGCTATGCCATAAGAGAGCATAGTCTAGTGCTTAGAACATGAGCCTGTGACCACTGCTCTGCCGTACATTCACACTCCTTTTGTGACCTTGGGCAACTCCATCTCTCTGTTCCTCAATTTCTTTTTCTGCACAATGAGGATAATACTTAAGCAGATGCACAGGGATGTTGTGTGGGACTAACTGAATGTTTGTAAAGCTCTTACTGGGATTCTTAGCTGAAAGGCACAAAATATTAAACAAATTGATTCAGGTTCTTTTGACTGTTTAGTCTAACGTTAACATAGGAGGCATTGTTTCTTACAGTCTTTTACATTGGATGCCCACTCCAACAGTACAAAATGCAACAGTTTTAGTTCTTCTGAGTTTTGGCATTTCATTATTTTTTTGGTTCTCCTTGAAATTTGCTTTGATTTCAAATGACCTAAAAAACTCAAAATGAAATCATAGAAAGCCATTGACATGTGGGTCAGTGCGGTTAAACTCTCTCTGACAGCTGTGACAAATAAAACCCGGCATACGTGCAATCGAAAGCTTTGTCAGTATCTTAGTTTAGTCAATATCTGGCTTGAGTTTTGGTATCATAGTAAAACCTGATCTCAGACTTTGTTCTGAATGGTTAGCAGAGCTCTACAGCTCCCAGACTGAGAGATTCCTACTGCTGTCACTAGAGCTGATTGATATTTCTAATGTTTTGAAATCTACCAATGTCAGCAAATTTTTTTGCTGCAAATTTGCCATTGTTTTCCAGCGCTAGCTGTCACTTTCCACAAGATGGTTGCTGCCAAGCAATAACATTAGGTGAATGATCAACCCTGACATTGCTCCCTTTTCCTGGCCAAAATAAAATGAATAAGCTTTGAATATATAAAATAAAAACTGGAAGGGCCTGGCTTTAAAAAAATTAGGCTTGGAAATGCATGTGCAAAATGTGAATTCAATTTGCATGAACAATTGATAGGTCGGTGTGTGAAAACTTTGAAACTGGGAGTGCAAACTGGGCAATTGTAAGTGCAAATATCAGTTGACCATTTTATGCACTCTGGCCTCAATCCAGCAGGGCACTCAAAGCCACTGGGAGTATTCATGTGGTTAAAGTTATGTCCATACCTAAATTGTGTGCTGAATCAGGCCTCAATGACTTGAGTTGCATGCCCAGCCACAGCATTTATCCTCAGAGTCTGTCATGGAGTCACATTTAAAATTACTGCTACAGTCCCATAAACAAAAAATAGTCATTCTCAGTCACTGTAATAAAAACCTTGATACATTTTCATAGAAAATGGGATCTTTCAGTAAACAAAAGCAGAATAGAAATAACTTTAAAAAAAGTTCTCTGAAGTCTTCAATAGAGAAAGCTTCAAGAAGATCTCCAAAAGCTAAGCACTTAAGTGTTTTTATTTTCTTCTGGATTCATATTCACCTTACTGCCAGATCAAACAATCTGAATCTTCAAATATAAATATTGGTCATTTTCAGGCTTGCATTTAATTCTTCTCCTAATGAATGAGTTCCAGTGAGTTTTTATAAGTAAGTCTTAGAGGCCAGATCTTATATTCACCACAGTTTATGTCACTGTTGAATAATAGCTGACTGCATCTCCAAATATAATACTGATGTAGGCAGTGAGTCAGATTGAATAGTCTTTATTGGATTCTGATATTTATTGCAACGTTGAACAAAGTGCTTTGACTAAGCAGTTTTTACAAGCACTAGTATGAATGGAAGCTAGCAGTTACATGAATTTAATCTCTGTTCTGTGGATATGATGAAAAACTTGGCAAGAATTTAGACAGTAGCCATGGCAAATGTTACAGAATACTGTTGTGGTTAAGGGATTATATAGCTACTTCCACTGGCTGTAAACGAAAGAAATGATGTTTTAACAGTTAGCCAGTGAAAAACCACATTATTCTATTATTATACAAACAGGGATTAAAATCATTGCCTTTCTTCCTGATGTGTTAAAACCAATTACATTGGTTAATAAAATTCAAAGACAAATTTTGCTTTTCCTATTTACAATGTGTAAAGGACAGATCCTCTTTGGAATGCTGGTTGATAGAGTCTTGCCATTATCTATCTCTCCAGCTATTTTTCTAAGTAAAATAAGTTACATATTTATCCCTGTACTGAAACAGAGAGACAGAGTAACATGACTTGATAATATAGGCTTTAAAAACAGAATTATAAACTAGGAAAAAATGAGATAAAAATAGGAAGGAAATGTAGACGAGAGGATTTTGCTAGGGGAACAACAGCTATTATTTCAAACACACACACAGGTAATTGGCAAATCTTTCATTTTCACCTACTTAGGCTTGGGCTACCCTAAAAAGTTAGACCGATGTAGCTGCAGTGCATGCCAGCCTAACCCCTGATGCAGACACGGCTAGTTCAACAGAAGAAGGCCTTACTTTGGTCCTATCACCTCACATTTCCTCCCATGTCAAATCTGCATCTCCTGCTAATGATATCCGCTGCAGAAGAAATAGATTACCATTGGGAGTCGGTGTGATGACATGGGAGCAGAGCTGAAAGTGGTGGGATTTATGGGTGGTCAACAGAAGCAGATACATTGTACACATTGAGGAGATCTGTTGTCTCTATACCAATCATAGGCTGGGAACATGGATATAATGCAACTACGGTCTCAAAATAAACAGGGAGAGAGTCTTACAGTCATTTTTCTTCTCACTCCTTTGATCTCTTGAGTTATAGAAATTGCAGAAATTATCACCTACTGTCATACTCCTTGCACTATGAATAAGTGTGTGTGTTTGTGGATTGTTTATACACACACACACACACATTTCAACAAAGAGGCTATTTTTAAAGCTGCACAAAATGTTCTCAATGAAACCCAAACCCATGCCAAACTTTTCTGGATTTAGATTCCAAACTACAAGCTTAAACCCAGTTCACTGAGAGGTTTGCTAAAGTTCACAAACCTGGCTGAACCTGGGTCCAGTTTCAAATGAACCTGGGCCTATTTTCTGTTCCTTCATCAGCACTACAAAATGTTTTGTTTGGCAGTGCAGCACCACATGAAACTCTAGAGTGTCTACTGCATTTCTGTTTGAGATTTTGGCTTCATTCATGTGTGTAATTGAGGGTGTTCATATCCCACACATGTGGAAACTAAAGAAATATTCATAAGATCCCTATGAATCAAAATTGCAAAGTTTCATGCAGCTCTTGATATGACAACCTGTTTTTTCAGTTTATTTATAACTTTAGACTATCCTGAACTCTGAACACATGCAAGAACCTCAAATAGATCATTATCTGTACTTTAATTCACCTATAAAATTCAGCAAAATGAGCTGATATGTTAGATGTGGCTGCTCATTTGGAAAGTCCAATTCAAAACTCAGGGCTTGATCTTCAGACCCAGCTTCTATCCCAATTTTGCATTGTCAGGTGCTGGAGCCTAATCCCTGCTTATGTGGATATTAGAATTTGCATTCACATAACCCACATTCTAATACTTACTTGCTCAGGTGTTGGACCTTTTCAGCAATATGTGAAAATTTATGCATCCATAAATGGTGCCAACTGGGGCTGCAGTGAAAATCAGGTTCTCAAGATTTGCTAAACTGATTTCACTTACACAGACAAAGATGCATTTTACAGTTGTTTACAATTTAATTATGATTTCAGAGTTCTTCAGAATTACCACAAACTGAGGTTACATTTTTACAATCCTTATTCATAATTATAGGTAAATTGGGAGCACGTTTTTCAAAGGTAGGTGCAATGACAGTGTCTTCAGAAATGTGCGAATTTTTTCAGATGCATTAAGTGTATTAGCATTTTTACAGATTAGGCCAACATTTTGAAACTTGATCCTTAATGTGTGCTTTTAGCTGCTCACATGATATATTTTTACCATCTTTCCCCCTCTGCCTATTGCATTCCCAGTAACTTTTCTTCTGTAGGAGGAGGAGGGTGACAGGCAAAATGCTGTCCTTCCCCCTCAAAAGTTGCTTCTTGGTTAATTGGAATATTTGGCTCTTTAGGCTGATGATTAAATGCACAGCTGACTGGAATTCAGAATGAATTTACATACCTGACCCACCCAGTTGATGATATTTTGCAGATAGCCCGCTGAACCTGACAATGCTTTGAAAACCCCCTGTTTATAGTTTAAATATTTTCCACAAAATAATAGTTTGTGTTGAAGTAGATAGATTCTATGAAATGAAAAAATATCATTTAAGGAAACTGACTTTATATTAGTAAAAAAGAAAAACATCAGTTACTACTGACATGTTTCAATCAAGGTAAGGTATGTTTGTCTAAAGTATTACTTCAATTTGAGTTTCAAATACTTCAGGATTGTTTGTCATTTTTTCATATATCTGCTAACCTATGGCATTTCCTTTATCAAAACTTTGGAAAATCTTTAACCCAATCAGAGAATGTTGCCTAATTTATGCAACTATCTATTTTTTTTCCAGTGACTCATTCATGTTTACCTCGTAGGTCTATGAAGATCTAGAATTAAAACTGAAGAGTTTATTTCATGCCTATATTTGCTGGGGGGAGAATGGATGGTTTCCATGAATAAAAACTATAATCTGTTTAGTGAGCTTTAAACAGTACATCTTGTAAATTATCACAGTTTTGACCAATAGTGTATCTTCTGTTGCTTAAAAATTTCTAACATTTTATTTTAGTGCTTATTTTTATTAGTTATTTTTAAAGGTCCCCCCCCACACACACACACCCAGGGAAATAAAATAATTCCAATTGAACCAACCAACACCTCAGTTATTTGAAGAGATACCATGTTGGGGACACTGTCCCCATTTCAAAACCAGACTGACGAGATCAACCATTGATAATTTAAATCTTCACTACTTTATCTCTTTGTTTGCTGCTTGGAATGCTATTGATACCTTCTTTGTCTCTGTAATTGTTTTAATTAGCCACCCAGCATGGGCCCCTGACAGTGCTTGTGATAGAGTATTATGGTCAACACAGCAGGATAGTGCAGCCTGTTAACATGAAACACAGACTTTATGGCAGGCTTAATTGCTTTTATTTGTGGCAATTTTATTTTTTCTGTGTTTTTCCTTTTGTGTGTGTGTGTGTGTGTGTGTGTGTGTGTGTGTGTGCATTATTCCTTGAGGAATGAAAATAACGTCCCAAGTAGCTTTGCTTTTAGAGACCGAAAAGTGTGAAAGCCTTTCTCACAAGTATTTACCAGGGAAACTCCAAGTAAATGTTCTGATTAGCATGTCACGGCTCAAGAAGCAAATTAAAAATAGAGGTTGGTTGAATTACCGAACATTATTCACAAACCAAATATCATGTCTTCAGCAATTAGGCTGATATTTCTGTCAGTGACTGTACTTTTTTCGGTGCTTCTTTGTTTGGACCTATGTGGTGTTTGTTCTTACTGAGCACATCCTTCTTTTGTAAATGGAAATCTGGATGTTCAATTATGATGCAGATCTGCAACTCATTAGCGGTAAACATTGGTACTGTTGCCATTTCCAGACAATTCTGTCACTTAACAATGTGGGAGCTTTTGGGAATGCCTGTATGTTTTTGACTTTTTTTAAACTGTTTTTGCTAATGTCAAAAATATACCTTCTGATGGCAGATACAGTATTTCAGACTCACTCTGTATCTAGGAGCGGAGGTGTGTGGAGAGGTGCTTCATAAAAGCAAAGATTTCCTTTGAATCTGGATTGTTCAAATTAGCCCAAGGTCAGTCCCTGCCAATTATTACCTCACTTCAGCTGTTCTCTGGACATTAATAAAGCAGATGCTTTTATTAATGTGGAATCCAGTTAACTGTTTAGCGCTTTCAAAGCAAAATATGTTGCTTTTCATTGTGCTGAGATTTTAGCTTCAGAGCATATTTGCTTCATTTTATTGGACTTTTAGAAGATGGCTTATGATGTAAATATTAGTTTCATAGCTTGATAATGGGTTGAAATTACTGTCTTTCATAGCTGAATACAAAATCAGAAACTCTCTTTTTACTCTTCCAATCCACCAGCAGTTAAAATAACTAAGGCTTAAATGTTTGATGTTGCCAATTCTTCTGCCTTTTTTTTTTTTTTTTTTTTTTTTTAATGATATTTGGTATATGCAATGTACTTGTAGCCATGTCGGTCCCAGGATATTAGCGGAGACAAGGTGAGTGGTCCAATAAAAGATATAACCTCAACACATGTTGGGGTGGGAGACAAACTTTTAAGCCATACAGAGCTCTTCTTCAGGCCTGGGAAAGGTACTCTTTGGTGTCTGTCTTAAAGCTCTAGCTCCAGGAGTCAAGTGATTGTGATAATCACTTTTCACTTATTTTAAAAGTATGTTTAGAATCCTTATGATTGTGGAGGAAAACTTGAAAATATGATGATCAAAGGACAATAAAAGTTGGGGTTTTTTAAAGAAAACTCTTTTTATTTTCAAGCTAATCTCATTATTTCGGGGGGCCTAAAACATGATTTTTGAAGGCTTGGGATTGGCAGCAGTGTTTGAGCATAGAATTAAATTGATGATAAAAGCGTCACTGTAGAAAGGACCATAACTCATATTATAAAGGAATAAAGAGGAAACAGAAAAGATGTAATTTTCAAAGAATGTTGGAGAGGAGAACCAAGCTACACTTTCATACCTTACTAAATTTAAAAGCTGACATCTTCCAATCAATAGAAAACAAAAGGTATTATTACTAATAGAATATTCTAAGAGGAGTGTGCTCTGTATGGGACAAAACAAGCACAGTGTTTGGGGAAATTAATTTCTAGTATTCCGACACACTTCAACATTTCAGATGGATCAAATTTTGGCCCTGAAGAACTTGCCAGTGCCTCTTTCACTGTGGTTTTTAAAATGTAATTTATCTTATTTATGTCTTGGCTGCATTACACTAGCTGCTTAACAGACATGAAGAGGGAGGAGATCAAGGTTTTCATTAGATAAAGGGAGTGCAAACTGGCCTTCTATTTCCACAGTCATACTGGAATCCCCCAGCAGGCAAAGAGCTGGCATAATTAGCTCTGGTGTCACCCCTTCTTCTCCCCATGGTAGAAGTTCTATTGGGGGGGGGGGGATGGTAGCAAAGAGGCATGGTAGAAATACAATTTCAAGCTGGTGAACAGTCCTTTGAGGAGCAGCCCTCGTGCAGAATCAGCCACAGAATCAGGCAATTGTAACAAGATACCTGAAAGTTCCTCCCCTGCTGAACTGAGTGAATCTTGGCCATTGCAGAGAATCTGGCCCATAATCTCTTCTCCAAGTGTCTGACCTGAGGCTCACTGGAGTCAATAGGAAGGGCTCAGTCTTACGGGATGGTGGCTACATCCTGGAAGGTACTCAGAACTAGATCTGCAAAGGGGAATTAGACTGAGTGTTGCAACTCCTAATGTTTAGGCACCCTGCTACAGCCTCAGGTTAGGTGCCCAGGCTTTCTATACAATGCATGGGGAGACATAGGTATCTCAGAAGGGGATTCACAAATACCAGCAAACTGAGCAGGGAGCTGCCTAAGCTAGCCAATAGGAAATATTGAGGAGAGGGATGAGCAGGGCACCATTTCAGATTTTGGTAGGGAGGGGCAACTTTAACTGTGATTCCAGAGACTACTTAGGCCCCTGAAAACACTAGGTTTTTGGGTGTTTTTTGCAAGTAATTAGTTAAGTACACTGCTCCTGTCAGCTAAATTTCTTTAATTCCTATATAAAGAAAAAAATAAACACCAATTAAAGCCATATTTTACGTTTATTTTGTATATTTAGGACAATCAAGAGATAATAGAGCAAAAAATTCCCAATCCCAAATCTAACAAGGCAGTTGTTAATGACAACACTGATTTAGGCCACTGCCAATGACAGAATTTTAAAAAGTTTAATGTAGTTGGTAACTACTTAGGTGCTTTTACTTTCTGCATTTTTCTAAGTGTAGACAATGGTGGGGGGGAAATCATTTCTACTACTTGTAATTCATTTCACTTTTAGCGTCCTAGTAAGTGCTCCAATGTTTGGGTTGCAAACACTGCATAGGACTCTTAATCTAAGAACTCTTTTCAGTCAGATATATAGCCTTTTAAAAAAGGGTTTGGAATTTTTTTGTAGTCTCTGGTTTTATAACTTTTTTTTTTTTTTAAATAAGTCATAGGTGCTGGAACTAGGGCTGCTGGGGGGTGCAGCATCCCCTGGCTTGAAGTGGTTTCCATTATGTAGAGGGCCAACATAGTAGCTGCATGATCTCTAGATTATTCTTGGGCATGATATTTTTGGAGATCTTTCCATCATGAAAGAAATTTTCAGATTGTGTTGTAACTTGATCATCTTTCACCACTAACATAAATGAGTTGATGCTAAACTATAGAGGTTAAGATGAACATTTAAAAGATTGTCAAGGGGGAAAGCAGTATTAGAGAGAGAAAGTATGTGAATTAATTAACTTTAATTCATCTATAACTGATATGTTAGATGTGGCTGCTCACTTGCAAATTCACTCATTGGGGATGAATTAATTATGCCAATGGGTGAGCTCTCCCTGTCAGCTTAGAACGGCTACACTAGAGAGTTTAGGGTGGCATTGTAACATCTGTATAGCTGCCCTGCTGTAAACTCTCAACTTAGGCTATGTCTGCACTAATCTGAGTCCTGCCAATGCTAGACTTCAGCACAGGAAAAATAAGGGCTGAATCATCTCTGCCACTCCTTTTACCAGACAAAGCCAAGTCTTTTATAACTGGAAAAGTGAATTACTATATTTTGTTGACTCATGGGTCAAAGTTAGTTCTGACTGGAATGCCTAATGTGAAAAGGATACTTGAATCTTCACTGTAACAGATCAGTTCCATATTGTTAATGCTTAAGCTTTTTTTAACTATATCATTCTTCAGGTTTCTCTAAGTTATGGCCCAATGTGCAGCCATCCCCAAGTTGTGGGAGTGCAGATGTAACCTTTGTACATGAATGTGTACACACACAAAGCTGTGCTATGTTCTCCTCAGTCATACATGGGGACAGGAGTGCACACACACGTGTTGTGATGTGTATATGAAAAATGCATCTCCCCCCCCACTTCAATTTATCACAACACAATATCTAGACACGTACATAACAAACCACAAACAAGAATGTGGCACAATGGGGGGATAATTTAACTCACTGCTATAGATACAAATGATTTATTTCCATTTTGGATGTGAGAATGGTTTAGTTTCTGAAATGGAAGAATGCATAATGTGGCTTGAAAAACTATTAATTTGTTGCTCAAGAATTCTTGCAGTAATGCATTTACCAAAATCCATCTGAGTGTAAACAACTAATTGTAAAGGTTGGGTGATTATTTTCTAGTTTTCGTTTTGAACTAGATGGTGAAATGTTTACATTTCCTATAGATATGATTGATGCAGATAGCAAACAAGAAAAAATCTTTTACTGGATCAATAGGTTACTCACAAATGTGTGGACAGGTTAATCCCAAAGCTCCTGTCCTCTTTAGGTGACCATTGTTATTTATGTATTCATAACCCTGGAAAAATCATAAAGACCTTTCCCCCCATTCCAGGAAGTTAAACAGATGCATTTACCTGTTACAAATGACTGACTAAAGTAATCCTCAATTTTTATGACTGCTCACTGCACTTCCGAATGAGGTCTTTTTTTCTATCAAGGCACTGGAAAGTATTACTTTCTGCTCAGGTATAACTGAAATCCTGAGTCCTCTATTCAAGAATGTTGTTGCCTGCAAGATGTTAATTGCTTCTCAAACCTTAGAATTATTGTAACGTCCAGAGTTTAATGGAGCAGATAGATTTAGGACATGTTCCTAATCACGCTGGTTATCCTCCCCTCCAGAAACTTGACACTCTCTGGGATGGATCATTCATCTTTACTGTTTTAGGGTGTAACAGCGCATGACATTTATAATCAACTAGTTGGGAGCATCTTAATGTTTGAAAAAGAGGTTTTGACCACACATCCATGCCTGTCTTTGTTCTTTTTCTTTAGCAACTATAATCACAAAGACTCACATTTTAGTTAGAGCACCTGCTTTTCATTGGCTAAGATCAAGCGTAGTATCTATTCTTATCCATTTCTTATCTTATTCTTTTCTGATTAATTGTATTTACTGAGGGACAACCTATCCTACAATCCTCAATCACTCAGGGGCAATCTACACTCACTGCTATATTTGCTTTCCACAAGCTACTCTTAATATAATTTTTATGAGTGATGTCCCTGAATATCTGATTGCTAATATTTAAATCATATAATTAAATGTATTAACTTTAATTTGAGCTATTGCAGATTGTGTACTATATGTATTTTATTACTTTTAAACCAAACTCTGTAGTTTTGGATAATGTAAGCATTATACTCAGATGTAGAGAAACTGTTTCCTTAACCTGTAAATTAGATAATTTTATTAAAGCTAATGTTAAAGTTATCCCACCATTGTGCCCATGAAAGCTTATGCCCAAATAAATGTGTTAGTCTTTAAAGTGCCACAGGAGTCTCACTGTTTTGCTAAAAACAGACTAACACGGCTACCCTTCTGGAACGCTAAACAGAAGGACTCTTGGAAGATACCATCTCACCCAGTACCAGCTACCTTCACTCAGATCTCTTCAGAGTGAGCCTCTCCATCATCGGTACCATCTCAAGTATCAGAGGTATCCACTCAAGGCTCCATCACCTACCCATTCTACCTCCCTCCTCCAAGGTGTTCCATGTGGATAAGATCCCAGGAACCAGCTGACATGTGACCTGTCAGCCCTAATGGGAACACTCATAAGGCTCTACTCCTTTTCCTGATACACCTCCACAGTTCTGTGTTTGTTTGTGTTTGTTTGTTTTTTAAATAACCTTTGGGCCCCTTATGGGGACCAAATCCTCCCACAAGAGGATGCACCAAGATTCTGCCACCAACATCTAGGGACCCTCCTTTTCTTCCTCAAGAAGACCCACCAGAGGAACAGGAGCTGAGACTAGAAGAGGAGACAACCCTATCCTTTTCCTTCCCAGATGAAGCAACTATGCCCTCTCCACCATCCTACATGGATGACTTGAAGATCTTTCAGGACCTGCTGAAGTGCATAATGGAGTGTTCACAGATTCCTTTGGAGAAGTCCAAGAACAGCCATACTCTTTGATGGGCATCCTTCACTCCTCCCCTCAGAGCAACATAGCCTTGCCTATCCATGATGTCCTACTGTCACAGCATAGCTGACTCCAGGTACCATCCCATGCATCTCATTTTTTTAAAAAATACTGTGTCCCAGCCACTGGTTCAGAGTGCCTGTTCTCCCATCATCTCACTCTCTCCACACATTCATTCTCACTCTCATTCTCTCCCCACATCTCACTCTGGTCATCAATGCCACCAATGAGAAAAATAGGCAGCTTCAAGTCAACACCTCTGATAAGGAGCTGAAATGGCTGGAACTTCTAGGCCATAAGAGCTAGTTGTCTGCCTCTTTTCAATTCAGAATCACCATCAGGTCCTGTTAGTGAAATATGGCTCTAAAAATGGGAAAATTTACTATAATTTGTATTGATTTTATTGTCTCTGAACAAGAGAGAGTAATTACAGAGGGTCGAACAATTGCAAAGATTTCACTGCAGGCTTCCTTCAATGTGGCAGATATCTTTTTTCTCTATGGCTGCTACCTTGGTTATATGCCAAGCCCTCTGGCTGAAGACTTCCCATGGAGGCACAAAATACTGTGGAAGACTTGCCCTTTGGGAGGCCTAAACATTTTAGTGATGCCACAGATGGGTCCGTCCATTCACTTAAGGACTCCAGGGCGATGTTGCGATCTCTCAGCACATATACATGCTGTATCATTTCTTTGTAGAACAAGTCTCACACTCCCATCCTGTTTACTCTGACCCCTGGAAAACCAGTTGAGCCACCTAGAAAGAGGTCCAAGCTGCATAAGAAAGCTGACAGATGGTAGAAATTCAACCTATTTCATCCAAATGACCATTTTCACCTGTTGATCGAGGCCTAGAAGATGTTCCCATTGGATCTTCAGCTGCATCAACCTTCCATCCACACACTTTACATGGCCCATCTTGCCCATTTTGTCCCTTCCTGGAAGTGCATCACCTCAGAAAAATTGATATTGGAAGTATTCTCAAAAGGCAACTCCAACTTAGCTTCAACCCCCTTCCCTGGCATCCCTATTCAGGGACCCGTCTCATGAGGGTCTCTTTTTAAGTGGGAAATGAAATCTCTCCTACCAACTGGGAGCAATAGAACCCATTCCCTCAGAGTTAATCAGAAAGGGATTCTATTCCAGATGCTTCCTGGTGTCCAAGAAAAAAGGGAGGCAGAGACCAATTCTGGACCTTCAGACTCTAAACATTATTATTTATTTGCAGTGGTCCTGTGGCAGCAATCATTAAATCCCAGGAACTGGTTCATCACCCTTGACCTCCAGGATGCCTACTTTCATGTAGTCATACATTCAGTACACCAGTGCTTCCTCTGATTTGTAGTGGGCTCCAAACACTATCGGGACTGTCTTGCCCTTCAGCCTATCAGCCCTAGGGGTCTTTTTTGCAAGGTCCTTGAAGTGAGGCAGAGTGGCCTCCCCCTCTAGGTCAGTGGGAGGGGACCACTCTAATCCCTGGTAGGCAGAACCAGGCTGAGCCCAACCTGCGTGTCCTACCCCTTAGCTTCTGACAGGAAGTAATAAGAGGCAAGGCTTCCAACTCAACTGAGCTTGAGAAAGGGAAGGAGATGGACATCCTCCCACCTGTTGCAGGCTCCAGGTTCTGCTGAACAGTCATGGAGCACCCTGTCCTTGGAGGAGGCCAAGAGTTAAACAGGAGCACGCAGGATTGCCAGTGGCTGAATACCCTGATGAGGCCGAGGACCCTTGGACTTGGGAACACCTCGCCCAGCCTGTGGTAGGCAGTAGCTCAGAGAAACCAGACTTTAGTCTGGTTTTGTAGTCAGAACTCCAATCAGCGTGTTTGCAGTAGGCTCCATCCTGACCCAATGGCAGACCCCTCCTGCCACTGTCAGGGCCCTGTGCTGGGACCTGGTGGAGTAGGGTGGCTGCAGGTTTCCCTACCCCAGCGGCCGCTAGGGTAGCCAGATGTCCCAGTTTTATAAAAAGAGTCCTGATATTTGGGGCTTTTTTCTTTTATTTTATTTTATAATATATAGGTGTCTATTACCTCCCACCCCCATCCTGATTTTTCACACTTGGTATCTGGTCACCCTGGTAGCTGTCCCACCCCTGGGGTGGCCACCTACCCCCCTTTGGCCAAGAGGCCAGTGTTTGCTGCCCTGCTTGAGCTATCTAGACTGCTTTGCTATGTTACCAAAGGGGCCGCGGGCCCTGGCACTCGATTTGCTAATTTCTTGAAAGTGAGTGGTGCTCCAGTGATGTGGGAGGCTACTCTGCCTCACTACTGAGAAGAGTGGGGGAACAACTGCTAACCCACTATAGTTCTCTTTATTGTCCCAGCCCATGTTTTGACAGCTGGGAATAATTGCCTTCTCCTGTTTGGATGACTGGCTCTTCAAAGGTCATTCTTTCCTTGAGGTATAGTGCACTACCAAGAAGGCCCTGGCCCTCTTCCGCTTCTTAGGCCTTCATCTCAGTATAGCAAAGTCCAACTCTGAGACCTGTGCAATGCATACACTTTATTTGGATCACCCTAAATTCTGTGGCAACTAGAACATACCTACCTGCAGACAGGTTCACCACAATGTCCAGCCTAACCTCCACATGGCACCAAAGCCCATGAACCACAGCGAGCGTTTGCCTTCAACTCCTGGGACAAGTGGCAGCCTGTACTTTGATTAAACCTCCATGCAAGGCTGCACTCCTGGTGCCTTCTGGCCTGGCTCAAGACATCCTATACCCCCAGCAAACACAATCTGTTCAGAGGGGTATCAGTCTGACAGAACCTTGGATGGTATTCAATTTCCTCAGCTGGTGGAAAGACCTTCAAAATTTCTGTGGGACCTCCTTCTGGCACCCACCTCCTGTGCATATCATTACCATGGACTTCTCATTCCTACTCTGGGGCACTCACCTCCAGAATCACAGCTTAAGGTAGATGGACTCCTCAGGAGTCATTATTTCACATCAATGTCCTCGCACTCTCAACAGTCTGTTACGCCTGTTTTTTCACTTCCTACCCATTATGAGGGGCCAATGGATCAGAGTGATGTCAGACAACTGAGTGGCCAGGTACATGTAAACTGCTAAGGAGGAGCAAAATCTTGATCTTTATGTGAAGTTAGTAAAGCTATGGAACTGGTTCATAGCCCATCAAATAGATATTTCAGCAGTTCTTGTGCTGGGGCTGTAGAACAAAACTGCAGACTCACTAAACAGAGTATAATTTGGGAACTGAAGAATTGTCTTTCAAGAGATTTGCCTTACCTGGGGTCTTCCTGAGGTAGACCTTTTTGCTATACATTCCAATGTGAACTGCCAACCCTTCTACGTGAGAAGAGGACATGGTCACAACTCCCAAGGAGATGCCCTCCTTGCCTACTTGGTCCTGAGGTCTGCTATACATCCCTTCCCCAATTTCATTTATCCACAAAGTCCTGAACAAGTTGAAACAACAGAACAGCAACTTCTCATATTCCTAGCGTGGCACAGACAGGTATGGTTCCCCATGCTGACCCAGGAATCAGGTTCCAAAACCCATCCCAGCATCTCATTGCTATACCTCAAGACCTGGCTCTTCAGTGGTGCTCAAACTTGTATCCAAGAGTGTTTTCCTGATGTTCAGACAGTTACATTGAATAACTGAACCCACAAGAAAGACCTACCTGCAGAAATGGAAGCATTTCCAGATTTGTTGCACTCATTGCTCCATGTCTCCTGTCAAGTCTTCACTTGTGTTACCCCAAGGTGAAGAGCAAATCTGGTATGCTCATTTATTAGGGTTACCTTCGTGGAAGGGGGTGTGATTCTACTAATGTACTGCTTGTGTTACTTGTGTGTTCATAGGTCTACAAGCCCCCTCCCAATGGAGCTATCCTGCAGGACCTAAGGTTTTCAGGGCTGGGTTCCTCCAGCACCAGATTCAACTAACACCCCCCCCCCCCCACCCACCCACCCACACACACACACACACACACACTTAGACCGGGCTATCAGCACTGTCAGCCAACCCCTTATGTGTCCCGGAACTCAGCAGGCTGGGTGACACCATACTTTCAGTGGCCACCCTTATATGCCCCTTTGCCATGCAACAGAATAGAGCACATTTCTTGAGCAGGCTGGGTCCAAACAGCACTTGAGCTGCATCCTTATTTGCCCCTGGACCCCATAGGCTAGCCAGAGCAGCACTTCCTGGCTGTCCCCTTCAGATTCCCCTTTACACCACAATTGTTCTAGCAGTAACCCCCTTGATGAGCAAACCCCATAGGATTTTTGGGCACTCCAGAGAGCTTTGACTTAGGTAAGAGAAGCGTTACTACAGAGCAAGATAGGGACCAAGGACACAAAGGAATAAAATGAAGTTTGGAAAGAGAAAGTAGCAACCAGCTTGATTATAACAGTTATTTTATTGCTAGGAATATAAAAATTATGATACTAATAGTAATACCATACAATGAGAGAAAAACAATCAAATGTTTACAATACTACACAATTACAGTTGGGGTATTGGAGAAAGCTATCCCAGGTTTGATTACAAAAGTAGAAAGTTATACCTGGACAGAGAGAGAGAGAGAAAGAGACAGGGTGTGTTGGAGGAAGAAGGGGGTTGATCTCACCACTCCATGCAGCTCAGAGATTCCCAGGAACAGACTTGTCAGTTCAGGGTCTGGAGGGCTTTTTGTCTGGCAGAGCCCCCAACACAATCAGTCAGGAAGAGAAGACAGGTTACAGTGGAACTGATGCAGAGTTTGGATCCAAGCATCAGAACAGAGGTTTGAGCTTTGATAGGGGATTTTTGTAGACCTCAGGTTTGTTTATGGATAAACAATGTCTGGACAAAAGGAGCTGATCATTCCTGGAAGGGCGCTTTTCCTTGAGAGAGAGCTCACAATGCAACCAGGTTTCAGTGTTTTGCATATCAATAACTAGAATGGTGTGATAACTGCGGAGCTGGATGTGTACAGGTGTTAGTTCATTTACATCGAGAGCAGAGATTTCCCAACAGGTAGTGCTTCCCTGCTTCAGCAACCCCAGAGTTCAGTGCGTGTTCCATCTTCGATGTAGATGAGGCATTGGTTCTCCATTCATGTGCTAACTTAGATGCTTATGAGGCATGGGGAGTTGTCTCACCCTTGATGGGAGAGTTTCAGTTGTGTCTCCTGCCATTTCCTATTGAGAATGTCTTTGGTTTCTGGTTCAAGCAGCCTTTGGTTTCTGGTTGAAGCATGGGCTGGTGGGGGTGTAATTCACGTGAGCCAGAGAGAGAGAGTTGGGGTTTTGCGCCATGGCTCCCCAAGAACACAGAGCTGCCAGGTAACACTTTCATCCATTCTCGACTATCTATTTAAACCTGAAATCACTGGGTCTGTTTCAAGTTCTGTCAAAGTTCAGCTAGCTGCTATCACAGCATTCCACATGCCAGTCAAAGGTTTCTCAGTCTTCACACACTTTGACCACACAATTTCTCAAGGGCCTCCTTAACCTGTTTGCTCCAGTGTGGGATCTTATTCCAACCTGGGACCTCAATTGAGTGCTTAACATTTGAGGACCTCCTTTCCTCCATTTATTCTTCAAGATTTCATTCCTCATGTCACATAGCCATCAATAGCTTAGGTATATCCAGCTCCTTGTTGCTAATTTATATAAATTTATGTGATGGTTCTGCTTACAAAGTACACAAGTAGCCAGCTGCTCAAAACTGGATTTAGAGGGTGTAATTATTTTTGCATATATATTCTATATAGAAAAGACGAGAGCTACGTCCATTTACTCCAGCAAAGGATCTGGCCAGTTAATGTAAATCGTGTTCTGAATGGAATGTTTTACATTAATAGGTTGAAATCTGTTTATATAAACATTTTCAACCTGTTATTGTTCACATTAATTTTTTTTTTCATGGACTGTTGCAATAATAAAATGAAACTTTCTGAAATTCTTATTTCAAGGCTGCACAGAAGAGACCAATGAATACTTCATGGTCCCGATCCTGCAAAGAGAGCATTATGGGTGGAGCCCTACAGCCACTTGGAACTCCATTGAAATCAATGGGACTGTGTTCAGGTGCAGTGATATACCTGCATGGGTCTCTGTGTAGCTTCATTGACTATATATTTCAGAGAGCAATATTTGGTCCCCAGCTGTGCTCAGGAAGAATTCTCTGGGAACAGAGAGCAATTTGTGGACTGTAAGGCCTCAATTCTTGAAAAGAAGCCACATGGGTAGACTTCCATGACTGCAGAGCTATAGTGAAATCAATGCAGCTGTATGCAGGCACAAAATGATTGTCATTATTTGGATTTTAATTTGTAAAGGTTCACCTTTTGCAAAGTTACTAGGCATATTAAAAGACCCAACACCATCATATTAAGTCAGTCTTTATCTGTGTAAAGTAGACTAACTTTTCACCATAATAATCACACCCTTTAGCCAAAAGCCTGAGAACAGAAGACCTTTCACTGTAATCTAAAAGTCAATAGACTTGTATTCTGCTGGATTAGGGAAGGCCAAGGGCCGTCTAGTGATGCCTGGTCTACACTGACAATGTAGGTCAACAGGATGTGGCTTCCGTCGACCACATAAAGTATGCGTCTCCACTGGCATGTCAGTTCCACTGACCTAAATCGTGGTAAAATTAGACTTAATAAAACCACCTCCACAAGTGGCATAGTGATGAAGTCGAATTGTACGGTCGAATGAGCATCAGTGTAGGCAGAGCACAATGTAAATTAACATCATTGGCTTCCAGGAGGTATCCCATAATGCTCTATTGTGACCACTTTGGACATTCGCACTCTGCTGCACTGCAGCCACATGCACAGGAAACAGCCCCTCCACTGAAGCCCCAAGAAACTTTGAATTCCAATTTCCTGTTTGGTCAGCATGGAGAGAGCTTTGTAGCTGAACTGCTCATGGTGACTGCACACCCCAAACGTGCTCCAGCATGGAGTGAACCTGAGGTCTTGGATCTCCTCAGTCTCTGGGGAAAAGAGGCTGTTCTGGCTCAGCCCTGAGCCAGCAAAAGAAATTTGGATTTCTATGAGAAGATACCACGTGGTATAGTGGAGAAGGGCCACAACAGGGACGTGCAGCAGTACCACGTTAAAATCAGAGCTGAGGTGGCGGGCATATCAGAAAACTAGGGAGGCGAACAGTCATTCTGGCTCATCACCAAAGACGTGCCACTTTTATGAGGAGCTGCATGTGATTCTCAGCGGTGACCCCACCACTGTACCACCAAAGAGCATATATCTCTGTAGAATCCCAGTCCAGGATGAATGAGGAAGATCCTGTGGATGAGGAGGAGAACAGGGGACAGGTGAGTGGGATATCTATTTTCCCTGAGAGCAAGGACCTGTTTGTTATCCCAGAGCAGCCCAGCTGGATGCAGGACAATGTGAGTGACCAAGATACCGGGGAAGGCACATCTTCTGAGTGTGTATAGCAAATCATATTTCTGTGGTTATAGCCCAAGTCCAGCTTCTTATTTGTGTGTGGCGGGGGAAAGGAGTCTGTGTGTTTTGTGGGGATGGGCTTCCTGGGTGTTCGTTCACTTAAGCAGAAGTGACTATTTATGTGCACAGGGATGCGCTGAGAATCCTCTGTGGATGTCTCCAGGAAACTTTCACATAGGTACTTTGCAATCCTTTGCAGAAGGTTTCTGGGGAGGGCAGCCTTATTTCTTCTGCCATGGTAGGACGCTTTTCCCTGCCACTCTGCTATTAAATGAGCAGGCATCATTGCAGAACACAGCATAGCAGCATAAGGGCTAGGCCTGTACCCGGATGCTTGCAGCAAATCTTCCCTTTCTGCCTGTGTTACCCTCAGGAGACTGATATCACACATGGTCACCTAGGGAAGATGGTGCAAATTTACAATACCTGATCAATATGTCACTGCATGTTATTTCCCTGCCATGGACGTTGTCATGGGTGTTAAGGGTCTGGAAACGGGTGCCCCTATGTTTTCTCCAGTGACACTGAACCCACGCCCTCCTCCAATCGCTTTGGACCACCTCCTCCCAAACCGGTCTTTGGAATGGAAAAGGAGCCCAGTGATCCTGCTCCTTGGTTGTGTGTGGATTGGGGAATTTAATCCTACAGAGACTTCCCTATAGAAGATGCAAGAGCCCCTTGCTTACCGTGGCTGGAACGCCACTCAGACCCGTGTAATAAGTGCAGATTGGTATGCAGGTCTGGCGTTGCCTTGTGAATATGAAGGGGAGTTCTTTTTACCTTGTAACATTTCTTTTTGTCCATGGGACCAACTAACAATGGAAACTTTGTGCTTTGCTTGCCTTACAGTGGACAGCTTGGCCTTCACCCCAGTTTCTACTCCTGCAGAGCGCCTTTCCCAGATTAGAAAGTGGGGGGAGGAGTGAAACTCAGGACAACATGTTCAATGAACTAATGAATGCCCCTGCAGCTGCTGACACAGAGCTCAGAGCCTGGAGGATGTCCTTGTCAGAGAAACTGAACATGGACAGGGAAAACAGAAAATCAGGCCAGGAGCGTGCAACACAACAGGAGATGTTGCGTATTGTGAGGGATCAGTCTGACATGCTGAGGCATCTGGTAGAGCTCCAGGAAGAGCAGCGGCAGGATAGACTCCCTCTGCAGCCCCTGCAAAGTGCTCAGCTAACAAGCTGTTTCCCAGGCCCCACCTCCAAGCGCTGTAGGAGGAGGTTAAGCAGAGTGCAGTACGTGCTCCACTTCATGCCGGTGCAGGGGAGCAGAAAGAGGCGACAGCCCCTTTAAGAACTGGGAATGTATATGTTTTTCTATTTGCACAGTCCCATTTCACTCTGCGTTCCCTAACAGCCTTATGAGAATGTTAAATTATCTTCCTTTCCCCCCACTGTAACAGATCACCAATAAAACTTTACTGCTTTAAAAAACATTATTCTTTATTCAGGGAGAGGTCAGGGCTTGTTGGCAGGGGAAGAAGGAGAGGGGAACGATGGTGTGAGGGTGGGGGATGGGAAGGGAAGGCACAGCACTGACCGAGATGTACATTACTGCGAATCATTGCAAAAATGGGTTTTCAATGCGTCCTTAGGCGCAGCGCTCTGCAGTTGTGTCTCAGCATAGCACTGGAATCTGGCTGCTCAAAATTTGTGGCCAGCCTCCACGACCCAACCTTTTGTTTCACACACATTATGGAGCACACAGGAGCCAGAGATAACAGTTGGGATCTTGCATTCACTGAGGTCTAACCTAGTAAGCAAACTGCGTCATTGCGCCTTTAAGCGGCCAAATGCACATTCCACCACCATTTGGCACTTGCTGAGTCTGTTATTGAAACTCTCCTCCTCGCTGTTTAGGGGCCTGGTGTAGGGCTTCATTAGCTAGGGGAGCAAGAGGTAGACCGAATCCCCCAGGATCACTATTGGCATTTCAATATCGCCAATATTTATTTCTTGGTCAGGGAAGAAAGTGCCTGCCTCCATCTTTTTTAACAGACCTGAGTTCCTAAAGATGTGTGCATCATGCACCTTTCCAGACCACCCCACAGTGATGTCAGTGAAGTGTCCTCTGTGATCCACAAGGGCCTGCAATACCATTGAGAAGTATCCCTTTCAGTTTATGTACTCTGTGGCAAGGTGGTCTGGTACCAAGATAGGATATGCATGCCATCTATTACTCCACCACAGTTTGGGAACCCCATTGTGGCAAACCCATCCACTATATCCTGCATGTTGCCCAGTCACTACCCTTCTTAGCAGAAGTCTACTAACGGCCCAGCACACTTGTATCACAGCAGCTCCCTCAGTGGATTTACTGACTCTGAATTGATTCCCAACTGACCAGTAGCAGTCTGGGTTTGCTAGCTTCCACAGAGCGATGGCCACTCGCTTCTCCACTGTCACAGCAAGTCTCAAGTGATTATTCATGTGCTTCAGGGCTGGGGACAGCTCTGCGCAAAGTTCAGTGAAAGTGGCCTTTTGCATACAAAAGTTCTGCAGCCATTGCTCATCATCCCACACCTTCATAACTATGCGATCCCACCAGTCAGTGCTTGTTTCCCGGGACCAGAATTGGCGCTCCACCAACTGAAGATGATGCGTGACAGCCTGCAGCAAATGGGAATTGTTTCATTCTATGGCTTGTAGCAGGGTGGCTTCAGTAACACTGCAATTCTCCGTACTGGGGCTCCTATCTTGGCCTTGAAAATGCTGCAGGATAAGGCATAAGGTATTGTCTGCTCAGCTATGCACTATCATTGTGAGCATCATCCATGCCTCTTCGGCAAGGGCGGACATGCAGCAGAGATGGGTTTGGTGTGAAAAAACCATTAGTCTGTTTTGGACGGGGTGGGGAGTGAGCACATTACATTGCATCGTGGGAGGATGACAACCTCCCAAAAGGCACTGCAGGTATTGCACTGTGGGATAGCTACCTACCATGCACTGCTTTGATGATTGATGCAAGCGTGGCTGGTGAGGACGCAAACCCTCAATGCAATGCACATGGCATCATCACACTCCTGCAACTTCATAAGTTCAGTGGGTGAAAGTCTACTGATATTAAATAGACTTCACTTTGCAGTGTAGACATACCCTGAGACTCCTACCACCACCCATGGAAGCTATCAGTCAGAACACTTCAGCTGATCTCCGTTGTGGAGGTGGCTACAGCCAGAGGAAGTCCTTTATAAAACTTTACAGATCACTAACAACGCCATCTTCGTGTTCGTCTATTGCACAGTTTACCTACACCACAGGCATGTGAAGTGAATACTGCACTATGAAAAAATAAATTGGGTAAATCCAAATAAACAAAACTCAGGTGAGCCCTTTAAACAAAAGTCTCTCCCAACATAATGATATTTGGGACAGAAGGATTTCAAAATGCGGAACAAATAGGGACTGGAATGTCAGTGGGTGAAAAGATCAAGAATAACCCAAAGTCCAGCATATCACATTATAGAGCCAGGAATATAGGGGAGAGGGAAGATGGAGATGTTCACTAAGTCCCCGTATGTCAGAGGTTGCATTTGCAGCTTAAAATACAATCCAATCATCCTTAGCGGGGCCTGACGCTTTATGAGATGCCAATATGTGGGTTATGGTACTGCGTCGATGCATTGAGAACAGGCAGAATCCTCACCACTACATATTGGATTGATTGAATCCTATGCAATGCCTTATCAGGAAGAGCTGTCAGCAAAGAATTCCAATAATCCGATCGGGAGGTCATGAGTGCAAGAATAAGCACCTATGAATTGGATTGGGAGAGCAAAAGCTGAAACCTAGCAATATTCCAGATATGACAGAATATACTGTTTCACCCACTCTACTAATATAACAAATGGAGATTGATTAGTTCAGTTATACCCACTTTTGTTTATAGAAAGGAGATAATCTAAGAACCTAAGTGCAGCCCCAGAAAGAGAGAAATAGAAACCAAATACATCTCCCTCATGCTTGGAATATTTTGAATCTCATAATAAATATTTTTGACAAAATGAAAAAAAATAAAGACCATTACAGCTCAGTCAACTCAGTGGGAAATATGAAGCCATTTTCTATCTGCATAGCAGTTAAGTTCCAGCTTCTGACAACATTCCCAATACTGGAACATAAATTGTGAGGAACAAATTCTTGAAAACTATGAGCACTTTATACTTATTGAAGAAACCTGATTAAAGTGGTGACTATTGACTGAACCAAACAGATCCTCTGGAAATAAAAGATTAGGGCAGAAGAATAAAAATAAATAAAATAAATCTTTCAACTACAGGACTGTCCTAGTATGTTAGCTGAAACTGTGTGGTTCTTAAGTCTGTTTCAGGGTGTTCCTCATAGTATCACATCTAATGGATAAGCCACTATGCCTGAGCTATTTTCTTTAAAAATGATGGCATTCATAGTAGTGAATGAAAAATAGAAGGGTGCAGCTCTTGTCCTTGTTTGGCATGTATCTATGGCTAGTGCTGCTTCTTTGAAGTCGGAGGGGGTTTTGTTTAAAAAGAGAGTGATGCTTTATGAGTTCAGGACTTTGGCCTTGATTCAGGAAAGCATAGCTATTTGAGACAGAATTTAAGAACATGCATAACTTTACACATGAAAAAGACCTTTCACTTGTGCTTGTTCTTCCTTAATCTTTAAACCTTTCTTAGTGCTACCTTCATACTTAATCATTCTCTCATTACAAGCAGTTAAAATGCAACTACTTGTCTCTGTAAATTCTAAGGGAACTCTGCAGTTAGACAGCAGCTGGGGGTCTGTATAAATGGCCCAGAACATGTAATCAAATGGCAACTGATGACCCCATTAGCTAAATGTACCTCTTGCGTACTTCAGTTAACCTTCCTTGGGGGAAAAATATAGTGTCTCCCCCTACTAGCAGCCAGGGGACACCACATTTGACATGCCAAGTGCACCTCATCCAAAGCGAACTCATGAGTGTAACCATGGTGATCAGGCTTTTGACAAATACATGAAGGGTGTGTGGTTTGCTCTACCTAGATGTTTAAGGAGCCCCTGAGATTATGTAGAAATCCTTGTGCGTAGAATCACACCAAGATGGTATCAGTTGTGCTTATTCTTCCATCCAATGAAAAAAGGGACCACCTGATGAAATTAAAAGGCAACCAAATTAAAATGGATAATAGAAAATCTTGGACTCAGTATATGATTAACCTGTGGAATTTACTGCAGCAGGATATTACTGAGACAAATAGTTTAGTAGGATTTAAGGATTAGACACATGAATAAGAATAGCATTTGTTGGTTACACTAGTTAGGATTAAGAGAGGCCAGGGGGATGACTATCAGTCCATCCATAAGGTCATAAATTGATCACCAGACGAGGGAGGACAATCCTGCCTGCATTCCCCCAGCCTGTGGTACAGTGTTGACCAGGTGCATTAGTCCAGGGTTTCTCCTTCCTTGTGAAATATTACCTACTGGTGTAGGTCACTGTAGCAGGCATAGGAGGAATCATACTGGATGAACCATTGCTCATTTTTGCTATGACAATATCTATATCCATACAAGTCAAGCAACCATTATTAGCCTCCTATACTCACAGCTGTTTTTATATAATTTTAAGAAAATCTGCCAGAATGGCCAAGTTCCTCCAGATAATTTCTTTAAATAATAGAGATATTGTTGTTTATGAATCTCTTAAATTAAAGCACTGGGGTGCTAGAACAAGGGGTGCTTGGAGTGCAGCAGCACCCCCTGGCCTGAAGTGGTTTCCATCATATACCAGGGTTAAAATTTTGTTGGCTTTCAGCACCCCCACTATAAAAAAAATGTGCTTTTAACAGTGGTGTTGGAACATTTTTTTTTCCTATTGACTACAGAAAATCATTTTCACTCAGTAACCTGCCTGAGGGCAGAATTGCACTTTTTTTTTTTTTAAGTTTAAAAGTATTGAGGAAACCATTATTTTTAAGGCAGTGTAAATCTCACAGGATAGATCCTCAGCTAATGTAAATTAGCATAGCTCTGATGTCAGTGGAGATATGCTAGTGTACGCCAGCTGAGGATCTCTCCCTATATCTGTAAAATAAACTCAATGAGCATTTCTACATTGGAGTATGATGTGCTGTAAGTAAAGACACCAGATGAATCAGTTTGCTTGTAGAACACACAACATTCCAGGGCCAATATTATGTAGAGAAAGCTTTTCTTTAAACATCTTATTAAAGCTGATTTATGTTCTTAGAAAACAAATGTCCAGGTGACAACTGACTGATGTATATCTTTATTTAGTTTGGTGTAATCCAGCATTTTTTGTTTTGGACTAGAGATACAATGCTTCAGTTTTAAGGTCAGAGTCTAATTTCAAATGTCCTGAGCATGGCAACGTACTAAAAAGCACACTGCTGCAATGGTCTAAGCATGAACAGGAGACAGGAGTAGATATTTTGCAATATTGTGCTCTTCTCTGGGATCACAAAGTGGCTAAAAACTGTAAAGTCAACATTTAAAAAAAAAATCAAAGTTACAACATGCTTTATAAACCATATTGCTGCCCCGCTTGGTTTCCAATATGGCCTAACTACTTTTTCTTTCTTTCTTTTTTTTAATTTCTTTACTTACTGATTTTGCCCAGAAAGCTGAGTGTGAAAATGCAGGGTTTACCCAAGCAAAATAGATATGCATCCAACTTTCTGGTGGCTGCAATCAGTTGCATTTGCAAAATCTGAAGTTGGATTAAGACAGAAGAGCTGGATTTCTGTTAAGGAGTGAATGTCTAAGTTCTATATTTAAATATCGAATCCTAACTTTCCTCTAAAATGAAGGAAGAAGGAACTGCAAATATTGGCATTTTTGTGTGTGTTTGTTTTTCTAGTGCAGCCTCTTTTTAGTACCTGCTGATCTAGCCCTGCATTTTAAGAAATGACTACTGTATTATGGTTAATGATGATAATGTTGTGCCTGCAGGTGCCTCAGAAAAAGAGTTGTTTCTTCTGTACCTTTTATAGAAGATAGCCTTTAAGCTCCTTAGATTCTGTTATGTTCACAACAACCACTTACAAATGAAGCAATAAATATATATATAGTAGTTAGGTTGACTTGAACACAACAATAAGAAGGAAGCTACTTTATTTTATTTTTTCTATTTTGGCACTTAACTGGGGTGGGGAGAAAAGGGAGTGATTAGAATGTTTTATAATAAGGGACCATTTAAAAGAATAAATGACCTGAATCAAAGGTCAGAGCCTTCATGCTTTTCTGCAGGAGATATTTTTTCAGCATAAAATGATTTAGAAAAAAAAATGCAGTGAAAAGCTGAATAAAATAAAATGCCTTCTATGTGCATGTTTAGACAGGACAATTTTTTTTAAAGGATTTTTTTAAAGTGTCTCATTTAAATGTCTTTTTTTTTTCCTTACCTTTGCAAATATCAACAACATTCCTGCACACTGTAATCAAATACTTTCCCAAAAGCCATGGAATGTGCCATAATTTGTCAAAGATCCTTACTGACAAGTTTTTAGTAAAGTCCACTACAGCAAACCTTCTTAGGCCCCCTTGACCCACGTAGCAGATGACCTTTGACCTTATTTGGGCATCTTTTATGAGCTTCTTTCACTCTGACCAGATGGCTAAACTATCAAAGGTTTTTATGAGTAAAAACTGCTTTTCAAACACACAAGTTGTATATTTCTCTCCATGTTAATGTGAACTATCAACCCAAAGGCTTTAAATTGAAAACACAAAAGGTGCTCCACAGCTGCCCTGGTCTGAAATGGAGTACCTTGCATTGTGTGAATTGGGTGGGGATGTTTGCAGAGTAAACAGCTGATGTCCAGATGAAGACCATTTAAGGCCAAATATTTAAAATGCCCATCAACAAACTAATAATTGATTTCCCCCCCTCCATGATCTTGTAATATTAAGACACACATAGGTTTTACATAGCCATGCAAAATTATATTCTTCCCCCTACTCCCACCCTCTCTTCTAATTATAACCCACTATGCTGAGTGGCAAATTATAACTAATTAGAGCAAATTGTGTCAAACAGAAATAGAAAGAATAGAGCCTTCTTGCTCAGTTTGAATTTCAAGCCAAACATCTCCGAACACCTGGGAATCACTTTCTTAGAAACTTGGCAATTGAACTGTCTTGTCCCTTCAAAAAGTCTGCCTTCAAATTACCAATGGGTATGTAACTTTTTTTTTTAATGCTAAATGTATTAACCTATGTTAGTTGATTATTGTAATTGCCTATGCAATTCTTAAATGTAGTCAACATGAACACAAATATAAATATTTCTAGTGTGTTATTTAGTGAAAGTAACATTTTATGGCATTTGGACTTCCTGTATATAATAATAATAATTTTAAAAAAACTTTAAAAATAAAAATCCAGGTTGGGGAATGGTAAAGCACAAAGAAAAAAAAATCTTATGATCTTTCCTGAGACAACTGGGTAAAAATATAACCTGCTTTTCCTCCTTTTCTCACAGATTTCCTGAAGGCTGTTACCAAACTATTGGTTTTAACCCTTTAGCTTCTGACTAAATCACTCTTGCTATGACTTGTTTTTGGCTTTAGGGGAAGATCAAACGTTGTTGATGAGCACAAATATATGTTGCTGAGTTGCATAAGAAACATGTTTTGGAATCTGTCTTCAGACTAAGGCACTTTAATCAGAAGAACAAAAATGTACCCACACCACAAAACAAACTTTAAAAAAAAAAAATTCTGTATAAAGTGAGAAAGATGACACAATTCTTTTTGAAATGCAGCCTTTTAATGAACATGCATTTCAAAGACAAATATCCACAGGCCTTTTCTGAACTTAATTCATGTGATTCTTTTTTTTCAGGTCAGATGAAAACAACATATACACTGGTGAAGTCACCATGTCTGCTAGCATTGCAAAATATAGGTCAATAAGTCATGTTTGCATTCCAAAAGCACATAGGATTACTCTCGTCTTAAAATTTGGCAGTAAATCAGAACTACTGTATCTATAGCTGTCAATCATGCAAGCAAAATCCAATAGAGCTAATAATGTATGGGAAAGTAGATATAAAACATATCAAAACTTCCCTCCCAGAAAATTTTTTCAGCTTATCCTTACCTTCTGTCTAAAGCTTTTCACTTTCTCAAGTTTCTTTACATGTGACTTGTTAATCCATCAGCCTTGTTTATCCAACCAGGTTTATTAATGACAAATGTTGCTGGCCTTGTTGAGTTATGACTGTAAACTGAAAGAATATGAGGGCCAAGGTGAAAAGGTGATTTCTTTATAACAGCTGTAATTTATCCTGGGCTTTGGCCAGGCCTTTGATTTGGGGCTGGCTCTGGATATAGTATTCCTACTGATTGCATTAAAATAGCCCTTTAGGGGTCATGCTGAATTCCAAGGCCCTGGAACCAGTTAGAAGAATGGAAGATGACCATATGTGCAGGGTTAGAGAATGATAATAAGGTACAGCACAATAAAGCACAATACAAGCCTGGGTGTTTTGGAAATCCTCTGCCATGCCTTGTGTATGCTGTCATTCACATAGGCATTACACATAAAATGCAACTTAGCTTGTTCAGGGAAGAGAAAAGAAAGCAAGACAAAAGAAATTAAGTATCTTAGTTAGATCCTGGGTTCATTAAACGTCTCTTGTAATGAGAAGTTTAAGTGTATCATGTTACTACTGTTTAGATTTCAAAAGGACACGGCAGGCCCAATGTTATCTAAAGCAGCTTCATAAATTGCTATTCTGAATTATGCAAAAAGCTAAACATTCTGTAAGTTTCATTAGGTAGGAGGAAATGTAGAACATGAGATCCCAGTCTCTGCTTTTAACCTTATCTTTTGTGGACCCAAAAATTAGATTATTGAGAAGGGCAGATGTTCTTCTACATTGCCGGAGGTTTTTTTCTGTTTCATGGTGGAAAATGTAATGTTATAGGCAATTTAAATGTAGTTTTGTGGCATTTTTGTGGACTTTTTTTATTTTATTATTCCTCCTTTAAAACAAGGTAAAATTGTACCAGCTTCCATGTTGCAGGCTGGGCATCCTATAAAGGAGCCTGAGGTGTACAAAATGAGCAATGTAGCTGTATCCTCACCCAAAAACAGGAAATACATGCACCAAAATGTTATCCATCTGTCTAGACCTATTTTACACTGATTCTGAGATTCACTCATACTCTCAGATTTATCAAATCATCATCAAACTCTTGTTCACAGCATATGGACAAAACTCAGTGCTAGCTGGGCAATCGGTGATTTTTTCCCCTTACTGCTCTCTCTAATCTATTGCTATTGGAAAATACCAGAGCAAAATCTCTGTTGACTGAGGTCAACTCTCTAGAGGGACAATGCAGCACAGTCAGCACCAGTGCAAGTTTTTTCCTAACACTACATTAACCCCATGGACATCTTTATTTCCAGGTGCAATCTAATAACAATTGTACAAATCACTGTGGGGCACAGAAATATGGGCAAGTTTACACTGATACAAAACTGTGCCTTCAAAAACCTAGCAATCCTACCTCTTAAAGTACAATTTTGCTGCTTGTTGAAAGATCCACTCCTTTGAAGGGAAATTGATTTTCATGCCTCAGTGAAGCATTGCAGATGTCCTCTTCAGTTGTGGCAATGCTGATCTGTGGCCTGATTCAAGGCCCACTGAAGTCAACTGGGGGCTTTTCACTGACTTCAGCAAGCTTTGGCTGCAGTGCATTATGTCAGATGCATCTGATACCTGAATGAGGGCTAACTAGTTGATTGTGTTAATGCAGAATATTTCATCTACATATATGTATAAAACTGCTTATAGTACCTATAATCCTCCGACCTGTCTACTCATCGTAAGCATCAAAAGGACAGAGTGCATGCCATTCTACCCTCATTAGATATATTTCCCATAAGTGAATAGGATTACATGCATCTAAGTCCAAAGATAAGAACAGGAACTTCAGTGCAAGGTCTCCATTAAAATACAACCCTAGCTCTTCCTTACATGTTCTGCTTTTATTGCCCCCTTTAGAACTTTGTATTTTGTCACTATTGTATATCTATAGATAAACCTATTAAATGAAATAATTCAAATCTTATTGCCAACTAATTCCATCATATTTAACCTGCAAAGAATTCAGAAGGCCCCTTTTAAAAAGAGCTTGTGTGTGCACAGCTGTGAAAATGCAACATCTGACATGCTGTTACACCATCTACAGGAGCATCACACACGTTTGCTTTAGTATATTTGATACTATTCCAAATCAACTGTGTTAGGGGTCAGGAACTGTATAGACTATGAGATGCCTGAGCCTAAAAAACATACACGACTTTGTTTTCTCAAGTGAGGACAGAGGAAAAAAATCAAATGCTGTTGTTATGTTTAGTCTCCATGATGATGTGGTAGTATTCAGCAGACTAAAACTACTAATCACATAGTACATTTCAAAGGGCTTTCCTTGTCCTGAGGTCTATTTAGCAGGGATATATATATATATATTTAACATGACAGAAATACGTGTCCATGAATGACAAAGCAGAGATATTAGGGGAAGAATAAGGACCAGACTGTCAGAAAAGACATGGGCAATTGCATGTTTAAATTGCAGCCAGAAATAGTGCCACTGCACGTGCAAGCTATGTAATTGCTCTTGTAAATGTACCTAAGTAGGCGTGTGTGGAGTTATGTATATGCACATTCATGGTAATTGTCCATGCTAAATAGGTTCACCTCTGGGTACATATCTTGCATGTCTAACCTTTTAGAACCTGGCCCTAGTTTCCTATATTTTCAGATTGTACAATAATGATAAAGAAACAACTTTGGATAGCATAGATATTGAAGACATTTGAAATATAATTAGTGGCCTAAATGACACAGTATGCTAGTGCAAACCTTTTCACCCCAAAGACCTGCATTCAAATCTAAATTTAAGCCATGAGATAGAATGGAGGTTTAGTCCAGTAACAAATTATGCCTATTGTTTCTTTCCCTCATTCTGTCTACTTGTCTATCTTTCGACTAACAACTGCAGAGTACAAACTATCCTAGACTGTTTGGAAAATGCCTGATGCATACAGTGGGCTGCACTGTAAATAAATAATAGTGAGGGAGAAATTGGACCATACTAATATCGCCAACCTCAAGCATTCAAAAACTCCTGAGTCAAACTCCCAAAATCATGATTGGCTTAAAAATCATGTTTTTTGTTTTTTGTTGGATTGGTTTGTGTTTTTTCTTAAAAAAAACAAAACCAAACCATGCTGAGTTCTTTTTGTCTTTTGGATTTTGGCCATTTTTTCAGGCTTTTCTCTGCAACCATGAGGACTAGAAACTCAGAAAGAAAGAGAGCTGTGATTCTCTCACAATTTAAACACCCCATCTCAGTTGATTATGTGAGTAGCCGCACAATTTTGGCATGATAGACAGTGTCTGCACAAGAGAAGGCCAGAAGTGGAATGACGGAGCTGTTGCAGGTCAGCACTG
The DNA here is from genome assembly GCF_026122565.2 of Emydura macquarii macquarii. Classification (NCBI taxonomy): domain Eukaryota; kingdom Metazoa; phylum Chordata; order Testudines; family Chelidae; genus Emydura; species Emydura macquarii. The sequence goes on from NW_027131620.1 coordinate 13,023,180, forward strand.
TGTCTACTGAGGCTATTTCTTGCCTGGCTATAGACAATCCAATCACATTCAAGAGCAATGAATTTAAACACATGCATTTTTAAAAATGAATACAAAAACATCTTCTCTGATCCAGTTCCACAGAGGCTAGGGTATGTCCTCTAAGTGAATGCAATGAAAGCCCTTTCGCAGGTAACTGCACCGTAGGCTCACCTAATGAAAGATATTGTTTTATCTTCCCATCTGATATCCCACCCGCCTTATTTGCAGAAAGCTGACCTTGTGTCAAAGATGATCTGATGGACATTTTCTATTTCTGGAAATTATTAATCTGTTTATAAAAAGTTCAGCTAAAAAAAGCCTTGAAGTGTCCTTCTCCATTTCCACTGATTCCTTAAAGATTGAGTTAGTTTCCATTTGATATAAAATTTGGACGTTATTCTTAAGAGATTCTGACCCAAAAACTACAAAATACAAGATGTATTTAAGGTATCAGTGTTATGAATATGAAAAAGACAAAGTAGTACTGCCAAGGGAGATGCAGGCAAACTAAAGCAAAAAAGACCAGATTTCCAACATTGTTCAGCATCCAATATTATTGCAAGATTTTTAAAAGTTCCTATGTAAGCACTTGTGACAAACACACAATCCTATGTGTAATGAAAAGAGAGATGGAAGCGCTGCATGTTTCCGGCAATCATATCTGAATTTTTAACATCTCACACAATCTCAACAACTGAAACATCTGTTCCAAAGCTTCAATGCTTACTTTCTTATTTCATAGAGTGATTTCCCCTCCCCCCCACTCCCTAATAAGGGGTTCTCTTCTAATTTTTTTCAATTAATCTGTTCTGTGCTATAAATACTCAGGGTTCATTAGGGCTCTCTTGAACAGATTCACATTTCCCTTTTCTAGCATTCAGTTTTTCAACTGATCTGATAGTGACTGATCTGCTTAACACATCAATAAAGGAGCAATGTTGTAGTGTACCTTAATATTTGACATCATTACCCAACACACCCACACAAAACAAACTGCAAGGAATGCAGTCTTTCATGCTTTATCAGCTGTAACTAAACATCTCCTTACCAAAAAAAAAAAAAAAGAATGACTCAAAGTTAATGAAGCTTTAGTTATGATTTCATATAATCCTTTTTAAACAAAAAAATTCCATTGAAAGACTATAATAGATTAAACTCTGGGACTGAATCAATTTGTTTTAACTTCAGTGTTATCTACTACCCCTATGCTTTCCATCTCAGGTTCAAACTCTGTTTTGTCCGTTCTCGTTTCCTAGAAACATAATGCCAGTGACTTTGTGAGTACAGTCCACGTTGGGCAGAGGCTCACTAGGAGGGTGGTGAAGCACTGGAATGGGTTACCTAGGGAGGTGGTGGAATCTCCATCTTTAGAGGTTTTTAAGCTAAGGCTTGACAAAGCCCTGGCTGGGATGATATAGCTGAGGTTAGTCCTGCTTTGAGCAGGGGGTTGGACTAGATGACCTCCTGAGGTCCCTTCCAACTCTAACGTTCTATGATTCTATGATGCCATTTTGTTCTGCATTTGGGGGCCACATGGAATTGTCCCATTGGCGCAACCAGTCCTGGGAAATGCAATGCATGCCTTGAATAAAACTAGAGCATACCACTGAATAATGTCCCTTTTAGCTGTGAGTGTAAGTGGACTAAAATCAGTTTTCATTACTGAAATGCTGCTTTAGCAGCAAGACAAACAAAATCAGAATTTTTGATTACTCTGGTGCCATTTATATACATATTAAACTCAAGAGAATAATAATTTTTTGATCTTCTATAGTGTCTTCTGTCAATGGATCTTAACTATTTTACAGATATTAAGAAGTGTAGCATCACAATACCATTGTGAAGTAGGAAGGATTGGTACGGAATGGAAAAGCCGAGGCACAGGTTGTTGAAGTGACATGGTCCTACAGTGAATCAGTTGTAAAACTAGGAATAGAATTAAAATGTCCTGACTCGCAACTGCATGTTTCAACAACAAGACCATAAATGACATCTAGAAAAAGTTCAGATTATCCAAAGATTCCGAAATCTCTTAGGGTGTGTGAATGTGGTTTTTTTTAAGGTTTTGTTCTTCTGGGACGAGTAATACATGGGGTTATTACATCTGCCTCTCCCATTTGGAAACCTGAGTTCAAGTCCTGCATTAGATCTAGAGCTGGTCTTCTATCCCACCCCACCAAGAGTTTTTTCCCATTGGAAATTCCCAATAGGAATCTTTTCATAGAGCAAAAAGTCCATTCCAACAGAGATCTGGTTTTCCCATAGGAAACTTTGAAACAAAATTCATAATTTCACATTTACATTTGGAGTGGAAAATGCCATTTTTAAGTTGAAATGAAACAGACATTTTCATTTCACTTTGAAATATTGATTTGGAATAAAAACTTCCATTTTCAAATTGGTTTGAAATTTACAGCATAAACATTTCTTGGGGGGAGAGGAGGAATAATTCAGTTTCCTGAGAAGCTTTACTTAGATCACAATTGAAAATTAGTTTGCTTGTTTCCTCTTAAGGAATGGTCCATAAATGCACTTATATCACTACTCTAGTTAGAAAATTGCATCCTACACATAGCTCCCCCATGAAAATTATTCCTAATCTTAACAGTAGCAGAAGTACAAGCAAGGGGATTGTGGATTAGACTGGGCTCAACCAGGACAGAGAAGCACTTTCTGCTGTTCATGCAATTTACTGATGTGCCCATCGGTTGGAGAAGATGGCAGAGCCTGCTTCCAAACACCTGCCCGAATTTGGCCAAAGCTTGTCAGACAAACTGCTTATAAATGAAACACAATGTAGCATGTGCACTAGATGCTCCAAGTGCACAAATACCTGCTTGTGTGTTCATATGTTGGTGTTTTTCCTGCACATCCTAATACTTCAGGGTCTAAGACTACTACAAACTGCCAGGGATTAGGAAGAAATTTCCTTCTTGTGTATGTTAATGCATAATTATCTGTTACGGAGGATTACACTTTTCTATGGAGAATATGCTGCCAGCCACCGCTGGAAGCGGGACATTGGATTAGATGAAGCCTTGGTCAGATTCACTGTATCAGTTGCCATATACCTTATCCCCATTTGAAAACTGTTTTGGGTTATATTTATCTGCATGAAGTAATCCAAAACAATTGTTGGGCAAGCAGGCAGTCTATACATCACCTTGATATCCTGGGTTAAGCTACTTCCCTCTGGAATCACTTTGTCCATACAATGCTGTGTTGTTTTGAAATAAGCACTCAGCATTTGAGGCAGATATCCCATGGTGCAATGCTTCTCTTCTATGCTCTATGCATTCTGGGATTTTTCTTGCTGCGCGTTCTAGGATAGCTACTAGAAGGCACTGGAATTCTAGGACTTGGGATCAAGCTAAATAATTCCCACGATTCCGCTCATTGATTCCCATCATTCTTCTGGCTTTTGTGAGCACACACCATTTTCAGAGTGCTGTCAGGCAGCCTGGAGGAAACACTGCTGAGCATTGCAATCCTGACCATCCTTAACGCAAACAGGTTGCTGGGTCTGAATCTCAAATTGCCCAATGGCTTGAGAGGCAGGACAATCAGGGCACCTGAGGAGGAGACGGCTGAATTTGAGCAGTCGCTTGTGTATGAACTATGCCTAGAGTAGCTTCTCTTGGTGGAACACTGCATCGGGTTCATCCAACTAGCACTGAGGAGTGGGACAAGATAGTGATGCAGACCTGGGATGAACAAGGTGGCAGTAGAACTTTAGAATGTCAAAAGTGACTTTCCTAGAATCTGTGTTATGCTCATTCTAAAGCTGCACCCCTGGACCACCCACCTGAGTTCCCCTCAGCATGGAGAAATTCAGAGCCATCACTATCTGCAACATCACCACCACCAAAAGCAAGTAGCTAACCAGTTTGTTACTAAATCAACTGTCAGGGCTGTTATCAGGGACGGAGGTGTGTGCTGTTATCAAGAAGTACTATTCCCCAAGGTCATAAGGATTGGCATGAGGTTATTTGATGGATTTGTACAGTTGGGGTTCCCAAATAGTATTGGGGGCCACTTACGGAACACACATGGCTATTCTTTTTTGCCCGCACCAGGACTCAAAGTTGATCAACAGAAAGGGGTGTTTCTCCATGGTGCTGTAAGGCCTGGGGGTAAAAGGACTGTATAATGTCAGGACCTTTAGAAATGCTGGCTCATCTTCTGCAATGGAGAAATGGAGCTTTTTCTTAAAGGACCCCTGTAGATCACCATCAATGGATGGCGTTGTGATTCCTCCTGTTGTTCTAGGAGTCCCAGCTTTTATCCTCTGCTTTCCTGGTTTATGAAGCCTTTTATTAAACATTTGGTGTGAGAGCAAGGAGAGAGGTGGACAGACTTGTTGAGCACATTATGAAAAGCCAGAGAAAGTGGCCTCTATGAAATATTGGAACTGGTCAGGGACACAGGATCAGGGACGCGTTATATTCCTCCTCTGCAGCTAGGACAATCTTGTGAACGTTTGTGTAAGATTTTTTTATCGTGTGTGTGTGTGTGTACATGCTTTTGTTGTGGGATTGATGATGATTGGTGCAAGAATCTTAACAAGCTTCACTTGAGGATGTTTATGTTGCTTTGTTCAAGGTTTTCATAAACTTTGTAAACCACGTCATACCATTTTACATGAATTTTTAGTAAACAAGAAATAATCCACCAAGTTTCCATTGTGAATAGTTAAAACAAAACTTCTATTGAACATGCATAACTTAAAACCCAGTCCAAAACTAAGAAACAAAGCACGATCTCACATTTGTATACAGGGGAAGCAAGGTTAAAATGTTCGGGTGTCTTGGGGCATGGGTTGGGGTATTCAGTGGGAGAGGAGCGTGATCCAACTGATCTGAAGAGGAGTCTCTGTAATACATTGCTCTACAAGCAGCTATCAGAACAAATGAGAGAGGGGGACCCTCCCAGCCCCTGAGCCAGTGCTGAAACAAAGCAAAGCAGCCCCATCAGGTTTATAACAAGGTCTGGCATAATAATGAAAGACCTCCGGCCCAGACCACACCAAGGGTCTACACAGACCTATGGAGAATGGTTGCTATATAATTGGTATTTGACGCTATATGTGTGAACTTGCCATGAGCTGGAATCACAAAGGGCCACACCTGGCTTCACACCAGCATTTAATTGGAAAGATGACATCCAGTCTGTGTCCCCCAAGATCAGCAGAGGGCACACAGGTAGCTAACAGAACAGTACAGGATAGCCACAGGAGGACTGCCTGATGCAGAACATGGTTGTGTGCAGTTTAGTTATAGCCATGTTGGTCCCAGGATATTAGAGAGAGAAGGTGGGTGAAGTAATATCTTTTACTGCACCAACTTCTGTTGGTGAGAGACATGAGCTTTTGAGCCCCACAGAGATCTTCTTCAGGTCTGGGAAAGGAACAGATTGTTTAGCTTAAGTATTTAGCACATATTATAAGGGACTATGAAAGGTAGAGTGGCCCGGTAACACCTCTGCAGTCATAGGTTGTTCCCTAGGGTCCCAACTACTTCACTGTATCAAAACTCATCCCAAATCTCAGTAAACTCAGTAAAATCTCAGTAAACTGACTTCCAAAATGGGATTGTTAATGGGGGTTGAAAAGCCAGATAATTTGAAACAAAAACTTGATCCCAAAAAACCTCAATTTAACCCGAAAGAACTTTCAAGTGTAGACAAATCCTGAGAGCTCAGGTCTGTCCTCTAATACACCACTGTAAATCCAAAATAACTTCCCTTGTGATATCTGAAAGCAGAACTGGGACACCCGTAGTTACCACAAAGAGTATGAACTTTTATTAGTCTCTTAATTAAATTACTAGTAAATGCTAGTGTAAATATAGAAAGACACCTATTCTAAATACCTTAGAAGGCAAAAAATGAACATCAAATGAAAAATCATGTCCATCCAGAAAATTACATTTTCATATCCCTGTAAATTAAATTAAAACAACAAATGACACAGTCTGCCTTGACTGTGTAGCAAAGGTGTTTTACTTATTAGCTAAAAACTGATTTTTTAATATATTTTTGTCTTCCTAGATGCTATGGTAAAATCCATTATTCTTAATTTATTACTTTGAAAAACCACACACTTTTTGACAGTGGACTATGACATAATTAGATGCAAACGGCACATCTAAAAGCTGTTTACTTCCTGTAACTCTAGGATAACTACTAATGACTCACTAACTCTTGGGATTCCCAGTTTGTAATGGAATACTCTACAAACTTCTTATCAGATCCACGGTGATTTCTGTTCACACACACACACACACAAAAAAAAGTTTTAGTCCATATGCACCGATTCTAAAGCATTTCTTAGCATGTCAGTCAGAGCAGTCATGGTGAGTCTGAAGGGATAAGAGAAGATAAAGTGTATCAAAGCAGGATCTGACATTTGTGATACTATGCAGACCTTTCTTTCTAAGAGCATCTTGTGGACTGGACTGACAGCAGGGATTAATCCATGCAATGGCAATAAACAATAGTTGAAGTGGGGTTGAGGCCTAACACCTGGATGTTATGTTACCATCAGTAAAGAAGCCTGTTTCATGCTGTGAATGAATATATATGATTCTGACATTGTTTCCTCTCTCTCAGCAACAGGTAAAGAAATTTCTTTTAGCAAATGAGAAAGCAGCAGGACCTTTGATTCACATGTAAAGCTTTAGTATTTTGTGCACGACTTAAAACAGGTATGAAGGGTGTAAATGCATAGAGTGACATTTTGTGCATCTAAGCTTTTTGAAGCTGGCTCCATCTGAATCCGCTTATATCTTACTTGCTTTGTGTTAATTTCTCTTTACGTTGCTACAGTCATTCCAAGAGATGCTCTCTCTGGGTTTTTCTGTATAGGACAAAGGGAGCTTCTCCCAAAAAGTTATGTATCATATGGAGAGACAGTACATCCTCGGTCCTGTGAAAGGAGCTGTGATGATGATCAGATTCCATTATGTTTACTGGAACTGAGTTTGTCACGTCCACTCAAGCGTAGCAATACCTTAAAGGGGGCAAATGAAGGAGAAGATGAGGAAACTCCCCACTTCTGCCTCTCTCTGAATTTAGCAATCATGACAAAAATACCATGGGTAGTTGATCCAAAAGGACCTCAAAAGACATAAAAAGGTTAGAACGCATGCACGCTATTCTCTGTACTCCGAAAGTAATGGCTTCAGAAAAGCACTTCTAAGAAGTTAGCTATATAGAGATGCTTTCCTCAATTGTTGGCCTCAATTAATCTCATGTATTATCTATGAAACCTTCAGGGTCAGCCTATGTAGGTCAGGGATTCATTGACATAGATGTTCGTCTTTTTTCCCTAGTAAAGAAGAAAAGAGAAAGTGGGCTGGGGAAAATGACAGCAGGCCTCAACAATCATGTCCAGAAGATGATCCCTTTGAAGAGGCCAGGAGTGTGGGGCATGAGAAGGGGAGGAGGGCTGGCAATGAAAGGAAGAGTGCTCCTTGGAGCCAAACAGTGGAAACGTTCATGCATTGAGGATATTGCTCTTGATTTTTTAAAGCGATCTCAACCCAGCCTTACAGCATGAGACAGGCCCTCATAGTTACTTTGGCTGACAAAATTGGGGGTGCAAAAGGGAAACCTGATTAAGGGTAAGGAGGAAAGTATCCTCATTACCCATAAATAACAAGGATATTGAAATAACATTGTATAGTATTCAATACCAATAATTATGTTCAGGCAAATGAGTTTGTACCGCGTGTAGTACAAGGGTTAGTCTCTATAGTAATATGAATAATAAAGAATAATATCAGTACGGTTCCTAACGGCACCAAAACAAGATTGCTGCCTGTTGCCTTAACTTATTTGTCAGATACTTAACTAGATAACATTTCGTTTTTTAGCCAGTTTTGCAAGAACCTCAAAGAGATGGAGAGGAGGTGATGCTAGTGGAGATTTCTCCCTGAAATACAATATCATTCTGTTGGGTTTTTCTCTGTGAGCAAAACCAGAGAACACAGAATTTTCATCAGATTTGGTTAGAATTTTTGGATGAGCACCAATTAAATGACAAGACAAGTATCTAGAGAGGGAGTGGGGTTTGTAATTATTAATAGAAGCTGCATTAAAGCATATGCAATTTAATAGTGTATTTACAAGTTGGCACAGTAGGCGCTCATGTCTAACATGTGCCAGGATATTCTCTCTGACCACCAAGGGGGAAAAACTAATTATTTCTCAACCTCGTTTGTTCCAAGCCCATTTTATACTTGCCATGATTCTATCCATCAAATGTGCTTCTGTAGCTAAGTGACTTTCCCAGGATCATACAGGAATTCCTTGCAAAGCAGGGATTGAACCTAAATGTCCATGCTAATCACTAGGCCATCTTTCCTCTTCTGGAATCTTCCTCCCGGGATATACATCATCATTTAATAGAAGACAAGACAGCACGAGCTGTTTCAAACACAGTGAGATCAACTGAGACTAACAGATGCCACTCTTGATTCCCTTACCCCTTTAAATAAAAAAAAAGGGGGGGTTGGGTGGGCTGGGATTCATCAGATGCAAGTCACTTGTGAGTAACCATTCTGTCACCGACTGTCCCAGTCACTGTACTGGACAGATAGCTATGACATTCTTCTCTCTGGTTGGAAAAGTCTCTGTAGTGGTAGCTTAGTTTACTCACTTTGTACTAGTAAAAAGAGAGATCCACGTGTTTTGGATGCCGCCACGCTTTAAATTAGGAGCTAATAGCCAATGAGATGGCGAAGATCTATAAATCAGTTGGTTTATGTAGGACCTGATTCAAACCCAGTTGAAGTAATTGGGAGTCTGTTTCCTCACTGGACTTTGGATCAGGCCCTTAATGTCAACAAGTGAGTTTTTTCTGACTAAATCAGGAGGGATACGTTTTTAATGTTGGGCAAAGTGAGTGCGCCTGCCGAAGCTCATACTTGCGCATTCAGTTTGATTGCGTGCACAAAAGGACAATCATGCAGGTAGTTTCCTGTGTGGGACTTTCAGGAGTCATTTGTGTGCCCAAATGTGGGTACATTGGGTTTTGCAGGGCCATGCTTTGTGTCCTCCATTGAAACTTAGCTCAGAGATTTTAAAATAACCTGCTACAGTCATTGATAGACTCGTGAAAGAAAACCCACCAGCTAATGACTAGAAAATGAGACATGCACTGATTGGATATAACATCCAGATTTACTCTGTCAGCCAAACAGGAGCCTTAAAGCAAAATGATACTCTTGTTGGCTATTGCAGAAGTCAGTCCATTGCTGGTGATGGCCCAGTACCTCTCCCTGACTAGTGGAGCCAAATCTCCATTGTTAGTATCACTTTAGGAGCAAATCTTTTTGCACAGCTCCAGCAGTGGATGTCCTTTAAAATGTTGTGTGTAGCAACCAGAGGTTGGCTCTGATTAGAAACCTGCAGTAGGTACCTGTAAACAGTAAATTTTTTTTAAAGGAAAAAGTATATTAAGCTGAAATATAGAAAGTGTTTGTGTAACCACATTACTGTGTTGGGCCCTGTGAATGGTAAAGAGGGAAAATTATATCATGTTGGAGATGGTCAGTAGGGTCTAGAGGACAGGGCACTGGCAGGAGACCTGGATTTTAATCTTGTCTCTGTTACTGACCTGCTGTGAGACCTTAGACTTCACCTCTCAGCCTTTTTCCTCTCACACCCTGTGTCTGTTTAAACTGTAAGTTCTTTGGGGCAGGGACTGTGTTTGCGCAGCTCTCAGCACGGTGGAGCCTGATCTGGTTGAGGCCTCTAGTTGCTACTGTAATACAAGTAATAACAGTGATATTAGATCAGTATCTACATTACGTAACATGAACCTTTTGGCCAAAAAGGCTCTAGCATCCGAAGGATGAAAATTTTGATCCCGAAATCTTGTATGTAATTTATTTGTTCATCCAATAATAATATTACTTCACATTTATTCCAAAATGCTTTCAAAACATTAATTAATTAAAGTCACACAGCAACCCTGAAAGGTAGATTTTGCATTATTTACCTTGTCCACTCATGTTAATTGAACTACCATATTTTAAAAATGCATTGAGTTTTTAATCAATTATGAAGCATGCTTGTCATTGCAATAGTAATTAACCTTTTGTCAATAGCTGTTAATCGTAGGATTGCAAAGACCCCAATACCCCAGAGACTGTGGAAATAGGTAGGAGGCAGCAATCCTTTGACATCTGAATCTTAAAACACTTTGAATCCCTAGAAAGCTTGTCAGAGGGGGAAAGGTATCTGTGCAAAGTGTTCATGTTTGTCTTTTGAATGTTTTTTCTCCCCCATTCAGTAAGAGTAGTTGCCTTAACAATGGCATGAATCTAGTGCATCGGTGAGCTGTATCCCTTGAACTCCATCTTACAGAACAAAAGACTTCTAAGAAGCATCCATGCAGCAGATGTTTAGTTATCTGAAGTGTCAGAATGCCAATTAGATATTGAACATGGCAGGAGGAGGGTGGAGTTTCCAAAACAAATGAATGATGAATAGGAACAGTTCCCAAGTTTAGTCTAAAGTCCTGCTGTTCTTTTGTAAAATGATTTGTGGCAAATTTGTTTTGTCACTGAGGCATAGTTCCCCCCTTAGCTTTTAAGTGATTTTTATAACTGCCCAAAGGAAACTAATTTAAAAATAATAATGTGACAATAAAATGTCCTTTTGTTGTTCAGAGCATGCTGTAAAATGAACATGATCTTAAATGTAAAACCATATAAGCCTCGCACCCATATAGTGAATGCATTGTGATCTCATGCTCCCATAATGAAAGTCTCATCTTATGTTGAAAAAGGGGGAAAGTTACAGAAATGTGAATGAATGTAATAAGTGGTGTTTGTTCCAGAGATAAATTTGAAGTCCTGTTGAAAGCAATAGAATTGGATCGTTAAATTACATTTTGATCTTCATTGTTTGCATCTGCAAATTGGCAACCTTTTTTGTGACAGTATGAGAAGGGTTAAAAAAAAAAATTATCCAAGTTACAAAATGCTTCCACAGTTGACTTGCATTTTTATTGTGACTGACCTCAGTAAATCATTGTTAGAAATTAATATAACATAGACATTTCAGTTTAGTGTTTTAGCTGGCATGACAGTCAAAATAGTTTCATCTGAGTTGCAAAATGCTTTAGGTGGTCCTTACCTAATAATTGCACACATCTAATAAATGTACTTAGGACAACCAACTCTGTGTGTCTTTCTGTCAAATAAGAGTAATACTGGACAGTGTAAAATACCAGGCAAAACAGCAGAGAGGAAATTGGGATTGCATTGACTTAAATAAGCGAGTGCTGTGACAAAATTGTTTAGTTCTCTTTTGACCTTTTGAGGTCACGTTTGACTATTTATGCTATCTCCTAATGCTCTACTTCTCCCTGCCTGGTAACAATTATGCATTTGTGCTGTTCTTTGCCTTCTCAATTGGTATATTAAACAATAAATAATTACTGCATAAAAATATACACTCCTATTTTGCAGTTTCCTGCAAAAACCAATCCAATTCCAAATACTATATTTTAAATAGTTTCATGGGGAAAATAATAATTTTAAAACTGTGCATTTTGACAAATTTAGTGGGGGTTTTTTTAAATCAGCATCAAAGACCAGAAGGCATAAATTAAGATATGGAAATGTTCAGATTATATAGAAGAGAATATTGGTTTTTCTTTTTTAAAGGGAAGTTAAACACGCTTGGATTTATTCTGATCTCACTCACAACAGTGTCAATTAGGATGAACTCCCCTGAAGTAAATTATAATGGAAGTTTTGCCATTGTCTTCAATAAGAACAGGATCAGGCCCTTTTTAGCAGAACAGTATTTTGCTAGGTATAGGCAGAAGGCTTGATGTCATCTCTTTTACTCTGGTTTTATAAGTAGTAATTCCATTCACTTCAGTAGCCCCGCACACAAGCGGTTAGGTATTGCAAGATTGGCATTAGGGTCTTGATCCTGCCAGTGCTGAGCACATTCTATTAGGCACAGCGCATCCTCAATCTCCCCAGATGTCAAGCAGACCTTTGTTAATTCAACATGAGTTACAGGCACTCAGGTCAAAATTTTAAAATGTGGGTGACTAAAACTGGGTACCTACATTCATATTTAGGCTCTGACATAAAAATAGCCTGACATTTAGTGGTGGCTAAAGCTCTCATCTCCCAATAATTTCCATAGGAGTTGCAGGTGCTAGTCAACATTTTCAGAGGTGATTATCAACCTTAGCATGAGGTGCCCAGCCCCGATTAGCATCTATTTGTATTTCATTGTCCTGTGGCCCTGTACTTCAGAATTAGCACTCAAAAACAATTCAGGCAAATTATTATTTTTATATAAGAAGCTAGCAAACTGTTCCACACAACACAGTATTTAAGGCACTTTGCCTACCTAGTTCTTTGTTATAGTGTTTAAAAGCATAAAAAAAACTTATGGATTTTTTTAATAAAGTGCAAGTTATTTTTTCCTGTATTCATAAGTAACTTTTTTTTCTCAAGTTGAATAGATTTTTTAGGGAGCATTTAGTTTAGCAAAGTGTTGGGTCGGGTCTGTCTTTGAAAAAGAGTTGATCTCTTTTGCTGCTTCTACTTCTTATACAGCAGTTAAGAACAAATTCTCCAATGGTATAATTGGATGCAACTAGTCCAAGCATGTTTACTTTTTTTTCAGATAAGTAGACAAACAAATCAATTTGAGATCAGAATGTTTTTTACTATGATGGAGTGAAATTAAGTTGGTAAAGCAACTATGTATCCTGTAAGAGAACTCATTTACTGCATTGCTCATGACCACTATTACCAAGCAATATGGCATGCACATCACAAATTAGTTATGCCGACATAAACTGACAATCTCTGCACTTGATGACGTTACAGTACGTAAAGCAGTGAAATGGAACAGGAAAGCCATTTCCCATGCTATTTCCTGATTTCCTGCTCTCTGCATTCCAGCACATAAACCTTTAATTCATTTCAGAATGCAAAGGTCATGACAAAAAGTCAAGGGATAAATATACCCTTTTGTCAAACAGAAGGATAACAGCAAATTTTACCAAAATGTTTCTAAAGCCAGGTGTTTCCCATATACTGTATTCAAATGTGCATCTTTGAATGCTTTTGTAACATTCTAGCATTAGACACTCTAAGAATTTAAAACCCTTTAAGCTTTATGCCCTAAAATAAATTCTTTGTGAAACAGGGCAGTAAAATATGCACATCTGTATTTGAGTGAGGCCACAGGTTTGTCTTTCCAAAGAAATTTGGAATGCAAGTGACCCGTATACTGCATGGTCTAAAGCAAAGCTTTACACAGGGGGCATGTTTGTCCCATAGCAAATACCGTACATCTAACTTACAAATGATTTGTTTATTAATTTTTTATGACTGATCAGTGCAATAATTTCAGTTAATTGGGCATCCAAATCCCAAGTGCAAGAGAAAAGTTGGAAGGAAAGGGGGGAGAATGCTGCTGAAAAAGAAAAAGGATCTCAAATCCCACATCTTCTTTAGCATGCAAGTGAGCCCTGCAAAAGCTCAACAGATGTCAGTATAACAGTCCTCAGGATCCCTCAAGGAGACAAATGGAAGGTCTAGGAGAATATCCTTCACAGCGTGGCATCTAGGTAGGGCCTGCAGAGAATCTGCCATGATCAATTTTTTTAAACCAAGTTTTCTCTCTGTGTTTGTGAGAATTTGCCAGGGGAAGGAAAAGAGTGGTTTAACACTTATTGTTCAAAGGGCTGGAGCTTGGGCAAAAGATTTATTAAAATGCTTCCTCTGTCCTTTGTTCAAAGCAAACTAAACACCAACTCTCAGATATTTTTCTCTTGAAAATGAGTTATGCACCAAAATTCTGCAGGGGTATATGTTACTATTTGCCTAAATGGTTTTTCAGAAATGCACTTTCAAAATATAGGATCATTGTACTTCACTTTTACAAAGGAAAAATAAACTCCTCGAATCTTGCTCTGTTTGCAGAATGTCCATAAGCAAATTGCACTTTGCTGAAAGAATACCTTTTGTGAAGTCACTAATGGCTTATTAAAATACTTCTAATTTCAGGTGATTGTGAAAAGTTTGCAAGTAATCAGTACTCAATATTCACATTGTTGATTGGTCAGTTAAGCCACATGACATTATGCCTGCTGCCTCATGGGAGGAGCATGGGTCCATGCCAACTGCAAACCTTCCTGCATGCACATTTACAATCTGGTTTCTGCATCACTGAAATTCACTTTCAACAAAAATTTGCACCTGTTTAAAAAAAACCCCAAAGTGATGATGAGAGACTGATCAAATTACATTCAAAATCCAAGTGCATATTCATGGAATATTCTTTTGTACTTTCTCCTGGCATAAACTGGAACATGGTGGAGCCCAAAAGAGCTATTTATAAGGGTCAAAATCTCAAGAGAAGACAAAACTGAAACTCTGCTTTTATCTCATTCCATTGTGCCTACAGTAGGAATGTGCCACTGAAAAATAGGTAATCTAGCACCTCATACTGCAAGCTTTCAGTGGGTTACAGTTTGTTTCACCCCAACTTTAAATTTCAGATTTTTTTTTTTTTTTAAAGGCTAGAGCCACTGCGCTTGTCGTTAGAACTAGCCTGAAGAATGGGCCAATGATTATGGCATGGATTTGGGAGATCTGTGTTCACTTCCCTTCTTTGCCACAGACGTCTTGTATGATCTAGTCATTTAGCCTCTCTGTGCTTTAGTTCCCCATCTGTAAAATGGGGATAAGAGCACTTCCCTCCCTCTCAAGGTTGATGTGAGGATAAAGACATTAAAGATTGTAAAGCTATCCAAGAGTTAGGCACTGTTGTTGTTGTTTACTCTAGGGGCCACGTCAGCTTTCCACAGTCCTAGAAATGGCTAGTGTTCAGCTACCTTTAGCCACCCTCCGCCATTAAGTCCTCCAGCAAAAGAAGCCAAGAAAGACACAAAGATACTGCTGATCACATTCAAGTCTGCCAATAGCAGCTGTTAAACTTGCGCTTTTGGGTCTTGATTCTGTCCTCCTTTACCACCTGTGTCACCATTTACATCTGTGCAGAATGAATGCAAAATGATTGTAAAATACTGCCAAATCAGAATGGTAGTGCCGTATCATATTAAAATTTCCTGCACAATATAAATTGGATTCACTATTCTCCTCTCAGGTTTCCTAAACTATTTCATAATATATTCCTGTGTTCTTCTAAGCTATTGTATTTCACCATGGATTTGTTTGCATTTCAGTAGGGGATCATTGAATAGTTTTACACAGTATCAGTGTAAATCAGTAAAGTGCTCTGAGACCCATTAGGATGAAAGGAGCCATGTAAATTAAAATTGTGTGTATGTATTTATTTATTTATTTATTGTTGTTTCTTGTTGTAAGAAAAGACGTGTATCCTCCTCACCGTGAAAAACATCCATTCAAATATCCTATAAGCCCACCTTCCTTCTGCTATGCAAGCTCTTTCTGCAGCCCGGTTATCCATTGGTGCTCGTCTTTCTGGGGAAACTTACTGACATGCCCATAGCAGTATAATTATTACTTTGCTTCTCAGTCTCCCTCTCAGAGTCAGAGTATGACTCTGTCCTCGGAGATTTTTCCTGTCCCTGCCGCCATCCTGCCGTGTGTCTGTGTGTCTCCCTGACTCCACACATACATGCATCCACCTTCCTGTCTCTGCAGCCTGAAGAATGACCATTATAAGAACAGTATAACTCCATGTAGATAAGCCTTTAGAGATAAATTGTAAATTTGGGACTGCATTGTGTCTGGCCAGTGAGTCCATAGGCCAGCAGAATGTACAAGAAATGAAATCCTGGCCCCATTAAAGTCAGTGGGGCCAAGATTTCACACACAGAATTTTCCCTTTTCTCTATGCTGTCAGAATCCCACTTTTGTGCACAGGTCAGGCAAAATAGCACGCCCTGAAACAGGGCCTGGACACTCCTAGGCAGCAAGAAGAAGGTGGGGGCTTAGCTCTGACACTTCTCCCACTTCACCTCCACACACAGGTCCCATCCCATTGGTTAGGTGCATCAGGGATTGCAGAATGCATACTCCCTGCTACAGTCAGGAGCTCTAGGTAGGATTGGCTCTCCTGGGCGGTAGACGCTATGATCCCACCCTGAGCATCCCTTGGAAGGAGCAGTTCTGCATCACCTCCAACTCAAGCCAGTGGCTGCATGTGGCACTACACAAGCCAATAAAGTGCATTAGCTTTGTTTTATCAAAAACAAACAAACAAAAGGCAGCAGACTGCTGGAATAAATGGATTAATTGCAAGGATCTCCAGATAAATGAATAAAAAATGCAGACCACCATTTTATTATTCTTATTAAAAGAAAAGTCTAAAAAGGAAAGGCACTTAGCAGCATGCTGGCATTTGTTGTTTTATGGATCCAATGGTGGTAGGAACTGGCCATTTAATGAATAGATAGTCCAAAGAGCACATCTGCTGTGCCAGTGGTTTAAAACCTCTCCACATTTAAAGGCATAGCTAACTGTATTTTTTTTTTTCAAACAACCAAGCAAAGGGAGGATTTTGTCCCTACCGTCTAAATACTGTGAAGTTTGAATTTTAATATAGCAGGATATTTAGGGGAACAGGTTCCAGAAGGGCAACCTCCCTTTTGCAGGCACAGGTTGAATCCACGCATCTTTACACCAGCATTTTTACACTCTCGATTAATTTGCAAATAAAAGTCTGAGTGCTTGCGCCACTAAGTAGGTAACTGCAAGTGCCTGTCAAATAGCTGGAAGTACAAGTACTCCGATCTACCCATGGTTCATTCTGCAAAAAGTGAGCCTGGGACATAGTACAACTAAAGACAATCATTTTATGTATATGTTAAAGGCCTCTTTCAACTCTGCAGGTGTACATTTTGGGCTAATAATTCCTAGTGGTAGCATCTATCTGTGCTGAAACACTTTTGTTATATAAGATTTTTAGTATTCACTGATCTGTTTTGCACTGATTTAAGCTTGAATTCCACTGTAGTTATATGACCAAAAGAAGTTACATACCCGTTGGGGCAGGTTATTGAACTAATTATAATATAAGACTTCACCGATATGCATTCTGCAGTGGGTGAAGGTCTGAGAGAAACAAATGGGGAAAGAAAATGATGGCATCATATGCCCAGTATTGCTATGTGATGCTTTGACTTTTACTCAAATCTCAACAAGTTCCAGGAAAGAAATCCGACTGCTATTTTCTTGCCTCCAGGTGTGTGTATGTGTTACTATCCTGTTCAAAAAGTTAGTACGTAAATTCCTGTCTGGACTTCATGCACTTCTCTTCAGTAAGAATGTGACTACCTCAGCCCAAAGTTAAGACCGCTAGTTAGTCTGACTAAGAATTTTGGTACTGTATTTTTGTATAATCTAAGATGTTGGATGATGCAGAGTTATTCACCACACTTGACCATTCAAGTGATTTTTTTCAGAGACAAAAGCAACATTATTTTTAAAAGACTGGGGAAGCAGAGAATGAAAAGAAAAAGCAAATTGACATGGAGGGAGTAAAAAAGGATAAGGGTGAAATCCTGGCCTCATTGAAGTCTATAGCAAAACTCCACACCTCACTGAAGTCCCTGGGATAGCCAGGATAGTCCCTGCCATAGACTTCAATGAGGCCAAGATTTCACCCTTAAATAGTAGAGGAAAAGAAATGAGAGGAGAAAGAGCTCTCCTGGGAAGAAAGAGCTGGCAACAGAAGTGAAGAATTTAAAAGTCCTCTTCCATCTCTTGTTCAGCCCCTTCTTCCCCTTTTCCATTATCACTTATTTGTTTATATTGTGGTAAAGCCTAGATGCCCCATTGTGCTGCTGATGAGACAAACATGTAGGTAGATGTGCTTCCCAGCCCAAAGGATTTACAATCTAATTTTAACACAGACACAACAACTGAGAGAGATGAACGGAAAGAGGGAAGGGTACTACCAAAAGATCATGCTACACAAATGCATTCCTGAAGGAGACAAATCCGATGCATAACTGAGACATGCTTATCAAAGCAGCATGAACAAGATAAAATCTGGAAAACACAACTGAAAAAAATTAAAATATTCCCTTCTGTACATAATGAATGTTGTTTGCTTCAGAAATCAGCTTGGTACCATTAGGTACTGAAGTTTGAAAGCCATCTTCAAAGACAGAAAAATCTTGTAAATAACCTGTGAAAGAGATCAATACGTTTAGAGTGCTGTTTGCTTATCAATAAGAAAAAGTATATTTCCATCAATGTAACCAATACCCTATCGTTGTTACTGACTTCATGGTCTCTATTAATAAGAAGGGGAGGGGAAGGAGGGAGGCAGGGCATAAACCTTCTGTTGTGAAGTCTGTTAATTTCACAGTTTTCTTTTTCAATTATATGCATGAGATGAATACTGATGTTTTTGTTCTGAAGCCACATAGGGATGTGGATAAATGTCCTTTCTCACTGATAAGGTGACATAGGACTTGATCCTGCACGATACTTTTGCCCTCGTCCAGCAAAGCACTTGAGTTGTCCCCACTGACTTCAGCTGGTTTGTGTCTTCTCTCAGATCAGATTATTCAATGGACATGAAGTCATTGCAACTCCTTGTGCTAAAAGTTAAGCATGAACTTAAGTGCTTTTGCAGGATTGATGCCAGAGCCATCTACACCCTGCAGGATTGGGCCCATAATCAGTAGTACTTTGTCTGTGTAATACGTAATACTTCATTTGTGTCCAATTCTGGGACTTCAGTTGGAATTTTTGTAATTAAAAGGTGACCAGAAATATGCAGGGGAAGCAGGTTTGGTTAACTCCATAGTGCAAATATAAATTTTGTGGAAAAAGCATGTTCCTAGCTATCTTTTAACGTACTATAATACCTGTACATCTGGCCTGGCAAGGGTGAGGAGCAGGCTGGTTTAGCAATGAGGTACAGGACCTTTTTATTACTTGAGGAAATGTGCCCTATCCACTGGGCCACTGGACAGGGATTTTAGTTCTGTTCCTGGTACTGGCTTTCTGGGACTTTGGGCAAGTTACTGCCTATCTCTGTGCCTCAGTTTCCCTACCCGTAAAATGGGGGTAATGATACCAACCTCTTTTGTAAAGTGCTTTGATATACTGAGGGAAAGTTCTATATAAAAGCCAAGTGGTGGTATTATTGAATCTGGCCCAGTCTAGTTTAGCTACTAAAAGCCATTCCCCTCTGATCACTGCTCCGTGGTCTATATGAAATAAACTGGTGGTCTGTTTTTATCTCAGGGTAACTAATGACATCAGCTATCCTGAGGTAAAGACACAGAGAAGACCAGGCACTTTAGTTTTATCATGAGGTAAATTAGATGAAGTCAGTCCTAGGTGGAGGCATAGGGCTGACCTCAGTGAGTTTACCTCATGCTAAAACTAAAATGCCTTGTCTGCACTGTGTTTTTTACCTCAGGATAGCTCGTGTGTGTGTTACCCTGAGGTAAAAAACCGTATCTTCCCCCCCCCCCCCCCAAACAGTGAAGACAAGGCTCTAATCTCTGTTAATCAGTTGCCCCCTTGTTGGCATCTTTAGCTTTCAATGAGAATTAAATACCATTTCAACACTAGTGATTCTTCCAGGACAGGGATAAAACATGTTGGCACGGCTGGGTCAAGGAAGCCCACGCTGCTGCTGGGTGTGTTGTACTGTCCTATCTTCAAAACTGTCAGTCTGGCACCTTTTACCACCATAAAATACTCACATATTTTTTTTTTTTTACATGTCTGCAACAGCAGCGTAGTTGTTATCTGCCTCCATCCTCCTTTGAAGTAATATGTAATTAAAAGATGAGTTACAGTTGCAGGCCAGGAAACAGGTCATCTGTTTCTCTTTGGAGTAATAATAAATGACATTGGGAAAGAAAGTTCCATACCTTTTTATGTACTTCTTGTAAAACTGGCATGACAAGGTGGCATTTTTTTCATGATTGAAATTACCAATGCAATAACAATGACTTGAAGAATATGCTCGTCATCACAGAGCGTTTTTTTAGAGTGATGTGTACAGTCTCCATAACCAGGTGTTTTCAGCAACTAGTAACGCAAGTCTGTCTGTTTGTTGCAAAGTTAACACAGGCCTAAATACTAAAGATGTATTGATGGGTGCTCTTAGCTAATAGCATACATAATCATAAAACTCCTTTTAAAGTGAAGTTTTACTCTGAAAAGTAACTTTTTGTTAAAATGACAATGTGAGAGTCCACACTTATTAGCTCTCAATTTCTATGTCAAACGTGCTCAGTTTCAGGTCAGAAGATTATGTTCTACTTTCTGTTCGTGCTGCATGTGCAACTTGGGATCTGAAAATCATGCCTGGTTCTTTTTGTTCTCTGGTATCAGCATCAGTAATAAAGGTTTCATAAGCCAAGCTCCGTCCTCATTTACATCTATGCCACCCTGTAGCTGTCAAAGGGTTTGCACATGTGCAAGTGATTAGAATACAGTAAATAATTCTGCTGCTGAGGTAGGTCCTGGCAACCCAGCCCAAATCCAACAGGACCTGACTTCAAGTATTGGGTGGGAAAACAATTGGACTCTCTCAGGCTTGGGTCGGGTCTGATTAGCTCCGTTCCTTCTATGTGTGGAGTACACGTAGTGGGGCTCTGTGCCCTGTCTTGCCATCTGCTGCCCCTGCCTGATGTGTGTGCGCACTGCAGCGTGAGGGTGCCAAAATGGTGCCACATGCTCACAGTACAGTTGGAGGCAGTGGATGGCAGGAGCTGGGTACACAGCATCCAGTATATGCAGCCACCACTATGCCAACCCCCTGGGCAGGAGGAGGGGAGCTCACCCAGGGGCAGGAGGTGGGGGCAGTGATGATGATGACTCAGGTTGGGGAGAAAGGAAAGGGTCGGGCTCAGGTTGAATCAAAAGACAACTCATCCTTCTGAGGATCAGGCCAGGTGGGCGTGGATTCAGGCCAGTCTGGGTCGGTCCTAAAAATCAGGACCAAGCAGACCGCGATGCTGAGCGGTACGTTCTCCCTCACGTGAGTAGCGCTGCACTGCTAACAGAAGTAAACCTATGTTTTAGCCACTGAAGTAATGAGATATGACACTGAACACACACAGGAGGGCTGAGTTTGATCCCATGCGAGCACATATTCCACTGAAATCAATGGAAATAAACAGGTGTAAAAAAAATGCACATGAGATCAGGATCAGGCCCATGAAGTAGATCTGCTAAGTGAGAAGATGCCATTAGAGGGGACATCTACATTGCAAAAAAAAAAAAAAAAGACTTGCAGCAGTGAGTCTCCAAGACCAAGTCAACTGATTCAGGCTCCCACCACAGGGCTAAAAATAGCAATGTAGACATTCAGGCTCAAGCTGAAGCCTGGACTTGGAGATCCACTCCTGTTGGATTTCAGAGCCTAAGCCTGAATGTCTACCCTGCTGTCTTTAGATCTGTAGCACAATCCCAAGTCAGTAGACCCAGGCTCTGAGCATCTCTGCGGTGGGCCGATTTTTTGCGGTATATATGTACTCAGTCACTTTTCAGGGCACAACTACAATTTACAAGAGTTTCTGATGTTCTGTTAATTTGATGTTGTATAACATGGTAGTTTAGTTTTATGCAGTGTAGTTGCAGCCATGTCGGTCCCAAGATATTAGACAGACAAGGTGAGTGAGGCAAGATCTTTTATTGGACCAACATTGCTGTTGAGAGAGACAAGTTTTCAAGATACACACAGCTCTTCTTCTGGGAAAGGTACTCCATGCATCACAGCTAAATGCAATGCTAACTTAGTTATTTTACCTGATGTCAAAGAACCCCTCTTTTTATTGCATAAAACACATCTTGTTTGCTGGAATACTGCCAAGAAGAGTTTGTAGTCCAGGATGACTTTCCAGGACTGTAATTTAATTTCAAAATGCTCTTAGTTTATTTTTCTGAAGAACAAGGAACAAATGTGCCCGGCTCTGCTCCTGCTGCTATCAACAGGACTCACTGCAACAACTTACCTCCCAGTGAAATAAAGTTAGACACACTCTTAAATTCTAAAACTGTTATCTCAAAATGTTGACATGTTACTGAAAATTCATTTTGTTGCACAACTTGCCTTGCCTCCGATAGCTCAAAGAAGGTAATTAAGATACTGTATCCTCAACAAACTTCATGAAGGAAATATTGTGTAATTCTAAAGAAAATGTACGTAAACCAGTGATGGGTGAGCCTCCATAGGTTTGGAGTTTGTCTTCGATACAGATAAGCTTGTTTATCCCTAATCTCCAAACCTCCTGAGTCTGCAAAATTGGGATGGAAAAACTTATTAGAACAGAATGGCTGGGAATTTTTAAATAAGGTTTCTAATACTTCTGAATCCAGACCTAGTCATTCACACCACACCAACAGCCTCTTCCAGTATTTCAGGATGTGTTCTTAGGATCCTATTTAGCAACTGTTACTGTAAATCTGGATGGCAGTTTGTGTGGGCCTAATTCAAAGCCTGTTAAGACTAATGGAAAGGCTCCTGTTGATTTCAACTGCCTTCTCTGAACATATCAAACCTCCAGGATGGTACGGCAATCTGACTCCAAAGGTTTGCAAGGTGAGGAAAGGTATTGCTCCAAACCGGGTGGCTTGTTTCTAACAAAAACTACATAAATAAGCAAAGGGAGGGTGTGAAGAAACTTTATTTTTGATTTTACCCATCTAGATCTGTGAAACTTTTGTAATACATTAGTTGTTGTGTATGATTCTGACTTTATTATTTTGTCTATGCCATTTTTGGATTATCACATAGAAAGTTGGTTCTGTTTTAGCTGGCTTTCTTATCTTTCCATCCCGTGTACTTTTTAAAAAAGCTAACATAATAAAATAATATGCTGCTTCATTCATTAGCATACAGTGTGACCATTGTTACTTTTGACTTATACTTGGGCCTGAACCAAAATCCTGCATCTTCTTTGATTCAGGATCCAAATAAGATTTGGATTCAAATTCCATATCTCAGTAATGGGCTGAACCAAAACCAATGATCTAAGCAATTCCAAACAGTGGGGTGTGAAATCCAGATCTGGGTTTGAACTTTACCTTATTGGGACTCCTTTGTCTGCTATGTATAAAATTAGAAGGAGAAGCTGCAAAATTGCATTGAGGTGCTCAAACACTATTGTGACGGGTTGATATAGTTAAGTTGAAAAACATTTTACAGTTCCAGAGGTCAAAGAGTGGACCCCGATTTATTAGCACCCCGGGCAATGTCAGGATGTCCTTTTGAGAATACACAGGGCCAAGAAGCTTGGCCTGAGGAAGAGCATAAAGACAGTCAGCATTTTCAAAGTTTCCAAAAAGATTCTTGTTTCCAGTTGAATGTTTGTGCTAAATAATATTAGCATTTAAATGGCCCATCAAAGCATTGTAGTTAACAACACTGTGAGGAGAACGGGTGGTGGGCGAGTTGAATTCACACCTTTGCTGCTACCCTTGTTCATCTGAAGACCATTCCACACACACACACACCCGCCCCAGAACCACAGACACACCCCAACTATATTAACAGGACAGCTGTGTAGGTTTTTTTCAGGGGACAGTGATAGATCCATCAAAAATTGCAGAGAGAACCTAAAATTCTAGACTCCCATCACTTGAATTCTGTCAACAACTGAGTGCAAAGCTCATCATGCCCTGGCTTTTTTTGTTTGAATATCTTCCTGATCAAGCAACTTCTAACCAGTTGTTTCTCAGGAATTGTTGTTAACATTTTTTTAATAAGCTTGACATACTTTTGCCCATAAACTCTACCTAATATGCATATACTCTGGAGTCTCTGCAGTTCTTCCCTATTGTCACAAGTGAGATGTTGCCATGGGGGAAGGCTATTAATGAGAGGAAATGAAATTAGATCACCTCTGTGTGCATTTATCTGCTCACAGCAGAAGTACAGTTTTAAGGAGAGAGAGAAAGAGAGCTTTTGTGGGAAGGTAATTAATGCATGCAGGTGCACAGGAAAGGAAAACACATCTCCCATAGACTTTTGGAAGGTGCAGATGGTATTCAGGTATATATTGCTTTTCTGGATCCTAATTATTTCAAGAATTTTCACAGCTATAAGATATCATATTAAAAATCTTTGAATGCAAAAATTAGGATTTATTGCATGTTTCCAGAATGGTCTTAAAAACACAGCAGGAACAAATGCAGGTTTGATTGTTTTTCAGCTCATTTAGAGATTCATTAAAGTGTTTCCAATGCCTCAGTCTTTTCATTGAGTCACATGTCCAGTGGTAATGCAGAGATGGAGTGAAAAGGGGACATTTCCAGTGGTGGAAACCCCTTAGTGCTACTGCAATTAAAAGTGGGGGGAGGCAACATCGGTGGGAGGAGTTGTGTAATTTCTGTGTACTGCATATGACATTCCCAGTATTGCCAATCCCAAATGTTCATGAGTCATCTCGCTGAAAATCATGAAATTGGCTTGAAAATCATGAGATTATGTAAAAAATAATAGATTTGGTGTTCTTTTTATTTGCCTTCGCTTATTGAGCCTTTAGGCTGTACCGGGGCCATATTCTGAAGCTTTCTCCAAAGCCACGAGGGCTAGAAACTTACTTTTTCTTAAAAATGAAAGCTGAAATGATCACATATCCACTTGACTCCAGGAGCTGGGGCTTTAAGGAAAACAAATCTATCATGAGACTCATGACAAAAATCAAGCAAGTTGTCAACATTCTGTTTGAAAAAAGTGTTTCACTAAAGGGGGTCTAATTAAAAAATGGGGACAGGAATCCTCAGAGGAAAAAGGGTTGGAATCGGATCAAAGGGAACAGCTCATCCCAAATCTGAGCAGTTGAAGAAAATCAGCTGCGTCCAATAAGTTAAAGCAGTCAATAGGCAGTTTTTTTAACCCAATGATTAATTCCCCCCACCCACAAGTCAAAACTTCATAACCTCATGACTGGTGAATGCGCAGTAGAGGAAAAGGCAATAATCCCAGAAAGGTACGGATTGTGCATGGGCTCATTTATGGCTCCAATAGCCTGATCCATACTGCACAGAGAGTGGAGGCATATTGAGTTCAGCGGCCGGGAGCAGATTTAATGCCTCTAGGAGTGCAGGAGGAGCATGTTCACCAGCAGCAGTTACCATTGAGCCCCTGTCTGCTTGGTATCTTGGTGCTATGACAACATAGATGTTTAAATTACAGCAGGGGATTTCAAACTGGGAGTCGGGACCCCTCAAGGGGTTGTGAGTTTATTATGTGGGGGAGAAGGGGATTGCGAGCTGTCAGCCCCAACACATGCCATGGCTGCGGCTGTCAGCCCGATGCACGAATGACAGCCAGAGCCCTTCAGAGCTGGGTGGCCAGAGAGTAGCAGCTGCTGGCCGGGTGCTCGGAAGGCAGCGCTGCCCCCACCAGCAGTGCAGAAGTATGGGTGGCAAGGCATGTGGGGGGGGGGGGGGGGATCATCACTTTTTTGAGCGGTTCATCACAGCCTGAATTATTTTCAAACAGGGTCCCAGCAAAAACAGTTTGAGACCCCCTGAATTACACCAATATGCCTGTCGAACAGGTGCAGCACAAAGTGGCCTTAATGAAGAGGAGAATCTGGGCCTACATATCTTTACTTAGTGGCCACCCTGGATTAGTAACTCCGCTCATAAACTAGCCATCCTTTTACCAAGCAGTTTTCAATAGCTGCCTTTGTTTACTAGCACACCTCTTCTATGCTAGCCAGAGCGGAAAGTAATTAAAGCTAATAGAAGCTGCATCTTTTACAGGAAATTATACAGCCAAGCTGAGATTTGCTGGAAGACTTCAGAGAGCTGGCTAGACACTTGGGGATGGCTCCTTCTTAGTCAGCTACTAAATTACATTGACCCTGCTACAAATATATTACAAATAAAGTTGCCTAAGGGCTGTTGTGACATCATTGAATAGGAGAGGAGTTGGTCCATCTGATTATAAAAGCACAGGTGCTTCATTACATGAGATCCACACTGTGAAAAAAAATTGAACCCCAGTGCAGTGAACGAAACACCAAAAAGATATGGAAAATTTTTAAATTGGGTATTGGTAACTGAATGCCTTGTGTAGTCACACTTTACATTTCTTACCTGGCCACTCTACCTTGAATGGTCCCTTAGAATATGTGCTAACTACTTATGATAAATTTTGTGTATGATCTTGTATTTAGCTGTCATACTTTGAGTACCTTCCCCAGACCTGATGAAGAGCTCTGGGTAGCTTGAAAGCTTGTTTTTCTCACCTATGGAAGTTGGTTCAATAAAAGATATTACCTCTCCCTCCTTGTCACCTAATATCCTAGGTCCAACAGGCTAAAACAACACTTCAGACATGACCTCATGGACTATAAGTGCTGCTTCAGAGACATCATAAGAACTTTGTCTTGTCAATTTTGTATGTTTTATTATTCACTATTTATATAGAATGCAAAGTGGGTTACAGACAAATGCGCGGAGTAGATTCCTAACTCAGAGTTTATCTCTAAATTGACAATGTGCAGGTGAAGAACAGAATGTGAAAAAAACTCAAAGTGACTGAACAATGAAGTTTAATATGTCATCTCAGATCTGTGGTTTCATTACCTGAGTGGATTCTCTTCATTTTTTATTTTGTTAACTGTTCAAGGCATAAAGGCTAAGGTTTATTGGCCCTTTGAATCTTTGATTACTTCTTACTTTGATTACTGTGTAGTAATACTTTTCACTTTATATTGCCTCCCATGTGATATTCAAAACATTTTACAAATATAGGTAATTGTCCTTATTTTAGATAAGAGGAAATGGAGGCCGAAAGTCACCAAGAGAGTCAATTACAGCATCAGGAACAGAATTCCACTGCTATTACAATTAGGCTATGTTGCTTCCTACTATAATATTAGTCTGTGACATAGATTATTAATATATATTTTCAAAAATGCCGAAGTGACATAGGAGCCTAATTGCTATTTTAATAAGTGACTTAGGAGCTTAAGTCTCATTGAAAGTCAAAAAGACTTAGTCTGAGATTTTGTGTTAGGAGCCTAACTTTCTTTTTAAAAATTACTTTGTACTTTCCAAGGTATTATCACAAGGGAGACTTCATTAATGGGTGCTGTCTTTTTCTTCTTTAACCTAGCTATAAGCCAAACAAAAGCTATATAATAAATTTTGCTTCTGGGCTAAAATCTTGTATGACAAGTTGCAGCCTAGAGTGAAATTTCAGAGATGAGCCACATAAGCCCTGAAAATAGGAGTTTATAATGATAACAATCACAGACAGACCCTTAACTATAGCTTGTGCTAGTGTGCATCACTATAATACAATTTTGGATGTTAAACCACAGATGTCAAACAGAAGAAAGGAAAGAGGCCTTTGCTTTTCTTCTGTTGTGGACCTTGTTCTTCCAAACCAGCCATTTTTTCAGTTGCCATGACAGTGTTAATAGGAGTTTATCATTTTCCCATGCCTGCTGCATACTAATGAGGGATCAATTCATGAATGTTATCTGTAAGGCTAAGAAAGGTCCAGCACTACAATCTCTGATTGTATTCAGAACAGGGAATGCTACCATTTCTCTCTCTCTCTCTCTCTCTCACACACACACACACACACACACACACACACATTCTCTAAGACAACACGCCATAATTTTATGTGAATCAGAAGTTTCTGGTACTCACCTTTAATTCATTAGAAATATCTAGATATTTAGCAATCGGTGGCAACCAGATGCATAAGTATTATGTTATTGAATTGACTGACCAAAAAGTTTGAGTTGCTATTTCCTGATTTGTCATGGGAAAATCAGCCATGAAATATGCACAAAGATAAGGGAATCCCTTTAGACATATGTAAAAAAGAAAGCAGAGATGTACATGTACTGGGTATAACTTTGGAAACTGGAGACTTGTATGGTTCTGGCATTTATATGTAATTCTATGAACAACAAATTGGTTTATATGCTGAGTGAAAAAACAAATTCACCTTATGCAGGAAAAGCACCTAGGGCCTTGGATTTGACCCCTTAGTACTGTATTGTGTACTGTATGCCTAATCCTGCTCCTATCAACCATCAAACCAAAACTCCCATGGATTATAATGGAAGTAGGGTGGGAAGCAGTTGAGCATGAGAAAGGGAATGATTTTACTTTGAAAATTATTAAAGGAAACATGTTGTGATTGTATGGATGGAAATTTTATATATATATATATATATATATATATATATTAGTATCATGCTTGGGAAAATAAATCAATGTCAAAAGCCCAGTCTTTTTCCACAACCGTTTTTAAGCTACATTGAGAGATCTACATACTTAACTGTTTAATACTCGTATATTATTTTCTTTTTTTTTATTTATATATATTACAGTAATGTTTAAGGCCCCCATCAGGGCCACTTTGTTCTGGATTTTGTACAAACTTTCCATGTTTTCTTTAATTTTCTTTATAAAAACAAAACAAAACAAAAAAACTATAGCAATATAGAAAACAACCATATTATATCTATCTATAGATCATGTAGTAGCTTTCCTAGTAGCCCTTGTTGTTATATACGGTCAAAGCAATGAAGAGAGAAAATGAGAAACTTTCTTGTGATCACTTTTTATTTTTTTCAAATATTATTTTTAAGGTCTATCTCAGGGGCATTTTGTGTTATTTTGTTGTTTGCAGTTGTTCTTTTATCATTATCTTCAGGAAACAGCATTAACATGCTGCAGATAAGAGGCACATCCAGATGTGCATATCAAAGGATGAACAACTACTTATTAAGAAAAACTTCTTTTATGCCAATCAGGGTTCAAAGGAATAGTAAAATCTATGGCACTAAAATCTAAGTGACAAAACTGTCTGGCAATTCTGTTCATTGTCAACATATTGCACTCAAATGGGGGGAAAAAACACTTCCATCAAAACGAAATAGTGGTAAAGTGCATATAAAAAGAACAGATCTTAAAAAGTCACACCCGTCCTCCGATATGTTAATAATGTCAGGCATTCATTTAACCCTTGCTGAGTAAAAATAAATAATTAATAAAAACAAAATAACTTTGTGGAGTGTCATTAGATTTGAGGCATTATTTCATAAAGCGCTCTGCCCCCACAATGCCTCAATTTTTGGGTAGGCTACGCAGACTCACATAAGGACTTATGTCATCCACCCCTGTTAGTTATACACAATTGGTATCCATCAGTATGGAATGCAGAGAGCAGAATGGAATATTAGTGGTGTAGTGTTTGGGAATGCACAAATTAGTAAAGAACCCCAGTTCATGGCTATAGCACTTAGCAGAACATCTGAGAGCCAAATTCCTTATATCTGCATTCTCCCATTAACTTCTGTGGAATGGTTGAGTGTAACTTAGAATAGAGTTTTGATCTAAATGCACAAATTAGATTCCTCTGCTCAGGGAGGTACTAATTTCTGTAATTATCACTGACACAAGAGATGGCCTAAAATGACCATGAGTCTGGCTGTTTTGCAAATTGGGGCAGACACAGAAACAGGGCCAATCCCAGACCAAATGGCACACCGCCCACCCCATTTGTTAAACTTTTGAATACCTTATTTTTATTGCATTTGTAGTCCTTTTCACAACTTTGATGCACGATTTGCATGTGTGTGAAGCATGGCAAAAGAAGTACAGTATTTCTTTTATATCGTTGTGTAGATAGGGGTTCGATACATATCTCTGGCGTCTCATTAAGTATGTTCTTTATTAGTTGCTACTTACACTCTTCAAGTCTTAAAACACAAGTGTACTTTCACAATTACACAATAAAACAAGGTTCACAATATCGCAGCTGGGCTCTCACTTCACTTCAGTTAATTCTTATATCTCACCGACTGACTGGTGATGTCTGTCCCTTTTATACCTGTGGAGGCATGGCTGACAACATTCTAGGAGGTTCGAGAAAAATGCAGTTCTCGGAAAGTTTGGAAGGTTCCCCAAGATTCTACAAAGGTCCAGAACATTCTAGGAGGTTAGTGAAAAAATGCATCAACATACATAATACCTGAAACATTTTACTTCAAACATTCTATCTTCCATTTTGTTGCTAATAACAAAAACAGCACCCCAAACCCAGCACCACCGGTGGTCACCTGGGTTGCGTGCCCCAAAGTCCAGTTAGAAATTCTGTCTAATAATTTAGCCACGTTTATCTTGCCATTTTTCTCCTATTTGAACAAACATAACATAAGAAAAAGAAGGTGGGTGAGGAAATATTTTTTTATTGAACCAACTTTTCTTGGTGAAAGAGACAAGATTTTGAGCTTATGTGGAGCTCTTCAGGTCTGGGAAAGGTACTCAGTGTGTCACAGCTAAATCAAAGGTGAAATTATCTGTTTAGCTATGACACTCTGAGTATCTTTCCCAGACCTGAGAAGAGCTCTGTGTAAGCTTGAAAGTTTGTCTCTTTCATTCACCAACAGAAGCTGGTGTAATAAAAAATATCACCTCACCCACTGTGTCTCCCTAATGCCCTGGGACCAACATGGCTACAACAACACTGTAAACAATATAAGGAAATCCTCCCCTTCCTTGGTGTATCAGGTTCCTTATCATAATATGCTAGGTTGCTGAAGAAGTGAAGATTTTGGCTGCTAGTTGTTCTTCCAACATGCAGGACTTGATCATTTGTAATGGGTTGAGGGTTTTTTAGGATATTTTTTATTATCCTGAAGTCAGTGGGCCAAATTCAGACATGCTGAATGTGTAGAAAAGTCAATTATCTGAATTTGGTCCAGTATGTGAAGATCCCCATTTTGCCCTGTTGCAATGAACCAACACAAGAGATTTTGACAGTGTTCTCATAATGTGGGGAATCATGAATTTTTCCACCAGATTAAAGGCATACATCTGAACATCTCTTTTATTTTATATATGCATTTAATACTTGAAGAATTTAAGTGTTGTTCAGGTCCAGAGAGGTAAAATTTGTTCTCTGGAGAAGAAACAGGCATCTTTATTTATGTCAATTTAAGCAAGATTTACTTAGGTTCACATTACAGTGTGTTGAATGAAAGTAAGTTGCCGTCAAACCAATATCTTTCTTAGAGGCATCTTGATTATTTGTTCATGATCAATCTTTTATTGCAAATACATTGACCTAAAAGAATGTTCAGACTCTCTTGACCTGATAACCATGTAAAATATGATATTATTCATTCTTTAGTTGTCAGCATAATCTGTCAGAGCTCTTGACCTCTTTTTATTTTTAAATCTACATTGAAAATATGAGTTTGTATAATGCATTATAGTTTATATATAACAGCCTCACATGGTTTTATGTTATAATTTCACATCAGTTCTACCTCAAAGTTTCTAACAGGTCAAGTAACCTTTCTGATTTCATTTAAAGTTTCCATTATTCTCATCTGAAAGGGAAAATCTAGCTCTTGTTTGGACAGCTTTGGTAACTCCAAAGGAAAAATTGGGCATTATAGTGAATACAAAAGATTCACTTTCCATGCATTAGGCCTTTCAATTGCTTTCTTAATGCAAAGTTGGACAGGAGAGCATAGGCAAGAAAAAAGATCATTTTGTGTCCATGGTCAGATGTCAATATTGACAGAAATAAATTGAATTTAACAATAGATCCTTGCAAAGATGAACGTCATCTGACTAAAATGTCTAACTAGATCCTGCACTATTGCTGTGTTTTACAATCCCTGTTTGTGATAAATTGTTTTGAGATTTTTTTTCTAGTTTCAGACATACAAAGTGTGAATGACCCTGGAATTTTAAAACTGGACTGCTTTAAACGATAATGTTACAAAATATAATTTTGAGTGTAGACGACTGGTCAGAATTTAAGTACTTATTTTTTCAAAAAGTGCCTAATGGAGTTAGGAGCACAAGTCTTATTCATTTTCCATAGGATTCATCTAAACACCCATAGTGTGCAATTTCTGTTAAGCAAGGTAGTCAAAAAGTCTGTGGAATACTAAAATGACAGCTTTCTTCACCAGAGACCTTCTTGGGCAAATCATCCGTTGTCTTTGAAATGAGCCTTTGACGTTCCTTCCTTCTAATGTTAACACTCCTGTCCCAAAAACCAAGGAGCAAAGAAATAACTTGTAGCATCCTAAAGATTTTATGGGCAAGGGGGGTTATGTGACACCCAAACGCTCTCTTTTTTCCAGTAGGGTTTCCCAACATATAACACAGAAGTAGGCCCCTTCTTAGGAGCCCATGCCCTGGGATTAATAAGGATTCCTCCTCTGAGCATGTCTGTAGTGTCATTGTGAAGTGCTGGGAGGGAAGCCTAAATCTAAATCAAAATCAGCCTCCCTGGACTTACAGGGGAGTTGAGAGACTTAATTCATTCATGTCTGCAAAGTGCTTTTGACACCTCTGGATGGGAGATTCTATAGGATGTAAAGTTTCATTCTATCTATCTGTCTGTCTGTCTGTTTTATTATTTCATTATAGACTATTTCTCTTTACTCTGCATTGTTTTGTTTTCACTTGGGTCAGATCATCCCACACTGCTACCTGCCTGTCTAGTATGTCTAAGCTTTTATGACATGCTCATTCACCATGTTACTGACTAGCTAGACATCCCCTCTACATGACTGTAATACTGGAACAAATATACCCCCGACTGTGCCTTTGTTCTTGCTTCAGAAATGTATACGTTGGGTATAGGTTTATATTTTCTCTTACGTCCAAATTGAATGCGAACTTCTACATAAAATGGAGTTTAATTGTAGCTGGTTTTATAGGTCTGATGAAAGCTATGTTCTGAGAATGAAATAATTTTTACTAAATAAATGACTCATCTTTTCTGATTGCCACTACAGTCTGCAAAGTCCTTTGTGTCTTGTCACATGTGGATAATCAACCATAAAATGAGTTCTGGAAGGCAGAGAGATAGACAATAGTTTCATAATCAGGGTGCCGTTACAAAGTTCTGAGATGAGATCACTAAAGAGTGCCCTTTTATAGCTGAATTTTTCAAAAGGCAGGGCAGGTTTAGACTCATGGTCACATGTGAACGGTCGGTGAGTAACTTGCTGAGTCATTTGATTCCCACTCAAACGTCCATAAATCTTACAGCAATGAGGGTGGCTTAATGGAGTCAAAACTAGCATCTGCAGGAATGTAGTAGGCAAGTTTGTCTGAGTATTGCCTGATTAACAATAACTATTATTGTACCCATTGCAGCGAATCTGTTTCTCAATGGGAAATCGCGGCTCTCAGAATGAAGGGGTTGAGATTGTTCCCGAGTGCACGAATCAAACTTAGGAGCTGATCCTATATTCCTTGCACAGACAAGTCAGAGGGCTCTGGCTGTGAAAGGAATGCTGGATTGGGCACTGTATATAGAAAATGGGTCACTAAATGGTTTAGTGCCCTTTTGACGGTATTGGGAAGCAGTGTAATCTACCTGTTCGACCAGGAGAGTATGAACTGGAACTCATGGGTTACGTCATCAGATCTGCCCAGTGGCATGCCATGACATTTTTAGTCAGGCACGCTATTCTACCCTTGCATGTAAAATGGCAACCTCCATTTTGACCTCTCACTTCCTCCAAGCATGTTCAGGGGCCAGATGGAATTGTCTCGTCTGCACAATTGGTCCTGGGGCATGCAATGCACTGGATCTGCCACTAACTAAAAATTGGATGTTGGGTGAGTCACTTAGCTTCTCTGGGTTCATCTGTGTTAGGATATCTTGTAAGCCATTTGTCTATACCTTTCTACCAGCAACCTCTACTGTAGACAAGGTGCAAGTATATTTCCTGATTGGACCAATACACAGAATTATGGAAAACATTTTGCACATGTTATAAATATGGCTTATGGACCCCTAAACTATGCAGGCTTGCCTGTCTTCTGACACCTGTGTAAATCAGGAGTCATTCCACAAAAGTCAGTGGAGTTACCTGATCTAAATTAGAGGAGAATTAGGCCCTATATAATTTGCACTGTCCTGGAAAACGTATAGTGATTTTCCTAGTGTAGATATGGTCTTGGGATTTTAATTTCCACCAATGTAAATATGTTTAAAACACACCCATTATGTAGATCTCATTCAACCTAATGTATTAATGCCTCTGTTCTGAGATCCTTTAGCTGAAAGGTACTATAAAGATGCAAAGTATTACTACAATAATTATTATTGTTTCCCTTTCTTAGTGAAATAATACTGAATTTTTGCAAATAGTGTGGTAATCTGTATACTGAATCCTTTAATGATGCCAGAATCCTCAGTTCCCCAAGTCTGATTAAAAAAAAAAAATATATATATATATATACAGGGCCTGATTCTCCTCTCATTTACACCTGGTAAGTCAGATCTATAACATACACAAGAAAAGTATATATACACGGTGCTCTCAATTAGAAAGTACATGGTGTTTTCTGTTCAGTATATGCCTCTCTCATGTGGACAAATGATAAAGCCACCAATATCACTGAACACTCCACTAATGCACAAAAAGGTGAAAGTTCCTATGTTTTATATGTTGTACTATATAGTCCATCCATATTCACTGTACAGGGGTGAAAAACGGCCAGAGGTCACAGTCCTCCTACTTAGCCATAGCTTATGTGCTGATAGCTTATTCAGATTATCTCATTCCTATTTACTTTACCATTCTTAGATAAGGGTGGGAGTCACATGATACAAAGAATCTCACATTCCTATTGAAAACCTCATGTGTGTTTTTTCTTTTCTCCTCAATTTCATGGATTTCCCTTGCACTGCCCCCCCCCCTCTTTATATTAGAATTGAGTTTAAAATAAAAGTTTAGCTGAGCCTATAATTCAGCTGCTCATGTGGGTAACTCATGTGCACTAAGTGCTATAAAAGAAGGTATGTATAGATCTCCCATCAAGTGAGAGAGAAAAATAGGAAAGCTTTATGCGACTGGTATCTTGTTCTGCATGATTAACTCATTAACCATCTCAAACTGTTCTATTATCAAGGGAAAACAACAGGACAAAAGAGAAGATTCAGGTCATGTTACTGTACTTGTAGGAATATGAACTCTGCAGTTATTAGGGTATAAACACATACCTTGCACATTTAAGAGTTTATAAAAAAATGGAAGAATGAAAGAGGCAAAACCAGGTGAGACAAAGTGATGATAAAGCCCCGCTAGGCTAATGTTCATTCAATTTTCTTTTTTAATGGAAAAGAATCCCAAGGTAACAGCCTGGATCCTCTCTGTAGATCTGCATTAGCATGTGTGGAGAAGCATACACATGTCTGCCTTAGTCTATGAAAACACTGTACCTCGTAGAAGAAATAAGGTCCAAATTTCCAGGTGACTTTAACTCAGCCTCTAAATCTGTGCACAGTTTCAGGATGCTGCACTATTGGTGGTGAAATTTTGTACACCTGAGCTTATGCACAAACAAAAGTCAGATTTGCAAATGCGCATTGCCTTCGGGTATGCAAATCGCTGACTGGGTGAGCACATAGCTAACTACTCACTTATCATGTGCATGCGCAAAATGAGAAGCTTGTGCTTGAAAAGTACTTTCATATGCACGCATACCATGGCTCTGTGAATCATTCTTGTTCTGTAGATTGTCCATGAGCAAGTAGTTGTAACTATTCTAAATTCTAGATGCATTGGTTATTTTCAATCAGACACATCAGGCCAGAGTCTCAGCTGGAGTAAATTGGTGTATGGCTGCTATACCAATTTGTCTCAGATGAAGGTCTGGCCATCAGATGATATCGTTCCTGTTCCCTGATTGGACTGGTGCACTCTAGGATGAAAAGTGTATTTTTAAAAAACACATTAGCCTACACGTTTTAACTAACACCTTTTAAATTTCTAGTATAAATAGGACAAGTTGGATTTTGACATGTTTGCTGATCTAGATGTACTCTAGGAGGACCCTTGTTTGGGTGCCAGCTAATATGTTTTAAGCAGAGTGGAGAAACCCCTAGGATAATGTCTTCACTGACAAAAAAGGTGAGTTTTTTAATGTAGCATAACTAACGGATGTTAGCTGTCCCTCTGTACAAACGTAGTGGACACAAGGCTTTTTAATTTTACCGGTAGGTAACCTAAGCTAGGTCAACTGTGGACGAGGGGTGTATTGTTGACCTCACCTATCTACCTTCTGATAAACACTGCAAGTGTCTTGTCTCCACTTTGGATTTTACAGCAAGATAATGATCCTGTGTTAGTTACTGCACTGTGTAAAACCATCTTTGGGGCAGTAATGACAAAAGCTGAGAAGCCCTGATTCAGGAAAGCACATGAGTACATATGTAAGTCCATCACTGTACAGGAAGGCACTTAAGCATGTACTTAACTTTAAGAATGAGCTTCAGTCCCATTGACTTCAAAGCTTAAGTGTTTTCCTAAATTGCAGCCAGTACCAGGTTTCCAGTGTAAATATTCAGGTTCGTTAGTTAAAATTGCTTTCTATCAATATTTTTCTAATATTAAAATTCACTGTTTCTGTAAAGAGAAAACATATTCATTAATGTATTATGGAACGTAAACACAAAATGTGAAATTTGCCAGCCAAATTCCCCCCCCCCCTTTTTTTTTTTTAATTTGCTGCAAACATTTGGAAGTATGCTCCCAGCTCTTTGTTTAAAAGGTGGAATAGTTCTTTCATCTCTGGCCATATCTAGGGCTACACCAAAACAAAAAAAAGACTAACACCTAAACTGACCTACAATAAAGGTAGTAGTTTATCCATTAACAGGTAACTTACAATTTTCAATGAAAATTATGTGACAGTTATTTTCCGCATTTCTGAAAGTGAATTTTCCTCTTTCCTTGCTTTGTATCAATGAAACCTATTTTGGTGATTCATACTACTGGGATATATTAAGTTAAGGACTGCTATGCCAATAACTTGCAAGATTCCTGCTTTGATGTCATGGGAACCCTGCAAATTCTTTTGTACTTGGCAAGGGCAAAAGAATTTGTCTGCCTTTTTTTTAGTATTAGCAGGTTTGGTCTCTCTATTTTATTGGTGCATTTGTGCATGCATGTGCATACACTCGCCTCCGCCTGTGTGTGGGAGAGATGTTTAGAGTTGTTACCCTTCTAGATCAAGGGAACAGAATAAAGCACACTTCAGCCTAGTAGTCTTGAACTGCTTTACAGTTGCAGTATTGACATGGTAGTAAAGTTGACGTTTCTGTGAATCTATAAATTTAGGAATGTGTATAAAAGTGAAATGTTAACCTAATGCTGCCATCCTGTGATCTCTGAAATTTTTGCCTTCTAAAGGGACTTTTAATTTGTAATTATTACTTTATTTGTTCAGTGAAAGAAAGCACAACTTCTGCATTAAGGATATGATAAATCCTTTTATGACAAGCAATCTTAAAAATCTGGGAGGACCATATCTTCGGTAGTGTAAATCAATATAGTCCCAGTGAAGTCAAGGGAGCCACACCGTTTTATACCAGCTGAGGATCTGGGTGTTTATCCAAAGTTTAGTTGGACTATCCAAATCTCAATAGATTTACACTAGAGATGGTTTTGGCACCTTGACTCTGCAAATTGTGTTTGAAAAAATTCACTTGAGCAGACTTTTTAATGAGATTTCTGAGACTTGAAATGTATGGCTGGATTGGATGGATCATGGAAACAGTCTTTTTTCACTGCTCATCCATCGGTGGTCCTGGTCCCAACCAAATTCAGGAAGACCAGAATTGGGCAAAGGTGAAACATTATGAACATGTATTATCATGAGATTAATGTTTCTGTTACGTATTTGCAAAATTTCTGCTCTCTTGGGATGAATCTGCTTGGTCTTTTGTGCCTGTAA
Organism: Emydura macquarii macquarii; assembly: GCF_026122565.2. Classification (NCBI taxonomy): domain Eukaryota; kingdom Metazoa; phylum Chordata; order Testudines; family Chelidae; genus Emydura; species Emydura macquarii. Next base: position 13,060,919 of record NW_027131620.1, read on the forward strand.
TTCATGGCCTGTGGTAAGAAGCAGTGAAATCATGCATCATCTCTAATGCGACCTGAGGAGGCATTCTGCTTCTGGCGGGTACAATGCCTCCTGAAGAGGTGGAAGTGTGCGATCATTGTACCAGCCTTTGACAATGTGCATCAGGAGCTCTCTCTTGTGCAGGACCAATTCCACAGTCTAGTGCAGAGGGAAGTGGTGTAATACGTCCTCTGCAGGGATTGAAGGGGGATGAAAGTTCTTTGGATCTCTACCCCACTTTGCACGCTCATGTAGTATGAGACACAATCAAGCTGATAACATGTAAGAGGCCAACCTCAGCTGCAAATTTTAGACCTGGCTCTGAACATTTCCAAATCTCTGGGTGTCCAGATCCAGGGTTTCACCGTCAGTATATCCCGTTTCCAGAGGATCTTTTGTCCTCATCCTTGTACAGAATACAAGCCTCAACTTACGTTAAGTGCATCAGCAAGCTCCTAGCTAGCTAAGCAGCTTACAAACTGAAGCCCTTTTGAAATTCCTCTGTCTATTGGGATATCTGCATCCATTTCCTATGGCAAGGCACTAAATGCAATTCTGATGTTTGCCCAAAATAAAAATAAACTAGTCCTGATACGTAAGGGGAGAAAGCTGGTAAAATACACATAATTCTGTGATGTTTCTGTTTCCTTAAAAATAGATAATGTCCCATATTTCCATGGTTGCTAACATGATTTAGATCTGGCTCACTGAGTTCTTTTCAATACCCTGTAGATCTAATTGTACACTGTTTCGGACAGGGAACACCAGTGCTTTCCCTTTCTGAGCCACAGAAACGTTCCTGCTGTGTGTGAACTCTCCGCACACACCAGCTCACCAGCAGGGCACAGAGGGGGAACTTCCAGGCTGACTTCCTCCACAACATCGGGAGGGGTGGTGTCCCCATGGGCTTCTCCTGGCTCACCATAGGGGGGGTTCGCCTCTTTAGCATTTGCCTGCTTGCAGCCACACCTGCTCAAGGCTGATAAGTGACTGTGACCGTTCCACTAAACAGTTTTATGAGAAATCCACCTTAACAACTTCCAGTAAAATATTCCAGCAGCCCTCTCTCCCCCGCTTTCCCTTTCCAGACCTCCTCTCCTCTGTTCACTATGCTCAAAAACTAACGCCTGGCCTACTGTGAACTATCCCATCTCTGGTTTTATTCATTTGATATAAACATTTCCTGCAGCTCAGGAACATTATGCCATTTATCAGGGCAGTGAAAGATGTTTATTGCCTAAATATGAAAACGATGATGGGACTAGTACTTACATAAATAGGCTGCCTAATCCCCTCCACGGATATTTCCTGAAGGCAGACCAAGACAGGCCCCTATTTCACTTTAAGATACAGTGTGGGGACCCCTGCTTTTTAATTCTGTGTGGCAATACTACTAATTCTGCAGCATCAAAAGGGTAAGTGCTGTCCTATTGAAGTCCATTTTACAGCAGTTCTTGTATGTACCAAATTGAAGGATGTAAAAGAAAGAGAAAGTTGGGGGGGGAGATCTATAACTGGCATATTAATAAAACTCCAGTTTGTCACTTCAGTAGCACACCCTGAGGCCTTGTCTACACTAGGAAGTTTGGTCGACAGTCTTTGCTTCTCCATGGTTGTTTTCTTAACAGCTGCAGGCGCTCAGCAGGTATGGGGAGTTTCCCCTCAAGGGCACATTTGTAGAGGCACAATAAACAATGTCCGAAACATTATTGTGAGTGCAATAATAGCATTGATGCATTACTGTAAAATACACCTCTTTCTCACTGTCCCCTGGCAAGTGCACAGCTTGACAATCAACCAAGGCATGGTGAGTTGTGCCTGGTGGAAAGGAGCACTCGAGCTGGGGGAATGTATGGTTCTGTATGGTTGTTTGGGGGTATTGAGGCGGGTAGATGGAGACAAAATTTCAAACTGTGGCATGATTTTCCATAGGAGCTGATATCTCACTCCTGAGAGTAAGCAGGAATGCTAGGGTGCATGTCCTCCATGCAAGCAGCTTCAAACTGGGTCACTATGCTGCTCGCCTGTGTGTTGCTTTGGTCTCTGCACAAAGGGGTGCCGATTGGTGTGGGAAAGTTTCCTACAGCTGTGGGGAGAAACAAAGCAGCTCTACCAAGGAATCTTCGGCAGAGGATTTGCCAGGAAAGTTTCTTAGAGATCTCTCTGGAGGATTCCTGTGAATTCTCGGTGTGCATTAACACCCTTCTATGACACACTGCCTAGCTAAACAGGGGAATGGGAAGCACATGCAAACACAGCTACTCTTGCAAAGGACAGCTGTACCTCATGTAACTGAGCAGCATCAACTCAAAAGAATCGATTACCTGAGTTCCCCTCTCCTGCATGACAGAGCTGTAGGGCTGGGACTGCTCAAAACATCCTGGGTCAAGAAGAGGTCCTTGCTCCCCATGTCAGCAAATAACCCAGTCCCCTGCTCCGCATCATCCTTCAATTTGACCTCCTCGTCCATGACTTCTTTGTCGTGGTTGAGTCCAGTATCCGCTGCCCCTGGGCCTCTTGGCAGTGGAGGTGGGGTCGCTGCTGAGGATGGCTTCCAGCTCCTTATAGAAACAGCAGGTCTTTGACTCTGCACCAGATTGATGGTTTGACTCCCTAGCCTTTTGGTACCCCTGCCGTAGCTCCTTGATTTTCACACAACACTGCAGTGTGTCCCATTCATAGCTCTTCACTATTAAACAAGAAATTTGACAATATGTATTGAAGTTCCTTCGGCTGGAGTGGAGCTGGGACAGCACAGCCTCCTCTCCCCAAATGCTGATCAGATCCAGAAGCTCTGGTGTGCTCCAAGTGGGAGAGCGTATGGTGCCATGGTCAACTGGGAAGATGCGATGTGAGCTCTTCATGCTGACTAAGCAGGAAGTGGAATTTCAAAAATTCCTGGGACTTTAAAGGGGGCGGGGTGGATGGTTGCAGGGCAGTGGAGTTCAAACTGATGGCCAGAGTGGTCAGGATGGGCATTGTGGGACACTTCCTGGAGGCCGTTTACCATGACATAACCAAGCACGGTATCTACACTGATGTTTTGTCACTAAAAGTTTGGCACAAAAATCTCAATGCCTCACCTCGAGGTGGTTTTATTTTGTCACAAAATCAGGGGAGTTGGGTCGGCGTGGGAGGGGCGAGGGGAATTACAGTGTGCACACCACCACTGTTTTGGTGCAAAAAGCTGACTTTTGTTGACAGAAGTCTCTAGTGTAGATCAGGCCTGAGTGTAATAACTAAGCTTCCTTTCTATGCCCCCTATGAGTTCCTTTTTATTGACAGATGCCATTTGTTCATTTATGACGTGATAATAAAAACCTTCAGTGTTAGTGAATGTTGTTCTTTTCCTCTCCTGACATAGGGGCACCAAATGGTTTGTACTGCACGCAGCAGGGATTTTTCATTAAAGATCATCACATGAAAATGACCCATATCTGAAAACTATTTAATAGGAAAAGCACTGATACTAAATAATTAGTCTAGACACAAAGATTCTATAGATGGGGTAGCTGTCACAATACTTGTTTGCTTTGATGCAACTTAGATACACATTTACACGTGCACACTGAACTAATTTTTTGTTTTGTTTCATGTGCATAGCATTGTTCACATTTAAAAAGCACAGATTCATAGTAAGAACAATCATATTATGGTGTCAATTTTCAGTGCTTTTTATTCCCCCCCTTTAAGCAGTTCAGAAGCATTTTCTCTGGTTTATTTATATATCTTTAAATCCCTGGCTTCTAAATGTTTCCCTGAACTTCAAAATTAAAAAAAAAAAAAAATTGGATTTTTTTTATGGCACCCACTTCATAGCTAGGCCCCCGTTCAGGAAAGTGCTTAATCAATCTGCTTAACTTTAAGCACATGCTTAAGTCCCATTGACTTCCACTGCATACTTAAGTGCTATCCTGAACTGGGGCCTGAGACAGCTAATTAAGTAGCCTTATTTTCAGTGGTTCTGAGCATCAATTCCAATCAACTAAACATGAATATAGGTGCATAACTATAGGTGCCCAAATTTGAAAATGATGGCCATTGTGATAGAAGTTTACAGTGTTTTGACCAGAATATAACCATCTACCAAATAATTTAAAATATCTACTAGATAGACTATGTCCAAAATGAGCATCATTTGGACAGGAGACATTTATTTTACACTGGGAGAATACTGTCCCTATTCTAGATAGGATTAAACACAGTGCTGATGGCTACTACATTAAAGTTTATAATACTTATTCATAAAGAAACAAACAAAAAGTGATTAAACAGTTACTAAACCAAAAAGTACTCAGCCAAACTGGAACAGAACCATGTACCAGACTCCTAAGTACTAACAGATCACTTACTGTGCCCTTACGGCAAATTCTAGGAACACATCACAACCTTCCGCAATACTTCAGTATAGAAATGTTACTGTGATTTTTTTAATCTGCTATATATTTGGTAGGATATTATCTGTAAGAGGTATGTTTACTAACCACAAGAAAGGTAATAATAATTGCTGTCATCCTCCTGGGATCAGTTGGGAAAGCGTTTTATCACTAGCATTATCACTTGTTGCCAAACAAGTACGGAGATGTTAGCCTGGAGGATGAAATAGTTTAATCATGGGGAAACGATTTGCAGTGCGCAGATCTCAGCTGGTTCCCCTTTCATCTTCTCTCAGTTACTAAGCGACTTCTGAAAATCTGTTTTGTAGCTGTAATAAAATTCATTCTATGATCTCTCTCACACCCCAAATGGTTTGCCTAATTCAGAAGTGTTACAATCATCTGGAAAAAAGAGAATTCATAAAATTTACCCCCCAAAAATGACATATACCTAATACTTGTCTCCTGAAAAGAAAAACAACAAATTAACAGTGACTCCTTCCTTCTGTTTTTAGAATGAATACAATAAATCTGGTCACAGAAATAAATCAGACTCATTAAATGTGTCCCTGCCAATCTCAAGATTCAGTATCTATGAAATCTGATAGAACATTTTTTTCTGAGTATTTATCCACACACATGCATACCTTAAGGAAATAAAAATGATGGTACCAATGAGTACTCTGAATTTTTTGATAGATTCCACCGATGGACACAATTAATATAGTCACATGCTCACCACACTAAGCGATATCTCTACTGAGAAAGTCAGTTTTAGATTCCATTATGTTGAAAGTCCCAAAGTGAAATCCTGGCCCCACTGAAGTCCAGGGGCATTTTACCATTTATTTCAGTGAAACCAGGATTTCACTCTTAGAGGTACAGGTACAAATTCTATGCCTTGGTCACAAAGAGCTAATGATAATAAAAAGTAAAAATAATAATTTAATAAATACTTGGCACTCATATAAACCCCAATCTGGTAAAAGCATTTAACCAATGAGACTACCCATATGCCTAACGTTAAGATTTTGCTTACGTATGTTACTAGATGGAGGCCATAGCCCCCTTCATCCAAGGACTTCACTGTGCATCACAAAATACTAAATACAGTAGTTAGAACCTGCTATATTTGAAATGAATGGCAAACATCCCATTGCCTCCAGTGCAAGTACAGCAGGTCATTCAACCTCACAACATATGTCTAACCACAGCTGGAACTGTACCCATTTAACATAGGGGTATACTGGGGCTCAGGAACTTTCAGTGACTCAACAAGACAGTGAAGGAGCTGGCAACAACTTCCGGACACAGTTGTCTGCTAATATCTACACATGCTACCTACCCCATATCCTCTCTTTCACTTGTATTTATAAAGCCAAAGCAAGGGATCAAATACAATGAACATTTTGACATTTTCAATGCTGGGAAAAGTGTTTGCACAACAAAAGCTCATGTTATAAGTGGGCAAACATAACGTTTTTTTTCACAAACACTTAATTGAACTTTAAATTAATGAACCTCAGCCTTGCTCAATGCCTTGTTATATTCGCTTTCCATAATCAAAAGATGATCAAATGGTTTTACCAGCATGTTCACAGAAAACAAAACAAACAAATTTCAAAGACAAACGTGTGAGTATTCTCAGAAACCAAACGCTGAATTTTTACATGCAAATATTTGCATGGCTAGTGCCTGTGCTGATATCCAATCAGAGCGCAGAAACTGTACCATATAATTCAGATAACCAATAGTTTCTAAACAACACAGCATGAATTTTTAAATCAAGGTTCAACCACAACGAAAAGTTTGCAGTCAATAGAGTTTTAAATGGGAGAGAAAACCATTACATTTGAATAATGGATAAATATAAGAAAATTATGATGGGCTTATGGATATTCTATCAATTGATAGATTCTTTTTTTTTTTTGCTCGTTTTAATTTGTTTTGTAATAACTTTACTGAAGGCAACCAGAATACATGTTATTAACACACTTTTAAAGACTTCTATGATGTAAAACTAAATTCTGGACAGATTCTGATACTCTTGCTTGCACTGAGTAGCTCCTTGCTCTGCAAGTGGTGTCATTGATTTCAAAGTATCTGGCCCCCTATGAATTGCTAGCTTGTCTTTAAACCAGAGTTGATAATTAATCTTTCATATTTCTATGAAAGCTCATCAACATAGTGTATTTAGAAATGTGTCTGAGTGACAAAGTTCAGAATCAAAACTTCTCTGAAGGTCACATGGTTTCAGATGAAGGGTCCTGGTTCAAGCCTAGCTGTGGGTTTAGTAAAAAGCTTAGATTAGTTACAATACATAGTATTTGAGTGTCTTGGCTCCCTGAAAAGAAGGTTGTGGATTCATCATTGACTATTGGAAGCTGACAGTTGTAACTTAGGCCATTCAATAGATAATTTTCCTTAGACACATTCAAAGTATTGGATTTAATCTATAAATTTGATGTCACAAAGTATTAATAACCTCTGTATAGGTAACATACAAGCAAACAAACATACCTCTTTGTGTGAGTGTAAATTTGCTAACATTTAATGTTTTTTAACTCAATTAGAAGAGCTTATTAACGTCTAACATACTGATACTGAATGTGTCTGTTACTTGGATGGTATATTCCACTAGTGATGAATGAAAACCAGTGTATCTATGATGCATCTGTTAAAACCCTTTAGACAACAAGGCATCTGTATACAAGCAATGGGTTGGTTACTGCAATAAGCGTTTTAATGTTTTTCATATTACCTTATCTCTTCCTTTTGCACAGAAATGACTATTGCTGAACAGCAGATAACATCTTCCTCTGAGTGCAAAGTGCTGGGGTGAATTCAGAAAGGTTGTTGAAATGCTTTGTTTCATTTGCCTCGCTCCCTCACTCTTCTTGGGCTCAATTGCTTGCCAACGTACTGTAGGCCGTTATTGTGGTCATGCAGTAACGAAAAAGATCTAGTGCTAGGTTCACCTTGATAAAGTAACTGATGGAGCCTATCTGCCAAATCACAGATATGTTGGTGCACGTAGGACTAATCAAGAAAGAAAAGCAAAGAGAGATATCTGATTCTTACCAGCAAAAGCAAGGAAATTCAGCTAGGTCAGGCTGTCTCTCCATCCTTAATATGTGGTGCTGTGCCTATGGGTTACATCGGTCTCTGAAGAGTGATTTATTATTTTCTTTATGTACAGGACTTTGACACACAACACTCCTATAACTCAGAAAACACTTGCATTTGTCGAGTTACATTAGTTTCTCTGAGGGCCAAGGCCCTGATTCAGCAATGCACTTAAGCACACATGTAACTTTAAATATGTATGTGATGCCATGGAATTTGGAACCCTCGTCTTGCTCCCTGGGAACTGCCATGGTTGTGAAGTAAGTATACATGCATGGGACTGAAGTCAGTGGAATAGCCTGCATGTAAATGAAGGCAGAATTTAGGCACCGACATAAGTTACGCTAGTGGCAACTTGTGACTACTGTGATTCTAAGACCACCAGGGTTACTAACTTATGAAACAAGTCTGTCCTGCTGTTCCCTTGTCCTCCGATCCTCAGCCCCCAGTTTGTCTATTCATTTCCCTTTTGTATATTTTTGAAATCCTACATTGTGCATTTTCTGGGGCAATGATTGGCTTTGTGTAATTTGTTTCTACTGTGCTCAGTACAATGTGTTCCTGATCCTTGATTATAACCATTAGGATCTACAATAAGAAGAAGAACAGTTTTGTTTTCAGGGGGCCTAAAAGAGACAATCACAAAATATGCATGTGAGCAATTATCCTTTTTGATGTACAAGCCCAGTTCTGCACATGTGTAATTCTCTGTTTCCACATACTGTAATATGGTGGTGCAATTTAGACCTGGTTCTTTGAAGTTTTGCATAGACCTTAGTAATTTTTTAAAATCTATTATTAAAATAGAAATGATTCCTAGCCTTTTCTGATGATACCAGAACCAGGGCCCCCACATGGCAGGAGGGGAAAGGGTACACTTTACAGGGGCTCAGAGGCCATGGGGAGCCCAGCCCAGGCTGCAACCCCCATTACCATGAGGAAAAAAATGTTCATGGCTCATGAGATTGTATATATGGGATGAGGATTGTGGTATATGTGTGGGATGGGGGGTGCGTGTTACAAGTATATACTGGGCCTGAAAAAATTATGCTTGGGCCCTGACCAGAACTAATAGTTAGTGCAGGTCCATATGGTCATCCTTGTATTAAGGCAACCATTACCATTCATGTATTGTCTTGCTATGGGATTGATGTCAGTGGGGCTCTGCTGGCATGCACTAGCACGATGGGGCCTATAATAGACTCTTCAACTTCCAACAACATCCAGTCTATCAGACACAACGTATCCCTACATCCTTTAAATTAATTGCAGCATACCATTCTTCACAGAGGGAACCACATGGCTCTGGAGCCTGGTAATTAAGTCTCTAGTTTAGAGTGAAAGGAGGGTCCAGTGGTGAGGGTGTTAGCCTAGGACCTAGAAGTTCCCTGCTCAGTCACAGACTTCCAATGTAACTTTGGGCAAATGACAATCTCTCTGTCCCTCCGTTTCCCACCTGTAAAATAGGGATAATAGCACTTTACCTCACAGGGGCATTGTCAGGATAAATACACTAAAGATTGTAGTGTATGAGATGCTCAGACACTATCGAAATTGGAATGATATAAATTCCATACATAGATCAAGTGATCAAGAATACTGGCATGAGTACGTCTGTCTAAAAGGTGCTGCTGTTTCATACTTGATGGGTTTGAATTGCTTCATATGAGATGAATAGGAAGGGTCTCAGACCAGTTTCTGTGGCTTCAGCTCATTTGGTGTGGAGACTGACCTTATTCCCTAACTCCTAGATGTGGTCCTCAGATGGTCAGGCACAGTGGCAGAGGCTCTGTGTGAGAGAGAGAGGGAGCGTGATAGAGAGCTGTAAACTTGCATTGCCACAAGTCCCTGAATTTTTATTAATAATACCTAGTCACAACTTCAGCCCTCTAGTGAGGCTTCCAAATTGGTTCCTTCCCCGGTGCTAGGTTCACCCAAAAAAATCTAACAGTTTTATTGTTTTTGTTTATCTTTAGTTAATTGAGTGGGAGTTTTTTGCTACTATTTTCTTGTGATATTTGAAACAGTGAAGTGGCAGAAAGTAGCAGTCTGAACTAACTTAATGGGACTTTGTTTTTAAAATTAAACTTTGTATCTATTACAAAAATAAAACAAAAGGATCTGATTTTGGCAGTTCTAGAATGAAAATGTAATAAATCAATTTTATCTATTTAATAGAAAACAGTTTACATGCCAAGTTCCAGTTTGATGCAATGGATCTATAGTCCCATGGAAAGCTTTGTTCATAATGCAATGACAGTTGACTCTTAACTGTAACGTGATGTTATATCATATATCGTGTAGTATCAGTATATTCAGAACAACTTGGAACACACACAGCAATCCACCTGTACAGCAGTAGAATCTTTCTATGCTCTAGGTTACAAATACCACAGTCAGCATTAGGAGTACTTGAATCAAGCAGCTACATGATGCCCCAAGGTGGAAGCTCATTCAGCTCCCCAAGAGAAAAGTCAATCACTTCTTGTTTCTGCACTCCCAAAAGTACTGTAGCAGTTCTAATACTGTCTAAATGCATGAGATCTTAACCACATAGCAGCAGAGTTCCAGGGGCCTGTCATATGGTTAGTGAAAATCCCTGATGAGGCCTCTACCATTTTTGACTCCACTGATACACTGTTGCGGGGGGATTCAGAATTTCTTTGGTCAGCACTGGGAAGCATATGAACAGATTTTCAGAGTTGCTCATTCATGCATCTGATTTGCACATGCAATCATCAAGGCTGAGGCGCTCTTACTGAAGTTAGTGGATGCTTTGTCTGAATAAGAGCTGAGTAAAATAAGAGGGCAGATTTCCAGTGTTTTACATGCACCTGTTTTACATCTGAACATAGCCTGATTTGCTGTATGTGCGTGGTTATATATGCAGGAGAACCAGAGTTGTGCAAGTGCATGGAGTTAGTGTGTATACAAGCTGAGGTTGTTAAAAATGTATGAACACTTATGAAAATGTAGACTTTGAGTAGGGACTTGAAAATTTTACCCTATAAGTAAAGGATATTCATGCCTTTGCTTAAAATTCCAGTGAAAGCAAAGGATTGTTTTTCTTGTTTAATGTTGGAGAATTAACATAACAACATTGTATTAATGCATGAGAGCTAGGACATGAACCTGACCATAAACAGAATGTGAAGCTAACCAATCTAATATCCAGGCTAGATCCTGTTCCTTGCTACATTGTGTTCTGGAGAAAGCAAAAGAAATAATTTCCCCTTATGTTAGCTGCCATGCCATGCACCACAGACACTGCCTGCTTCTTCGGGGATGTACCCAGCCTTCCAAGCTGGCTAATGTGTATGCTATGTGAGTGAGCCAGCCAGAGATGCACACTGGACTATTCCTTTGAGAAGTGCGTGAGCAGCATGCTGCAGCTGTTCCACTTGAACTGTCCTGCCTTACACCCACTCCTGTACTTGACACATGGCCAGCATCCCCACCACTAGTGTAATAGGATTTCAGCTTCCTTGTCCAAGATGAGTCAGACAAAGAGCAACAATGACAAAAAGTGCATGAGACTTTTACATTTCTTCTGGTTTTCATGATCTAAGGCAGACTTGCAAAAATTGCTATACAAAAATTCATCAGCCAAGCATAATTTCTACTCAGCTGTGAGGTTGGGAATGAAAAGTTCATTGTATTTTACTCAAAAAAAAAAAATTAATTTCAATAGGAGTGAGGTGCCTAACATGCTTAGGTGCTTTTGAAAACCCTACGAGGTGCCTATCTGCATCTTTAAAGGTCTAAATACATTTGTAAATCTGGCCCTAAATCATTTCTGAAAATGGAATTTAGGAACCTAAATCACTAGGGTATGCCTGAAACTTATAGCCAATGTGCTTGTTCACTATTTGTACTGTGGTAGTACCTAGAAGCCCATTCAAGGACCAGGATCCCATTGTGCTAGGAGCTGTACTTTTATTCATTGAGCTGGTTGGGGAAATGGTGAGAAATACCCATAGATATTTTATTTTGAAATTTTTCATTAAGTTTTCAAAACATTTTGACCAGCTCTAGTTATTAACAATTCAGATTAGACCATGTTTAATATAAACTGTCATCTTTCCAGTATTCCATCAGGCTTCCCCTTTCACATACCCACCCTCCACAACATGAATTTAAATACTGTGTAATGTGTTTATTATCTAAACAGCTCATAAAAAACATGGCTGATCTATTTCTGCTTATTGGGCATGTAATCATTTGAATAAAATAACCATAGAAATCACAATAGTTAAGTCACTAGCTATATTTAAAGCTGACCTCAAATCTTTCCTGTAGCAGAAATACCACTCTGATCACTTCTAAAGCTTTAGAGACCTCAACCTACAGTGTTTTCCATTTTTACCACTATGTGCTGTTATCTTATGTCATGGTATTTCTCCTTATGTACATTTTATTTATATCTTGTTGCTAAGATAAGCACTCTTGTTTTTGAAAGTCAGGGCTATGTTATCAGCTAGCTGAAATCAGACCAGTTGAGCTACATCTGATTATAAAAATCTTAAATAAATCAATAATGATTTACCTAATGAAATGCACAATTTTTCTTTATGTTTTCATGCCTCCTAAGATGTGTCACATATTAAAATCTACAGTTGAGCCAACCTTTCTTTCCCTTGCCCTCTTCCCCCCACATATGTGGTTCTAATTCTCCCCTCAAGGCACCTATGGGAGGTCTGGAGAAATCTTAAGAGTTTCTAAAGAATTTTAATATGTTTTCTATTGCATTTTTATTTTTAAATAAAACTTTTGATGCTCTTTTCTTTGAGTGAAGAAAGTAAAACTGATCGTTAAATACTTTTTGTGTCTGAAATTTCCCATTTTATAATAAGAACCTTAATAATATTCAGTGATCTTTTGCAGCATTCGGCACCTTACAAATGTTTTGAGCAACACTGAACTTTGATTCTTTTGAGATTCCTTTGTTAGTAAGGGGCTGCTATCTAATGGCCCAATCCAGCAGCTATTATTCAGTGACTGGGAGTTTTGCTTGACTAAGGTGTCTGCTACAATATTAAGACCTCATCTTGCAAACTTGTCCTACCGGTTTATAATATTTACTACTGTGAGTAGTCCCATTGTAATCAATGCAGATGCTTACTACTGGGTGCAGAGCTTTCTAGCATGGGTAATCCTATTGATTACAAGAGTAAGCGTTTGTAAATTCAAGCCTTCAAGTCTCAAGCACACAAGAAAGTTAAAAGCAGCAAGTGCTTTTAAATATATGACAAACTTTTAGGAGAGATTAACATGTATTAAGTTATTGGTTTAGTTTCACTTCCGCATTTCATCCACACCTGAAAAGTTAGCTAGTCCAGATTTCAGATAAATACAATGAAATTTGATCACTAGAACTAACAGAGATGGTTAGCTGGCTGATTTGCTCCATCCCCCTATTGTCAGCTCAGAATTCTTCCCCCTCCCTCCCTTCCCCCCCCCCCCCCCCCGATCTTCCTTGGGTTTGGGAAACAGCAGTGGACTTGTGGGAAGATTTTTGCTGAGTTACACTACAAGATTTTCTGAAATGGTATGCCCAAATGACTGCAGGCTGAACTAATCACAGGACCCAAAGGGGGAAACTGATATTGGGAACATGTCAGTTTCACTGTCTACTATGTGATCAGTTTGAGAAAAAAGGAGCCTCGCTGACAACGGGCAGATTAATAATAATATTTTTAAACATCTCTGATGATTCCTAAACTATGTTACTGAGTTTGAATTATGCAAATGTGTGTATGATCACAGCCCGAGTTTTCACAGATAAGTGGTGTCATTTTCATTAAGATTTTTAACATGCCAGCTGGCAGAATTCATTTATTCAAAGATGTGTCTGTCTATCACTGTAGTATTTAGCTGGAATAAGAATGTATAAAACAGACATTTGATTTATCTCCCTGCAATCATCTGTTTTTACCCTCCTAGTTATTCAGGTTGCGCTTTCAAACTCATACAACTCGAAGGCAAAGTGAGACAAAAAGACAGTCCCTGCCCCAAATTGCCTACAGTCTAAATGTAAGGCAAGAGCCAACAGACAGATACAAGAAGCAAGACAAAAACTGACTTCAGCATGAGACACATGCATGTAGGGGCTGCAGGATTAGCCTGATTTTACAGTGAAATCAGTAGCCGTTTATTGTTAGGGTTTAACTGGACTCATAAAATGCTTCTCGGCCTTCAGTGGCTAATAGTATCTGTGACATGATGGTGAAGGAACCAGTCTTACAGCCCCTACTCACTTGAATATTTCCACTGCTAGATTGGGCCTTGCGTATTTGTTGTGGCACTTTATAATATAGGAATTTAGATTTGCCATTCTGCATCAGATCCCTGGGCCATCAAGTTTGGGACCTTGCCAATACCCTTCACTTCAGAGGAATGTCAAGTGTGTAATACAGTATACGCTCATTAGTAGCAACGTGCCTTTTGCTATGTTGCTCCTAAGCAGCTGTTGCTGTTACGGGGAGTGCTGACAATTCATAGTAGGGAAAGTGTTCCCAGGGGAAATATTGCTAATAAGCAGCAGTTGCTCTGACAAGGTGTCGCTGCACACAAGCGTCTACTGTATTATACATAAGAGGGCAGGGGAAGTCCTCTAGTCTTTACTAAGCTGTGTAAGATTTCTACGCTGAGTAAGTAAATGTTGGTCTAGGTATTATTATTACTATGTATGTTAGATTTTTCCTTTATTTAACCTGTCCTCAAAGTGCATGTGCCTTGTCCAGAGAGAGAGGTATTTCTTTCCCCCTACTAGTACATACATAGTTAAAACTTAAGGGCAAATGTTCCATAAAACCTTGCCCAACCCTTTGTGAATTCCCTGCATAACTCACACATGCATCCTCTAACTTTAGCTAGTCCCTGCTCCGAAGTTGTAATTTGCCCTCCAGTCTTTTTTGCCTTTTTACAATCTTCGAGGTGGCAATTAGCTCAAGAGATGCACTTAGAGCTTTGCCTCCAATGACAGATCCCTCCATTTCAAGTTATGCGCTGCGCTGTCCTATGCTAATTTGTGTTTCTTTTTGCATGAAACATTGATCTGAATTCTTCACTCTTTCCCTCGTTATCTGAGTCTGTCCCATGCTTTACACTCATGGGTGGGGTGATCTGGAGGCTTTATCTCTTGCCAATGCATATGGTAGTGCCTGTAGGGAGAAGCACTGAAGAAAAAGGAAAAATAAGATGACCAATACCGACCATTTCTATAGTACTTTCCATCCATAGACCTCAAAGTTATTTACAAAGATGAGTAGCCACTGTTAGCCCCGTTTTACAGCTAGCACAGAGTGGAACGGCACGGCCAGAGAACCAGGAAAAAGCAGGGGCCAGAGTTAGAGTGGAGGCACAGAGGTCCTGAGGATGGTTTAGGGGCAATCCTGCCCACTTTTCCTTGAGGGGGGGCAAGCCCCATCCCAAATGGCTGATATGGGCGCGACCACTGTGAGAAGATTATTTTGAAGTTTCTCTCTCCTATATGTCTGTTAATGGCTTCGTTTTTAACATGGTTGTTAAATCTCTTTAAATCAATTGTATTTGGATTACGAATCTCACCACTTCCAGAACTTAAACTAAATTTTTTCTGCTTAGTTCAGTCAGTTCTTCCCACACCCACACAAACACCCACTTTCTCATACATACATGCAAGTCAACTTTAAATATTTGGAAGGCGCTCAGATGTTACAGTGATGGGGTTTATCTAGATAGTTACCTAGAATGATGGATTAGACGAATGATGATGTTACCATGAGATAAAACCCTTCAGTGTTCAATATTCTGAAACATTCGGTGGAAAGAACATCAGAAGATATTCCTGAATATTTAAAAGATGCTAAAATATTTCTTTCTTCACCCCAGCAATATGGTGCTTGGTTCATCTTCATTTTATCCTTCACCCCCCCCCAAACACATCAAATTTATGCCGTTGTATATTAAGGATCCCACTTGTAAAGTTAAAGTAGCTCATAAAAGTGTTATGTGAAAAGTCAAAACTTACATGAGAACTGTTACATTTTCTTTGTGTGGCCATAATGAGGTTATTTATGGTAGATGGAGGCAGTGTTGTAGGAAAGATTAAAGGTTTTCATAATAAAGGAAAGCAAGAGCTCAGGAACTGGGTGCCTCTTAACAGCAATGGCTCTCAAGACAGGATAAATCACCCAAGCAACCATTAAAACTTCAAGAAGATTGCTTGTAAACCTCCAAGCAATGCCAATAAAGCATATTCCTTGCCATATAGCAGCCCATATGGTGGGGCTCAGCAGTTTTTCAAAACTAAGGGCTGTTCACAGTTTAACATTACTGTCTTTTCTTTCTAAGGCGAAGTGCCAATGAACCACTGTCAGATCAATGCAATCTTTCAATTTGGGGTGAGATGGCGTATGGGGGGAGGTACCAGGGAAAGCAGACTGCAGTTTTATGTAAAAAGTTAACTTCTCAGGAGATGGTGCTCTGAAGGGAATGGAAATGTTCTAGGATTCCCATGTTCCAAGAATCAGCCCTATTTCCCATTAGGGCAGCTCTTGCAGATCTCCAACCAGGAAGAACATTATAGACACATTTTTACTGGCTAACAGGAAGTTAGGAAAATATTTCAAGACCCCTCTGGGCTCTAGTTCATTTGCATTTTAAAAAGTCAAGTCTGATTGGCTATGACTTCCCATCCCTTTCACTCCAAAAGACCAAGGCAGTGAAAACTGCAATAAATCACAATTTAGGCTTAAATGTGGCATAACCTGTTATAAAGCAATTGGGTGGAACAAAGCCTGAAGTCCTTCCTCAGATTTTACTCAGGTAAAAATCTCAGGGCCAAAGCCTGTGCCTTTATTCCATTCTTATTCAGTCCTCACTCAAGCAAATTTTAAAATTGGCCTTCAAGATTTGGCCCTGGGAGTTTTGCCTGAGTAAGTAGTATGCCAACTAAGGATCTGGCCTAAAATTCTCTGTCGTAGATAATGGGGCAGGTTCTGGGGTCCTTCCTCAGTTTTTTTTCAGTCCTTACTCAGGCAAAACTTCCAAGGTCAAATTTTCATACATTAGTTTTATAATATCATCTACCCGGTGGAGACAAATCTGCAAATGGTCCTAGTTATAAA
The DNA here is from genome assembly GCF_026122565.2 of Emydura macquarii macquarii. Taxonomy (NCBI): domain Eukaryota; kingdom Metazoa; phylum Chordata; order Testudines; family Chelidae; genus Emydura; species Emydura macquarii. The sequence goes on from NW_027131620.1 coordinate 13,077,549, forward strand.
GACAGTTATCTCTTTGGGGTAGTGGCTGTCTCTTTTTCTTATATTTGTGCAATACCTAGCACAATGGGGTCCTGATCCCTGTTTCAGGGGTGTAGATACTAGTCAAATAATAATGATAATAAACATGAATAACACCTATAGATGTAACTCTAAAATAAAATAAACACTCAGCTTTCAGGAAGTGTTTTGCCAGATGAGGTCATCGTTTTATGGAGTGAATTCCTCCATTAGAAGGCCTAATTCTCCTCACACCGATGCTAGTATTAAACACTAGTGTAAATCCTTTGGGCTACAACTTCAGCTGGTGTTGACCAACGTAATCCTAGTGACTTTAACAGAGTTGCTCTTGAGCTGCACTGAAGTAATGGACTGAATCAACACCTTTGAGGGCAACCCTTTGAAGACTTCAGTGCCCTAAGTGTGAGGAGAGTCAGGCCCAAAGTGCCTGTGCATGTTATAAAACACAATTGAGTATGGACTCAGATACAGCCCCTAGATACCACAGTGACAGGTGCTATAGAAAATAGTGAAGGCCTAGCTTTTGGAGGTAATGGACACCCACAACTCCCAGTGAAGTCAATTAGAGAGACCAAGTGGGTGAGGTAATATATTTTACAGGATCAAAGATATTACCTCACCCACCTAGTCTCTCTACTATCCTGGGCCAAGCAACACACTGCATACCAGGATGTCAGCGGAAGTTTCAGATGCTCAGCACCTCTGAAAATTGGGACCTAAGAAGGTGGGTAGATAGGCAGATATAGACAGAATTATGCCTCTCCAAAGGTGAGCCTTACTGAGGAGAGGGAGAAAGTATCAATGCCTGGAGACATTATGCCTCAGCAAGTGCTTCCCTCATTGTAGGCATCCCAGCTCAGAAGTGCCCCCGCAGATGCTACTCTGCAAGGCAGGCAGGCTAGCCAGCCCCTTTCCTCTGCACACTGGAATGCTGGGATATAGATCATACCTACTCCGTGTGGCTGTGTCTATAGTGAACTTTATCCTGAGAATGTGCTGCTTCCCCTGCAGCTCCACCAATGGTAGCAAAGGCGAGAGCGCTGATGTAGACTAACCACTAACATTTTATCCCACTTATTGCCTAACTCTTAGCAGCAGCTACTCTCTAATGGTATTTCTGCCATGGCTTCCACTGATATAGTGGGAAACTTTAGCCAAAGCCTTCGCATAGACAAGGATTGTCTGGATGCAGTGGGTTTGTAAATGGCTTTTTATGCCCTTTCACTATCAGTATGCCGTTCCAGGGGCAGCCATCATATATCTCCCCCCCCCCCCCCATATATTATTAAAACGTGTGATCAGCACAAGTTCCATTGAGAGAGTCAGTCACAGAACAGGATTTAAATGGAGAAAAGTTATGGGTAATAGGAAATTAAGCAAAGAGTGATGAAAACATTACATGACTGCAATGGTATTTCCCTTCTGCTTTTTTCACAAATCTATCTACCCCCAGCACAATATTTGATTTTTAAATGACGTGCCCTTTTGAGGTAACCATCTCATTAGCAGACCGATACCATTCAGCAATCCATCCAGGAATGCCCCTGAGATTTCACGTTAACATGGAAATCTTAACAAGGACACAGAAGATAACTGCACTAGTGCATTTCCATTTTATGGCATCTTTTTATATTCTGTAGTAGGCTTTTCTGAATAAAAATGAGACAGCCTTTTAAGAGTCCTTTTTATTATTTGCATTTGGCAAAAACAACCTTAATGAGCTGTTAAGAGTCATCCCTCCTGTCCCATTGTTGGAGATTCATGGGAGCCTGTAAAGTGTTGAAAAGCCAAAAGACAATTTATGATCCCTGATGCTATCCCTTCCTGAGACAATTCTTCAGAAAGGAAGATATTTGGGGGCTAGGAAGTCCCACTATTTAAATGCATGAGTAACTTTTACTGGAGTCCAAACTGTGGAATTTGTTAATTTCATTTTGGAGCTGTTAACACTGTCTGTATTTAGCTTGACGTATTGCAGAAAAGCATGTGTGTCACATTGATTCAAGTGTGCAAATCCATTAGAAAACAGGAAAGATGATTCAGTTAAAATTCACCTTTTATTTTCAGTAATGAATATATTACATGTTACTGCAAGTAGGAATTCATTGGCTTATAAACATTTTGATTTTGATTAGAATGGCAATGGTGTTTGCTATCCAGAGGATGTGAACCCTTTGTCATCAGTCATATTAATTTGGTGGACATAGCTCTATAATGTGTAATGAAGTAACAATTCACTGGCTTTTGGGTCAGCAGGGAAGATTGTTCAACCCAGTGGGGAAATTTTAAACTGAAGGGAGTTTCACAAGCTTAACTCAATAGGCACATGTATGGCACTTTGCATTCTTTTTTCTTTGAAAATGGACTGTAGACGAGGAGACGTTTGAGGTGTTTGTTGTTGACGGGAGGTGCTGAAAAGACGATCAAATATTTGTGACAAAGGCAAAGACCTTGGATTTTATCATTGACACATCAGAAGGGAAAAGCAAATAGTGTATTAATTTTGTTGTCTGTTACTGAAAATGACAACTTTCCCCAGTCTCATGTGTATTGATCTCCATCAGCCCTTACCAGATTAAATACTGTAAATGAATGAAGGCTCTGCTTCTCTATTTGACAGTAATTAAATTATATTGTCACTGTCTCACCCAATGAGTTTCTAAGCAGTTGAAATCTTTCCTGTTTTGATTGGGCTGCATTAATGTTGAGTATAAAAACAATTAAAGTATGTAAGACAAAAATAAGGTTAGAAATGATATTTCAACACAAAGATTTTTCTCAGCCTCAATAAATATATCTAAATAACAGGAAACAAACGATTATCATCTACTAATTTTATCTGTGGGTTTCGGGAGTGTGGGTTAAGTGTATTACATTTCTAGCTAGCTAACTAGCTCATGCTCATTACCATGGTATTTGAGCATAACTTAGATATACTCCTTTCTCCTTGTATTTGGGAGCAAAGTGTGGAAGGGAACTCGGAGGCTGGAAAAAAAGATATTTAAATATTTAATAAGTTCTTCATGGCAAAACTTGATCTACTGACTAGCAATAAAACACAAGGTACTTCCATATAGGAATGAGGTATGATAATAAACATATCTCTGCTCTGATGGTGCAGCAATTCCGAGGTATTTCTATACCATCTTATAGACACGTCCTTTTTTTAAAAAAAATCAGCTTAAAGCTACTCACAGATGACTTGGGGCCTGATCCAAGGCCCAGAGAACTCAATGAAAAGACCCTCATTAACTCCAAAGCCCACTGACTCAGAACGTGATTGTGCTCTTGTGGGCACAATTGCATATTGGAAGTGATGGGAAGTTTCATCGCTCCAACAGGGTGCAGTATAGTACCCCCTGTATGGTTGTCCAGCTGTGCTAATTCATGCACGGATGGGTGAAGTCAAGGCCCCAGCTCCTCCCTGTTCCCTTTGAGGGGATGTAAACCCCCAAGGGAGTAAGGAAGCAGCTCACGAAAGGATAGTGACTGGAATACTGTCTGGCCTTCATGTGCACCGGCAAAAGGGCCAACCAGAGCTTTGCCCCCAGTCTTCACAGTCTATTATTATACGTTTTGCTTTTGATCTATCTTTACCAATCCATGGCATACCCTTCAATTTATTTTCATTTACATTACAAAATGTATTTTTGATAAAAGGATGCAGTTATTTTCAGTGTAACGTGATTCTATTTCTTTTACCAGCGCAAATAGAGTAGGACATAGGTTATTATTCACAGAATGAAGTACCACTTGACATTATAAAAGGTACAAGAATGAGCCACTACACTTTATTTGTGTCCTAACATGAAACATGATAACGGGCCAGGCCCTGCAGTGATTGGTCATACTAAATTCCCGTTGATTTTAACCCATGCTAGATCCTATTTTTTCAAGCACCATCATATTTTTCAAGGTTTTGATCATTTGCTTTGATATTCTGAAACCGCCTGAAATATCTGGGCCTGATTTTGATTGATTGGTGTAAATAGTTGAAGTCAGTGCAGGGACATTGGTGCAAAACTGGTCAGAGCAGGCTCTCTGCCTTGAATAACTGTAGAGCCCAAAGGGAATGTGAAGCAAAACGTGTGGCTTGTCAAAGTTAAGGTAACATTGCTTCTCTGAATTCAGTAGCACAGGTGAGGATCTAGAGTCAGGCCCATAAGCTGAATTAGTGTATTTGTTGTTTTTGTTTGAAAGTTTTTTTTAAAAATGGATGCAGAAAATGTCCTTCCCACACCCAGTTTAATGCATTCCACAGGCCAAACTCTGCTCAGGCCTTTCTTGGCTCTTAGTCAGGCAAAATTCCCATTGGAATCATGTTGTCTGTAGGTAAAGTCAAGGTAAATGTTCTTCATAAGCATTTAGGGGTGGAGAGGCAGGTGAGGAGAAGAAAGATTATCTCCATTCCAGGCCATGGAGGCTCAGTGGCCATAACTGAAGACCTAGTTCCTGTGCTCCCCCTCTCCCTCTGGCCATTTGGTTGCTAGATCTGTGAAGCTATTGAGCCACCCAGATCACCACTTTCCCTATACTGTGGGGCCTCCCCACCTCCCAGAGAGCACAATGGGTTGTGGACATCCCCTACATGGGCTCTCCACAACTTATCCTCCCTTCCTGCAACCATTTCTGCTGCGCTTCAGGACCTGTATGACTGAGCTGAGAAGCAGGATTGGATTTTTTGGCTGTGATGAAGTTTAGCCTGCATAAAAACAACAGGACCAAAGATCATATACTGATTATTTATTGTCTTGAGGGTGGTGGTGTGAAAATTGCACATATTTTTAAATGGTCCATATGGTTCCCATTTAAGGCAATGGTAAAACTCCCTCTGACTTGCACTGGGGTAAGATTGGGCCCCAAATCAGGCAAACATTGCTGTGTTGTTTTGTTAATACCTGGACTGATTGATTGAAGTGTATCTGTAACCTATTACTCATAATGTACAGCATTTTGTCTCAGCTACATACTTCTCACAACACAGCCCAACAGAGTAAATAGATCAGTGTCCCTGGGCCAGATCTTTGCTGTTGTAAACTGGTGTTACTGGGTCAGTGGAGCTATGTTGACTTACACTAGCTGAAGACCTGGCTCCTTGTTTTGATATTTTCTGACTACCAAAGGATAGTCCTGCTTTGACTGTATTTCTGTGAAGACAGAAGAAAAACTCTCTGAATACTCACCCATGTATTGTATATAGAAATGAAACATCTGATCGCTAGTTATCAAACAATTTGATATTTTCTCAAATCACATTTCTCATTTCCTTTCCTATTCTGAAATCTCCTAGAGCTGCCAAACATCAAAGGGCCATACAGTGCAGCTGGGATGTGAAGTAAAATGTTTAATTCGTAAAATGTTAAGGGAAAGGATTATTCTATTAACTTGTGAAACAAAGCTTTCCCAGTAAATGTTGTATTCTGCTATGCATTGAGTTCTTTTGTCGACTTTACAGCACAAATCACACTGTTCCTGAGTGCTCATCCACAGCAGTATTCTTTAATGCTTAACTCGGTGACCTCACAAAAATAATTGGTGTGAAGCAAATTTACTTAGCCTTCTGCCTTTATTTGCTGACTGAATGGCTGAGAGAATTGTGCATATTGTTTATGGAAATGAAGAGGGAGAAAAGAAAACAGAATGCTAGTCTATAGATAAAGATGGACCCATGTGTAGATGAAAGAAACTACTGTGGTGACTTAGGTTTGCATCTCTCCTTATGTTTCTGGAAAAATAGAGGAAATAACCTTATAAATATAGATATACTAGTACAGCTGCAAAACAACTTATTGATTGTGTCTTTCAAGATCTGGGAAATATGTTCTCATTGCAGTGGTTTAAAATAGTTAACTAGTTAATACTTAACTTTTTACGAGATCATTTTTAAGTTTAAAAAAAAAGGGGGGCTTAAAATGAGGGTTTTTTTCAAATACAGGGAGCCCTTTCCCTAACAGTTTCCCACATACACAAAGATTGTACTTTATTTATGAGGAGAATTCGTAAAATTACACCAAATTCTGATCTCATTTACAATAGTGTAAATCAGGAACAACTCCATTGTAGTCACATTTTAATACATTTAAATTTATACTAGTAAAACTGAACACAGAATCCAGACCATTGTTTCTGTGCCAACACTTTTCCCATGCTGATAAATTTAGTAACAATGCATTTGGCAAATATGGATTTGTCCATTTATTTTGAGATTCTTTAGATGAGACTAGCTTAAAGGAAAACCAAAGAAACCAAAACACCATAGTTATTAGCCTGATTTTTTTTAATCTTTAGATTAAAACCACAACTACGTCATACTGTGATGGATTCACTGAATCATTTTGCTTGGTGTGCATGTGATATGTTGTATAATACAACATAAGAGGACAAAACAGCTTCAAGAGATCAGCTAATGAGAACTAAACTATGCGTTTCAGAAGGTGTTGTTAGCATATTTTTCATCAATACTATACTTAACAGCGACTACCTAGCAGGAAGTGGTATTTAACCTCTTGTTTCAATGTAACGAGATTACTTTGTGTGCTTATGTTACATTCCATTCATAAAGGCCCACCTGTGTCCAGTTAATTAGATTCACTGTTTGGTTGCTTCATCTTAAAGGAAGTTTAGCAAAATGCATTTGTGACATTTGTATTCATTAAGGAATTTTTGTTTGGTTGGTTTGGGTTTTTTCTCAATTAAAGGCCATATTTACAGCACTGTAAAACTTTGATTTGAGGATTGTAGGGGGTTTTTATCTGACTTTGACCCATGTGGTTTTCCACCACTGAAATACCCTTGGAGATTCAAATAAACCTAACATTTCAACCTGAAGGTCAGCTGAAATAAATTAGCTTTACCTGATTTTGAGTCAAAGCCATGTAAAACTGTATTTTCACTTTATTTTGCTGCGAAGCCTTAGGTCACCCTGGATTCTTTTGCAATGTGGGTTATATTTTCTCAGAACTAATCCCAAATTGAATCAAAAAGGCCCAGGAATTTTGACAAATTACTTTTTGAAGAACCTGGTCTGAATTTTGAATAAAACCTGAAATCAGGTGAGGTCTGTGTGTGAGATATGTTTTGTGCCCAACATTTTGTATGGCCCAACTTAAGTGATGTTTCTATTGCACATAGAGCAGTATTTCCTCCTCCCCCACATATAAAAATAATCTTTTCTAAAATTACATTATAAGCACTAGGCCATGTCTTTAATTAGTTCTGTGAAGTGGCCATCATGCTTTTGGTCACTGGTATAAAGAAGAAACAATAGTTAGGAAAGTTAAAATAAAAGAAAGAAAAAGTAAACCTCATGAACAGCTGCACACTGATTGGCAGAAAATATTAAGGTGTGTGTTCCAAGAACAGTGTAACAGCATCTGATTCTACCTCCAACATGCTTCCACAAGAGCCTTAAAACATAGAGGTGTATATTTTTTTGTTATTTTATCAGTAAAAAAGTTGGTTTTGCTTTTCTAGAACAGCAAAACAACAAATAAAGTTGTGCACCACTCAGCTAAGAAGTGCCTGATTTAGTAATTCAGTTGTAACGACACAGTTCTGCTGCTTTGACAGTACAATGAGCACAGTATACCCATAGCAATATCAACACAGCAGCACAAAAGACATGCCAAATCTCTCTCTTTCACCACCCACCTTCCTTTAACCTCCTTCAGTATAATCCTTAACCTTTGTTTTCTGGTGTACAAAAAGTGCTAACTTGTAGTAAGAGTGAGCTTTGAAAACATGTTTTTCAAACCAAGATTGCAAACAGGAAATAAGGAAAACAAATAAGGAAAAAAAGTGTAATTAAAAACACTTGTTTTCTTTATACCAACTGGAGAACTGGCTCTAAAATGCATTGGACTGTCTGTTTCTTTAAGAAGAAGTATTGTCTCTATTCTGAAGGAATATTGGTTTCATGTAATACAGCTGATGCCATGTTAATTGTCCCTGCTTAGTGAATAAAGTGGCCTAAACTCCTATCAGAAGGCCATAGTATGAGTATGTGACTTAACTCGTAACATAGTATCTAGCAGTGATTTCAGTCCAACTATCAATTGCTATTCACAGGTAGCTCTCAGGTAATGAGGTATAAAACACATTGTGGGGTGTGATTTCAGTCAGGCTTCTACCAGGCATCTACTTGTGCTTGAACTTTGTGGGTGCAAACAGCCTTCAATTATTCTGAGTGTATGTCTACACTACAAAATTAAGTTGACATGACTTATGTTGGCATGCAGCCACCACAGTGACTATATCGCTTGTGCACGTCTACACTTTGCTCCCTGTGTCAGTGGTGCACATCCTCGCCAGGAGCACATGCACCAATTGAGCCGTCAGTGTGGGGCATTGTGGGATGTTCTTCCAAAAGCCAACAACAGTCTATGTAAGCAACGCAGCGTCTACACTGATATTGTCTCAACCTACCTCCATCAACATGGACTCTATGCCACTTGTGGAGGTGGAGTTATTAAGTCGGTGTAGCAGGCAAGTTACATTGGCGGGAGCAAAATTTTAGTGTAGACACTTACAGAGTTACAGACATAAACAATCTTGCGTCGACCTAGTGTAGACCAGAGCTAACACCCAAATGAATGTTATGTCAGGATTCAGATTTGGGTTTATATGGGCCAGAGCTATCGCTTGTGTGCGTGCAGCCATTAAGCGATTTAAAGGGTACATGGAAAAATGTGTAACAGAAGTTTGCACCAGCCTTAAATGCAGGTATACGTTTGTGCATGTGCAAAGCTGTATGCTCACAAGTGCAGGGTGAAGGCTGTACATCTCAGTCTCACTCCCTTATTTTATCTGCGTCTAGTGTTGTCTACAGTCCCTGGGTTCCTCCTTCTGTGCAGTGTAGGGAGAGGTAAAAGCATGACAAAGCCCCAAGGGATGTGTGTCAAGGAAGGAGATGAATAATGCATCTAATCCGCAGGTGCTCCCCACTTTGCAGTCTAAACAAGAAAAAGCAATGGATTCATTCAGGTTACTCAAACCAGCTCCATGAACTAATCCCTCTGCAGCCTCTGCCCTTGTCTTCACTGCTAAAAAAAAAAGCTGTATCTTTTGCCTAAGGATAACCAACATGTGCGAGCTAACCCAAGGTAAAAACAATGAAGACGAAGCAGTTTATTTTTACCGCAAGGTAAATTCACTGAGGTCAATCCCTGGAGGAGGTATATAACTCACAGTAAAACTAAAGTGTCTGGTCTTCACTGTGTTGTTTGGCCTGGGATAGTTCATGCACATTAGTTACCCCAAGATAAAAAATGCACATTTTTAGCAGTGAAGACATGCTAGCAGTGAAGACTGACTTCCATGGTAGAGATTACAGAGCACGGTGGAGGCCCAGAAGCCAGTAACTGAATGTTTGGTCTACTCTGCACCATGCTGTAATTAATAGAAAAGGGATCACGGGGCAGGCTGGATGGATTATGCGGGAAGGTGCCCTCCGTGTACCTGGCCAGGGCTTCATGGGGATGGAGGTGGTGGGGGTAGAGTTGTGGATCTTCTGCCTCTAATTAGGCTATGACTATTGCATCTAACACACTTCCACAATCCCTGAAGTGTAAGGAGAGCATGTAGCTCAATGGCCACACATTTAAACCCACATGAATTTCTCCCTGCTTTTTTCCCGTCCACATATACTTGTATTTGAGAGGGGAACAATGGGACCTAAGTTACTTAATGGTTATAAGGCTGGGTGCTCCACACTGAAAGTCGTTGACCAGGATTGTGACCCGTTTGTAGTAACAGCAGAACAACCCAGACAGGTAATTAACACCCAAGTAACAGGATTATTCACTTCACATTGATATTTGCATCTCAGATTTGCAACATTCATAGAGCAAAATGTTCCTGTTAGGAAACCTAAAATGGAATATCACTTTCTCCCTCTATCATAGTTGAGTTATATCAGCCTCGTAAGTTGAACAGTGAAAGAACCTGAAGCAATTATGTGACATCTTATTTGATACAGTTCTCTTTTCTCAACAACAAGAAAAAAGACCCTGGATCTCTTGGGAGAAGCTGCTAGCTGGATGTCACACAGAAAAAATAAACCCAAAAACAGTAAATTAGTAGTGACTTCCCTAAAGTGATCCAAACATCATGTTCTGAGCTGAGGTTAGTGTATTGGTTTTCCTGTCTGGCATAATCAACACAACATAATTGACCATTTCAAATGAGATTGAAATTCAGAAGAGCAAAGAAACAAATTCTCTAATCTGTGCTGGCAATGGGTGAGTTTAAAGAGATGTGTGAGGAAGATGAACATGTTGCAGATTATTTTTATCAACCATTGAAGGAGGAGACACAGCAAACACTTATGGACACAGATGTCACAGCTACAAATCTCTACAAGCAAACACTAACTATTTAGATCTCTACGGGTATGAAAGATTTCCCCCTCCGTAGAACCATGGCCCAAACTTATTCCTGTCTCTTGAGGACCAGGGGAATGATTTTGAAAAACTAATCATATATGTCCAAATATTCCTTAGGGAATGTCCTGGATGGCCATCCAACACAATGTGAGGAAATGTGACATGTAAGATCAAGAAAAGGTACCAGGTAAGTAGGTATATTTTCAGTGAAAGCTTCTCTGTACTCCACATGAAAAACAATCACAATGATCCTTTATGCCGCACCCAATGAAAGAAGACTGATACAAATAGCCCTAAGATTCTGCATTTGCAGTCAAATACTCCCAACTTTTTATGTTCTTGTCTAAGGCCCACAGCCAGCAGCCCAGTAAATGAAAGTTCTGTCTGATTTCTTTAAGAGATATATATAAATACATTTTTTAAAATGTTCTTTTTGGTTGTTCCTAACTACAAAGTTAATTTAAAAGGACACTGTCAAGATTATTAGGCCCAAAATTTGATTTGACCAATCATATGTGTTTTCTTATATTTGTTTACAAAGTCTGTGCGATTCTTTACATATTTTTTTCTTTGAAATAATACAAAGATATTTCTCTAGGAAAAAAAATCAATGCCATCAACAGCCTGAGAAGCCCTGCAAAAACTACCCCAGTGTTCATACACAAAGCAGGGGAAACAAATCAGGAAGAGAACAGATTTCTTTCTCAAGCTTCCAAAAGGGATGATCTTAATAAAACAACTGAATAAACAGGAAGATTTTTAAATGATGTAAAACACTTTGACTATAAGCCTTTGACATAAACATTAACAAAGCATTTGTCAGCAAATTATGGCACGGTGACTGATGTTTACAGAAGTTTCCACCCTTCTGATCTCCTGCTCACACATATACATACTACTTCCATATCTGCTCCACCCCTTCTGGATATAACAATCAAGCCCTGACATCCAGACATGTCCAGTATAATTAGCATGTGTTGAATCTATGAGTTATTCAGTCAATAACTTGTAAGATGTGTATATATGAAGACTGTGTCTGGATGAGCTTTTTGTTGGGTTGTGTTTTTTTTGTTTTTTGGGGGTTTTTTGTTTTTTTTGGCCATAAACAACTTCAGTCTTGGCTGTGTAGCTATGCAGAAATTAATTGCTATTGCATAATGAAAAGCAAACAGTGCAGTTTTCAAGTTCTTAATAGATATTGCCTTACAGAACCGAATCAGACAAACACTATTATGTATTTATCATTTCTGTTCTAGGAAATGACAAAGATTACTGCTGATGGACAGTAAAAGAAATATATATGGTCTAAATATTTGACTAAAAGAGAGGTTCTACTATCCTTACATTGCATATCAACTAAATAGCCCCACTGATATCATTAGGACTGATTGCTGAGTAGGGCAATAGTGAGTGTGAGCAATAGTACCTCTAAATAAGAAAAAAAACGATCTCTGCCTAGAGTGGGAAGTACTACAAACTCAACTGTGAATTTACTTATATGCTTGTAAATGCTAATTTTTTTTTAAAAATGCAAAAAGAAAAAAGATTTTAACAAGACAAAAACGGGATGCAACTAAAACAATTAGATTGTTTTACAGACAGATCAAAGAGAATCCTATAAAAGCATCTCATCACATCTCTAGTGCCTTCATCAAGGTGTGTCTCTGGGTGTAGTTTCACGGCACAGTTCAAGTGATGCAGGGTCTTATCTGGGTTTTAGCCCAACTCAGCCACACACCTTCATCCACACGGAAAACACTCTGACCTGGGTTCGGAGGTGCTTTAAATGCAGGCTAGTTTAGACAGCTGGGGGTAGAAGCTAGCACTCAGGCTCCAGTTTAACTTGGTCTGGAACACCCAAGCTTTGCACTGGAGATGCAGACAAAATCACTTGAGTGTGATAGTCCTATAGTGCTCTTCCCACAATTTCCCCCTAAGGACAGACAAATTCTCCCACAATAGACCAAGAAAGAATCCTAGAGCATCTCAGAACAAAGAACCATGGCATATGCCCCCAGACACACATGGGTGAGTACAGAAACACTGAGGAACAGTAACACAGGTAGGGTTTTGCTGTGGGGACATTTGCACTTGAGCTAAATTAACATGGGTGCTCACACCCAAGTGCCAATCACCTAGGTTAACTGTGCAGTGCATTTTAAATGTGCCTTTCAGTGCCAGGTACCACTGGAGCAGGTTGAAAGTTTTTATTTTGTTTTTTGTTTTTCTTTGTTTGCATTTTCATTTACATTTTGACAAACCTGTCCCCAAACATGGACTCTCCTTTTTTTTTTTTCTTTTTTCTTTTCCAGGTTTTGAACCAGCAGGAGCTGGTAGAATTTTTTCCATTTTTGAAAAATTTCATCAACAGTCTGAAATTTTGAACAAAACAGTAAAAATGTTGAAAATTTTTCATGATGATTTTACTGGGCTTTTTCGTTTTTGTTTGTTTTTTAGTTGTTTGTTTTCCAGCTATCTAGTATCTAGGTGTCAGCACAATATTAGGATTCATAAAGGGTTTGTGTGTCCATTTTGCATATGCAATTGTGCATCTTGCTTGTATACTCAGATACTTACATTATGTAGGTAAATCAGTTATTTCTGCATACAGAACTGGTGCTGCAAACACTTGCACATGGCTTCAGTGGAGCCATGACACTTTACATTGCTGAAGCTCTGCCCCTGTGAGTAGTCCCACTGAAATTAATGGAACTACTCACAGTATGTATGGATATTTGCTTAAGAATTTGCAGGATTGAAGCCATAGTGAACAATAAGATGTATATCTGCACATAACTCAGATGCATAAATTGAAAATCAGGACCTTAAAGTGTCACAGCAAAATCAAATGAATTAAAATTTGTCATTTAGCATTATATGGACAATGTTTTTATATCACTAAACATTTATGTAAGATGCTGTTATCTATAAAATCATTCATAAATATAAAAATATTAAATGCCGTGCAGTAGGTTACATAAGTAACACACTTCTCCTTAAACTAACATTCCAAAAGATCATTATATTTTCAGATATAAATGTACAAGAGGATTTTCCCTAAAATACACATAAGAACATACCATTGGATCTCCAAAGTGCCAGGGGCTAAACAGTTTGCACTCAACACCTGGGAAGCTTGAGCCCAGAGTCCTTATCCTCCTTAGAAGTAAACAATTGTATAATTTTGTTCTGGCTTTGAAAACCTCAGGTCTGGACAGTTGGGGCTGAGATGGGTTTAAAAAATTTGAACAAAACTTCAAATAAAAAAAAACCCAGTTTTTTTTTTTAAACTGTCAAAAGTGATTTTATTTTATTAAAATTTTCATTGTTTTTAAATGAAAACCAAAAAGATTTGTTTGGGGTTTTTTTTTAATCTCTTTTATCCCTCTTTTTTTCCCCTTTGTCAGTCTCAAAATAGAAAGAAAAAAAAGAAAAAGAAAAGGGGGAAAAAAACCAAAACCATTTTTAAACACCAACATTTTGGTTAAAAAAACCACTCACATGCACACAAATAACCCCCAAAATCTGTTATTTTAAAAAACTTCAACATGTGGAGGGGGGGGGGGGGCAGTTAGAAAATTTTGTGATGTTTTGTTTGTTAGTTTTATTTCGTTTTACAACCGGGCCATTCTGGAGTCTTTCTGCAAATTAAAGAAAGATGTTAGCCCAGCATACTCATTTAGCAATTCCTGTATAGCTCCCTATTTGTCTATGTATCTAAGCAATCATCATTGCAAAGTTCCCACTGACTTCAATGGAAGCAGGATCAAGCCCACAGCTGGAGCATGCCTGGATAGGGATTTAATTTCACCACAGCAAAACTTAAATATTCTTTTCATGCATTTAAATGTGTGTCATGCTTCCCAGCCCAAAGCTATAAGCTGGTCATCTGCAACAAATCTCAGGTCAATTTCATGCAGAATGAAAAAAGGAGAAACTGGGGAGCTGCTGCTGTTGCAATGTGGTTCAAAAGCTTGTCTCTTCCACCAACAGAAGTTGGTCCAGTAAAAAATATTGCCTCACCGCTGTTGTCTCTCTAAACTGGGGAGCTGTCCAGCAAGAAGATAAAACAAAATAAAATAAAAGGGCCAGATTTTCAGAAATTCCAGATTTTGGACACCTGGGACTAAATCCACAGCTGGTATAAATTGGCATAGTTCCAATGAAGTCAATCAAGGGGTACTGTACTCACTGACCCCAGCTGAGGAGCTAGACCTATTTGTATCCAGGACCAGTAAATATTACATTTTGCCAAGTTGTCAGCAATAAGAAGCTATTCAAGGGAAACCTCTACTTCTTTTTCTGGATGATGAGACTCTTTCCTGCTTTTATGTGTGTGTGTGTGTGTGTGTGTGTGTGTGTGTGTGTTTATATATACACATACACACACCCAATATTTGCTGTGAACAAATATATTATATAAATGACTGCATTCCATGATCGCTGAGACACTGGATATTATCATTAACTTCAGATGAGCGTATGGGCACTTTGCACCCTTGAAAATCAACATGGCTCAACTTGACAATCCAGGAAGGGCAGCATTCAGCCCAAATGTCTGCACCGCAGGTTTACAGCCAAGCAGCCCCAGCCAAAGTCAGCTGACGCTGGCCAGTGGTGGGTGTGTAATGGCAGAGTAGACACACTCAAAATTAGGAATTACTTTCAAAAATATAGTCCTTGACTTTTTGTGTCTCAGTTTCTCTGTTTGTAAAATAAGGATAACAGTACTTTAAAAGGGGCATGAGAGGATTCACTGAGGATATTGGCTATGTCATGCACTTAAAATGAGGGCACTGGAAACGATTAAATAACAGTGTCAACGGTGCCTTCACAAGCATCAAAGCTTTTTCCAAAATAACAAATCATTTGATTCACCCGACTAATACATAGTTAAGGGTCAGAGGGCAACATGGTAGCCACTATAGCTGTGCTGTAGAAGAAACAAACTAAGAGAGAGATAGAACTGACTGATCAGTATTTTTGGATGTAGACCGCTAGGTAGGTACTTGAGTAAATGCCTACCTTTAAACATGAGTTGTCCCAGTGAGTTGTCCTTACTCACCCATGCTTAAAGTTAGGTACATGCTCAAGTACGTTGCTGAATCAGGGCCTAAATCCCCATATTATTTCTCTCTATGTGTTCTACTTTATTTCTAGAGCATAGCTGTAAAATAAATCATAATCATATATACTTAACAACTAATTTAAAACAATATTATCAGTATTTTTCCTATAGCAGGGCACTTAAGGAGGTATGTTGTACAATTACAGAGAATGACTAACCATGCTCCTCACTCAACCTGATAATTAATAGGAATAGAAGAGAAAGCCCTGTATTCTGAGTGCTGATCAGGCAGCAATGGCACTCCAAACATCTGAAGGAAAAACAGTTTGTTAATTGCTGTCTAGACAGTTTATTGCTGCAATAAGATCAAAACACAGAATACTGAGGATTGTGGTATGAATCATGCAGACTAAACAATTGTTTTATTGCATTTACAGAGTACATGATTTATAACACAGTCAGATTGGTAATAAAATTCCTCCATCGTTTATACTGAATAATTTCACCTCTTTTTGCATTTCCCTGTTATAATCCCATCTCTCTGTCTTTTAAAATGTGTTTTCTCTGTCATGTATAAACAGTTTCTTATCTTACACCTCCTTTATGCCATCACTAAACATATAATGCTCAACCAAGCCTTAATCAGCTGTTGGTAGTGTATATTATGCACCAGAGAATAGGCTTATTGGAATCAACTCTGTAAGGAGTACATGTAGAGGAAAGGCAAGACAGTGCCCCATGGTAAATATCTTCCGGTGCATTCCACACTACAATTTAAAGGGATCATATATGCCATTGAGTTATTTTCTTACCTTATTGCTATGCAGATCTTTTATTGAGGAGTTTGACTCATCCTTCATCTTCTTTGGATGTCTCCAGAAAGCAAAGGTTAAGGGGAGTTTTTTTGTGGACTCATTGATTTCTAGAATATTTAAAATTTCTCCTGACTTTTCTGAACTCAGGCCAGTTGAACTCATTTGGATGAAATGGGAACTAACCTGAAATCTGCTCCAAAATACTAGCTTCTTTGAGGAGCAAGAAAATCTGGTTGACTTTTTATTTTTTAAATAAACTTCTTTGGATTTCTGTTCAATTCTTGGTTTCAGCCAGCACTCGAAACACCAAAACACATGGATTTAGAAAAAGGAATAATGGGCCAAAACAAAATGCTGGATTAGAACACCCTCCAGTTTTGGAGGATTTCTGATCAAGGGTCCAAACTTTATGGCTGACCATTCATTCTGTTATGGCCAAACCAAAACCCCAAAGCAGAAGAATTCCAGATCTGGAAGATTTTGGAACCAGATCCAACTTCTCAATGTGGAATATGAAATTCTGCCCCCATGGAAATCATTAGGAGTTTTTCTGTTGACTTCAATGAAGTCAGGATTTCACTCAGGAAATTTATTGAAAATATGTTCCCATAGTAAATCTGACCCAGGCAGAAAAAAAATAGTACTGGATTTGTCATTTTAAAAAAGCTTGTTCCATAAAACGTCCAGCCAGAACTCTAGCCCAAAAAAAAGTTTGGATAAGTTCACGTAAGCATCGAAACTGAATTGGTTAATCTTTTCCAGGTCAACCATTATCCCCTTAACATCAGGAAAATTAATCATTGCACATATTAAGGCCCTGATCCAGCAAAGCATTTAATCACATACATTATTTAAAATTCATGTATAATCCCATTGCAGTATTTGACTTCAGTGACACTATTCATGTATAAAGTTATTGTATACATGCTTCAGTGTCTGCATTGAGGCCTAACTTTCCTTCAGTATAACACAGTTGTGTGGCTCACTTCATTATGAAGTTAAGAAGAATCCATCTTGCATTCCTCCCAATGTTACTACACACATTTGTGCAATATTTGACTTATTTGTGCGAAATAATAGATTAAACACATCCCACTAGCACCAGTATCAATAGTGACCCTAAAGCAAATGGATACTTGATTTGATATGCAACCTTTGAAGCCTTAAAGGCTTTTAAAATGAGAAAATATTTACTTTTTTTAAGCCAAGCTTTGCTTGATAATAAATTGGTGGTGGTTGCAAACATGCCCATTTCCTTGGGAGCCAGACTTCAGCATTCATCCTTTAGGCAAAATAATAATAATGAATCATATGTCCATATCAACTTTCAGCCTTTAGGATCCCAAACCACTTTGCAAACTACTTCTATACATCACCACTAAAATGCAGGGCCCTCTGAGGCAGATAGCAGAACACAGCTACTATTCAGGGAACCCCTAATCTTACGCAGCCCTCAAACTCTTAAAAGTGCCATAAAATAGACAAACACTGCACAGGGCATCAAATCCAATGGCTAATAATCCCAGAGAGAGAGGGCATGAAGTTTCCCTCTTACTCAAATATGTAAGACCCTGTATTATTAGTATCTTTCATGTATTCATTGACCCATGATACTGTGAACATTTTAAAGATGTCGAGGCAGGTGCTTAGCAGTTTGCGCCAATAGAGCTACACCAATTCACACTAGTTGAGCATCTGGTCCTTCATTTCTGTCCTGATGTCTAACTTTGGGCTGTGTGATCCTCTCATGTTATTTTAAAACCATAGAATGTTGGGGGTTGTTTACGGACTTGCTCATCTCTTAGACTGTTCCATTGTATGTTAAATTATATTGGACTCACTCCTGATCCCTTTTACAAAAGGCCATTGTTTGAGTATTTATCTACATATAGCTAGCCTACACTACACTGAAATGGCATTGCCTTTCAGGAGGATGCCATGTGAAATTACACTTGTACTATGTAAAGGGTGGAGTGTTTAACAGTGAGAATTATTTTCCAGAGTTTCCATTTGGGATGAATTTTTAGTGACACTGATCCAGACACAAAGGTGGAACAGGAGTTGTTTCAGAATTCAGCTAGAACTGAAAGTTAGAATCTTAGGAGTGATTTCAGAATTGTTGCTGGATTCATTCACTGTTAATCATTATTGTTTATTAAGGGCCTGATCCAATGCTAATTGACATAAAAAAAAAGACTCTTGTTTACTTCAGTGATAACTGGACCAGGCCTTATGGGATACTCCTGCAAGGTGCTAAACATTCGGGCCATCCTACTTACGCATGCAATTAACTTGAAGTATGTGAGTAGTCCCATCATGACTTCATTGTGAATTCTCCATGTGCTTAAAGATAAAACATGGTTAAGTGCTAAGTCCTAAGTGCCCACAGTGTGCTGGTCACAGAACAAGATACAATACCTGCTCTTTGGAGTCTAAATCTAAAAGTTATACCGAGGCATCTAAGTGGATGAGGAGTTTCTCCATAACAGGACAGTGTCCAGCAACATTATGGAAGGAGCTGGTACAGTGTCTCCTTCAGTGCTAAGGAGCATTTTGTTTATGCCTAGAAATGAGACATTCTGGGACTGAGCCATACAAATTTGTACTTTCCTATTAGATCTCAAGGTTTATGGATATTTCATTCTTTCTTGATGTAAGGGGGGAAAAAAGCTGTAATTTTATCTGATTGGTATTGGTTATTAGCAAACTATTACATTTAAATTGAAATGCTAAAGGACACATATTGGATCTGATTCTGAACTAACTTGAATCCATGCAAATCAGAAGTGACTTGAAAAATACATGGCATTAAACCAGTGCAAGTGGGATAAGAATCAGGCTCCTTGTCGTAGTTTCGGTCACATAAACACCAAACTGTTATAAATAACTAATTTCCAAACTGTTTATTATCCAGGGGAAGTAGCAAATCAGTTATATCATCCAACACACCCTAAGAATGGCTTCTCATTTTAAGAGCAAATAAAACGAAATAGCACTGACTTGTTAGTGATGCAGTTTGTGGAACCGAGCAGAAACACAAAAAGAAGAACTTAATCAGTCTGGGGCCTCAGAACAAACAGGGGAAAGGGTGGAAAAAAGACTGGACAACAGTAAAGCTACCACATCTCACACAGATATTTCTGTTTACGATTAACATGGAAAGGGTCTCTGCTCATTAGGTGGCAAAGCATTACTTTGCTTTCACTGGAGATGCCACTGCAGTGTTATTAGATTGAGAATGGTTTCCACAGCTGTTGCTGTACCCGCCCTCCGTCAACATTCCCACAGGAATAATTTACCACCTATCCAAAGACAGAAAACACAGCACAGCACCAATTTAGAAAACAACATCTGAGTTAACTACTGTGAAACAAACTCTTTTAAAAATAAATAAATAAATAAAAAGAGCCATATTCCAATCAATATGTTTATGCCATTTGTTGCCCTGAAGACTTGACTGGTGTGGTAATGACATGAATTAAGATCTGAAGATGATGCTGAGTAGTATGGGGAAGGAATAAGGGCTGTATTTATCTGTGGTGTAACTTAATTGAAATGAATGGCCTACATTTTCAAAAGGGACTATGGTTTTGGATGCTCATCTCAAAATTTAGGACAGTGAAGTTACAAGTATGAGCATAATTCTGAGACTTTAAACCCATTTCACCTAAATGTATTTGATGGAATTCAAATGGAAGGTTTGGCTAGTTTGAATAATGAAGTAATCTACACTACAGACTTCTGCTGGAATAGCTATATTTGTCAGGGGTGTGAAGCAATATGATCCCTGACTGACATGGCTGTGCCATCAGAAATCCCTAGTGTAAATTAAGCTACACCAACAAAGCTGTGCTTTTACAGAGAGAGCTTATTTTACTATATCAATGCAAAGCATAGTTTTGCTGGTATAGCACATGCTTAACTTTAACCCCATGAGTAGACCGATTGTAATGGCCTACCTCCTCACTATTTTTAATTGTTCTTCCCAGGGACTCTGTATATATTTAGATATTTTAGGTGCTGGAAAATCTGCTTAGGAAGGGGTTGGGATAGTAGAAAACTTGTCCACTTTATATTTATTTGAAGCTAGTCCAGTCAAAGAGATTGATCTCTTGCATTATGTTGTGTTCTAATCAAAGACCAGTGTGCCAGTATGGCTGCATTTTCACAGGATGTACTATCTAAACGGCAGGCTATTTATTTTCCTATTATAGACCATTTCTGTGTTTATACTATCTTGTTTAGCTTACTCTTAATGCACATCCTAAGACATACCCATCCTCAGAAATGTTTATGAAAATTCTTTATAAGCAAAATATTTTACTTCCATTGAGTATGTTCAGATACAGAACAGTCTCTTTTCTGTAGGCTAGTTTAAATGCACTCTGGCTTTCCCCCATTATGCATTTTTTTTTTTAAATTCAGCCCACCCACATTCCCACAGTGTGACCAACAATTAAAAACCTATTGATTCTCCACCAATCTATTTTCTTATTGCTGACATAGTTGCAAGCAGTAATAATCCCCCAAAAAGTTAAATACTTGTTCGGACTCCAGGAGGTAAATTATTAGTCCCAAATTTTTGTTTGTGTTTTTTGTTTTTGATTTCCTGAATTCATTAGGGAGCGATCCTATAGCCCATACTCACACAATTGGTCCCATAGGCCTGATCCTCCACTGCCCTGCTCGTTGTGTAGTCATTTGTGTAAAGTGGATGCAAAGTGCTATCCAAGCAGAAGAATAGCATTTTACTCTCACTCTGTACTCAATTTGCAGAGGTATAAATGGCTGCACAGGATGCTGGACAGTGGGGAATCAGGCCCATTGACTTCAATGGACTGTTCAAGTGAGTAAGGGTTAGAAAATTAGTGTCTGAATCTTAAAAGGTGCTGAGCATTTACTGCTCTCATTGACTCAGCACTTCTGAAAATCAGGTTGCAGGTTCTTTATGCCGCAATCTGACTCTAGTGGGAAATAAAATAGTTTACATTTGAAGGGGGATGAATAAGGGCTTCTTTAATGAGGAAATAGCCCAGAATAGCTGTTGTGGAATAGCTATTCCATACTAGTTCTTTGTGTGGATGAACTTATTCTGCACTGAGTGCCTTTGTGTCGCTAGTTTAATTCACTTTGGAAAGCACTTTTAATGCAGATTGTGGCCTGGTCTACACCACAGGGTTAGGTAAATGTACACTGCCTTGCATCTATCTAGCAGTGGAATACTCTTCACTTAAATTTGAATCCTGCCAACATAAATGCCTCTCTATGCCGATTTAGTAATACCACCTCCCCAAGCAGCATAGAGTCATAGTTGATGTAATTAAGTCAACACAATGTCAGTGTAGACACGGTGTTGCTTATGTGGATCTTTACTTGCTTTCAGGAACCATCCCACAGTGCCCCATACTGACAATACAATCGACATAAGTGTTCCTGGTGAAACATTCAGCACCAACACAAGAAGCCAACTGTGCACATGCACAAGGGATTTAATAACCACAATGACTATAAGCCGATGTAAGTTAGGTCGACACATTTTGTAGTGTAGACATACCCTAAGAGTGTCCACAGTGGAAGCTATTGTGGAATAATTATAGCCCTTTACATTTATACCCTAGTTTATTTTGCAAAACGTTTTACTGTGTAGAAAACGCCTAGAATGGGACATGGTAAAAGTATGTAAAAGGGTGAATGATGCAAAAAAGGTAGTTCAGGTGCTTCAGTTTTTCCTGTCTTGTAATACTGAAATGACGGGACATTTTTCATATAGTGCATAACTAGACTGTGGAACTCATTGTTACATGAAGTTGTCACAGTCAAGAACTTTGCAAGTTTCAGAAAGGGATTGGATATTTATATGGATAACAAGAATATCTAGTTATAATTGTTATTGGTAACAAAAATGTTGGAAGGAATATTAAACCTAATGCTTGAGGGTTTTAAGCCAATTTCTAATTATTAGAGGTCAGGATCTGACTTAATGGGCTTGTTATCCCAGAGCTGCCTGTTTCAAGGTTCTCACACCTTCTTATACTTTCCACCCACCTTCTTATACCTTCTGCCCACCATCTAACAACATCAGAGACAGATTAGATTAGATGGACCTCTGGTATGATCCTGGATGACAATTTCTATGTTCCTAGAATCAGAGAAGATAGTAAGGTTGGGTGCTCAGATATCGCCGTGATTAATACAGTATATTTTTGTTCTGTGTTTGTAAAGCATCTCACAGGAATGGATCCTGGTCCATTCCCTAGAGCATGTGACTTTTCCCAACAGGGGTACCTCCATAATGTGCAAGGGAGCAGATCCTTAATGTTGTGTTAATCAGAATTCTAGTGGGTGTGGCGTGGGCCGTTGTGCAGCTGCTGCACTGGTGACTTCACGCTTCTCCTACGTTATTTATATTTACCGTGTTCTGCAAAATCTGTGTAAAAATATTTTACATTCTTTTTAAACTCATAAATATAATGAATCTAAGGCAATCTGGCAAATCAGTTTGATGGCAGGAGGCCCAACATGGATCTGCATACTTAGTTAAAATCAGCTTGGTTGAGGCATCTATCTACCAGCAAAGAATCTGTCACTTTGAGCCAATAGATCATGGTGACATGCCATTCTCTTAGGGGATTAGAATGTCTTTTTTAATTATTATTATTCAGTCATTATTTCACTTCCTGCCATCATGTCCCTTGAGATTTTCTTTCCCCCTTTTTAAAATTTCTCCTGCAAATTGTACCAATGAAAATTGATGTGCATCTGTGTGCTATGCGCTTTATTTACCAGCTGTGACTGTCAGATTTAACCAAAACTTGTGGAGACTTTGAAATTCAAATTATTAGTCAGGCTGAAGCTGAACTCTGATTTTTCTGTAGCCCTTTTTTACATACCCCATTGATTGTGCCTGTAAAACTGGATATGCACTTGGCTTGTGTATGCAAATCCCACGTTTAGGTGAGCAGTATTACCAACCCCAAATGTTCAAAAATTATGAGTCAGCTCCCCCCCTTACAATCACAAAATTGGCCTAAAATCATGCAATTTTACAATCAATCAATTTTGGATTCTTTTTATGTTTACTTGTGGGATTTTGAGTGTTTACTCACATCACATTTTCAAGCTTTTCTTTGCAACCAGAAGTGCTAGAAGTTTCCAAAAAAAAAAAAAAAATGAAAAAAAAAAGGCTGAGATTCTCATTTGTCTCCAGAGGCCGGGCCTTTAAATGAAATGTCAAATATCATGAGACTCGTAACAAAATAGCAGGTGTTGGCAACACTCACCATTCAGTGTAAAGAGCTGCTCAGTATGTAGTACATGCACGTGAAGTGGCTGTGTGCGCCAAATGGGTGCTCATCCACTCTGCAGATTCAATCAGCTGCCTGTGCAGAAGTGGGCTTCTAAAATCGGAACACGCTGTTGAATATTTGGCCCAAATTGCTAAGAAATTAAGATGATTTTTTTTCAGGCTCTTATATTCATTTGCTCATACTGTTTTGATTGTAAGTGCCTTGAGGCAGGGACCTTGTCTTTTTCTGTGGTGATACAGCACTGAGTGCACTGGCTGGCCAAATAAACAGCCAAAAAATAATGAGGATGACCATGTGAAAGCTGATTATTGTAGATGGCACCATGCCGCCTGCCATTCAAAATCCAAGTCATTCAATCCTGATTTCACCATTACTCAGATTCAGCCCAGACAAATGCTTACTTGTAAAGCATGTCTAGAAGAATGAGCATTAAGTATTTTGTATACATTTAGCAGGTGGATGTGCCATTTCTGCATTTGATTTTTTCTTTCATTATGTAATTTTGAGATAACATCCTGTAAAATGATGACACATGATTAAATCTTGCAGCCCTCAGGCAATAACCATACTTCCTCTGTGACATGGCTCAATATTTTTTTTTTAAAGTTAACTTTAGAAAGAAACTTTAGAAAGTCTCAAAAGCCAAGTTCTTTCTAATCTTTTACCCTGCTCAAAATCAAAGATGATTTCTCAGCTTTTAAAATCTGCACGAAGACCTGTGGCTCGGACTCAAATTACAGCTTGAAAAGGTTTGCTAGGAACAAAGTCCTCAAATATATTTAGTATATGAAAAATGATTTTCTAAAAAACATACAAGATGTTCCATTTCACCTAATTCTCTGTATTGATTCCTGTATCATCATCATCTTCTTCCTTTTTTTCTTCTTTTAATGCATTTCTATTTCTTACACACACACACAAAGCTGTTTCTTTTACAAAACAGACACAAAGAAGTTTTCCTTCCCAATCAGTAATTTCGTTTTCTTTTGTAATTGTAAAAAGAAACCTCTGAAAAATCAATATATCATTGCCAAGTCATACACAAACAGGGAATGGAGCAAGCTTAGTAAATAAAGGAAATTGCAATTTTTTCCCCCTCTTTGGTCAGTCTTTAGTATACGCAAGGTGACTACCAATCTCTTCCACTCTTCTGGTTTTTCAAGCTAAATAAATTTTTGAACTCAGACATGGGGAAAGAAAGTTAGAGAAGTAAATTTTAGAACTCAAAATCCCTGCTGTCCTAAATTACAACCTAAACAACCCCCACCTCCAAAGTGATTGGCTCCTCATAGTAATCTGATCTCTCTTAATTAACTACTCAAGAGATAAAGGTTGCTCATGCTAAAGTCATCACAGCAAACCAGGTTTGAGAAAAAGAAAGTTAACTTTTCAGCTACAGATTGATTGTTCCTTACATTTTGCTCTTATGATATGCAAATTTGAGAGATTTTGTGCTTCTAAACCTAACAAGTTGGAGCCTTTTGGTAGCATCTGGAGTCCATTGAATAATCACTTTAATTAAAATGAGTAAGAGGTCACTGAAGGGGTGAGCTTTCAGAAGGGCTGGGACCCATCTTCTCTTTTTACAGGCACAAGTGTCATCTGCAAAATTTGCATGGAGGTTTTTGAACCTGCAAAAATGAACTCTGGGTACAAAATGACATCTGGGGGTTTCTAACTACCTGATTTGCACTCACAGTTAGGAAAAGGTACAACTGCTGGCATTTGCACCAGCAAATGCATTGCAAGCACAACTGGCTGCAAATGGCATTTTTTTAAAAAGCCACCCTTTGATAATTGGGCCCTAAATATCTGGTATTTTCTTATATACAGTATTCAAGAGCTAATAAGTTCCCCATGTGGAGTGGAGTCTCTGCCTTATGTCTGTAGGTACATGCACAAGGAGGAGGGCTATCTCCAGTGCATGCTTTTCCTACCTAAGAGTACCTCTTTGTCGGCTCCCAACTCTATGGATTTAAATGGAATAGGAGAGATAAAGGAGGGGAAGTCGCTGGGGCCAGCCAACTTCCAGTCCCTGCAAACCCAAAGCCCAAACCAGAATAAGTTACTGCATATTGTAACTCTCCCTCATGTGAAGGCTTCTGTGTACAAATGGTATTTGAGAGATTTCTTGGTAATGCACCTCCTGCTAGTGCCATGCTATCTGGGGACCATTGGGGCAGCACAGAGGCAAAGGGTCTGCATGTGGATGGCTCTTTCCTCCAGAAAATCTTCTGAGAAGTACAGATTTTGGTAGAGCCCCTGTTTTCTTCCATGGCAGGGCAACTTCCTCCCCCTGGCTCCTCCTCACTGGGGAAATTAATCATTTTTCTTGTAATGATTTGTTGCATCCAATGATGCCCCATCTATCATGTTTGTTTTATTTAAACTATAAGTTCTTCGGGGCAGGCACCTTGGGCAGAATCTTTGCTCTACTGAAGACAAAGGTAAAAGTCCCATTCATTGAAATGGGACCAGAATTTCATCCCTTGTCTCCTTATTTGCATGCAAAGAATCTCATATACTTCAGGCAGAATATGTATATCAAAATAACAATGGGCCTAATCCAAATCCCTTACTCCAGTTGAATTCAGTGAGCATCTGTCTGGATAAAACAGAGTATATGCCAAGTAAGGAATTTAAGATTTGGTCCATGAATAATAATAGTCTTGGAACAAAATGACTATCTAACCTACTACTATTTTATTGTCACATACTATTATGGCAAACATATATTTGATTGTTTAATTTCATTTAATTAGATTTCTAATTGCTCCTATATCACAAGGACAACTTGATGCATTGGGTGATTTATTCATGTTGTCATTCCTGGAAACTACATAAACATTATGGTTTAGAAAAAATAAATAAATCAAGAGCCGGTTATTTCTTGAGGGTTTGATTTTCCTCCCATTGGTTCAGGCTCCTTTCCCCAGCAGACCTGAGAGGCTGCCTCAGCCCAGCAGAGATGGAAGGTCCTGCCAAGGCAATGAAAAAGTATATTATATATTTGTCCAGGGAAAGAAAAATAAAAGAATCTCCTCTTTTACATTCTGAATCACAGCAAGATCACAATTGGATACTTGCATCTACTTGGTGTATGCCTTTATTTCATCTTTCCACATTCCCATGTTCAGAAGCAGCTGCGTCCCAAGTTACCCGTCCATAGAGACTATGGCAAGTATTTCATATTTATTAGGAAAAAATTGAGAAATGTTTGGGTCTGGTTAGCTATGGGTTCAGGGCCATCGCTACTTTAGGCAGTGGCAGGTCTGGAGGATGTTCATGTGCTAGAGATCACAGATTGGAAGAGGGAACAATTTTTCTAGGTCTCTGGTAGAAAACCTTCTATGCCAAGGAGATATTTTATCGCCTGGTAACTAGTCAGCAAACCTACGCCTGGAGAGGGCTAGTAAGCTACAGGGACAGGCATCTGAAATTTGCCCTGTCTAGGAATCTCACTGACCCTGTTGAGTCTCTCCTGTATGAAAAATTCGCATAAATCAGAAAGTATGTTACTCAGCCCAATTCTCTCATTTTCTTCTTCCCGGAGAGCCTTTAACCCTTGCAGAACCGCTTCCCTTACATCAGCTTGTCTACACTAGGAAGCTTTTGAAGTTACACTAATTTATACTGGAGAGCCAAGAACACAGAAAGCACAAAAGTGACTTAAGCCCACTTTTGTATCCCCTTGTTTCCTCCACCTGACAGAATGGAGAATCTGAGCCATCATTTGGATAATACTGAGATATTTCTGTAAAATAGCATTAAAATAGGAATAAATATTTCTGAAGGCTTTTTGTTTGTGTGTGTGTGTGTGTGTGTGTGTGTGTGTGTGTGTTGGACAATTGGTCACTTAAGGGAACCATGGATTTGTTTTTCAGACCATTCTATATATTTTTCCTTCTCACATTACGCAACATGCTATTCTTCTGATAAGCCTGTTTATGGTGTGACCTACTTAGCAAGATCACTGGTGGCTCCAGCCTCACAGCATTCTAAAGACTAAAGGCCACAAACAGGAAAAGATATTATATGAAAAAATGTTTTTCAAGCTTTCGTCCTTTACATGCTGAAAGGTGTCAAGAACTGAACCGATTCTTTACGCCACCCAGTATTGAGAGTATTGTTCAACCAACTGCCCTTTTCAAATGTAAATGGATACAAAAGCTATGTCAGCAAAAGGAATTCTTGGCTTAAACAGCTCTCAGCTTATGTCACACAATAAAACATGAGACCTATTAGTCCATGCTAAAGACTTGTAACCACATTTAAAACTCTTTTTCAAACACAGTTACTGCCTAATATGGCTGTACTCTGGTTTCAGCTCACACCCAGCCTGGTTAAAACCATGTTACAATGGTATTAAGAAACCCTGCTATTCATTTGCGAAGGAGGGAATCTATAGTGTATATTCTGCTAGTGGAATGGTCTAAAATCATCCCTGTCTGCATGAGACTATAACCAAGGCTAGCTGCAACCATGTTGGGAAACAGGGTCAAGATTTTCAAAAAGGGCTAGTCCTCTGAAAATCTGTATCCTTCAAGGAGTCTGAAGTTGGGAACCCAAAAAGAACTAGGGCCTTTCTATAATGTGAATGTAAATTGGCCAGGGAGCCTGGTGACAACTCAGTTGTCCCTTAATCTAGTTATAAACATTGTTCCAATTTGTGGTGTGGGCTGGACCTTAACTGTACATAACCAAGCTAAAGTTCAAGGTGTTGAACTATGTTTGTAACCTGGGACAACTGAGGCACAACAAGATGCTTTGAAACTTTTTGACTAGCTCCCATTCCAATTAGGTTCCCTGACAGGGTTCTACTTATACTCTAAGTAAGGTCCTAATGTATTTCTGTCAGTACCATACTTAACAATTAATTTAGAACATGGTTGTAGCTCGCATGGCTCTGAATCCATTGGCTTTATATACACTAATCTTCTTTTTCCCTATTTCCCCTCCCCCCCTAAAATTTTCCACCAGTGTAAGCACTAGCATAGACCAGGTGCCATCAGCCAACAATACTTTTGCAAGTATGTCATCTAGATTTGCTTTGAGTGAGTGGCTAAAATAGCTGCAGCTGCCAGAATCAATATTTATTTGTATTGTGGTATCTCCCACAGGCTCCAATCAGGGATCAAATTCCCACTGTCCTGGACACTGTACATACATAGAGAGAAAACAAAATTTTCTGCCCCAAAGAGCTTACAATCTAAGTAGTTAATGAGACAATAAATGGATACAGCAGACAGACAAGGGAGCAGACGACAGTGAAACTATTACAGTCAGTGCAATAAGCAGCAGTCATAGCACACTGGCTGCCCAGCCATTGTTAAGTATTTTGTAAGCATAATGGCAGAAAGAGATTTGAAGAGAGAGTCAAAAAGAGGGTACTGTGGCAGCTTTTCAGATAGAGCTGGTACTAGCCCCTATGGAGCTGCACCAGTAGAAATGTAGAAAATAGACGACTGCAAACACAGTCATTGTTGGATGCTAAGAACCTTAACCCTTTTTGACACGAGCTAGCCAACCATCTTTTAAACGTGGCTGTGGCCCAGTGAGATTCTAACACAGTGTGGTTGGCCAATGTGGATTGTGCTAGGTTTGAAAAACCAAGTTTTAGGCATGGTAAAGCACAGGCTCTGAAATCTGTTCTAATGGTATTTGGCTCCATCAGCAATAGCTGGTCAAACAGCAGCAGGGCCCTGTTTGACCAAAACTGCATATAAACCATGTCTGAAAACCTGATTTTAATTTCAAGTGTTAGGTTCTTTTAGACCTGGCCTATAGTATCAACTTAGCTACAAATTCCACTACGTCCCAGTTCCAACACGTTTGTCCACCACCCCATGGTTCAGTTTTACAGTATAGATGGGCCATAGCCTTGCTTTTAAAATTGTGCAGAAGTCAGAGTTTAGCTAGCACTGAACTGTCTATGTATCACATTGGGAGACATCCATGTTTTAACCAGGCCCCCAAACATGAATTGAGACTTTAGATAGCTTAATGACAAGTAGTTTGAAATTTCTTTGTAGAGGAAAATTAACAGAATATTTTTACTGAAAATATATTAAACTCTGGAGAATGTACATTGATGTCAGCAGAAACATTTTCCAAAGCATCTTTTTGCTAGCCATCTGGAAAACACCAGTGTTCTAGGGATAAAAACACTCTGCTTCTTGCTAACCAGAAGCAATTCTTCTATTACTCATGTTAGACTCCTCTCTTTCCCATTACTTTTTACTCAGATAACTCACATGCCACATAATGTTACTATAAATCAGCAGAAATACTGATCAGTCACATAGAGCATTCATCCATCCCAGCAAGTAAGAATTAGCCAGACCTGAATCATACAGGCTTTTCAAGCTCTTCCAAGTCATATTACACCTTACAAGTAATTTTCATTCTTTAGGCTAAACTGCTGAGCCTTGTCTACACTGTCCAAAATGGGCTCATCATTCACTGCTATTGCAGCTCTTCCAGTGGTAGTAACAGGGCAAGCTGTACTGCAGACAATGCTCAGATGGGCTCAGGTTGAACCATCTTAGCACTAAAATATCTGACTTGGGACTTGTCTTTATGGAGAAATTTACTAAGAGAGCTATACTAGAATAATTATACTGCTCTAGTTATAAAAATAAGAGTGCCCACTTGGGGAGTTTTAGCAGAAAAGGGGACCAGCTTTGTCTTACTCTCCATTGACTGCTAATTTGGATTCAGCATCATGTTATCCAACACACAGTTCACAATCATGCTCAAACATGGCACGGCTTAGTAGTGTAGACAAGGTCTTTCCATCAAAGCCCCTTAGGATGTGTCTACACTGCAATTAAAAACTCGCACCTGGCCTGGGCCAGCTTATTTGGGCTAAGGGGCTGTTTAGCTGCAGTGTAGATGTTCAGGTTTGGGCTAGAAGCCGGACTCTAGGACCCTGTGAGGTGGGAGGGTCCCAGAGCAGGGCTGCAGGCTGAGTCCTAGTGTCTACACCTCAATTAAACAGCCCCTTAGCCTGAGCCCTACAACTCTGAGTCAGGCTGCAGGTGTCTAATTGCAGTACAGACATACCCCTAGTTTTATCCCTCCTTCTTTCACAGACTTACTCTAAGAATCTGGATGATTCCTATCACTTTTTGTCCCTGCATTTCCTCACCTATAAAATGGGGATAACAGTTACCTCACAGGGCATTGTGAGGCTTAGTTAATTACAGCCCAATCCTGTAAAGTGCAATGTACATCATCTCGTGGGAGCAGGCTTCCTCACAAAGTCCCCATAACTTCCGGCCAGGTTCCAGTTGGCCCTGAAATGCTTTAAAGCCAGCCTTACTCATGGCATGTTCACATTTTTCCTCCAATCTCACCAGTAACTTGGAAAATAAGAGGTGCTTGAGAATGAAAAATAATGGAGAGTGGGGGGAAAGATGTTAACCAGATTTTTTTTTTTAAACAAACTCACATAAAGGTTTGGTTGGAGTTGGGTCTTAACTCCCTCCAAATCACATCACCCATCTGATACAAGATACTTCACTAGGTGACTTTTCATGCTCTGAGAAATAGAGCTGATAATGTTTACTCTTGCCTAGATGAAACAGTTGGGCATTTTAACAAACATCCACAGATTTGTTTGTTTACCTGCCTAGCCCACATGCTTGTCATTCCTCTTGGCTGTGGAGCCAGTTGGAGTGTCTTTCAAAATATTACAATTCCTATGCTGCTCTTCGTTTACTTTAAATGGAAACTCTGGATCACCTAATTTACTCTTTCCCTGCCTTAGACGTCCTGGGTCAAATTCATCCTTGGCGTAACTGCACAGACATGACCCAGAATAAACATGGTCTGCTAGTGGCAGTCATAAAAATAATATTTTATTATCTGAGAAATTGTTTGCTTTGAATACAGGAAAGAGTGGTAAGAAAAAAAGCTAAGAAGATAACTAGGAATTTTAGCCAACGACATAACTTACATGTATATCATCCTTCTATAGTAGCTCTCCCCAGTTTCTCATGTTTGGCTCCAAGTCCCTAATGGAGTTCTGAAGATCACCCCATTTTATACCCCTTCCTTGCCTCTGAGGTGGAGGAGCCATGTCAACCCCCTCCTAAGTCATAATTGCAGAATGATGTGATCCTTCCGCAGACACCCCAGTTTATAGACCAGGAGTGGACGTGAAACCTAGGGCTCTTGCGTGACAGTGCGGAGTCCTGATTACTAAGCAACTGAGCCATCTCTTATCAAAAAAGCTTTAACAATGTAATCAGCTCCTCACATTTAACAACAACTAGTTATTAATTGATAGTGCTTACAGCAGCGGCAGTCAAAAAAGCTAACAGAATGTTAGAAACCATTAGGAAAAGGATAGATAATAAGACAGAAAATATAATGCCTCTATATAAATCCATGGTACACCCTCACCTAGAATACTGTGTGTAGTGCTGGTCATCCCATCCCAGAAAAGACATATTAGAAATAGAAAAGACACAGAGAAGTGCAACAAATATGATTAGGGCTATGGAATTGCTTCTGTCTGAGAAGAGATTAAAAAGATTGGGACTATTCTGCTTAGAAAAGAGACGACTAAAGGGGGTATGATAGAAGACTATAAAATCATGAATGGTGGGGAGAAAGTGTTATTTACCCCTTCACATAACACAGGGATCAGGGGTCACCCAATTAAATTAATAGACAGCAGGTTTATAAAAAACGTAAGGAAGTATTCTTCATGCAATGCACAGTCAACCTGTGGAACTCATTGCCTGGGGATGTTGTGAAGGCCAAAACTATAACTGGATTCAAATAAGAAATAGATAAATTCATGGACACTAAGTCCATCAACGGCTATTACCCAAGATGGTCAGGGACACAACCCCGTGCTCTTGGTGTCCCTAAACCTCTGACTGTCAAAAGCTGAGACTGGATAACGAGGGATGGATCACTCAATAAATTGTGCTGTTGTGTTCATTCCCTCTGAAGCATCTGGCACCAGTCACTGTCAGAGACAGGATACTGGGCTAGATGGACAATTGCTCTGACTCAGAGTCAGTATGGCCATTCTTACAATCTTATGTACTTGAGTGATTAGGTTACATCAGCTGTGTTACATTTATTAGGTGACATGGCAAGAATATGGAGGATAGTTACCAATAAATATTTAGCAGCTCTTTACTACTTCACTTGTTAAATATTTCACCTCTTAAATATTTGAGGCTGGGATTTTGAAAAGTGCCTAAGGGAGTTAGGTGCCCAGATACCATTGATTTAGGCTCCTTTTGAAGATCCCAGCCTGAACCTTTTAGAGACAGGGTGTAGAAACTTTAAGGGACAAATTCAGGGGGGAGTCTTAAGCCATATCTGCATTGAGTGTGCTTTACTAGAAAAACCAGAATACTATACCAGCAAAGTGCTATTGGTGTGGAGACAGCTATACTTTGTGCTGGTTAATAAAACACACCTCCCCCAGGAATGACACAAGCTATATTGGTAAAAACGCAATTTTCCCAGGATAGCTGCATCTGCCACTTTGCCAACACAACTTTGCTGGTTTAACTGAGGCCTTATTTAGCCACAACAGTTGCACCATTTTAACTACCTTGGTCTAGTTCTGGGGTTCTCAAACGATGGGTTGGGACCCCTCAAAGGGTCGTGAAGTTATTATGGGGGGGTTGCGAGTTGTCAGCCCCCACACATGCCATGGCTGCGACTGTCAGCCCTGTGCATGGCTGACAGCCCGAGCCCTTCAGAGCTGGGTGGCCGGAGAGCCGTAGTTGCTTGCTGGATGCTCTGAAGGCAACGCCGCCCCCAGCAGTAGCACAGCAGTAAGGGTGGTATGGCATGGGGGAAGGAGGAGTCATCACAGCCTGAAATATTTTCAAAGGGGGTCCCAGGAAAAAAAGTTTGAGAACCCCTGGTCTAGTTGAAGCAGTACCAACCTCTTAGTGTGAACACAGTTACATTGTATAAAGATACAGTTAGTTCCATAGGGAAGGGGAATAAGCTACACTGTTATAAGCACCTTTATACCAATATAACTGCATCTACACTAGGGATTAAACTGGAATCAGAGAAAAAATCACACCCCCTAATCTACACAGTTTTACTGGTACAAAACCGGATGTATATGCCTTCTTCGAATGTCCTCCTTATGTAAATTACATCAAGCTGGACTTTCATACATTCCTTAGGGCTTGTTTACATGGAAAAGTTGTACAGGTATAAGCTCAGGAATGAATTTAAACTGGTATGGTTATAACCCCCTTGTGAAGACTCTTATTCTGGCCTTTTTTGGTTTAGTTTATGTCACTAAAGAAGAGGTTTGATCTAAACCAAAAAAAAAAAAAAAAGCCATTCCAAAATAAGAGTGTTCACATGGAGGTTTATACCGGTATAACTATGTTGGGTTAACTACGCTGGTACAATTATACCTGTATAACTGGTAAAACATTCCTGTGTAGACAAGCCATTGGACTCAGGTAGATTTCGATTCCTTTAGCACTACATGCATTACCCATATGCAATTTACTCTACTCACTAACCGCTTCTGAATTTGAACTTTCTGATGGTATGCCTACACTGTACAGTTATCCTGGACTAATGCCAGGGTTTTAGCCTTAACCACCCTATTGTCCACACAGAAAAACCTCTGACCAGATGTTGGAGGTGCATTAAGTCCAGGCTAGTTTACTCAGCTGGGATTGGGGGTTAGAACCTACATTCCACTTTAACTCGGACTGGATCCCACCCATTTTTCAGTGAGGGGCAGGGTAAATCTCGGTGCAACTCGCTCAGTGCTGAACACAACTTATCCTTGTTTACACTGACTACAAAGTCACGGGTAGCATCATGTCAGCTATGTTGAGTCTTCCCAGCCATGTTCAAAAAAGGGTAAAATTGTGTAGTGGAGATAAGCCCAGAGAGTCTGGACTGGGGTAATTTATCTAACAAGTAAGTTGAAGTAATGTATAAGTTGTGGTTCTAGGGAGAGGCATATAGCAGGAAAAGTAATGGGGAGATGTAAGTAAGTGTGAACAATTTTACTCCCCAGGGCCCTCAATATGCAGATTGTAGATTACTCCTTTATGCAGTGCTTAATTTGTAATGAAAGAGGTGCCTGGGCTCAAGCAATCTTTTTACATTCATAACTGATGCAGTAAGACCAGCGGTGCCGGGGCTCTGCCCTGGCAAGTCCTGGCACAAATTAAGCACTGCCTTTATGGAATGTCAACATCAGGAAAAATGTGCATTAACACAGTGAAACTCATATGGCTCCATTGGTGCAAACCCCTAATGTGTCTTGCTGCACTGACATATAATGGAGCTAACACTAGTGTAATTTACTCCAATATATTTTTTCATGAAAATGTTTCCTTTCTATTATTTGTATTTGTATTTGTAATTTGTATTAATTGTTATTATTGGCATTAAAGATTTCAACAAAAATGATTTTTAAACCATTTTCTACTGAGCAATGAGCAGAGCTTTTCATAGTAGAACAGCACAGAATACAGGAAAATATTTGTTTATAGTGGTGGAAATATGTTTTTTCCCATGAGAGTCATCATCCCACCCACTTATCAAGTTTGCCAGTGTCCTGATCAATTTCATTTTTGGTGGCCTTTTAGGACTGTAATAATTTCCTGCTGAGACCAGACCTGTGAATCATCTAGTTCAGTATCCTATCTCTGACAATGTTAACTTGTGGCAATGAGTTCCACATGCTCATAATGCATTGTGTAAAAAAGTGTTCCTTTTATCAGTTCTCAATGATTAGGCTGGCATCTTGCAAGTGCACCAATCAGGAATAGCTCTTCAGCATTGCTGGTGATAGAGCACTGATTACCTCTGACATTTTCTGAAAAATAAATGTCCAGTCAAAAAAAGAAGTCTGTTAGTTTTCAAATGCAGAAACTATAACTGTGCTAATCCAGATAATAGTGCAAATTCCAAAAAATATGCCTTTTACATCTGATGGAATCACTCCATTTATCCTGTTTAAAATTATAACTAACTGGGAGCCCATTGAAGGAAAGGCATAATCAGAGCAGCTTTCACTAATAACACCTCCTGTCCTGTAGTCCTACTTTCCCTCAGCCTGTTGTGGTCCTGCTCCCAATCTTGCTCTTTTCCCCTGAATTTAAATTTCCAATAGACCATGGAGCCAGGCCTCTCATTTTCTTTTTTTTCTTCTTTTTTTCTTTTTCAATATAAATTGATATTTCATCACATGCTTGCCTTCCTTTCAGCAAAGTTCGGTTATATTGCGTGTAATTCTGCCCTCACTGAAATCAGTGGCAAAAACACCTAATTGACTTCAATGGTCTAAGGATTTCACCCATTATTTTTTTAAAAGCTCATAACAAATCCTTTCATATAAATTGCCTATCTTAAAGATGTAGATTGACTGCAAAGGGCTGCCTCTCCTTCCCAGTTTGGGGACATAAAACAGTGTATTTAATAGATTGTCACTTAGCTCAGTACAGTTATATGTAATGTCACCTCCTATGTGCTGAACAAAAAAAGTCAGTTAGACTGAAAATATATCAAATATATAGGGAGAAGAAAATTCACCAGTATCTATCTATGTCATTTAACAATCTATTTTCTCTGTACACACTTTGCAAACTAAAAGCATTTCAAACTGTTAGTTAAACAAATACATAGTATTAGCTGAAACTAAAGCTTCTGTTTATACAACTACACAGAGCTGGAATAAATGTTCCACAAAGATGCTTTCTGATCAGAATAACTTTAACTCTCAATTAATCGCTTTTGTTATATATTAGTATATATGGTGTTTCTGATATGTGATTTTATACGTAAGTTATACAGAGAACCTGAGAGAAAGTGTTTGTTGTGTCGGGATCAGAATGAAGTACAGCAATTATTTATTTGTCAGGGAGACATGTCACAAAATACTCCTGCTCATCCTACAAAAACAAAATCTGTCCCCTGACTATATGTTCAATAACTCCCCACAGGGAAAGAGAATGGTGGAATGGAGTGATGCAAAACTCTTTGTAGTGTGTAGTAAGTTCAGCCTTCAGAAGTTACCATGTGTGCAATACCCCAGTTCTCTTGTTTGCATTATCATTTGTTAAATGCTAAACAAGACCCCAGTAAGAGACATTGTAAGAAAAACCTAAGATAATAAATAGATAATTAGATCGTGATGCACTGTGTACTTTGGTCTGCTGACTCAAGATCTTTGTATGATTGTCCCATAAACACTCTACTTTCTAGAAATGTTGCAAAGAGTTCACTGATGTACAATAGGTCAGATTCTTGGTGACTAAATTCTGAATAATAAACCTTTGAATATAATAAATGCTATATTGTATAACCAAAAGAGGTTTTGAAATAAACAATTTGCTGGTGTTATGATAAAGAAACTATTAAAATGAGATGTTGTGCAATGGTCTATAATAATTTTCTCATATCTTTATATACCATTGTTTCTTATATATAGCGCCTCTCCTATCTGTTAATTGTATGACATTCATCACCATAGTATCTGAGACCCAGATTCTCAAAGGTATTTAGGTACCTTAATTCCTATGAGAATGTGGGCCTAAGCCCCCCACAGTCATTAATGGATTTTTTTATCCTCACAACATTCCTGCAAGGTTTTACATTTAGGAAACCAAGGCACAGAATAGATTAAGGTCACTCTCACCCAGAGAGTCTATAGCAAAGCCAGAAACTGAAATCAGATCGTGTGGGTACTAGTCCAGGGCCCTCCCTACCCACTAGGTCATCCTTCATCCCTCCTTATTTCTTCTCCTCACCTCTCATTTTATCAAATAAAATACTTTGAGCAATCACAATATTGATATTCATCATGTCTATGGGACTCAAAGGGTGCTTAATGCTCTGCAGCACAAACGAAAAGACAGGGCCCCTGCCCCAAAGAGTTTGCAATCTAAGCTTTTAGTCATGCAAGGAGTTCTACATCAGAAGTCCCTGTGCAGTGCCCTGCTGCCAAAGTGGGGTTCTGGGTAGGCACAGCCAACCTCCACTCACGAGAACACTTTGCAGGATCAGTACCTAAGGTTCCAATTTACTTCTATGGGGATCCATCTTGGGGTCCAATCCCCTGATCAGATCTACACACATGAACACTGGCCCCAATGGGACTCTGGTTCCAGCAGATCTGCTGGTCTGGATCTGTTTGCCAGACCAATGCCTCTCTTTAGATGTGATGTAGTAAGTGGTAGAAACAAACAGCAGAGAGATTATGTATGGGTAAGCAAATGTCCTTCGAAAAAGGGTTTTGTTGGTTGTTTGTAGTTTTTCAAATTCCAGATTTTTGGTTTTGTTACCTGCTCTACTTTTTGCCATCTTTTATTTATTTCATCATTATTATAACTGACCCATTTTTGATGAGCCTCCGGAAAGAAGTGAGTCTTGAAGAAGGTAGTTGAAAGAAAATAAAACAATGGGCCAGTAATTTATAGACACGGCATTGTTCTGTACCCCAGGTTGTGCTTTTTTGATTCCTCCCCATCCCTGCCTCTGCCCCATACCATCCCTCCCATAATATCCTCATCCAATATAGCCATTTGGGCAATCACATGATCATGCTCCTTGCCTGTCCCATCATATCGAATGACAAACCGAGGAATCAGCCCTGCACACGGCATTGTTTCAAGCTTCTGCTCACTTAAAAAACAAAACAAAACAAAAAAAACCCTTTAAACCGGGCATAGACAATAAAAAAGGGCAGGTGAGATAACAAAGGTTCTGTCCCCCGGACAGCACAGAAAATCGCACTGCCACATTGTTTGTTTACTCTCAAAGATGGATCCATGCGCCTCTTTCGGCCCCCTTCCCAGGAAATATGACCCAATCAGGTAGTAGGAGATGATGAGATTGGCTCGGACCCCCCCGATCTGCGTGAGGAGCACACGCTTTTGTCACATGCACGGGACGGAGGAGCAGCAATGGGAAAACTACAATGCCCAGCGTTCCCCTCTGCTCCCTGATCAATGGACCTTATTTGAATAATCTGTGAGCCCTTGGACTCAGGCCAATCAGCTGTCAGGGACCCATGATAAATCGCAATGCATTATTGATAATCATAATTACTCTGACATGCGCATTCCGCTCAAGGGGGGGGGGGTAATTTCCCAACTCTAGGAATTTGTTGTGAAGAAGAAAATAATTGCTACTATTTTGCTCCCGATGCTTGGGCACCATGTCGAGGCGCAAGCAGGCGAAACCCCAGCACATCAACTCCGAGGAGGAGCCCCCAGATGCTGCAAGTGGTAAGGCGCAAAGTAAGAGAGGGAGGCTCGCCAATTACCAACTTTAATTGATGTGCGAAGAAATCAGCCAGGGAATCGGGGCTCTGGGGTGGGTGCCTTCCCCTCCCCCCAACCCCCCAACTCGGCTCGAGATCATGACCCCACACTGACCACTCGTTATTTGTACCATTTATTCCCATAATCTGCCCCCTCCCCCCCCCAACCCTTCACTTATCTTCAATCATTGTTCGATTGATACCGGGCCTGATCCTCCTCTTTCTTCTGAAATTGCAACGGGATTTCTAGCCCCTCTCCCCCCCCCCCCGCCCCCAAAACTGTCCAGGGGCTCTGCCCAGAGCTCCAGCCCCATGGCTGCTCCTTGCTGACCGATCGCAGGAGAGATGTCTCTCTCTCTCTTGCTCCGCCGTTCCCTTTGGGTGTCTGTCTACGAGCCTGAGTTTCCTCCCCATCCCCCTTAAACTTTAATGTGTGCTGCCGGCTGTGGAGGGGGATCCGGGCTGTACCTTGTGCCACGCCAGGGGAGCAGGATGCGATCCGCTCCCTGCCTTGGTACAGCCCCTTTTGTTGTAGCCTAATGCAAGGTGAACCCCCAAACTGCCCAGCCGGAAAGGATTTTTTTTTGGGGGGGGGGGCACAAGGAGCGGAACAGAGGAAGGAATTGCACCCCTTCTCTTTAGCGCAGGAAGGGGGGGGGGCTTTCGTTTTGTTTCCCTAGATCGATGTATCTTTTTTTTTTCTGGAGATTTCTTTAAAAAAAAAAAAAAAAAAGCGCATTGGCTATTTTGGTTGGAGATCACAATCGCCCTGGACCTTTTGTAGCCTGACCTCCAGCCATCTTTGATTTCCGACTTCCTAAAATAACTCCGGTGAGCTAACGTGGTGTGTGTGTGTTGTATTTGGGTGCTGGGCGGTTTTTAATGTCGGGAACCATTCCTTCCGCGGATGCTGCTGCTCTTTGTATTTTAAAGGGAGAAGGAAAATTCGATGTGCAAATTCAGTTCTCCCTGATCTTTGGGAGCAGGGTGCGAAGGGGGGAAATCCGGAGGGGCATTGACCATCGAACCGATGGCAAACTAATGGCCCCGAGAACCCACTAGAAACGAATTGGGAAGAGTTGAAATTCCTGGATCCTGTGGGAAAGTTTCATCGATACTGGGTAGCATCTTCTCGAGTGTTCCCAGGGTTTGTCTGTTTGTGCAGCGCTCGGCCGGGGAGAATTTGTAGCACTTGTAGGCTATTGCATGGGCCGTTTCCTTCCATTAATTCTCCGTTTAAATTTCAACCCACACTTTAAAAACCGGTGTGGAATAGTGCCACTTAACCCATAACATTCCTGTTGACAGACCGAATATAAACCTTTCAGCTTCTTGGGGTTAGTATCATCAGCGCTGAATTGCCTTGCTGGTTTAGATAAATGAGAGAGGCTTCGGAAATTAATCTTATCTCGATTTAGGAATCAGTCCCTTCCCCGAGAGAGCGGGGTGGGTTCTGTAAATGGGTCCGATTATTATCATTAAACCCAAACGACTCGAGATATTTGGAGTGGGAGGATCCGCAGGAGTTTACTAACCCTGAACAACCTGGGCAGCCTGCCTCTGTAATTCTGTGGGTTGGCTTTTATGCCTCTAAAGGTCAAATATCTCCCACAATCAAATGCTTGATAACTGGGGGTTTTTTTCCCCATCGGTAGAAATGGTCAATAACAATCCATATTACAGGAGCCACCTATTCCCAAACCGCAGGAGGGTCGGACTCTCATTTCCCCCCCCCCCCCCTTTCTTTGAGCCGAACTGTCCAATTGTTGGGTCCGGTTAATGGTGACTTAAGAAACAGCAAGCTGGCCAGAAGGCAATAAATCCCATGTTTAATGCATGACTGTTTTCCTTTGTGCATATGGTGGGGCTGGGGGATGGAGGTGATGTTTCCACATGTAAATCTCTGCCCACGGCTGGAGAGCCACCACCTCCGGGGGTTGTGCTGAAACAAAAGGGTTAATAACTGTCCGGGAGCTGCTGCAGAGTTACTCGGAGGGGGTGGGGGAGGGAGAAGAGCAGGACTTGCTCGCCCTTCGGAGGAACAGGGCTCAGGTTTTTCGACTATTACAATGATTTGGCAAGCTCTCGAAGGACAGCAGTTTAAAGCACTGCCTGGGAGGGGGGGGGGTGCTGATCTGTCTAATACATAGATGTGTGGCGGAGTTTAGCTTTGTTTTCAATCCTTGTAGACGCCTAACTTTTTGTGCTTTGGCTACATCCGTGCCCGGGGTTCGGTGGGAGGAAGGGGTGCTCCTCAAACTGCAACTGACGAAATTAGCCCGCTATCCCCAATCTAGCGAATTGCTCGCCTGTAATTGATTGCGGAACTTGGATTGCTTTCTTGCGCCACCCAGGGGTCACCGGCAGTACTGGAATGTATCTCTCAAGAAAACTTGATCCGTTCCCCAAAGGTCTTTCTAAATTGGATGGGAGCTTCCTTCGTCCCTATACGCCCAACTTCATCGCTGGGAGGGAAAGGAATTACTTGCTCCTCCTGCCTGCTCTTGGAGGAGTCGTGGACAGTGCCCCGCCCAAATTGAGTATTAGTCAGGAGCCTTGCTGGTGAATCTCTGAGAATTCCCTCTGTTTTTAACCCTCCTCCCATCCCTGCAGAATGGGTCTAGTGTGCTGCCGCTCAGTGTCCTGAGCCATAGCTACCTTACTGTTCCCAGCTGGTATTGCAGGAGGGTAGAAAGATCAACAACTAAGTTATAGTAACTGTTGCAGAAATCTCTCCGCTACTGTTCGTGATAGCGATCAGAAGAAGTGGGAGGGAGTTAAACCATTTGTATGAACCCCTTAACTAAAAACACTCTTGACATGATCAAAAAAATAATCTGGGTGCAATATTGACCATATTTGATCTTCTCTTCAAAATAATCTAGCTATTCTCTGACACAGGTGTGTCCATAAATACCAAGCGATGAAGCGCCATAACAGTTAAAATTCCAGCAAGATTGTCTGTCTGAGAAATGATCAAATCTATGCATAATTGCAATAATAAAATCAAGCCCTTATCTCGCTCTTTTGCAAGAGAACATTTGCAAAGCAATTCGAGACCCGCCTCTGAGAACAATGCAGTGGGCTAGAAAATGGTTTTGCTAACCTGGTGATCGATTAACAGGCCAAAAAAATCAGCAGGTGGTCACTTGAGAATACTACATACTGAAAATTAGCATTTTCACAGAAGGGTTTAAGATGCCCATTGTACTGAATTACAGCCGTTAAAGTGTAGGATTCTTAAAATGCAGTCTACATCTCTTTAAAATAAAATAAAACAAAACAAAAACCCTTTCCGGGCTAAGAATTGTAGTACACTGTATACTCAGGGGCATCCATTCAAGCTGTGATGTCAACAATTGGGTTAATCTTTAAGAATCATCCGAATATATTCTCTCAAGTCATGCTGCTGTAAAAGAGATTTTTGTCCCAGCTTCTCAAAACCATGAGTTTCATACAGTAAACAGGCGGTTAATCAGAAATGTGAGCCACTGATTCCAGAGCGGCTCGTGTAAACACGATTTGGGCAACAACAGTTGTCCATTGAGCAGAGGTGCTGGAACTCTGGAAGTGATTCCCAGTCTATCCAGGGCTTGCAGTTTGGTTCAATGACACGTAGCACCCCGCCCCTATAAAAATGGTCCCAGCGGACAGCCCTGGATCGGGGTGAGCTGAAGCCAGCTCACGCTCCGAGATGGGGCAGGAGATCAACAACGTAGCCCCACTTGAGAACTGAACCCGCCTTCGGTGGCCCCGGGCTGCGGTTTAAATGAACGGCTGCTTGGGGCTGTTTGTAACACGGATCGAGTTCGGCTCCTGCGACTTTTGCAGCACCGAGGGGTGACTCTTCTCGCTGGGGAGGGGGAGGATTGTTCTAGTGCTGGGGGGCAAATGTCTGCTTCACCCACTGGTTACAATGTGCAGCTCTCAAAGCCAGGCTGACTGACTGGAAGGGGAAATAAATGCCTTGCTGGGGGTTTTTTTTTTCCTTTCCCCTTTTACGTAAGTGAAACATTATATTGGTTGTAGTGCTCCAGTCCTCTTGCTAAACTCCGCAGCATGTGACATTTTGACAGAGCTGCTGCTCTAACCTTTGCCTCCTCCTGCCTGCTGTGGGTGGTAAGTTGATGTCAAGCTTACAATTAGGACTCTCATGCAATTGACCTTGGCAGCGGGGTTTGCGCCGTTTAGCTGGGTCTTAAACACTGCGCTAGTGTTAAGTGTGGTCCAGGGCCGCCTGGTTTGCAGGCGAAGGACTTGCTGGTGGTGCGAGTAATTGAGCGCTGCGGAGGAAACAGTGGCACTGGTGGATCAGGTAGAGCAAAAAGGCTTTTCTCCACTCTCAGGTGCTGCCAGCAGGCAGGTCTCATTGGCTTTTGGAGTCTCCTAGTCTGCTCTTTCTCCCCAGGGAAATGAAATAACTAGGCAGGGCAGTGACTCCCCCTCCCTTCCTTTCTTCAATCTCTGCCTTGAATTTAGGTTCAGAAATGTTCTTGGCTCTGAAAACCCAAGAACTGGGGTTTACCTGCAACTTGTGATAACAAAGGTTGGTAGCTTCTGTAGCCGAACTAGATTTTAACCACTCCGATTTTCGACCTCCGGTTTTAGATTAACCTAGTTTTGGGGCAGATGGCAACCGATTTATTTACATGTCCGTAGGGAACGATTCATTCGCTAGTCCCGCCACCACTACTAACTAATGACTTTTAGTAGCAGGTTGGTTT
This sequence comes from Emydura macquarii macquarii, assembly GCF_026122565.2. Taxonomy (NCBI): domain Eukaryota; kingdom Metazoa; phylum Chordata; order Testudines; family Chelidae; genus Emydura; species Emydura macquarii. The sequence continues at coordinate 13,121,152 of NW_027131620.1, forward strand.
GTCGCTGCCGCTGTAAACCGCAGTCTTTTGTTTTGGGGGAAAGTAGAAGTTTACTAACGCCAGAAGAAGGGGGTTGTAATTTTCTGATTGCGCTGAAAAGCGCCGTCCTTCACGGCTCCCGAAGTGGATATTGTTTTCAGAGCAATACATGAGTGCCCTCCACTGTTCGGCCCTTTAAGCTCAGTTGTTAATAGCAGCATCAGGACATGTGTTTGCTAAAGCTTTCAGTTTTGAGCCTCAGCAGGTAACTGCAGACATTTTAAAGGGGTTTTGTCGGGGCATTCAGTAACTTTGTTTTTTAAAGCCCTTTGAAACTACATCAGAGGGGTAATCATGCAAGGACATGGAATTTAGAGGTCTATTTTTTTCAGACTCCACACAGAACTGCTCTCTCATACATTTGTGAGGATAGCTGAAGTCTTTAAATTTGCCAAAGTGATTTGGCATCTTCAGATTTCCAAAGCAATTTTATCCAACTTTAATATATATTGGGTTAACCTAATTAGCACTTTTACAGGTTTGTTGTTAATGAGGTTAATAAAATCTCGGAAGATAATTCACAACCTATGCATCGAAATTCTTGTGAGACACAAGAAGTCTCTTGTCTGGTTATTCTTGGGTAGGAAACTGGTATTGATTGAACTCTGTTGGGAGAGATTTAATTACATTGTCTGCAATCCTTATTGGAAACTTCAAATGCTTTAAAATAAAACATCTGAATTTCTTAATAAAGTGAAGGGAGTGGGACAAAGTTATTTACTACCGCAAATGGATTTTAGGATTGAATAAACGTGTCAAAAGCTACTATCTTTCTTTACAGTGCTTGTGAGGTGGTGGGGTTTTTTTTGTTTTTGTCTGAAATGTTAAAATAGCAGTTGTTCTCAAGTCTAGTAACCACTGCAGCAAACAAGGTATATGTCTAATCTTCTTTTTTTAATGCCAGCTGAGACCTTCAAAACTAGATCCTACTAACCTCATTTTAAAATTAATTATTTTTGATAGCATAATTGTACATCCCTTTCTTGCTTGCTAACTGAATATTAGAAAAGTGACTAAGAGATCAAATTTCTGTAAAAATGAAGAAATGGAGGTATTAACTTCAGTTACTGTGAAGTAGACACTTTAAAAGTTGTGTGTGGTGGGTTTTTTTTGTTTTGTTTTTGTTTTTTGTTTTAGCTTCATGATCTCTGACCAACAGGCCCCCCCCCCCCCCCATTCTTATTTCTAATGTGACAACTTTGAATTAATCTGCTATGTGCAACTCCAATAGCTCCTCACTCGATCAAATTAAATCAGGTAAAAGGTGGCTTTTTTTTTAAATTGTCATTAGCAATCTTTTTAAAAAAAACTTTAAATTTGAGGTCTGAAGATTTCATCAGACTTTATTGTAGATTACTGCCTTATCCTTCACAATAGTGGATCCCCCCCCCTCCCCTCCATTTGGCAGTGATTGAATCTAAAACCCCTGCTGGGTTTACTGCATTCTTCTAACTTATTGGATAACTAGATGCTGAGAGATAACATTCCTGAAATTCGAAGGTGTGGGGGGAGCGGATAGAAAACAGTAGAAGTTCAATCCCTGTGAAGCATATTTGAGGGGGTTAATTTAAGTGCACAAGCAATTGTTCTAACAAGGCTCCCTTGCTACTTGGTAAATACTATTACAGTATTTGGACAGAGTTGTCCACAGTTGTAGACATGCATGATGGACTTTCTTTGCACAGAAGTAAACTTACATTTTAAGACTGTTAAGTATGTGTCACTGATAACTGTTTCTAGGGTGGGTCGCTAGAGCAAGTATGTTGTATTGGTAAATGAGGTGGCCTGATTGCAATCACTTGGGTGTTCCTGGAAGACTCAGGAGGAAGGAAGAGGAGATGGCAGCTAGAAATCAAAACCAGGATCCCCAGTGAATCTTTTGCTTTAAAATAAACACACACAATTCAGGCTTTTTTTATCTCTCTAAGGTCTCAAATGTTGTTTGCAGTAATGTTACCCCTGTCAATCCCAGGCTATTAGAGAGACAAGGTGGGTGAGGTAATGAGCTTCTCTCTCACCAATAGAAGTTGGTCCAATAAAAGATATTCCACTTTGTCTCTCTGTCTGTGGTCTCAATAGCTCTAGTACTCGGCTGTCTTGCCATATTGAATGCAGCATTGCAGATGTCTCGGTCCCAGGATACACAACACTTTCAGAAGACAAGCCTGGGAGTTTAAATTCATAATTTTGCTAGACACTAAAAATCATGGGCCTGAATGTAACCCACTACCTTCGCTCCCTTCCGCCTTTCCTCCCTTATGACTGGGAGGGTGTTTAACAGGCCACTTCACCTTTAAATGGTCCCTTGAAATTGTTCAGCATAAGTAGTTAACACATCAGTTCTAGGTACTTAGCCAGTGACACTCCCATTTCTGAGTAAAGGCTGGACTTCATGTGTTACTGCAGTACTTGAGGCTTTGGCCTTGTCTACGCTAGCACTTATGCTGGCAAAACTTGTGTCATTCAGGGTGTGAAGGAAAAAACACCCTGAATGACACAAGTTTTGCCAACATAGCGCCTGTCCACACAAGCGCTTATGTTGGCAGGATACACTTTCCTTTACATAGCTACCACTGCTCGTTGAGGTGGTTTTATGATGTCAGTGGGAGAGCTCTCCCCCCCACCCCCGACATAACATGGCTACACAAGCGCTTTTGCAGTGGCATGGTAAAGACCGTACAGTGGCACAGCTGTAGTTTATAGACCAGGCCTTAGTGAAGACACTGCTATTCCTGTGCAATTAACCCACCTCTCTGAGAGGCAGTAGCTATGTTGACTGGTGTCCTGTCAATATAGCGCTGTGTACACCAGGAGTTGTGTGGGTATAACAGCGTTGCTCAGGTGTGTGGATTTTCCACACCCTGTGCGATGTCAGGATGCTGACATACATCTGTAGGGCAGACCTGGCCTAAGTTTACCAGAGCTGAAGAAGAGTTCTGTGTAAGCTCAAAAGCTGGTTTCTCTCACCAACAAAAGTTTTTTTTTTTTTTTGTTTGTTTTTTTAAATAAAATATTTACCTCACCCAATTTGCCAATATTCATTCATTTATACACCACCCTCTGCCCCTGGGAGGCCAAGTATTATCTCAGTTTTACAGCTGGTAGGAGATTGGAGGGAGGGGGAGGGAGTGAGGCACAGCCTTCCCTGTCTTTCCTAGGGTTACCCAGGGAGTCTGTATTGGGAATTGAATTATGACAACATGAGTACCAGATGGCTACAGAGGGATGCTAACTAGGGCTGACCAGAAAACAAGAATTCCATCTCCTGAAAAATTTTGTGATTTCAACATTATTTTTGTTCCACATTGGCATATGTATGAGGGGGTTTACAGATTAGGTGTGTCCATAGCTTCTCCCTTATTGTTTACCAGCTTAATTTCAATTAATATAAGGCACTCATCTGCCAAAATAAGAGTCTACTATCCTCACAAGGCGGTTACACCCATTTAAATACATCTTTCTAAATCAATCTAGTTAAATCAGTATAACTTTGAGGCCTTGTTTTTGTGGGTTTTTTTTTTTTCCCCCTCCAGTCAAAGCAAAAAACCCCACTACCTTAATCCCAAATTTGCAAGCGTATGAAACCAAGTCTGCGGTATTCTAACCTGCATCTTTGTGGGCTACATATTGGATGGGAATGAGTTGGGGTGTGTTTTGGTTTTGTTTTGTTGTGTTTTTCCCCGCATGAAACTCTGAGGCTAAAAAGCCTTTTGAGTCCATGTGCATTTTAGCACCAAAAAGTAAAGTGGTTTTCCCCCTGCTTTTAATTTAAAAAAACAAACAAAAAATCAAACCCTTAACTTTACTCTATCTCAACAAATATTTCTGATAAAGGTAGAACTAAACTCCCACTTTATGGGGTTCTAAAAGTTCCATGTTTGACCTCATTTGGTCCCTTTCTATTGACCAAGTCCTGCTGAATCAGGTTGGGCCTCGTATACTATTTTAGGAGACTTGCATTTCCTAATGAAACTTTTTCATTGAAAAATGGACTTTTAGCTACACTGGTCTTTAATTCTTTTGGGGTGGAGATTGTATGTATTGGGTGGAGGACTGAGAGTTGATCACTGTGATCAAAAGATCCTATAGCATTTTACCTTCTACTTATGGGGCTGTCTGGCTATATGTGATTTGGTTTTAAAAAACTGATTTAAGAGGGTTGTTGTGGGGGGAGGGGGGAATATGTTTGTGTGGTGGCTTGTATTTTTTTCTCCTTTTTGGGGGGGAGGGAGGCTCTGTTTTTGTGTATTTCAGGGCAGGTCTACACTTAACTCTGCATCAATGTAGTTGCACTGTTGTAGTGCTTAAGTGAAGACACTCCAACATCAATGGGAGCTGTCCCATCAGTGTAGTTAATCCACCTCCAAGGGGACCTGTCGTGGTGGTTTTTTTTTGTGCTGTGTAGATGGAGGGTTAGATTGGTATAACTGTGTGTTCACAGGGTGTGGATTTTTCATACCAGTAAGCAACATAGTTATACTGATATAGGTCTGTAGTGTAGACCTGGCCTCAGTGTTTGATGTGCAGTTTTGCTAATCAAAAATGTAGGACTGGAAGGCACCTCAAGATGCCACCTAGTCCATGCTCCCGTTCACCCCCTTTGCACAGAAGCATGTTTTATTTCAGTTGCTCTTAAACAGGCTTTGTTTTGGTAGCTATTGTAAGGCAAAGAGAGATTGTATATATCTCCACTAAAACGTTGCTGTGAAATTTTTTTAACCTGATCTATCTTAAGGAAACTCCTTCAAAGCTTTTTCCCATCACTCCGTGGGCAACTGCAAATTTCAACACTTTTTTTTTTGCATTTTCATTGCTGAGAAAAGCATGTGAGAGAGAAACTGTTACTCTAGCAAATGTCAAGGTTTGCCATATCCTCCCCCATGAAGTTACTCTGGCCCAAACTAAGTACACTCACCTGAGTCATAGATATAAAAATGTCTGTCCATGCAAATCTTCTACTTTCATGCACAAGGTACACGACATGCAGCCTTGTAACTGGTAACATATATCTCTAATATAGGGGCTGTAATTATTTTGTAATTAAACCATTTTTACAATAAAGATAAGATTAATTTTCTATCCACAATCTCTCTAATCATAACCATTTACTATGTAGGCAAGTTGCTAAAAAGCTGTGTCAATACTAATAAAATAACTCTGCTCCCTGGGTTATTGGCAATATTGGACATGATCTTGGGAGGTGCTGAACACCCTGAATTCTCACTGAAGCCATACATACAGTGCCAGGCCTCTACACCATTGGACTATAAAGATGCAACTCAAAGTGCCTCCGTGATCAAAGGGTCTCACCTAGTGTTCCTTAATCTCCTGTGGCTAAAGGGCACATTATAGTTCCCTGGTAGAAAATAGAATGTCTCATGCTGTGTGTGTTGGGGGTGGCAGGAAAGGAGAACTTGTTAATGCATAAAATAGGACGGTAGCCTTCTGAGATGAAATCACAACTGATAGAAGTATACGATTCCTGTGGGGTTTCTTGTTAAAGTTGGGGATAATAAATGTGACATAACTCATCAATGGTGAGTTGAGTGGCTCCTGGATATCCACTGACCTAAGGAGTCTAAAGCTCCAAATCAAGGTAACTTGAATGAGTGTTGACACCTTTTTCAGACTAGCTCTAATCAAGGTTAAAAATTTCCACACAATCTTTCTGCAGAATTTTTTTTAAGAGCTTGGTGTAATTTTTGAGGGGAGGGGAACCTGAAAAGTCTGGAAAAACAGGAAAATCCTCTTTCAAATTTTGGCATATTTAAGTGTGTGTGTTTGTGGGGGGTGAGTGGTTACATTTGGATTCTTGTCTAACTTACAAAATATAATCTTTCTGCTTCCTGCTCCCCACAGACTCTCTCTCTCTAACGGGCGAGTGCCGTTGCATAAATCCCAAAGTCAGTGTAGTTCACAGTAACATGCTTATCTTGGAACCCACGTTTGTTGTACAGAGACATGGCGGGGAAAGAGCTCTGTGTAGCTCAAAAGTTTGTCTTTCACAAACAGAAGCCGGTCTAATAAAAGATATTAACTCACCCACCTTGTTCCTAATATCCTGGGATTGACATGGCTACAACTACACTACATATATCAAATACCATGAAAGTTGTGATAAAGTCAAAAGAATTGGTGACACTGAATACCACCTTTGTCTCTAATGTTGTAGCCATATTGGTCTCAGGACTACACTACAAACCCATCTTGTAGAGAGAGTAGCTAGAGGGGGCAACTACATTTTAAAGTATGTTTTGAATACAGGCAATAATTTATTCAGATGCTGCACAGGTTAATCTGTTTGTGGACTGATGAGGAAAGAAACTGCTTTACACTTCTTCCCTTTTCTATTAAGGTAAAGTGTACTATTATAGAAATCAGCCCTTAGCATTTTTAAAGAACGTCATTATGATCTTTCTTGGGACAAGACGAAGCTTTAAAACTGTTCCACATGAATATTAAAAAGTAGGCTTTAATTAGCACTCTTCCTTAAAAGTAGCATAAAATTAAACTAATGTTAAACAAAGGTTTTGCCTTGGGTTAGAGTCTTCCTTTGCTTGAAAGGAAGTGGTTCCTTTCAAAAAGTCTTATAATAAGAGCTTTAATCTACTTAACATTGTTAGTTCTGCATTGATTTTTAGTATATGGACTCTTAACACCAGGTTTATTCATTCTCTCAACCGTTTTCATAAGATACCTAGTATACTGTGATATGGAAGAGTAATTGCAGCTTCCTGGCTTTTTCCTGCTGTGTTAGTGTGTTTTTTATGGAATCTTTATAAACTGGAAGGCAGTGATGGGTGGTTGTATTAACTCTAGTGATTCACAGTTTCATGTGACTGCTAGAATTTGGCTGCTGACCATCTAAATAGATCTTTAAAATTAGGAATTTTAAATACAAAATAAACAATCCATGTATGCACTACATCACCTTTTTGCCTTTTAAGTAGTGTGGGTTTTTTGTTCTTGTTTGGTGGGGGGGGAGGGGTGTTTATAAACCCCTCTAAGCACTGGCTAAGTTAGAATACCCATTTCTATTTTTACATGTATAAAGAGACTGTTAGTGAATTAGTTTCCTCCATTTGAATTAGGAGGTAACACAGTTCCTCTTTTCCCTCACAAGGCTGATGGTGGGAGATCATGCCACTTTGCCACTTTCACAGACAAATGAATAGAGATCCACAGATGTGGTAACTTTGATAAAGCTACCAAGTGAATCTGTAGCAGAGCTAGGAATAGGACTTGGGAATCCAGTCTCCAAGGTTTGCATATGGTCCATGTATCTAAACTCTTATTATCTTGCATTTATGTCTTTCAAATTCTTGGCTCACTTACAGCCTTAAATTGGAAAAAACGTAAGCATCCTAGATGTGTGTATACTTCGGAAATATTTGATTTTGATTTTTTTTTTTAAGGGAGTCCACAAAACGCCCCAGGTGATGAAGATGGTGAAATGAGTTCCAAAAGATGCCGAACAGAGGAAACCAACATCTGTGAGAAATGTTGTGCAGAGTTCTTTGATCTCTCTGAATTTCTTGAGCATAAGAAAAATTGCACTAAAAATCCACCTGTCCTAATCATGAATGATAGTGAAGGAACAATACCCACTGAAGACTTCCCTGGACCCTCTACAGAAAGCTTTCCAAATGATCAACAGGATAGCCGGCCAGCCAAGGACAGTCAAACCAAGAGTTGCACTGGTTCTGTGGAAAAAGAGAGGGAAAAGTTAATACTGAATCAGTGGCAGGAATATATCTAAAAACAGAACCCCCTGTTACTCCTGCAACTCATGGGCTAAGCTATTTACCGAAATCCAAAGTACCAAACACTAACGTGACTTTGCAGACAATACATGGAACTAAAGTGGCTGTGAATCAACGTACCTCTGATGCCATCTCTTCCTCAGCAGCCACTTTTAATGCTGTTCCAATGATCCTTGAGCAGCTCGTGTGCTTGCAGCAGCAGCAACTCCAGCAAATTCAGCTCACAGAGCAAATTCGCATCCAAATTGCCATGATGGCTCCTCATGCCCTACATCCTTCAATAGCAGCTGCTACTGATCCACTAAAAGCTTTGGGTGCTCAGATGTCTCAGCAGCTGTCTGCTGCTGTTGCTTTAATTGGACAAAAAGCTGGAAGCCAAAGCCTATCACTGGAATCCTTGAAGCAGGGAAAACTACCTCATTCTAACATGGGCATTCCTACTGCTGGCACTGTAGTCAGCGGGCTTTCTTCTTCCTTCTCTTTGAGGCCTGAAGCAAACAGAAGCCTCCCAAATTCTATGTCTCGTTTCCCAAACCCTTTGCTACCTCAATCATCCAGCTCTGTCATCTTCCAAAACCCATTTTCTGCAGTTTCTTCTGTGATTGATCCCTCAAAGAAAGGGAAAGGGAAACCCCCCAACATTAGTGTGTCTGAAAGCAAACCAAATACAGAAGAACCTTTTTTTAAACACAAGTGCAAGTTCTGCGGCAAGGTCTTCGGCAATGATAGTGCCTTGCAGATACACCTCCGCTCCCACACTGGTGAAAGACCCTACAAGTGTAACATCTGCGGTAACAGATTTACAACCAAAGGAAACCTTAAAGTGCATTTTCAGCGTCATAAAGACAAGTACCCTCATATTAAAATGAATCACTATCCAGTACCTGAGCATCTGGACAATGTGCCCACCAGCAGTGGAATCCCATATGGAATGTCTGTACCATTGGATGAGTCTAACCTAATTGTGGACAGCAAGCCTATTCTGACATCGCTGCCTACCTCAATGGGCACTGGCTTGCCCCAGAGTATCTCCAGTCTAACATGCATCAAAGAGTCTCTTGCCAGCACCTTTTCAAGTGACATGCAGCCAAGGCCTTCTCCAGAAAGCGAAGGTGGCTCTTCCTCATCAGGAGCAGTGAGTCACGAGTCAGGAACTGAGCAGAGCCTGAGCTCACCGCAAGCTAGCTGCAGTGTGAGTGTCTTCCATGTCAGCGGAGCAAGTGAGCAAGGTTCAGAAACATCTAAGCTACAGCAGTTGGTTGAGAACATTGACAAGTCCACCACAGACCCCAATGAGTGCCTCATCTGTCACAGAGTGCTGAGCTGCCAGAGTTCACTCAAAATGCATTACCGTACTCACACTGGAGAAAGGCCATTCAAGTGTAAAATTTGTGGCCGTGCCTTCTCAACAAAAGGTAACCTTAAGACTCATTATGGTGTCCACCGGGCAAACACCCCCCTAAAGATGCAACATTCCTGTCCTATTTGCCAGAAGAAGTTTACAAATGCAGTTGTGTTACAGCAGCATATTCGCATGCATATGGGGGGACAAATTCCCAATACACCTATGCCGGAAAACACTTGTGATAATACTGATGTGGATGTGACTGAGAAGAATGGAGACGTGACTCACCCAGGTGAAAACATGGAAAGCATAGAGATGGAAGAAGACCTAGACTCCCAGGATGGCCCTAGCAGTTCTTTGAAACCACCTACTCCGTATGATGCCCAGTCAGAATCTCCAGCCACAGTATTTTCTGGGATTGCAGCTTTAGAGAACCAAATGAAAATAGTAAATTCTGCTTTGAACTTGCAACGGCAAAGCAGCCTGAAGTCTAGTGACAATGGCTCAGCAGAAAGCGATGGCATGACGAATGATTCTTCCTCTGTGGCAGGTGATCCAGATTATCAAAATGGCAGGAGTCCTGCTGCCTCTGAATCTACTTCATTCCAGGCATTGTCCCCAACCAATAGCCAAGCGGAAAGCATTAGGTCAAAATCACCAGGTTTTAACCATCAGGAAGATGGTGGCATGGGAAATAAAGCCGAGGGCCCTGAAAACAGTCTTGCAGAGATGGAAGGGGCTGGCGCTTTGGATCTAACTTACGGCAATATTGGTCGAAAGGTCATCAAAGAAGAACCTGGGTTACACTTTCCAAATGGAGAGTATGGTGAGTTTTATGACCAGTAGCTGCACTCCCCATAACTAACCCATCCCTCTATGGGGAGCGCCTCAGAGAACCAGTGGGAGGAAGGCACCCATCCTGCTGGTTTGGTTCCTTTTCAAAAGGAACATGGTGCTTGTTGCTCTTTAAGCCACTGAAAATCTCCTCCTTCCTAATTTCAGGTTCACGTTTGAAAGTAAAGTAACACGCACAGAAGGGGCAAGTTTTCAAGTTGTTGCCTCCTGCTGCCTAGTGAGCACATACTCACCCCATTTACTTCAATGGGAGTTGTGCTCGGTATCTTGCATTTTCTCCTAAAACTATTAAATAACTCTTTAAACCAGCTACTTAAATGCTGATAAGACATGGAATAAAGACTGTTCAGCACTAGTTTATGAAGTATAAAGCTAGCATAGCGAATGCTGTGAGTGAGGTCTTTGGATCAGTGAGAAACTTCTTAAATCCTGAACATATGTTGGTTATAAATGGATATGTGGGGGGAGGTTCTTCAAATACATATACAACCCAGTAGCACCTATGTGCCTCCAAATTACAGCTTTCATGTGCATTGGGTGTTGTGCTCATGCACCTTCAAAAATCTGGGCCTAATGTCTTGCTTCCAAAGCTTAAACAGAGCTGAAATGTTTAGCGGTGATAGCCTATACTGTGTGTGTTCTTTCTCTTCAGGTCGCAGCAGCATTCATGCTGCTTTTGTCAGGGCACCACCAGCCCTCATAAAAGTGGAAATGCCTAGTGAGCGTCCTATTAGCACTAGCCATTTTATTGGCCCGCCAGTTTTATCACCTGGTGTTCCCCCTCTCCTGGTGCCACGACCTAAGCTTTGCCGTCCAGCTAAACAGCACATCTGCACTACGTGTGGGAAGAACTTCTCCTCTGCAAGCGCTCTTCAGATTCATGAACGGACCCATACTGGTGAAAAGCCATTTGCATGCACCATCTGTGGGAGAGCCTTTACCACGAAAGGAAACCTGAAGGTAAGCAATTCTTAAGGGGACTGAGGTATGGTGATGCCTGCATTTGGAATTACCTTCACTAGGAAAGTCTCTTAGCCCCTCTAAAAACTTTCTACTCTTCCTTCTAATATAATTGTCCAGCCTTTTAAGATGTCTACTAATTTTTCTGGCCCTCTGGGTGGTCACTTAAGACAGAGTTTGCTATAGTCTCTTAATATGCAAGTATCATACATGCAAAACTCTCTAGTGGGCCTGAAATCTGTCTAAATCCACTTTTTAAAAAAAAACTGCAGGGAAAGAACTGTGTTTTGTTCAGCAACTCTGTCTCCAAACGCTCCTGAACCATGGTGTGGGTTTGATATCTGGATTCAGTAGCCAAAGCCCATCTCTGGATGATGATGATACATCCAGTATGCAGGAAACCCTGTTTTACAAAAATCTGTATTTGATCTGATTTTTTTCAAGCCCAACACTCTTAAGCAATGATCATTATTCACCTTAATGCAGTGGTGCCCAAACTTCTCCTGTCATGCTCTTCCCCTGCCCCCCACTTACCAATAATTATTGTATAGTTGGCTCAGCAGAGAAACTTGGGCTGAAGGAGGAGCTGGGGACAGAACTTGGTATGGGGGAGGAGCTGGGGCTAAAGGTGGAGCAGGAATGAAGGGAGAGCTGGGGGTAGTGCAGTGCTGGATGGTGCTCCCTCCTTACCCCCTATGGGGGCTGGCCCAGGCCCTGCTGTACATGACCCCCTCTCTCCTCCCCCCCACTGGGGTACATCCAACAGTTTGGGGACCCCACTGCCTTAATGGAACATGTTATATTCTCCACTGTTGCTTGGAGCACTTAGTCCCATGTTGGAATGGCTATTACTGGAGCCAAGTTCTACAACAATGTTCAGGGATTTCAGTTAAATACAAAAATTTATTCTAGTGTAATCAGTTTATTATCAGATTAATCCATTTGTCTTTTAAGGGACACTTAACTTCCCCACCCACATTATGGTTTAACACGTCAGAGCTTCAAGACTCTTCCTCTTAACAGTCTCTGCATAAACACTCTGTAAGGAGGGGTCAGAGTGGAAGAGGCAAGAGAGAGTGAGAAAAGAGATGCTCAAACTTAGAAAATAAAATGCAGACTGACTGGGGCAGGTAGCTGCTTGCCTGTAGGTGGGTGGTCTTTCCGGAGGGTCTGTGCTGTGCACTAATATGCTATTTGTGGTTTTCCATTACACAAGGGACTGTCCTTTTTAGCTGCCAAAATTCTAGTCATGTTAGACTTTTTGTAAAACCATCCCTTGTAAAAAGTCCCTGTGTTGCCTTAATTCAGCATCACTTGCCAATATTCCCTGTAGCCTTTTCTTAAGAACCAATGTATCTTAAATTGTGTAGAGGAAAAAATAAACTTTTCCCATGCACTAAGTAACTGACTACTTCTGTTCTTGCTTTCCCTTTTTTTTGTTCTACTTCAGGTGAAAGTAAACAAGAACATGTAGGGCATATAAGACATTCTACAGTAACAAAGATCTAAACAAAGATTTTGCTGTAGTTTGAGTACAAAACTACATAATCATTCCTCTGAGTGTTTGGCTTTACTTTATCTTGAGGCTCAGATACCATAGTGCTGATGAGATATAAGAACTTGGATAGAATAGAACAGGAGCTCAGACTTATAATAGCGCTCATCTTCTAACTTCTCCTACCCCCTCTTCTGCAAGGTCCATGTTGGAACTCACATGTGGAATAACTCTGCCAGGCGTGGAAGAAGATTATCCATTGATAATCCTATGGCTCTGTTGGGGAATGATCCAAAGAAGGTATCTGAAATGTTTCCAAAGGATATAGTGCCTCCTTCAGTGAACATTGATCCCACAGTATGGAACCAGTATGCAGCGGTACTCAGCAATGGCTTGGCAATGAAGACTAATGAGATTTCAGTGATCCAGAGTGGTGGCATACCTGTTCTTCCAGTCACCATGGGGGGTGGTTCCTCAATAAATACTGCGACAGTCTCCAAGATAGATGGGTCCCAGTCTGGAATTAGCTCTGATATGGAAAAGGCTGGTGGTGCTGCTGCAGACAATGTGCCAAAACACCAGTTCTCTCACTTCATGGAGGAGAACAAAATTGCTGTTAGTTAGACAAACTCCTTGTGAAGGTGAAATGCAGAAAGAGCAAATATATATACAAACATATATATTTTTAAGAGATTCCATCTCAACCTCCTATTTTCCTATTAACATGCAAATGATTTTAAGAGTTGTCTTTGTAAGAGTTGCCCACAGTACAATCATGTTGCTTTGCAAAAGTAATAATAAAAAAAAAAAAAAATCCTCTTATTTGGAAAGATGCGGGTCTTGCAAAGTATTTCTTATGTGTGACTTTAATGTGTACAGCCTTACAGAAGTTTCACAACTTGAAATTCCAAAGGTTATAACATTTGCCTCTGTTTAAACTGAAATCTTTGGGGGTTTTGAACAGAGTGGAAAAAACATTCTGTTCATGGAAAAACTTGTATTTACAGATGACATGAAAATTGATTATGCGGGTAAATATTCTAGAATGTCTGCCACCCTTTTAGAAGTAGTCTGTCGTTTTTTAATGTAGCCATATAGTAAAAAATACAGATTTTTTTTTTTTATTTTTTTTATTTTGCCTAACAAGCTGTAAAGAGATCTCTTACAGGCTTTTTTTCCTTTGATCACTGCTCCTAATAATTGAATACTCCTGTATTGTTGACTGCTGCTTATTTAATACTACTACTTGGACAGTCCCTTTTTAAGAACAGTGCCAAAACTACTCCTTCCAAAGATGTGCAGTTTCTCCTAAGATATTATTTCAATACCAAGAGCCCTGAACAAGCAGGGGTAGGTATGTATATATATATTTTTTTAATCTTCTCATCTAGAAAGAGAAGGTCAGGTCTGAAATCTCTGCAAGGAATCTCAGGTGACTGTTGCATCTAGGCATTGGAACTGGTTTCCTTAGCAAGAGGAACTTTTTTATTTTATTTTTATTTTGGGTTATTTAGGAGATCTGTTTGTGTAAACCTGTATTTAAATACAAAAGTACTCACACCTAAGTTTAATGTTTTGTGGGCTTTTTGGATGGCATTCCCACTTTGGTCATTAAGTTTCTTGGTGATTTTGTGCACTTGCATTACGCCACAAAACCATGGTGACCCATGTTTATTGTATGAAGGTTATTGGGATAGCCCTCTGAATTCTAAGTTATCTACCTCATTTTTCTTTGTAGATGTAGTGTCTATTTTTCTATAAATGACCACTGTAATGAACTGAGATTCAAGCAGATGCTTCCATGCACTATATGAAACCAAAACCTGATGTATTAGTGGGAGCATCTGAAGACTTCATGGATTTATTTTTCACTCTTCTTACATTTGCTGGATGTGTATATGTAACGAAATCTAAAGTTAGATTGGAAACCAACTAAGCATTTGGTATTAAAGGACTAATGATGGAAAGAAGTCTGATTGCTGACTACAGGAAATCTTTGAGTCCAGTCTCAGGTGTGGAAGGCCCCAGAAACTATGTAATATTGTTGCACCTGAACCTTGTTTATGATCTGTTTTTTGCCACGTTGTGCCTTTCCTGCTGGACTTGTAAGTAAGAACACAACAGTACCTGTTTACACTGTAAAAATGGATATTGTTACATAGAACATGCCAAAGGTATCGCAAGTGTCAAGTTTCTGCATTGTGAATGTATGACTTAAGAATTCTGTAGTTTTGAGTATCTGATGCATTTCTGTTGATGTTTTGAGAATAAATTTGGGATGGCTTTTTCATGCTCCATGCTTACATTTTTCTGGTAAAGCACTTTTTTGTCCCCTTTAAATGGAAATTCCAGTAGGCCTAGTAATAGCTCTGCTTCCACTGACTCCTCCTCTTTTTAATGTGTGCGCTACATGTTGGAGTTTCGTTTTCCTAATGGAGAAACATTAGTACATGACATGAATATTTGATTGCGACTCCGTAACATATAGTGTGATTGTGCTAAAAAGGGAAAGGAGTACTAGGCCACAAACACTGCCCTAGACACCCATAAAGTTGTTGATAGGTGGGGCCAAAGAGGGAACACCCCAGGTTTGGGGGGGGAGGTTTTTTTTTGGGGGGGGAGGGGATGTACAGTCGCATCTTTCCCTGCCAAGCCGAGCTCTGGCTCAGGGAGTGGACTGGTTCAGTTCTGACTCCTGGCTTCTGAGGGTCAGATATGATGCTACATGGCTGCCCAGTAGCCAGCCTGGGTGAGTACGTTGCCCCCTTGGAACCTGTAGGGAGTGCTCTGCTGCTTGATTCTTGTTTAGGTTTGTCTCTCTCGCACCCTCTTCCTCTCCGCCCCCCCCCCCCCTTCATTGCTTCGGTGGGTGTTCTTTGTGTTATGTGTACATGTGCCCATTTTCTATTCTCGCCAGCAAAGTGACTAGGGCTGCTCCAGTCACTAGGTGTGTGTTGTCACTGATGAATGGTCTTTAATGGACCCTATGCTAACAGAAAATAGTTGGCTCTTGGTCACATTCCTCACCTGCCCTGACATGCCAACCAACTCAAACAGGAATTATTTTGGGGAGTCGTGGGTGTGTTTATACAGGAGGTCAGGTTAGATGATCCCCATGATCCTGTCTAGCCTTGGAATCTATACCCTTCACAACAGGGTGTGACAGCAGAGATTAAATCCTGGATCTGATTTACTGTTGCCAGCAGGCAGGTCCTGTCTGAGAATGGAACAGTGCTGGGCAGCTGCAGCCAGATTATGGTCCCTCTTGCACCATCTGGATGATGCAAGAGGACCATGACATAGGTTGAGGAACTTGTTCCATAGACCTTGGCTTTGAAGGAGCACAGCAGCCGTCTCTTATGCTCAGTTCCAATGAAAGAACTCCTCTTTCTAAATTCCAAACTTTAAATGACTTTTTACAGTAAGCTGCCACTTTTTACATCCCATACACTTCTGTAATGTAAGTTTAACATCACTATTTAGCATAACAGATTTCATAAAAACTATCTAGTTTCTTCACCTTTGCATTGTAATGGTTGAATTTCATGATCTTTCCCTACGAATAGAGTAATTGCTTTCTTTTCCTCTAACTAGTACACTTCTTTCTCAGTGCTTCGCTTATAGATTCTAAGGCTAAAAGGGACCGTTGTGATCGTCTAGTCTGATCCATACCATACAAGCCCTGGAACTCCCCTCCCTCCCATCCCAAAATAAGTCCTAGAGCATATTTTTTAGAAAAATATCCAATCTTTAGTTTAAAGTTGTCAGTGATGGAGAATCTGCTATGGCCTCTAGTAAATTGTTCCAATGGCTAATTATTCTCACCATTAAATA
Organism: Emydura macquarii macquarii; assembly: GCF_026122565.2. Taxonomy (NCBI): domain Eukaryota; kingdom Metazoa; phylum Chordata; order Testudines; family Chelidae; genus Emydura; species Emydura macquarii. The sequence continues at coordinate 13,137,443 of NW_027131620.1, forward strand.
TTTATGCCTTCTATTCTGCATTTGTTTAGCTTCACCTTCCAGCTCTTTCTCTGCCCAGGATTAAATATTTGTTCCCCATTTAGCTACTTAGATTGTAATCGTTACCCCTTAACCTTCTCTTTAACCTAAATTGGTCAAGCTACTTGAGTTTGTCACTACAAGACTTTTATTTTTGATCCTTTTAATTATTCTCGTGGCTCTTCTATGAACATCTCCAGTTCACTAACATCCTTGAATTGTGAGCGGCAGAGCTGGGCACAGTACAATAAAACCCCAGAATTACGAACTGACCAGTCAACCACACACCTCATTTGTAACCAGAAGTACACAATCAGGAAGTGGCAGAGAGAGAGAGAAATAAAAAGCAAGTACAGTACTGTGTTAAATGTAAACTACTAAAAAAAGGGAAAGCAACATTTTTCTTCTGCATAATAGTGTTTCAACACTGTATTAAGTTAATGTTCAGTTGTAAACTTTGGAAAGACCAACCATAATGTTTTGTTCAGAGATTTGAACACTTCAGATACAAACAACCTCCACTCCTGAGCCGTTCGTAACTCTGAGGTTTTGCTGTATTCTAGTAGTGGTTGCACTAGTGCCAAATACAGAGGTAAAATAACCTCTCTACTTCTACTCAAGATTTCCCTGTTAATGCAATCCTGGGATGCATAAACTCTTTTGACCACAGCATCAGCCTGAGAGCTCATGTTTAGTTGATGATCCACCACAACCCCCAAATCTTTTTCAGAGTCACTGCTTCCCAGAATCATCTCCCATCCTGGAAGTATGGCCTACATTCTTTGTTCCTAAATGCATGCATTTATATTTACCCACTAAAACAGTGTTTGCTTGCACCCAATTTACCAAGCAAGCTCGATGACTCTGAACTTGTGACTTGTGCTCTTAATTATTTGCCACTCCCCAATTTGTGTCATCTGGAAACTTCAGCAGTGGTGATTGTTTTCTTCCAGGTCATTCCATGAGGGGGGTGTGGTATAGCAGCTGCTCTAGTTAGAGGCAAACAAAGCAGATGCTGGGGGCAGCTGGACCAAACCTCTGAGTGCTGTGCTGGGCATTATAGCAAAACCACTGACATTTGCTGCACCCCACCCAGTTGAGTGTTGTCTGCAGAAGCCTCAAGGTATGAGGAGGGCAGTAGAAAACAAGGGGGATCAAGGTGGGTGGTGGATGTGTTAAGGAGGAAGAATCAATTGGTATTCAAAAAGCAATTTTAAAAATTAAAGGACTACAGCTCCTTTTAAAGTGCTTAATCTGCATAAATTGAAGTGACAAAACAGTGTACTGAGCTCACTGAAACAAGTATAAAATACTAAGGCCATCTCCATGGATGTAACTGTTATGATGCAGTCAGAATGGGGGTCACAAACTGCTTGAGGTTTTTGAAGACAGTTATTGGAACAGTTCAAGCAGACATCTGTCTTCATCAATGATGCTGCAGTCCGCAAAGCACAAGCAGTGTTGTGTGGAGAAGAGCATGTGCTTAATCCCCTTAGCACAGGTCAGAACTTTTTCAGTTAAATGGAATATCCCATTTTTTCCCAAAGCCGAAACAACTTGCAGAGATGTATCTGTATCAACATTGATTTTGTTGGAAAGGAGTGGGGAGAGAGACTCACAGCATAACATAGGGTGGTTAAAGCACCTGGCGTGTGGAAACCTACTTCAAGTTCCTGCCCTCCCTGATTCAAAGTGATCTGGGATGAAAAACTGCTCTGAATTAGGAAAGGTGGGGACTTGCACCTGTATCTGCCACAGCTTAGGTCAGGGCCTTGACCACTGGGACAAGAACACACTCAGGTTTTGATCTGTTGATGGACATTTCAACACCTCTTAGTTTTTACAAAAATTTAGTTTTCTGCTATGGCATGAAAACGAAAGTTGCTGCAAAACTGTAATTGTCCTCCAGCCAGCTCTCCTGGTGGCTGCTCTTGTAATAGCACAACTATAAAACCTCACAATATTTTTTGAGAGGGTAAACTTGGTTTAGGTATTGTGTGTGTCAGTTTGGTGGCAGAGCATCTCATTCAGATTTCATGTAATACAACACACCTTTTAGGACTAGAACTGGAGCTGGATTCCAAGATCAAGGCTGTTCCTGTTATGACAATGAGGTGCTTGGTACCCCTGCTGGTAAAATGTCAGTGACATTTGGGTCAAATCAAGCTGCTCTCCCTGCTTAAAAACTGCTTAGATCAGCCACTGCTGGAAGAAAGGACGCAATAGTCAGATGGCAGAAGCAAATTAGGACTTACTTCCTACACTGTACATCCATGCACACTTCCATGGATAGTATGAAAGTGGCAGCCTAAATTCAAAGGAATAGTTGTTCACAGTTAAAGGGTGTGCGTTCCACAATTAGTTATGTGGCACCAGAAGTCCCTGCCCAAAGATGTTACAATCTAATGAAAACAGATACCAGCAAGGAGAGATGCCAAAATAAAAGCAAGGGAAAGCAGTCTTGTTTTAATTCTTTTAAATGCTGTCTCTTTTGCTTGCAAAAAATGGTCTTGTTCGAATGGAATGAACTCAGTTAAAGCAAGTGATTCATGAAATGTTTCAGAAGAGAAGGTTGTGTTGTAGTCTACAGATGGACTAGAGCTGTTTTATTCTGGCTACTGTTGTTGCAAGGGTCCCGACTACTAAATTACAAGTTTCAGTGACCCACTTTATATTACTCTCCCATGGCTCAGTTACAATGTAATTTCAATTTGTGCATAGATGGGGCCTTAACTATGCTCTGCAGTGGGGTGAAAGCAGCAGACACATCAGACCTCTTATGATTCTTAAATGACAATTCGGTCCTATCAACATTGCAAGACACAGTTAGGCTGTAAGAGGGGAGAGCTATGTTGTAACTGGGTGCTAAGTTGGCAACATTTACAGAACAGGTAGGACCAGAAATTAACAGCTATTTGCAGAGCAGAAAAATAGGTGCTCTGAGCAATTTTAAAAACCTCACTGTAGTGGAAGTTACCGAAGAGGAAACTTCATTTTAAAGTAACATTTCCTTTTTATTATTTGTATGCTTATGCAGATTGGGAGGAATTTTACTGATGCCAACAGATTTACGTCTGTGTGTGGAGAAGAACTGGGCTCATTGAGCACACTGTCTCTGTTGATTAAACTCTCTTTTTGCCTCAGGCACCATTCTGTACTTCTTGTCACTGCTCACCTTTCCACCGTAGCTGCTTAGTGGATTTGTCCCAGCTGTTACTAATGTGGAAGTAGCATATTTACTAGTAGGAGTCAAGTCAAGGGTTGAGTCATTCCCCTAGAAGCTAGTAAAAGTTTTGCCCTCCCACACAGAAGTTACTATAAGCCAGCTTTTCAAGATGCAGATTTTCAACAGTGCCTAGCTTTCTTAGCCACCTTAAATCTCCCTAATATCTATCTGCATTCAGGCACCTAAATGCCTCTGAAAAACAAAAAACCAAGCCCCAGGTACAAATTAAGAAATGTTATTGCTTAAGAAAAGTGTATCACCAAACTCAGAGGTTGGCAAACCATGGTCCATAAAGCACTGACACATGCTTGATCGATTAAAAAGGAGAGGGAAAAAACCCTTTGTTTTAAAGGGTTTTCATTGTTTAAAGTTTTCTGTTAAATTATGGGTGTGTGTATAGAAATTTTGGTAACCATTTTGATGGTTTCACTAAAAGCTTCAATAAGTCACAACATTTTGCACACAAAAAATTAAAGTCAGAGTTTTTTGTAACTAACACTTGTTATTGAAAGGAGGCCATTTTTTAAAATAAAAATAAGCTTTTTGTCAGAAAGCATCAACTAGTTTTATCCAGCACAGCTGGAAACATACCTAGGGTCTGCTTTTCAGTGGTACAGAGTAGTACCCCCAACTCTTGTTTAATTCTAGCAGGTTCTGTAAGGAGTCACGCTAGAAATCATTCTCATAGTACTGAGTCTTGACTTTGTGCTCAAGGGGCCTGATAGCCTTTAAAAGCAGCTGGAAATAGGAGGGGGGAGCCAGAAGAGAAATCAGGAGTGCTGCCTTTGCTTACCAGAACCACCTGAGACTAGAGCTGCACAGGGGAGAGGTGCTAGAGAGGTACTTCAGGACATGCAAAGGGGAAGGGGAGGATGAGATGAGATGAGATGAAAGCACTGGCTTGGGATGATTTAGTTGGGATTGGTCCTGCTTTGAGCAGGGAGTTGGACTAGATGACCTCCTGAGGTCCCCTCCAACCCCAATCTTCTATGATTCTCTGAAATGAAGGAGTAAAAACAGACCCAGATTAGTATTTTTGAAAAAAGACAAAACACTTCCTGCTCTGAAATTTAAAAATGTGAAAAATGTTTAAAAATAAACCGAGTTTAAAATCCATTCTTAGTTGTTTCCCAGGAAACTGCATTGTGCTAGACCCAAGGCTGTAATGTGTTTGGAAATGGGAGGGGAGGTGGCCTGTGTGACAATCTCTCTTTTATGATTTGACCCATACTCTGACGTTTGAGAGCCACTAATGGAAGCAGAGGCCCCTTTTTTGCCTAAAAGCATCAATATGATCACTCACTTGTGGGGCCCATAAATGTTATTTCCATGGTGCTGAATGTCTCTGAATCTCTGCTAAATTTGGAACACCAGGTTCCTACCTGCCTGCATTGTATGTACACACCTCACGCAGGCTGCTGCAATGTGGTGAATGCTCTACATGGAGCCCCACGTGGGTGGGCATTGGACTCGAGCATGTTTGATACCATCCCACATTCATCATTGACCTAGAAAAATCTCTGTATTGCTGTACTCCCACAGCGGGAGGGGAAATATAAAAGCTGTAGCACAAAAAAGAGCTGTTGATCACAGACACCCGCTTATTTTCAAACTTTCCATTCTCAGCACTTACAGTTAACTGTTTATAAACTGCTGCTAGGCTTCCCTTTTTGTAAATGCCATTGAGATTTGAGAAGGTCTCTGTGCTACAAATCCTGGGTGAAGGATGTTGAATCTGCCTTGGGAGAATCCTGCTCTTCAGTAACTAATGTGGCTGTGAGTCAAAGGGGGCAGTGCCCTGGCAAATTTAATGCACCCTATCTTTCTATTCATGTTCTCTGACTGACCTCCCTTGCTGTCAAGGTCTGCATTGTTATGATCAGCTTCTCTGGTGTATTCCATTTTACAACTTCACAGGAAAATCCTTCACATTAGAAATGTGTCCTCAATGAGAATAGCTGTACCTCATTCTGGACCCTGCTTAGCAACTCTTTATGCAGGCAAAATGTAACAGTGTCCAAAGGTTTGTGCAATAAAACCAGCAATAGTGTGTCCATAAAGCAAACTAAATATGAATAAAAGGATAGCCTAATAGCATGATGCCTATTTTGGGGTTGGGGAATTTGAGAACCAGAAGTCAAGTCTAGCTAAAAAAACAAATTCTGCCATTCTAGCCCATAATGTAACAATAAGCAACCTAAAACAATAGTTATTTACCCTGCATCCTATTATAGCGTATTGTGTTTTTCCTGATTAACTGAATAATCTAGTTGTTCAGTATTATACTTCTAAAATTCAGTATTATAATCTGCATAGTAACATGGTTAAAGCTGAATATCAACTTCCATCATAGCACTTCCCAAATTTTCCTAAACCAGACAGGGAGGACAGTGCAGAACAATCTCCCCCATTCTGCTCTGCTAACATGGTGAGATTTGAATGCGATGCAAATATTTTTACTTTTCTAAAGAAAGACTTAGCTTTCCAAAGCCTAAGAACTGATGTATTATAGAGAGACCGGATTAAATTGTCCATATAATAAATAATTCCAACTGAATTTTTATTTCATCCCCTTTTTCAGTTGCTTTTTGTGGCTTCATCAGAAAATGTCCTTTTAGAGTGAAACTGTGTATGCTTGGTCTTGGTCTGAGATGATATTTTATTTTCTAAAAAAGAGTGAAGAACCCACCCTTCCTTATTCAGACACTTAGGAGTTCTGTCTGTGTGTGTGTGTGTGTGTGTGTAAATACAATGTATGCATTAATTGATCAGAAATGTGCATACATAACTCAGAAATGAATACACTTTGCTTTGTCAGTCTTGTGGTCTAAGAAATGAGATAAGTTTCCACAAAATTCATCCAAGCAGGATTAAAGTTATAAATGCCAAAATTTTGTGGGACATGAGCATAGTAAGATTTGCTGTTAGATTTTTTGATGTTCTAACATTCTAAAGTGGCTTGCAACGTTGGATACATTGTGAAGTGTTTTAATGTTATCTCAGCTTCCAACAATTTTTTTAATTAAATCTTCAAAAGTGCAATTTTTGCACAAACTCAGCTTGATTTGCATGTTTCATACTCTAAATGACAATGCTTTCAGTCATGAAATTTAAATATTGGATTATGAAGTCCTCCAAACCTTATAAACATTTCAGAAAGTTATTAAGCATTGCCATAACCAAGACTGGGAAGTAGCCCTGGTAACCCATGGTTTGTGAATGACCACAGCTCTAAAAGTTAAGAACTCCTCAGGCCAGATCATGGCCTGCCCTTGGTGGGCAGTCCTGAATTCTTCCAATGGTAGGGAATCCTCAGCTGGTGTGTCGTTTTCAAAGAATGCACAGATTTTAGACACATTGCACTTAAGCCATGTGAGAGGCAGTTAACTTCAGTGTGAGAGGGAAACAACAAGGGCAGTTTGTGGACATATTCCATTTCTCTCAAGCCCACACCAGTAAACCAGCAAATGGAATTATCTGGCTAGACAATGCAAAAAGTCAAAGCAAAGACCTGAAATATGATTTATTTTATATTTGTTTGCCTTACTTCTGCTAGGAGGAATCCATCACCAGTTTCTAATGGTAGCATTGTTCCTCTAGAGTGAATTGTGGAGCTGAACAAGGCTACCATGACTCATAACACACTCAGTGATTTGGAACAGCCCATTAATGCTAAATCTGAAATGCTAGGATTACACTGCCTTCCTGTCTTTAATTGTAGCCATTGTCCTTTCCTCCTCGATACCTGGATCTCCCTTTTGTGGTGCACTGAGCACCCTTCTCTTCCATTAAACCCATCCATTTTAACCCACTTTGCTATGAGCATTGCTATGGCAATAACTATACTTTTATTATTATAAATAATGGTCTGTGTTAAAACCATCTTTTAGCCACCTGGTACATTTTTGTATCTGACTGTATGTTTTATCTGCATGGGGTCCAGTCCTGCAACCTTTACTGGAATGGCAGGGTAAGTCTTACTCATGCAAGTTGTCCCATGATTTGACTGGCATGGGTAAGCTTTGGAAAAGTTTGGAAAAGTTATGCAGAGCCTACTAAAAGCCATAACAACTTAATTTTTAAACCTTGGAGACATTGAGGGTCACGTGCATAAAAATGGGTGTGGTGCACTGTGAATGGAAGGGAGCTGCAGAAGACATGTATAGGCACAGAAAGGCTCACTGCGGAATCTGAACAGAGCATTATGACAATAAGGCTGAAACAGTCACACAGCCATCTCCTAGTGCAGGGTCTTCACCCACCTTAAGTAGTGCGTGTGACCCTGTCTATGTGATGCAGAAAGGTGCTCTTTTCAATCAAGTTAGTTCAGCTGAATTAGGTTAACTCACCCGTAATGCCCAGTTTAACACCTTTGCCATTGTGTCAGTTAGTTTATGGTGTCTAGACAAACCCTGTATGTTTCACTCACTCCTTTTCCCAGAATGGTACTGCTGATTGTCTAGATGAGTGCCACAAATCCTTCTTCTTCACCACTGAATGGAACGGTCGGCTGTAGCAATCGTCCATCATTTGGTGTGTTGCTGTGCTGCTGCAAAGGCTTGATGGGACAAGAGTCCGACATCGGAACAGTCTTGATGCACCCATATGCTAGGGGGTCTACGACACTGGAATTTTGTGTAGAAATCCACCAGCTTTGCCCAAACTGAGCAGCACAGCGCCCGTGTTTCTCAGCTGTACAACAGTACGGAGAGGATACAGCTCGAATAGATCCTGAACTTGATTGTCATGTTGAGATGATGTTGATTCCATATTCATTATAAGCAACCCATGACAGAGGCTGCCACGCCAATCCGGTGGAGACCCTCCATGTGAAAGCTGGAGGAACTGATGAATGTAGAACCCAAACAGCAAAAGCTGGAGACTGCTTCAACAGTTTCATTATTCAAAGGGATCAGAGTTGCAGGTGGACCTGATCCTAGATTTTGCAGCTTTATCTTTGACCACCAAACATGGAGGCCAGCCTTAGCTGTCTCCTCCTCCGTTTACTGGAGTGCCTCATGAAATCTGTCGGGCTGTGTACCAGAAGACCAATGTCATCAGCATAGTCAAGGTCTGAGAGTGAGAGATCACTGATTTTAATACCTATGGATCTGATGGAATGCTACATTAGGAAATCCATTGCCTGACAAAAAAGTTCAGGGTCCAACACACAGCCCTGCCTGACACCAGATACTGTTTTAAAAGGTGCTGACATCCGATTCCCCAGGTGTATATGGTCAATGGTTCCATTATGCACCTTGCAAATCTAAGTCCAGCAGAGTGGTTGGGACACTTATGTCCTATTAGGCCTTTAATAGCGTGACTTGGTCAACTAAATCAAACACGGCCTTAAGATCAACATATGTTATGTGCAGGGGTTTCTTGAACTCACAGTGTTTCTCCGACAACAAGCGGAGGACCAAAATGGCGTCTAATGTGGACCTGTTCCTCAGAAAGCCTGACTGTTGGGGGCAACGCTTCCAGTGTAGCAGGGGCTCCAAACTCACCAGCAGAACACGCGCAAACATCTTCCCTGGCACGGACAACAAAGTGTTGGGCCTGTAGCTCTTACATTCACTGTGTGGTCCCTTGCCCTTATAAAGTGAGATCACATTACTGTCCTTCCAGGAGGTTGGCAAGGTTTCCCGTTCAGGCGAAAAATGTCCAGAAGTGATTCCGCTACAGGGTCGACGGCCCATTTTAGCAGCTCTGGGGGGATGCCATCAGTGCTAGCTGCACGTCTGTTTTTGGCTGTTGTTCAGGATGCCACTCACAGCAACTACCTCTTAACCACTGAGGTTGTGAATTGTGTGGAATGCCGGCTTTAAGTCTCCCCTAGCTAAACAGAGTTCAACATCATTTGCCGCTTGGTTATAATACGCCTTGCAATCGCGGAGTTCCAGAGTGTTGAACTTGAGCTGATTACGAGTGCGCTTCTTGCTTGCAGTCTTCCATTATCTTCTGTTCAGTTTACCCCTTATGGAGGTGTGAGTCACACAGAGATAAATATTAAGGGTGAAGGTGATTGTTAATTTTTGGTGGCGGCATTTCAGTCTCTTGAAACTAAAACAAAAGCTGTGCACTTTCCCTGCTGTTTGTGCACCTCGTTTGCATGTGTAATGAACATGACTGAATGTAGAGATTGGGCATTTGTATCCATGAACACCTAGATAATATTTTAACTAGCCATTTGTATTGACAAATGCCAATTTTGCTTGAATAATCACGTTCGTTGCAAGCACAAATTAGGGATGCCGCTCTGAGCATCAGAAAAAAATAAACTATATGGTCCACAGATCCTGCAAAACACATACGTATGTATTTAGCTTTAAACATGTGAATAGTCGCACTAAGTTCAATGTGGCTGCTCATGGCCTTAAAGTTAGCCACATGTTTAAATGCTTTGCTAAATCAGGACCACCCTAAATCTCTGCATGGAAAGCAGGCTATCCTCCCCTTTCTGATGTCCAAATATAGCAGTCTAATTTTCTCATTTCCACATCTCCATACACCTGTTTTCAGTTTTTTCCCCCTTTTTACTTAACACTTTTGCCATTTTACGTAGAAAAAATTGTAAGCCTTGCAAATTTGTAAATAATGTAATAATTTATTCTAATTTTTATGCTCCACTTTTCTTCCTCCCTGTTTTTGCCCCTAGATTGTTACATATCCAAAAAACTCACATGCTAAAATCTCATAAAAATAGCTATAATGAAAAAATCACAAAATGGGGTCATTTTTTCCAAAAATACTGCACTCTTTGTATTTGTTTATTTTATTTTATTGGTCACACTTCTGAATTGTATCACATTCTAGATGAGTGAGAGGGTGTCAGTCCTGTTATTCCTGTAAATTAGGCATACAAGGGATTTCTTTTCTTGTTTCAATGTATATTTTTATGAAGAACAAAACAAAACCTTGTAGAAATCCTACATTTCCCCAAACCAAAACACGTGCATGCTGAAACTTCATTAGAAGAATGCCAAATGGTCTTTCAATAACAGAGCCTGTGGCAGTGTGAGCTTTATTGTAGTTTCCCTTCTCAAGTGTTGATGGATTTATGAAGGGCTTCATTAAATATAGGCTTAAAGGATATCCGCTATCAAAAGAAAAAATAATATCAAAGCCATCCGTGCAGATCAGAGATACAGGTGCTAACATTGCATTATAGTCTGCTAGTGATTAACTTGCCAATTAATTGCAGTAACCTTGTCTGAGTTTAGACATTTAAAAGATAAATTTAAAAGATGAATGCGTCATGTGTAGATTTAGGGCACATGTACATTGCTACCATATTGCTAATGATTCCTGCCTTAGCATCACAGATCACATTTGCATTTCTGTTGTAAAAATGCTTCCTCTTTCTAGGCATTAGGCACAGAGGTAGTGACTGTGTGTGTCCATTAAACCATTGAGAACGGGCAGCTTTTGCAATGCGTTCATTCTGGTAGTTGTTCTTTTTTCAGTAGAGTGAATTTAATAGGCTGAGTGTGTTCCAGTATCGCCTGAAGAAATAGGGTGACTCTGCCTTCTCTCTACTGACTCATTTTAGGGAGTGAGTGGAAGTAATGCAGCACATGAAATGATCTGCTGCAGAGTTAATGCCTGACTGCAACTTATCAATCCCTTAGCAACAAATTGCTATTCTCACAATTTCAGATGTCTATGTCTCACAGATGATGGAACTGCAAGCATGGTCCTGCTGCTATGTTGAAAGTATGATACACATTGGACCTAAATTCTCATATAAGTAAGGTGAAAAAAAGCATGCACAAATTGCACACTTGATTTGTGTGTGTACAGAAGTCAAGTAATATGCACAAATAACTAGAATTATCAATTTGCATATGCAGTTACCTGTTTTGCATGTGAAATCATGGTAATTTCATGTATGTTTTGTCCGTGTGGTAGTAGCCAATTTGAAAAGCAGGCCAATTATCTTTATCTCAGTATTTTGAATAGTTTGGTAATTAAATTTTGAAAATAGCATGTTATATGCACAGAGGCAAACAGAAGCAATCACAAACACAGATTAAGTCAACATATTTGGTAAAACGTTCATATTAACCTTCCAGAACAAAAAAGCCAACACAATATATTAGTATTCAGTACTTCTGCAGTCTTCGAGAGGCAAATAAAAGGCACAGTCCCTGTGACTAGCAGATGCAATCATTAAGTGAAAAACACAACAAAAATGGAACGTAGGAATTTCCATAGCGGATCAGACCCAAGGTTCATATAGTCTAGCATCCTGTCTCTTGCAGTAACCAGTACCAGATGCTTTAGAGAAAGGTGTGAGAAACCCATTCCCCACAGCAGGCAGATGTGGGGTAATCTGCCCCTATTTAGGTTTTACGGCAACAGACTATGGTGGATAAAGGGTAGGAAAGTGGGGCAGGAGGAGGGCAGTGGGAAAAGAATGTAGAGCACAATTTTCCCACAGCAAAGAACAGGTCATAGACACTTTTTTTTTTTTTTTTGCCTATTTTACGTTAATTACATCTGAACAAGACTTATGTTTTGCTGATTAAGTTTGAATTTGTATTAAATGGAAACCTTCAAGAATAGTTAATATGCCAAATGAGCCCCATGTCATGGTAGAAGTATAGCCACAGAAGCCTGAGAATAATTCAAAGCTAAAATATAACAGACTTTTAAGGTGCAGAACAACATTTATTCAATGTTGCCAATTCTTGCAGTTTAATCATGTCTCACAATATTTAGAGTTTTTATTAAAAGCCGAGCTCCTGAAGTCAAGTGATCATTGTGCTTTCACTTTTATTTTTTTTTAAAGAAAGTTTCTAGTCCTAGGGGTGGTGGAAAAAGGCTTGAAAATGGGACCCAATTATAACTTAAAGGTTCAAAAACCTAACAACAAAGAATTTATTTAAAATTTCATTATTTTTAAGCCAATCTCATATTTTTGGGGGGGTCCTGACTCATAATATTTGAGTGCTTAGGGTTGGTGAAACTATTTTTACAGCACCAGGGATATGCATGGCACTTTACACACAAGAAGAGCTGGTTAAAACAAATGGTTGACAATTTCAAAAACATTTTCATGAAAAAATTTCAACCAGGTCCATAAGCTGGTTTTAAAAACAGCACAAATACTTTTACAAAATAATGTTGACCAGCTCTACAGCCAATGTCGCTGCTCCAAGTAACTTTGGGCCACATTTTAAAAGGCACCTAAAGATGCAGATGGATGACTAATGGGATTTTAAAAAGCACCTAGGCACCTAACTCCATTTGATTTCAGTGGGAGTTAGGCACTTAAATACCTTTGAGGATCTGGGTTTTAGGCACTTCTGAAATCCCACTAGGCACCTATTTGTCTCTTTATGTCTTAAATAACTTTTAAAATCTATCCCTTACAGTCTCAGGACATGATCGAAAGGCCACTGAAGTCAAATAAGAGTCTTGCCAGTGCTTCAGTAGACTTTGGATCAACTCGAAGAACTGAATCCTGCAACTCTCACTCACATTAGTAGTCTCACTGTGAACAGTGGGCTACCTAGGTGCATTTCTGCATGAGGGCAATGCTAACAGGGCTATTAGTGGTAGAAGTATAATTATAGACAGCATTGCAGTCTATGTCTTTACCAGTGTTGTTTGCAGTGTTATAGAATCAAGACTGGAAGGGACCTAGAGAGGCCACCTAGTCCAAACCACTGCACTTATGGCAAGATCAAGCATTACCTAGACCATCCTTGATAGGTGTTTGTCTAACCTGTTCTAAAATTCTCCAGTGATGGAGATTCCACAACCTCCCTAGGCAATTTGTTCCAATGCTAAACTACCCTGATGGTTAGGAAGTGTCTCTTGATGTCCAGTCTAAACCGCCCTTGGTGCAATTTAAGCCATTGCTTCTTGTCCTATCCTCAGAGGTTAAGGCAGGGGTCCCCAAACTGTGGGGCATAGCCCCCTAGGGGGGAACAGAGGAATTTTCGTGTGGGAGGGGCACAGCCGGGGCCCAAGCCAGCCTCAGGCCAGTCCCGCTCTGCCCCAAGCTCTGCTCCTGGTTTGGCCACAGCCTCAACACCAAGCCCCTGGCTCAGCCTCAGCCCCCGGTTGTGGCACTCAGCCGCAGTACTGGCCGCAGCGCCCAATCCCCGCCTCAGCCGTGACCATTGCAGCCCTGCTCCCAGCCTCGGCTCCCAGTCCTGACCACAGCCCCTGATCGTGGCCCCTCTCCAGCTGAGAGTAGAGGGTAGGGACAGTGGTAAGAGGGGCGCAGGCTAAAAAGTTTGGGGACCACTGAGTAAAGGAGAACAATTTTTCTCCCTCCTCCTTGTAACAACCTTTGATATACTTGAAAATTGTTATCATGTCCCCCTTAGCTTTCTCTTCTCCGGACTAAACAAACCCAGTTTTTTCAATCTTCCCTCATAGATCATGTTTTCTAGACCTTTAATCATTTTTGCTGCTCTTCTCTAAACTTTCTCCAATTTGTCCACATCTTTCCTGAAATGTAGTGCCCAGAACTGGACACAGTACTCCAGCAGAGGCCTAATCAGCATAGAATAGAGCAGAACGATTGATTACTTCTTGTGTCTTGTTTACAACACTCCTGCTAGTACATCCCAGAATGATGTTTGCTTTTTTTGCAACAGTGTTACACTGTTGATTCATATTTAGCTTGTGATCCACTATGACCCCCAGATCCCTTTCTGCAGTACTCTTTCCTAGGGAGTCATTTCCTCTTTTGTATGTGTGCAACTGATTGTTCCTTCCTAAGTGGAATACTTTGCATTTGTCCTTATTAAATTTCATCCTATTTACTTCAGACCATTTCTCCAGTTTGTCCAGATCATTTTGAATTTTAATCCTATGCTCCAAAGCACTTCCAACCCCTCCTAGCTTCATGTTGTCCGCAAACTTCATAAGTGTACTTTCTATGTCATTATCTAAATAATTGATGAAGATATTGAACAGAACTGGACCCAGAACTGATTCTGTGGAACCTCACTTGATATGCCCTTCCAACTTGACTATGAACCACTGATAACTACTCTGAGAACGGTTTTCCAATCAGTTATGCACCCACTTTATAGAAGCTCCATCTGAGTTGTATTTCCCTAGTTTATTTATGAGAAGGTAATGTGAGAGAATATCAAAAGCCTGACTAAAATCAAGATATAGCACATCTACCACTTCTTCCATATCCACAAAGCTTGTTACCCTGCCAAAGAAAGCTATCAGGTTGGTTTGACACCATTTGTTCTTGACAAATCCATGCTGACTGTTACTTATCACTTTATTATCTTCTAGGTGTTTGTAAATTGATTGCTTAATTATTTGCTCCATTATCTTTCCAGGTACTGAAGTTAAACTGAATGTCTGTAATTCCCCAGGTTATCCTTATTTCCCCTTTTATAGACTGGCATGATATTTGCCCTTTTCCAGTCCTCTGGAATTTCTCCCATCTTCCATGTTTTTTTTAAGATAATTGCTAATGGTTCAGATATCTCCTCAGTCAGTAACTTGAGTATTCTAGGTTGTATTTCATCAGGCCTTGGTGTCTTGACATCTAACTTCTCTAAGTAATTATTTCTTTCCCTATTTTAGCTTCATATCCTACCGCATTTTCACTGGCATTCATTATGTTAGACTTTGTTGGTTCCAGGATATGAGAGAGATAAGGTGAGTGAGGTAATATCTTTATCTTTTCCGACCTGAAGAAGAGCTCTCTGAAGCTTGAAAACTTGTTTCTTCCAACAACAGAAGTTGGTCTAATAAAAGATATTACCTCTCCCACTTGTCTCTCTCTTTACCACTGTGTTATCTAAACTTTGTTCTGAGCAGGGTCATAGATTGATGAATTCCCCTCGTATAGAGAAAGGCCGCTATGTTAGTAAGACTTGGGCAGGATATTGCTCTGAACTTGACAAAATACAGAGAGATGTGCAACTGAAGGGATGTGACTTAAAAATGACGTTTCTCACTCTCCTGCAAACATTTGTAATGGTGAAGTACTATTCGTAATTTCAGTAATATCAAATGTAATGAGCAGGAGTACGTGAATGAAGAATTTGAATAAAGAAAGAGTAGCTGGCTAATGCAACAGGGATGTCAGGGAGATCCAGACATTAGGAGCAGCCTGGAAAGAGACATGGAAAAGTGAGAGAGGGAAACAACGAGAGCTGTTGAGTGGAAGGAGGGAGGAAAAAATGAGATTGGCGATGTCGGCAAGAACAGATGCATGCAGAGCAGTGATGAGTCCCTTTAAAGCCCCTTGATTCCTGATTCCTGTTCACTGACACGATTAGTAATCTGAGAAATCTAGCTAGCACCACTGGTGGAGTCAGTGTATAGTGCAGCGGTCCACAAACTTTTGGGGTCATGCCCCCCATTTACTTGGTCTATGCCCCCCCAGGAGCTACAATCATTAGCTGAGGCTGAGAGCGAGGCCAAAGCCTCAGTCAGGGACTGGGAGCTGGGGCCCAAGGTGGGGCTGGAATAGGGGCTGGAGCTGCAGCCGGAGAGCCTGGGGCTGGACTGTGGACGGGAGAGCCAGGGCCAGCTAGGAGCAGAGCGCGGGACCAAGGTGCAGGCTGCGGCCAGGAGCGGGGCACATTTTGGAGACCTCTGGTGTAGTGGAAGGACAGATACAAACCTATGCTTGTCTACGTACATTAGATTTGCAGCTCACAAAAGACTCACGTGGCTATCTAGCATACAAGAAAACAGAAGTTTCTCTTTGCTGTCATAGAAAAAGGTATTTAAATCACTTGGTTCAACATACTGGTGGCTTTGTAAAACTGATTGGATAAATATGGGCCTGTGCTTTGACCTTTAAAAAATTCTGTTCTTAACAAATTCTCCTACACTTTAACAATTATAAGCACACTGGTGCTCAATAAATAGCAATAAATTCTTCCTACAATATAGCTATGATAGCACCTTGCCAGTTGGATCAGAATTGGTGCTGTGCTAAATAAATCATTCAGAAAAAAAATTAGGAAAAGATCTGCCCACCTTTAAGTTTAATGGGACTCTACTGCATCAACTTAATCAGTTGGTTAGAACAACCTGGGGGTGGAGGTTGGGACAGAGAAGGGAAAACAAAGGTAATGAATTAAAGTTGTGAAAAATAATTAGCCCCTTTCTAATTAGCTGTTGTGAGGTAGGAATTTGGTGGCACACAGGTCTTTTCAGGGCTTTTTGTGCATGCAAAAACTAAATATCAGAGAAAAAAACTAATGGCATCAGAGAAACCAAAGTGGGTTTTATTCCACTTAGTAGATCCAACTCTTTAGCCCCTGGTCATAGACTTTTTTATGGGGATTGTCTCATATTCATTCAAAAAATAAAGATGAAATATGCTTCATGGGTTTTTTCCCATCTAAATCAAGGGTTTGTAAACAAGAGGGCTGTGGGCTGCTGTTTCCAAGAGAGTGTGTGCAGTGTCTTTAACAAGGCTAATCTTATCCAAAAAGTCCATTAAAGAGTGGCTTTGCCCATTTGGCTATGGTCCAGTCTAGATCATTCGTGAAGGCTACGATTCACTAGTGTGATTCTCTAAATACAAAATGAAAACCAGCAGAACAGAAAAGGAGGAAAAAATGACAGTCCACAGGCATTTGACTCTCAAAGATTGCTTCTTTGTACCCCAATATGCTCTGTTAGTAAGTCAGTGGACTGTGGTATAACTGTACCATTGCTTCTGTTGCTGTCGCTGTATTTCTATTAATGGTCATTGTCACTGGGGTGATTATGCAAACATTCCTGTAAAAACTAAGGGTCTACTTGTGAACCACGGTATAAACCATCTTACTTCTCTTAGAGTTACCAGCATTGTGTGTCACAGCACGGGGATGGGTTACCTCTGTCCTGTGCATATGGAAGGGGAATAGTTAGGCAAGGGTGAGTAAATGGCACAGAAAAGGATGTCAGTTGTACTAGGGAAAGGACTGGGACAACTTATTTCCATCCCAAAGCAAAGGGGATACGGGGTCAAATTGTGATGCACAACAGAATCTTGGCTCTTTCAAAGCTCTTATTTGTGCCAATCAGAGTCAAAGCAATTAACACTTAAGTTTTTTAGGTTTTTATATCGATCACAAACAGACTTAAGTTTTCAGCCTAAGGGTATGTCTATATTGATGGCGGCAAAGTCGCCACCATCAGATCGACCTATCTGGATCGATTGAGCAGTCAGTGAAGACCCGCTCAATCGATCCAGAAGTTGACACTGGTAAATCACCGCCTCAAGTGGCGCAGCGCTGCATTGAGGGGAACGCGGTTTCCATCGACGCAGTTCAGTGAAGACACTGCGCAGAAGGGAAGCACAGCAGTCGACGGGAGTTATGCAAGCTACGCAGAGTAGCTGGCGTAACTCCCGTCGACTGCCGCCGAATTGCCAGGTCAGTGTAGACCAGGGCTAAGACTACAGTTTAAGCCACCTAAAGCATCAGGAGTGGTTTTGTGGCTACTACCAATTACATTCTCTCTCAAAGCATTTCTTTGCTATACTATAATACCCTGTTTAGGTGCCTTGATTGCTATTCTCATTAAATTATCACTTTGAGGGAATGCTACCATCCTGTTTCTGTCTCATAATAAAACATCCTACTCAATTTATTCCTGCAGATAAAGGAGATGGCATTTTAATACTGAGGAAAAATGTAACAAAAAGATGCTTCCTGTATAACCATATTGACATTTCATGAAGTGGGCTAGTTATGGGGAATAAGGGAATCCCACGTCAATTGCCCTCTTGAATGGGAGGACCGCCAAATAAATTCAGAAGAGAAAGGAGAGTAGGAAATTAAAAAAACATGTAAAGGTTTGGCTTATACACTGTCTTTGTAATTATTGTAATGTAATTATTTTGGTGCAGGATGTGTTTTGGAGGGATTTTATAATCAAAATAATTAAATTGGTACAACCCTCTAGTGTGGACACAGATCAGTTACAAGGTACCTTATACTGGTATAGCTTATTCTCATAGCCAATTCCATACTGGTATAATTACATCTACATTAGGGGGTTGTACGTCTTAAAATATACCTGCTTCAGAATGGTACAAAACTTCACTGTGCTTTTCCTTTTCTTTTTGGGCTTGTCTGTGAAGAGTGGGATGAAAGGATAGGGGGAGAAGGAAGAGAGGAAGGAATTATTCTTTTATTCTTTTCTTTTCCTGCCCCTATTTTCTCTTTCCTCCTTTTCCTCTCCTAGATGTGCTGCTTCAGTCTCTTAATTTTCTTCCCTCTTTTCCTTTTCTCACTCCTGATCGGTCAAAGTTTTATTAATTTTTCCAATGCTTTAATGAACTTTGTTGGTGAGGATTTATTTACTTGGGTCTTGATTTTTCAGAAGCTCCAAGCACACACAATTCCAACTGAAGTCAAAGGGGGCTGCTTTGCATCCCTGAAAATCAGGCCTTTCATTTCTGCAGCTATAGGATGAAACCCTGGCCCCATTCAAGTCATTTTGCAGTATCTTAATTGGAGACAGGATTTCACCCATAGAAAGTAAAGATGGCATAGACTGCCAACTAGTCCAACCCACTTGGGGTCTCCTTTGGGATTCCTCTCTGTATAATCTGGCCTTTCAATTACAATAAATCAGAACTTTTACTATTGGCAAGAATATAATCTGTTACTTTTCACACTCTCTTATCTCCGTTATAGTTTTTCTTCCAATTTTGTTAATGACATTTCTTTATTCCAAAATGCTATGATGACCTCTGCCAAAACTGCAGTGGATTATTTTAAATTATTAATGCATTTTTGCTGCTGTTGTGCTCCTTTTGATGCATCACACAGTGGTAACCACAGGACACAGTATGAGAAGAGTCATCTGGGAAATGCTACCAATACTAGCTGTTTTCCACTAGTAAGATACTGAATGCCATTTAAATTAATTTGGGATCATTGGAAGATCCCAATCTTGTTTTATACAGTACTGAAACATACTAATATCAATGAGAGCCAGTTATGGCACCAATCAGATGTTCATGAGATTTTATTTAAATGCGTTTTTCAATCTGCAACAGAGAAAGGAGAGAAAAACTACATTTTGAGAATCAAAATAAAATAAAAAATTAAAGGCGTTTTTGGTGAGAAATTTAGATTAATAGATTCCAAGGCCAGAAGAGGCCATTGTGATCATTTAGTCTGACCTTCTATATAACATGGGCTGTAGAACTTCCTTTAAAAAATTCCTTAAAAAAATTCTTTAGAAAAACATCCAATCTTGATTTTAAAATTGTCAGTGATGGAGAATCCACCAGAACTCTTGGTAAATTGTTCCAATGGTTAATTATCATATTGTTTAAAATGTACACTATTTCCATTGTGAATTTGTCTCGCTTCAATTCTAACCATTGGATGGTATTATACTTTCCACTGCCAGATTGAAGAGCCCATTATTTAATATTTGTTCCCAGATAGGTACTTTTAGACTATAATCAAGTCACCCCTTAACCTTTTCTTTGTTAAGCTAAATAGATTGAGCTTCTTGAGTCTATCACTATAAAGCATGTTTTCTGTTAGGGTCTAGTAGTTAGCATTTGTGGTTCTTCTGTGCTTCTGTTATCACTCTCAGGGCAATTTATATAGCTTAACTACAAATAGTATCTATAAACATGGATACTAATGTACTGGAGTTTCTCCAATTCCTATGTAATCACAAAGCAATCGTATCTCTTCAATAGGAAAATAATCAGTAATACTTCGTGGTATCCTGTATTCGGTAATGGGTAGTAGATTACTTTTCCCAAAGTAACTTTAACAATGCTGTCTGTGAACTCGTAAGATGATCTGAAAATCATTAGGCTCTTCCAATCCTGCAAAGATTTTCTCATGTGCTTAACTTTAAAATTGATGGGATACCCAGTGTAAAATTAGACACATGCATAAGTCTCTGTGAGATGAGGGCCTTCAGTTGTAAATTCTTTGTGACAGGAACTGTACCCTGTACAACACAGCACACACTTACTTAGGGTTTTAAAACATGTGAACTGAAATGTAACACCTTTAATCCTAGCATGGATACATAGCACACACTTTCATTTTTGCTTAACAAATAATAAATAAAATAATAATAAAGTTTGTAACTTTCTAGCATGCATTTTCCTTGTACCAAACCTGGACTGTTTTCAAGATGAGTGAAAAACAGGCCAGGAGACTAGGTTTTAACTAATTTACAGCTGAAATAGGAATACTTCCCACTTTCCAGAATATTAAGAGAACAACGATTTCAAATGTATATTTATATAAAAAATAGATGATCTAAAAACCCATTCAGGTTCTTTTAGCAACACTCATTAAAATATATGCTAACTAAGAAAAGACTGTGCTAATAGGTATAGTGCATCTTTCCTAAAACAACAACATCCTTCTAGGATAAGTTTTCTTAGCAAAAATTTTGCTGATGACCATCTCCACATTTGCCAAAGTCATGTGTGGGGCCCAATCCAATATGTGGCCTCTGAGTACACCTACCAGATTGAGTCCCATTCAAAATCTAGCTGAGAAGAAGAAGATGGTAAGAGTTCTAACCTGGCATACAGGTGACCCAGGTTCATTTCCCCTCTCCTTGCAAAAGGGGGGGGAAAGAATTTGAACAGGAATCTCCCCCCCTTAGGTGTGCTTTTTAACCATTGAGTGATAGGATAGCCTGATGTAGGTATCCTTCATTTTCTCCCGATGAAGCTCTTCCACTGTGGCTACATAATGAAAGAATGGGTGGAAAGAGGGACTGGACCCAGGACCTCCCAGCTGGGCACCTGACACTGGATTAGATTAATCATTCCTGTTTATGCTCTCTCTCTGGCCCAGTGACTACAGTGGAACAGTCATTGGGCCGGAGAGAGAGAGAGAAAGAGAGAGCACATGACTCTATTCCAATGGTTAGGACACTCACCTGGGAGGTGAAAGACCTTGGGTCCAGTCCCCCTGCTCCCCGCCAGGAAGATTGTCAAATGGAAAAGGGAACAAGTCCACATTGTGGAATGGGGCCCCAACTTCCATATGTCAGAAGCTGAGCTGTCTTGCTTTTTTTCTTTTTAATGCAGTGTTGTTGGAGCTGTTGTTATTCCCAGGATACAAGGTGCATGAGGTAACATTTTATTGGACCAACATCTGTTGGGGAGAAAGACAAGTCTTCACATTTGAGGAATTCTGTAAACTCAAACGCTTCACTCTTTTACAGACAAAAGTTGGTTGGTCCAATAAAAGATATTATCTTACCCACTTTGTCTTTGTCTCTCTCTCTCTCTCTCTCTCTCTCTCTCTTTAAGTGAGTTTCTAGTCTTCGTGGTTGCAAAGGAAAGCTTGAAAATATGAACTGAGTGCATGATGCAGCAATGGCTGCTGGAGTCTGCAAACAGAATAATACAGTAGCTCTGAGAGGGGTAAACTGCTCTATGCATCACTGCGGAGGCTTGCTCTCACTAGTATAAAAGGTGGGATTTTGCATTGTATTAGCTTAATAAATGTGTTAAAGTACAGCTCACCCTGACTATGCTAAGGCTTTAAAACATGTTAACGAACATGTCTAACAAAACTCAGCCACCCACCATTTACCCTTATGTGCACAAGCCTGAGGTTTTAATGCTAAGGCTCCCTGCTCTGGTGGATCTGCCAACACTACCCCAGCAGAGGACTCTGTATCTGGCAGGCAGAGAAGAGTCCACCCAAGCAAATGCATCTTGGCTGCAGGTATCTGGTCATCGCTTACTTCTCTAGGAAAGAGAGGATTTCTGCTACCATTTTTAGTGGGGGGCAAGGGAACACATACCCAGCTGCTGACCCTACGTCTCTTGGAGAGAGGGGGCAAGGGCTGCTGACACTCCAAGTGGCAGAACTCATGGGAGCCTTGTATCATGGTGTGACTTGCCTCCTCCCCCCCGTTACCTTAATTAGCCCGGCAAGGCAAGTGCTAGCCCTTCCCCCACCATCTCCTCCTGCACCCCTGGCCCTGCACCATCTCCTCCTTCCCCCTATTCCCCACCTGAACCCCTTGGTTCCTGACAGCCTCCCTACCACCAGCAACATGTCTGCTCCCCCTTAAGTCCCCACACCAAACTCCAGACCTATTCCCCTCGCCAGTCTCCCGTCAGGATCCAATGATTGGGGTGTTGCCAGGAGCAGGCAAAGAGTTATAGGGGATGTGGGAGAGGGGAAACTATGAAGAAGCTCAAGGTGATGAGAAGGCAGCAGGAGGAAGTACTTGCACCAACCTGTGTTTTTGACACACTGACTGTGGAGAGGGCTTGTAGGGCAGAAAAGGGAGCATTGTTCAGGAGCTGGGGTGTTGCGAGGGGAACAAAGTGTCTGAACCTTGCTAGTCTGAGGAGGAGGGGGAGCTGTGTGGGAAGGGAGACCTGGAGTCACTAGGGGCACAGAGCATGAGACGTATGAGGGATAGCGTTTAGTCCAGTTGGTTTGAGTAGCAGTAGGAGGGAACTGTACTGACCTACAGGGGAGAGAGGGGGGAGTGGTAGGGTGTTTGTAAGGATAGTGTCAGGAATCAGTGCCCAGAAGCCAGGGTAAAGGGGACCACCAGTAGCTAGGGGGTGGGGTGTTGGGTAGTAGTGGGAGGGTATGTGAGAGAGGGAGCAGTGCCAAGTAGCTAGGATGAGATGGTGGGGTGCATGGGAGAGGGTTCAGTACCCAGTACCTGGGGTGCAGGAGTGCAGGCGGTGAGGTATATGGGGTGGAATGCAATTGCCCAGAGGGGGTGCAGTGACCAGAGATGTGTGGGAAGGTGGAGTGCAGTGTCCAGGGGCTGCGGTTTAGGAGAGCAATGATCAGTAGATGGGATATGGAAGTGCAGTGTTGAGTGGGTTTTAGGGGTGTAGTGGCCAGTAGATGGGGAATGGAGGTGCAGGGTCCAGTAGATCTGTTAGGGGCTGCAGTGTTGAATGTGTGGGGTTTAGGATTGCAGTGCCCAGTAGATGAGTTTGGGGGTGCAAGGTCAAATGTGGGGGATTTAGGGGTGCAGTGGTGAGTAGATGGGGGTGGAGGCTGTAGTGTCCAGTGGGTGCGGTTTAGGGGTGCAGTGCCCAGTAGATGAGGTAGGTAGGCTGCAGTGTTGAGTGGGTGGGATTTAGAGGTGCAGGGATCAGTAGTTGGGGGATGGAGGCTGCAGTGTCCAGTGGGATTTAGAGGTACAGCATCCAGTGGGTGCGGGTGGAGGCTGCAGTGTCCAGTGGGTGGGATTTAGGGGTGCAGCATCCAGTGGGTGCGGGTGGAGGCTGCAGTGCATGGTGGGCGGGGTTTAGGGGCGCAGGGCCCGGTGGCTGGGCAGGAGGAGGTGTAGACAGTGCCCAGCAGCGGGCGGGAGGGCTGAGCCCGGCTGCTGTGAGTGGCAGCAGGCGGCGAGCAGGCACGTTACCTGCGCGCTGGAGCTGGAAGGAAGCCCGGCCCAAGCAGCCCAGCCCAGCCCGGCGCTGTCAGACCGCGGAGAGGCCGGGCCGAGGCGCTGCTGGGAAGCCTTTCCCAGCCCGGCTCCGCTCCTCCCCGGCCCCCGCCCGCCCGGCCGATCCCAGCCGCCGCGGCCATGACCGATAACATCCCCCTGCAGCCCGTCAGGCAGAAGAAGCGGATGGACGGCAGGCACCGGAACGGGTGAGCGCTTCTCCCGGCCGCCGCCCCGCCTGAATCCCCGGCTGCGTCTTCCCCGCTGCCCGGCCGGGGGCGGACGTGCCCGGCTGGCCGTGCGCTCGGCTCCGGAGGCGGCGGCAGCGGCTGGTGCTGGGCAGCCAGCCCCGCCCTGGAGCCGGCTCCCGGGGCCTCTCTCCGGGGAAGGGACGGAGGGAGCGAGGGGAGCCCGGCAGCGCAGGGGGGGGGTGGGATCGCGGCTCCCCCGCCATGTGGCCGGCTGGGGCACCGGGGGCCCGGCTCGCCTTTGTCCCAGGGCCCGGCCCCCCCGCCCAGGAAAGGACACAGCGGGGCTCTGGCATTGGATGCCCCCCGCTGATGGGGGGCACTCGGGGGAGCCCCTCTCCCCGGGAGAGCTTGGCCTGGGAAAAGCTCCCTGCTTTGGCAGGGGGCGGAGGAGGCTCCCCGGAGGGGCGCGTCGCCGGCGCCCAGCTGGGAGCGGCTGGTGGAAGGGGCGGCCTGGGAGGGACGGGTCTAGGTCTCCTCTCCCGCCCGGCCGGGGCTGCCTGGCTACGCTCCTGCAAGGCGGCGGCCGCCCGCCCGCCCGCAGCAGCCTTGGTTCCAGCGGCAGCTGGCAGGTTGCTCCTGACGCCATTGTCGGTGGCACGCCCAGCCCGGCACCTTGCAGGAGACGGCAGGATCCTGCCGCGGCCACCCTGCTCCTCTGAACAGGCCCTGCTGCCTAGGGCAGCCCGAGAGCTCTGCGGGCTTCCGAGCCCCCCCGCCCCCGGCCACCCCCTGCCTGTGACAGCTCGACCTGCCCGTGTCAGACTGGATGAAAGGAAACAATAGAAGAGGGACCTGCGTGGCGGCTCTGACATGGACAAGCCTGAGGAATCCAGAGCCCAAAATGAAGTCACTTAGTACTGCTGCTATGAAGAGATCAACACACCCAGGGCCCCCCCCCACACCACATTTAAACAAAGAAATAGGCTGACAGCTGCGAGCATTAGTGATCGGGAACCACCGGGCAATGGCCGGATTTGCAGACAAGCTGGCCCCGTACCGACTTCCTTAATGGGAGCTCTCAGCTCCTCTGAAAATCAGCCCCTGTGCTTCAAAGGCACCCGGACACCCTGGTGCTTGGGATGGCTGTAAAAACCTTGGATAGATGGCTTGTCATTGTCAGTAGATGATCTCTTTGGAGAGCATGTGTCTGGCAAGCCATTTGAATATAGATTTTCATTTAATATGTTGATCATTTAACATTTGATCAGCATCATTGTGTTGCTTGACTCTGTGTTGGCAGAGTGCAGGTTGTTGCTTCTCTGAGTGGGGTTTTATTAATAACGCACTTGTTTTCAGGAACAGAAATATAACCTTGTAACTAAGGGTTTTGTCTACTCACAAATTATATTGGTATAATTAAAGTGGTACAACCCCTCATGAGTGGATACTTTACATTGCTATAAAGGTGGTTTATGTTGATATAGCTGTTCCCGTTCAGGTAAGGGAATAAGCTGTATCAGTGCTTTAAACTGATACAATTGTGCTCACATTAGGGGTTGTACTGTTATAACTGTTTCAGTTAAAAAATAAATAAATCACACCCCTAACTGACATAGTTATACCAGTAAAAAATCTGTGTGTAGATTTGGAATCCAAACATGCTGACTGGAAAGTGATGTTGAATTATGATGTTTATTTGTCATTGGATCTCACAATATTTTTGTTTTTTAAAACATGGTGTACAATCATAGCAAGTAGACCAAAATCTCTAAAGACATAATGATTGTGTTGGAAGAGGAAGAGTACTATCCATTTTCATTTTGTTTTGTTATATTTCTGGTTAGTGGTTTTGATTTGGATTCTTTTTGATGAAGTTGTTGAGCAACCTACCACATTCTGTTGATAGATAAGGTTTCTGTTGTGTAGCTGACAGTATGTTGATTTAGTGTGCAGTTGGCCTGGACACAGAAGACTAGACTGTGGAACATGTGTGCTATACACCAGTCACAGTAGCAATCCGTTATGACAGTTCCTGGGTTGGCCACTGCTTAAAGTTCCGTTATGAGATGAAAAGGATCAGATTTACGAGGGGTTTGAGGTATTCCTCAATGTTCCCTAGCTGATATGCTTGCTTAGAGGTCTTCACAATCTCCATAGGTTTCTGTTGTGCTATGCCTTGTTAGCAGTGGCTGAGAGCAGTTACCCTGATCTAACCCAGGTATTCCTCTGTCACTGGCTAGGGAGCTCTCGCTTGTTAGCTGTCACAGAGGCAGTATTTCTTGTGCTAGCAAGAACCGTTGACAGCTTGCAGTTATGATGCTGCATTGACTATAGAGGTTTGAGATTCTGTGACTTTTGTTTTTCTTTGTATAAGTCCTGATCATTTGTTTTTAAAGACAGTCACACTCCTGGGAAGTGACTTATTTGCAGTGATTTTCAGGGTCTTTCCTTGTCTTATTATCAAACAGCCTGTGATGTAAGTCAGTTATTTAATCAATGTATAGGCTGCATTGGCCAAATATCTAAGCGAAGCAAAGAGACCCTCCCATCCCCCCAAATATTGTCAATCTAAAGAGAGAGCAACCAGTCAGCCAGTGTCGGTCCCTACTTTGTCACCCATCTTAAGCCCCTGGCACAAAAGGATCATTTCCAACTACTTAGAGGGGAAGGAGGAGAAAAGGGTAGCAGATGCAGAATGGTGTTCTGGCCCATGACTGGGTCTTCTAGGAGGTACTTCAATGCAAATAATAATAATTCATAATAATAAACACCCTCCCCAAAAAGTGATAATCAGGCTAGCTCCTGGAAGACCCTTCCTTTTAATATGGTTTTGACTGCTACTTAGATTGTAAGATTCTTTGTGGCATTCATTATACACTACAAAAAGGATGTAGACAAGTTGGAGAGAGTACAGCGGAGGGCAACAAAAATGATTAGGGGGCTGGAGCACAGGACTTATGAGGAGAGGCTAAGGGAACTGGGTTTGTTTAGTCTGCAAAAGAGAAGAATGAGGGGGGATTTGATAGCAGCCTTTAACTACCTGAAAGGGGGTTCCAGGGAGGATGGGGCTAGGCTGTTCTCGGTGGTGGCAGATGACAGAACAAGGAGCAACGGTCTCAAGTTGCAGTTGGGGAGGTCTAGGTTGGACATTAGGAAAAAGTTTTTCACTAGGAGAGTGGTGAAGCACTGGAATGGGTTACCTAGGGAGGTGGTGGAATCTCCATCTTTGGAGGTTTTTAAGCTGAGGCTTGACAAAGCCCTGGCTGGGATGATATAGCTGAGGTTAGTCCTGCTTTGAGCAGGGGGTTGGACTAGATGACCTCCTGAGGTCCCTTCCAACTCTAATGTTCTATGATTCTATATGTGTGTACAATGCCTAGCACAATGAGAGCCACATCTCTGATTGGAGCTCGTAGGTGCTACTGTAATAAACATAATTAATAATAATTGACCCGTGATCTCGTCTGACCTTAAAGTCTATGACCCTAACTGAACAGTAGAGCTCTCAAGCTGAACGTAACTGCTGAGGGGACACATGAGGCAAGAGGAAATTCTTCATGCACTCAGAGACCTAAATGAATGGATTTATATACTAATACAAGGAGCTAGAATGGTTTGAAATACTTGCAGCCAGCGTAGGCAGCAGAGGGCAGGTCCATATTACTGATCTTCCTCCTCCTAACATGGCAGCAGCCATGTTCCATCTCAGTTTCAGCCTCCAGGTTAATTTCAAGGGAGACACAGTAAGGAACTCATTACAGTGCCATTACTGGGATGTGCCAGAGGTAAGCATGACTGCAGTCCATGTCAAGGAGAAGGAGATGTGTTTTAATAAGTTGGTGATGGTAGTAGCTACTCTTGTCCATAGCCACAACATTGACCTCCATGTGTGCAGAAAAGGTTGACTTCTGAATTCTGCAGCTGTATTGCTTGAATAATGGGCATGTCCTTCACAAAACGTTCTTGTCACCTCAGTTTGGTCTTGACTGAGTTATACAGTTATCTCACCCAAATAAAAATGCCAATCTAGCCGTGACATTCCGATGACCACTCTAGTCTATAATCTGTCAATTCAAAAAGAGACACGGTACAGAGTAATCTCAAAATACTCAGCCTGATGATGCCACAGCCTGTACCTCTAGGAACTCCTGGGAGTTATGTATCCTGAGACAAAAACAACTGTGTCTTGCTGTCTTGTTATGGACAGTACCCAAATGTGCCAGGCGTATCAAAGAACATATGTAAAGACTTGATCTCTACCCTGATCTAATCTAAGGCCCTGTTCCTACTATGTAGATCATGCAGGCAGACTGCTCTGCCTATGTAGATCCACTTTCTTTAGGACAGAGACTGTCTTTTTATTCTGCATTTGTATTGCACTTGGCACATTAGGATCCTGGTCCATGACTTGGGCTTATAGGCGCTGCAGTGATGCAAGTAATAATAGATGTGATGCAGGAAGTGAGGAAAACCAAATAATAATGGGAAATGGGATGAGTATGGGCAAGGATTACAGTAATAAGTCACATGGTTACTCTGTTATGGTATCAAGAAACATCTTGATGGTTCCATTAAAATAGTAAATTAGTTCACTTCCTGTAATCAACAGGGAAGGATTGGAGTGAATAGATCAACAAATGGTTTTGGCCCCTATCCTGCATCAGGCTCTGTGTGGGCAAACCTCTGTATCTGTGTAGAGTTGCATTTATTTCAAAGGGGCCACAAACAGGAACATGGTTCTCTCACACAAAGCCAACTGTAGGATCGGGGCCTTTATTTATTAAGTACCTTCCTTCACTAAGGCAATTGTGGAAAGATATTGTGTTCAAATGCTTTTAAAAACATGGATGAGTTGAAGCAGATGTCTCTGTGTATCTGTGCATCAGAGATATAAAAAACTGCTACTTGGCAGCAAGGTCCAGGAGAAGCATAGTAGAAATGTGATTTAACTGTTGGTTAGAAATCTTAAAAGGTATTTAAAAACACAGGAGATGTTTTTGAAAAAGAAATAATATTTGAAAAAGAAAATTGAATGGCAAAGTGGTGTTATACTCTGAAAAGTGCTCCCAAAAATGTTTCCATGTGCATCTCTCAAGGATCTCTGTGTAAAACTTAATCATTTGACAAATTACGGATTTTTTTTTATGGCTATTACTGCAAACTTAGCCTGATATCTGCAGATCACGATGTCGTCTTTCTGCCTCTTGCCTCATCACCACTAAAACAGATTTGGTAATTAGAATTTAGACCCCTGACGGACCCACCCAAGCAAAGGGGTTTACTTTTGTGGAGCCTACTTACCTGGTGCTTTGTACAGGCATAAGGGTCTGAGCTGCATATTTCTAACTGCAGGATCACAGCTGTAGATAGCAGTTCTGTTGATTATGCATGTGACAGAGTAGAATCCAACTCACTGTTCCACAGCTGTACTGACTCTGAGATCCTAATTGTAAAAAAAACCACTTAGTCCAGTTCTACAGTTGCGTATGGGTGAATGGATTCCTGTACTGACAGAACCTATCTGAAGCTGGATCCACATAGATCCATTGGCAGGATAAAAGGGCCTCAACAAAGTCAGCAGATATGTCACAAAGTTGCATATGGAGTAAACATGCTGAATGAGATTTTTACATAAGATTTCAAAGGATCAGAAAAGAGATTAACTGTTGTGATAAAGTATGAATGTTGTGGAAACATATAACTTGGGTTAATGCTGTTAGTAATATTTTGACCCAAACAGTGTTTGATTCCAATATAGAACAATTTATTTTTCATACTTTATAAAAGGGTTTCATTTTTATATTTTGTACCTTCATTAAAAAGGAAATAATTTAAAAATTCAGTTCAAAATTGCTTCTAGTGTAATATGTCGTGCTTTTAGCTAACCTACTATATACATCAGTGACTGCTACTATGATATTGCAGGTGTTTATCAGTATTAGTAGAATAGAATATGAAGTAGAAAATATCATTTAAATAACATTATTAGCTAATGGCAATATTTTTAGTTCCATTTAAAAAAAATATCTTGATGTTTCTAACTTTAGCAGTGGATGATTCAATTATGTAGCAAGATTCTCCAAATGTTGATTTTGTTACTCTTGTGGTGAATAATACTTAGATAACTGTGCTTTGAAAAGTGTTAACTAATCCTAGCTACATCTCCACATGATATGGGTAGTGTAGTAAGTTGGTACCCATTCAAAAAGTGTTTTCTTGGTTTTAAGAAAGCAGTGATTGAATGTATAAATGATTTCATAGGAACAGTAAAATATTTTCCAGTATCCTCATCCACCATTGCCACCGCTCCCCTGAAAAACAACAACAAAAAACCATCTAAATGAAACAAAAACCTGCCCCAAGGAAAAGAAATCTACTGGTCTTCCAGCTAAACTTGTTTACTGCAGAGCAGCTTGCCACATAATCCATTTCTTAAGGCTTTATTTCCCAAACAGGACCAATGTTTAAAAAACAAAACAAAACAAAAAAAACCCAAAAAAACCAAAACCTCAAAACAGTGATTAAGCAAACTATTTGAAGTTTGGCATTTAGGGTCTGTGTACAGTTCTTTGAGGAAAACAAGTGACTTATGCTGGAAAAAGTTGAAACCTCCACCCTTAAGGGACAATTTATTGGTTGACTTCTCAGTAACCTGCAAGGATAAATCAGTAGCAAACTTTCAATAATATGACAGATTGTTCCTGATCAGTGTCATCAAATGAATTTTTGAGAAGTTAAGATAATTCAGTTTCCAAAGGAGAAGAAAGAAAACACGAAAGAAGCTTCCTGAAGTCTTCCTGTATCGATCTCCTCGTTAACCATCTTTCCACATTTTCTTTCACTTAAACTGTTATCCTGTGATTTGTCTGAATTTTATTGTAAACTTTTGAAGACGGGAATCTAGCCTTGATCTGCTAAAACACCAAATGCTGTTACAACAATTCATTAATAATTATTGTGCCTAGCAAAAGACTAGCCCATATTATGTGAGTGCATGATGTTAAAGCAGGAACAGTGACTTTTAGAACTCATCTTCAGTGATCAAAATATATCAGTGAGAACTTTAAAGAATGTTAAATGTAGTTGGGTATCTTCCTGAAAAGTTAACAATTTGCCTCTAGGAATGGGCCCACAAGTCTACGCTGCAGAAATATCTGGTTTCCTACTATATGCTCTATTACAAATTTATCAAATGGGTGGACATACTGCACCTGCACAGGTGATGTGTGGAGATGAACATTCCTGGATATGTTTAGTTTGGTTTGTAGATTTCTGCTCTCTATCCAGTCAACAAAATTATCCAGATTGCTTTGTTGTTTTGTGGGACAACAGGAAAAAACAAGGTCAGGGAAGTGGATAGGTGTTAAATTCCACGTCTGGTGGTTTGATTATAGCTTTCATAACAAAAAGCTTTTTAGGGATCTTCTTGAACATACAAGCAGTAAAGGTCAGAGTTTGTATTCCTGGCACTGTTAGCTATATTTTTAAACCTGTCTGTGGAAATACACTCGCACATGCTTTCTGTGTTTAGCTTTACATTTTCTGGAGAAGGATGGATGTAATGTGATTCCGAAGCTTGCTGACTGACTTTTCCGGTTAGTCCATTAAACCGTCAACTGCTACCTGTGGATTTGTATTATTGCTGACTGGAGTAACACGTCTGGTTTTTTTATTTTGTTTTGTTTTTATTGCTTTCTTTAAATTGGATAAAAAGTCTGTGTTACAGAACTGCATAGGTCAAATTCTGCCTTTTTTGTTACAAGGTTCTGTAGATAGTATGAAAGCACAAGCCATATATAAATAGATATCCAGGATTATGTGTGATCACTTAAAATGCCCTCAAATAGATGAGTAAACATAATAGGGAATCTTTTGTAAATTCCCTGTAAATGTGTTGGAAATCAAATGTGCTGTAAGTAGCAATAATTCTTCTTTACTTGGACAATACTATATATATCACTTTCAGAACCCAGCTAGGCAAGAAGTTTTTGTTTCCTAGCGTTTAATTACACATTGAACTTTCTTTCCCACTGTATTAAACGAGGTGGTGGAATCTTTGGTTGCCTAGGAGTTGCAGAAATTGCAAAGGAGAGAGCGTTTGAAAGAAATACTTCAATTTCCCACAGCCATAAGGATTATAGCAGGGGTTCTCAAACTTTTTTTTCTGGGACCCCCTTTACAAATATTTCAGGCTGTGGTGACCCCACCTCCAAAAGTGATGACCTTCCCCATGCCATGCCACCCTCACGACCCTCCCATAATAACCTTGCAACCCCCTGAAGGGTCACGACCCCCAGTTTGAGAACCCCTGGATTATAGGACACGTTCCTCCCCTACCCTTGTATGAACTTTGAATTGCATATTTAACTCTTTCTTTGTAGTCATTATTTTAGATGAATTATCAAAAGATAACATAGATAACTGTTATCCAATGCTTATATTTGTAGTAAGTACTGTTCTAATAGCAACACTCCTGTTTGAAGTGGGGATATTATGTGAGATAATAGCTCTCTTTACAAAATGTGCCCTCACCTTCAGTTTAGCACCTGTAGTAAATCATGGTCCATTACCCTCTTTTCCTTTGATAGTGCTGACAGTGGTAAGGTCTACTACTTAAGTTTTAGTCTGGCCCTGATCCAGCAAAGTATTCAAGCATGTGCTTAACTTTAAGCACTTAAGTTACCTTATTGAAGTAATTGAGAAAATTCACATGCTTAAATTGAAGCATATGCTTAAATGATTTGCTGGATCAAGATCTTGATCTTGAACTATGATCAAATCTGCCTTGTTACTAAAATCTTTGTTAGGTGTCAGTGATATATATATACTCAGTTAATAATAATTTAAAGACACTTAGCACTGTTTAAAATGTGTATATTTATCCCAACACAGGGGTACTCCCTTTTATAAGAATATTCAAGCCACTTTTTTATATTAGTGTCATTCGTGTGTTGTTTTCTTTTGTATTTCTGAAGAAACATATCAATGAGCTATTTATACTTTTAAAGTTCCTAGAAGTTAGTTTTGGATAATTTAAAATTGTTTTTGGAACATATTGGTGAATTCTAATAACCCAAAACCCAAGAACGCATTAGAAGATCTATGTTAAAATATTTGGTCCCCCTTTTAGCTCTGTCTCCTCATATTGTAACTATAAAGATAAAGGCATGTAGCTCTTTCTCTCAATAAAATCCCTAAAAGTCACTCAACCTGAAAGATAAGCAAAGGTAACTTTGGTTTCAAATATCTGATTAGCAGGAGTCTGTCTGTTTAATTATGAAACAGGTTGTGGAGTTAAACTGAACCCTGTGTTACTTATGGTAAAGCCTCTGTTTTAGAACTTCACACTGAAGGTTATTCTAAATACAGTAGTTAAAATGAGTAAATCTGGCTAACTTTGTGTTTCTTTCCTCCCACATTGTGATTTGAGAAAACAATCCTCCCATTCCTAAGAATGAACATATATATTTCTTTCGACATCTGTCTGAGCACTAACATGTTCATTAATTTATTCCTTAAGTAGCACTAGTATAGTTTAAAGGCAAATCATTTACTTAAATCATTGCTGTATCTGAATTTTTTTCGATGTCTATAAGCAACACCTGTAATAACCACAATTGAAAGGAATTAGATTTAAAAATCTTTTTTTAGTTTAATTTGTAAACTTGACTACACTTTTTGTAAGTTCAATTTAACTGTTTTTCTTTGCATAGTCAGTTTCCCATTTTTTTTGTGTCTGTCAGTCAGTCTGTCTTTCAGTCAGTGGGGAGAGAAGGAAGAAGTGGAAGAGGGGGTAATGTCTTAAAAAGCAGGAAAATGTGATTGTAAAACTGAAAAAATTGGCAGGGAGATTCAGATGCAAGAGTGGTATCTAAAACTACTCTTAACTCTCTTTTCAAATTGGATAGATTTTGAATGATGATTAATCATGTTTATTATGGTAGTACCTACAGACCAATCAAAAATATGCTAGGCACTGTACAAATACAGAGTAACATACATGCATCTGACAAAGTGGGTTGCAGCCCACGAAATCTTATGCCTGCATAAATTTGTTAGTCTTTAAGGTGCTACAGGACTCTTGTTGTTTTTAGAGTATCATACAGTGTCACTTTCTAAAGGTAATCAAATGTAAATAACCTGGGTGAAACCCCATGTTAAAAATCAGAGACTGTCATTGTGGATGCTTGAAGGGTAAAAGATGATCTAATTATTTTACACCAATAACTCCAGCCATCTGTTCATTGCTTTAATCACTCAAGTTACTAACATTTCCAGCTGTGTTTATTTCTGTTACATTTTCCAGAATTCTTATACATTTTCCTCTAGCAAATGAATAAACAGTTTGCAGGTGAGCAGCAGATGCCAACTACTGAGGCTGTGATAAAGCTGACCAGTATATTGTTATCAGCTGAAAAAGGTGAAGAGCCCTTAATTTAGAGGCAGTGTGTTTTTACAGAAATGTGGCAAAACTGTAAGGAGCCAGTGCTAGGAGCCAGTGTTTTAGCTGATGGTATTTCACCCTTTTCTACCAAAACTACTACTCTGTAAGCATAACCACCTCTAATTTTGTCAAGAGAAGCTATAGGTCTTTCTTTCACTTTTAGGAGCAGTAGTAGTGTACTCTACAGCACTCTGTAGTATCAAGACAAGATTTTTGTTTGATTCCACGCTTTCTCAGTATGAAGTTTTTGCATAACTTATAGTGATCATTTTTATTATCACATGTTTTCTTTTGCAAGTGTAAGCTCTTTGGGGTAGGGACTTTCATTTATTGTATGTTTGTACAGCACCTAGCACAATGGGGCTCTGATCTAATTGATGCCCATATGTATTGTGGTATTGCCTGTAATTTATCTTTCTTATGTTGCACTTATTGTTTCTTAGTAATATGTAATCGTGTCAGATTGCTGATCTGATTAAGTGGGAAGTTCTTTTGCACTGGTCTCAAAAGAGTGAGAAAATGCCTCTTATAAAAGTTTTAATCCATTTAGATGTCCATGAAATATTTTGAGTTAAACTAGGCTACCTTTTCCTCACTTGCTTCTGTAAACCAACTGGATTGTCAAGCTTTTTGGATTCTGAAGGAGTTTTCTTAGCTGATAAGATTTTTTTGTGTGTGTGTGTTTGTTTGCATATGGGGGTGGAATGCATGAAAGGTGATACTTTTGTATAAAAACCACCTTTGTAGCAATGAATGGTTATTCACCATGTTATTTCCTGTTTTGCAGTACATGCATAGAGACTTTACCTGCGGAAAGCATTGAGTACTTCCTTAAATGGAAATTTATTTGCTTTATTTCTGATCAGTTAGATACACAGTTACCCAAATTGTTTGAGTAGATGACTATTGTAATTTAAGGCAGACATCTTGACATTGTTATCTAATGTAGTGAGTCTGATATGCATTTCTACTGGATCTCCAAGGCTTTTTTGTTGTAAGCTTGCATCTGATTTTGGACTGTGTTTCAAATGTCAATGAAATCCAATACACATCCTTGTGCTATAATAAGGGAAAAAAGAATAGCTTTTATTTGAAGCAGGGACAGGAGAAAACCTGAGGAAAAAACCTTTTCTGATTTGGAAGGCTACAGCAGTACACTTTTGAAAAGAGAGAGACTGTTTCAGAGTTTCCTTTTGTAAGGGCAAAGGAGAGGCGGAAATATCGGTATCTTCTAGCAGACAATGTATATCTGTTTGTTCTCCTGTTCCTTCATTTCTCCTGTGTATTCGGGGCCTTTGTTTTGCTCTCTGATCCATTTAGGACTAGATTTTTTTGCTAGCTATAATAACTGGGATCAAAGCAGTATAATGCATGTCAAGTGGGTATCAGCCGCACGGTTGCCAACCTTGCATTTTAGTTTTTACTGACATGAAGATCTGAAGTTGATTTCTTTAAATGACCCGGTAAACTTTTTACTGACATCACTAAAAATACCAAAAACAATACAATAACCTCATAAAAGTGTGTATTCGCTCATGACATTTGGTACACAGGAATTTGGAATAACATAATTGTTTTAGCTGCAGTTAATTGATCGATCAGGGTTCTTTGGATGTGTGCAATAACAGAAAACAGGAAATTGATAAAATCATGATCAGCGTAGTTTTATGATACAAGAAGTGATTCTTAATGACGACAATCAGTGTCCAAATACAATATGTTTTATTTTTACCCAATTTTACGGACATTTTCATTTATTTATGGATTCACTGACTGTTAAAATCGTATTTTTTTTTTTTTTACTGACTGTCTGTAAATTTATGGACGGTTGGCAACCCTGCACTGTCAGGAGAAGTGCCAAATGGCTGGAATTGGCCTGTGGGTAATAGCATGAGGATTAGTGTATTGCACCGAATATTTTAATCACACTAGTGACCCAGAGCAGAGCTGGCCTTGGGACTGATGGGACATGCAACGGATCATTCCTATTATAGGCTTAAAAAAGATGTAATGATTATTTGCTGGGAAGGAGGCTGGGAGAGCATATGCTTCAGGATGAGTATGGAATTCCAAATGACCACCGCAGCAGCAGGAGAGTGACAGAATTGTTCTGTGCTAGTTATGGAGCCAGAGACAGAGGGAACTGTACAAGTTTAGAGCCTGGTCAGAAACCATATGCAAAAAGTGTATAGATTTGATCGAACATAAACACTGCAGGCTCAGGTGTTGAAGCCAGTACTTTTTCTGGGCAACATGTTGGTGACCATCCCTTTATGGATGAGATTCACTTTAGTAATTCAGCAAATATGTGTTCTAGGGTGTGGCGATAGGAGGATCGGTGTATGCCACTCAGTGATGTCACTCCTATTGCTTCTACACAGTGACAAAGTACAAACTGATATTGTTCACATTCTTTGGGAGTGAAGTGGGGTTTTATACAAATGTGGATTTCAACTGCCTTGAAACCATTTTAGGGCAATAGATAATGAAATCTGTTTACGGAAATTACAGCTGTTGGCTTATGCTGCCTGCACTGTGCCCTTATAGGAGCTTTTGTGAGGATTGTAAACAGGACAGAGAGGCCAAATTCCACCCCATATGTAAACTGTAGGGTGTGGCAGCTACCAGTGGTTCAGAATAACATGCCCAGTCGACAAATAGCCATGAAAGAGGGAGGTTCTGAACAGTTTCAGTTTTCCTTGTGGAAGAAAACTCACTCCATACTGCTAACTCCAAAGATTGAAAAATCACGTCAGGCTCCCAAAATCATGAGTGATTTAAAATCATGAGAGTTTTAAAAGGAATGATTTTGGGTCCTTTTTATTTGCCTTCTGGTTTTTGAGCTTTCAGGGAACACTGAGGTCACATTTTCTGTCATTAATCTTCAACCAGTAGGGCCAAAAATTTAGTA
The DNA here is from genome assembly GCF_026122565.2 of Emydura macquarii macquarii. Lineage (NCBI taxonomy): Eukaryota > Metazoa > Chordata > Testudines > Chelidae > Emydura > Emydura macquarii. The sequence goes on from NW_027131620.1 coordinate 13,174,606, forward strand.
TGTAAAAAGAAAGCTCAGATTCTCATGTAATGTGACCTCTTGGAATCTTGTGGCTTTAAGAAAAACATCAAATGCCAGAAGAGTTGGTGAAACTGGTTACTTTCAAAAGCCATGAATATAAATTTCTGGGAGTTGATGTCCTAAGGTGCCTGGGAGGAAATTTAACTTGTATATAGTATAAATCTGAAAGATGACACACATTCACTTTCTGACTCTGGCAAATGTATCTCTTTAGAATTGGTTGATTGCAGCTACAGCAAAATCAGGTCTCAGTCTTTTTATTATTCATGATAGGGCAGATATTCATGTTTTGCAATTAAGTGGTATAGAAACATCCCCATAAACTATAGCTGGGCTAGTATTTTATAGTCTATACTTCAAATACCTCTATAGTTCAGAAGGGTGGTATCCTGTAGTCATAGTATCAGTTTTACCCAAGTTATGCTGAAATTTGTGGCTTTCAGGATTTCCCTCTGTGTCTTTTACTAAAGGACAGGGGAGATGTCACATAGCCCAAGAAAAGGGGGGAGAATAAATTAATCGACTACAGCTGGAAATGTTTCTTTTAGCTACATTAAAGTTGGGGATGAGAGGAAAAGTGGCTTCCACGGCACAAAGAGTGCCATCTGGGTAGAAAATCAGAACTTGACAGGCTGCCAATTTTGACGATTTTGTGTGAATGTTTTGGAGTAAATACTAATATTAATGCTCAGTGCCTTTTTTTTTTTGGCCAAATGCTGTGTTGAGTGACACACATGAAAGGGACACCCCATAAAATTCACATTTGTTTGAATATTTTGCACCTTTTGTTAAAGGTATCAGCTAAGGTTTCTATAGCTTAAAGGTAGCTTAAGGGGGTTGCCAGGAGGTGAGAAAGTCTGCATCTTTTTTCAGTTTGTTTTCTTTGGACATTTAACAACATCTTGGGTGTTTACATTTCTACTGCTTCCCATCCATAATCATTTCACTTCCGCTTCTGTTTATGTGGGTCTTCACACAGCACCCAGGAAGTAAAACAACAACTCATTTAGCAAAATATAGTCGAGCAGTTTTATGTCACTCCGGCCTAGATCCTGTAATTGGATCAATGCAGAGTCTCTGCTACTCCATATTTCCTTAATTCCAGAAACGTCTTTTGACAGAAAAGGACAAAACAAGCAGAATCCTTCTTTGCTATGTGAGTCTCTTATATCTAAGGCTGCATCAGTCTGTGATTTCTTCATGGTAATATGTGGGACTCCAAACAGGGAATGATAGGAAAAAATGAATCTCAAATTAGAATTTCTCAGAATTTCTATTTCCAATCTAATTTTGAGAGAGATGAGCTAATTCAGTGTGTGGACTTGGGCAAGTCACATTATTTCTCAGTGTTTCAGTTTCCTCACATCTAACAAAAGGGAATAATAATGCATACCCTTCAGGCATGTTAATGAGGATTAACTAGTTAATATCTATATAGTCAAAGCACTGTGTAGATATTAAGAATCATAAAAATGCTGTGTGTCATTAATAGTAATATGATTTATAGCGGGCCTGATCCATAGCCCATGGAAATCTTTCCATTAATGAGCTTTGGCTCAGGCTCCCTGTGCCTCAAATGTGCTCGGTGCTTTGCAGACCAATAAAGACTCCAGGTCTCAGCCCCAAGGAGACTTTACAATCTAAATCGACAATGAACAGAGAAGATGGCAAGAGATTTGAACAAGCAGCGAAGCTCAGGACACATCTGTAGTTTTTATCTGGGTTTATTCATCACTTTGCCATGGGAGGGGGGATGACATGGGTGGAAGTCTGGATTTAAGAAGCTTTTTGGAAGGAATGTGGGTGGTTCTGTTACGTGAGGGCAGCTGATCACGGGGGGAATCAAATGGAGAAGTTTTTTAAAATTAAATATGTCCTTCCCATAGGTGTTGTGAGTGTATGAGATGCTGTGGAAGAAGAGACCCAAGGCCTCGTACGGTTTGGCTTGGCCACCCAGAAAAAAGAGATCAGAGATACCCTCGCAATGTGATCAACAATCAGAAATACAACTTTTTTACATTTCTTCCTGGGGTATGTATGCCTTATGTAACGTCATGTCTCCCCACCCCTAATACCTTCCTCATTTTCAGTGGTTTTTACAATGTAGTGTCTACTGAACCTTAATTCAGAGGGAAGAGCTAACATTCTGATCCTATATGGTGGTTAGGGATATGCTTCACGTACCTCACCTTACAGTCCTGAGTTTACCAGGGTGAGGCAAGCGGGACAGCCACCCAGGGTGCCATGGGGGCAGAAAAATGGGGTGGGGGGGGAAAAAAAAACCTATAGGAGATGCAAAGATGCTTGCTCACCCTGGGCATTAAAATGCCTATTTACAGTACTGCCTAAACTTTACCTTTTGTTGAATGCAAAATTAACTAGCCGTTTGTATGGCTGTAGAATAGGTGCCATACAAATTTCACACTGCAGTCTTTGTGGGTGAAATTCACTCTGCCTAAAGCCTGTAGGATTTAAGAGAGGGGATGAATAGAATCTACCCGTAATATGGATGAATTGCGTTGCAGTCCTTTGGTCCACTGAATCACATAGGGCCACACACATGGTCAATTCTATGGCAGCCTATTCAGGGTTTCTTTCCAAAATTCACTGGCAGAGCAGACATTCCCTTGCATGGTTGTTCTCCCAGTGTCTGGTGACGTTGGACTATTGCCCTATGTCCAATGTGTGTCTCTTAAGCAAGCCCATTGAGAAACATCTCCTGGAGCTGGGATGCAACTGATCTCAGTGCAAATGCTTCTTAGTGGGTTCTTTGGAAGGTTTGTTTCTTTAGGCTTGGGGATAAGTCATTTCAGTGTAGCACCCGAAAAGCCGGTCAAACAACTTGCTCATCAGATTTGACCATCTCCCCTTCTACCCTCATATTGATTTTTGCAAACTGCTCACAGCAAGTGCTCCTTTGAGTATTTGATACTTGCAATTCAGTCTGGGTGATTAGACACCTAAGTCACCAGGTCTGTTTTCTGTTCTCTGATTGGATGATCTCACCACCTATAAATAAGAACATTACATGAAGAAATAACTGACGTGCCGAATCTCTTGAGATTATTCTATGGAGGGAGCACTTTAGAGAGAGACACATGGCAGGTGATAAGCAGATTGGGGCAATTTTCGGACGTCACCTTGTTGTCCACCTGTTGGTTACGTTTGCTGTGGGTCACTCTTCCGTGCTGGCTCCAATTTCTCCCTGACAGTGGCAGGAGGGCAGGTGGCTCCCCTCCCTTTCGGCATCTCTTCTGGGTTGCATCACCAGGCTACCCTCTGGCTACAGAACCAGTGTGATGCATGACCAGACCACATATGCCCTGTGCTTTCAGCTCATGTTGTTACAGTCTCTGTCATCAGTTTAAAAGCAAAACCACCCTCTGATGAAACAGAATTCTGATTGGTGGTGGTTCAGTATGTAAGAAAGAATGGAGCTACTTTCAAAACCAGTTCAAGTTGAAACTGTATTTATTTTAAATATATATTTTTGCAGGCAAAACATAATATTGGGTAGACATCCACTATTTATGGTTACTGTCATTTTCTGAGTGGTATTTGTCAAAAGTTTAAAGATAAAATCATATGTATGTATTAAAGACTAAGTACTACAGAATCTGTTGTATAGCACACCTACATTTGTGGGCATGCCATTATATTCACTAAGATGACCTTTCGGAAATTATTTGCAGCACTACCTTGCTACCATTATTTAGCATTTAGACATTACAGGAGCTAGCAGAAATGAATGTCTCTTATCGTTAGTTCAATATGCATAACTCTGAGATCTCCATTAACATCTCCCCTCCTCCTTTTTTTTTGTAGGTGCTGTTTAACCAGTTCAAATACTTCTTTAATCTTTACTTCTTGCTTCTGGCCTGCTCTCAATTTGTCCCTGAAATGAGGCTCGGTGCACTTTACACATATTGGGTTCCCTTGGTAGGTAATCTAAGGTTTATTTATTCAAGAAAGTTTCAGTGTTTGAATACAAAATGTCCTTTGTTGCTTTATCTCTCTGATCTAAGTAATTCTGTGTCTCAAATGGTTTTTTGGCAGCTTATTTTTATGAAGTCTGCTCTCAGTGTTCTGAGTGAAGATGCTTGTTCTAGCTTTTAAATTAAATTCATAAAGGGTTTGATATTAGCGGAGTCCTGTCATACCCATAGTGCCTTCATCTGAGTTAATGGGGCAGAATTCCTTGCCTCTGACACAACTGCCCCGAGGCATACCCACCATTGGGGCAGCTGGCCCACTTCTGCACTCAGAAAACTGACAGGCTAAATTGAGAGCAAAGTGAACGTCTTCCTGACTCTTGTGACTATTGATCACAGCTGCTAAGTGATTAGGAAGTTAAATGTGAAGATGGAGGGTCTGCGTCGGGGGCGTTTTGCTCTGGCACAGCATTCCAGCAGAGGGCCACAAATCAGCAGAATTTCAGAAAAGCCAGTCAGCTGAAGCAGAGGGCAGTTTTCAAAAGTGACCTTAACAAAAGACCGTATGTGCAATGAAGGCAAATCATGCTGTCCTGCCAAATAGTTTGGCCCAGAGCCTCTGTTTGGGTCAGCAGGTTGATTTTAAAAGAACATGTTTTCTAGTTTCTTAAAATACATATTTTTAAATTGTATTTATTCATATTCACTCAGAGCATAGGTGCTTCCCCCGACACCCTCCCATCGTCTCGCCACACTTACTGATTTGTTCTTTTCCTATTCCAGCCACATATTTCCCCTGAGGCTAGAAGAAGTCAGAAAGCCAAGTTCACTTCAGTCTTTGGGAAGGAATGCTAACTATTTGAGATGGGTTCTCCCATCTCTCATTCAAGTTAGCAGGCAGGTCTCTAGAGTAAAAGGGTTCCATATGGATTTATTTCAATTTCAAATATGCAGGAAGAGCTGAATATATTCCTTATTATAGAGGTCTCAAATATTTTCCATCTAACTCTTTTCTGCCTGCCCCTTATCTCTTGCTGTGTGTATGAACCAAGCCCCCTTTCTGCTGCCAGCTGCCTCAGAGGAACCTTGCCATGGTCCATGCTGCTTTCCCAGTGGAAGTCAGGGTGGTGAAGATGTCAGAAGATGACGTTTAACATTTAGTCCCTGTTTTCAGAATTACGTGTATTTGCACGTGCAGTTACCTGTGCATGCCTGGGCAGGCATGTTGGATGGGCATATCAGATCTTCAGTAAGATGTCTAGCCATTTGTGTGTGCAGTTCTGAAATGCTGGATGTTGGGTTTTATAGCTGACTTCCTTGACTCCATTGACTGTAAGAGCACATAGTATTCTGGGGCAACAGAAATAAGTGGTTAGGGGCAGAACAAATAAAAGGGGATGGTGCTAAAAAATAAAATAAAATAGGGGGACATGAGACCATGATTTGGGGGGGTGGAGGGGCTAAAAAGGCACAATAAGGAGTGATTGAATAGAATGATAAGATGATTTAAACTACCTGGCCAATGCATATAGGAACGCACTGCTCAAACCAGTTATTACTACAGCAGCCACTTAAAAAAATCTGTGCACCTCTATTTTTTTTCTCTTTCCACTTTCAATAATGAGCAGCCTTCTTGGGATTTACATCCCTCTGCTGAACCTGAGGTCAGCTGGTAGTTAATCACCAAGAAATGCTCTGTGTTTTCTGCATAATATTTTAGGTAAATTAACAGTTCAGTTTTGATAAACAAATGGCAGGAAATTTGCATCAAACCTATGCTGCCATCTGCCTTCACTCAGCAGGGCTGCAAATAAACTAAAAATCTGGATCTCCCGACAGGTTTTAGAAATTCTTGGGTATAACTTGTTGCTTTCAGTAGAGGAAGCAAAAACATATTTAAAATATCACAGATCCACAATGATTTTAAAGATTACACTTTTTGTCTGCACTTTGGAAATCACCGGTGGTAAAATTCCTGTAGTATTGATGGTAAAACATTCTCCCCATTTTCAACTGAGTTGGGAAAAATGCTTTCCATTAAACTTACCTCAGTCTGATAATCCTGTTTGCAAAAGCAAACTCGTACCCCAAAAGTGAAGAATGTCATAAGTAAAAACTTTCATTAAAACTCTGCTGGCAGTCAACCCTGTGCCTAGTTGAGTTCATGTTTTGGCATGTGCTTATGACAAAGTTATTGTATTTGTCCTGTTTAGGAAAAGTGTGTCACAAACTAATTTAACAAGCCCCCACTCTTCCACCCCCAATACACACACTTCTCCCCCCTCCCCCTTTTAAAATTCTATAAGCAATTGTGATTTGTCTAGGCCAGATGAGCAATTAGGATTCAGCATATGAGCTTCTAGAGAGAAGTATAAGAAAGGTCTTTGTTCATTACTGACTGCTGATACAAGTGTTCGGTGTAGAATGACATCTGTGATAGCATAGTGAGGCAGCACATGTGGGAATATTTTTGGATGATTATTTGAAATTCAGATACCCAAACTCTTTAGGTTAGTGATCTGCAAAGCAAGCTAAAAATAATCAACAAAGATTGTTTCTTTCCTTTTTCTGAAAGCACCTAGGAGTTTCTGAAATCATTAAGTGGCAAAGAAGCCTTCAGTCTTTTTTTCTGCTTTTCAGTTACCCAATTCACAAATCTTTGAATGACCCAAAGTGAAACGTACTGACCCCTCGCCCTTTTGGAATGAAATGCTTCTATCAAAAGATCATCTAGTATATTACTGATTTCCTGGCTTCTGTAGTTTGAATTTATTCTGTGCCATGTTACATTACTAAAGCAATTCCAAGCCTTAGGGGCATGTTCTTTCTTGATGTAATATAATTCCTGTTAACGTTAATGGGAGCTATGTGAATGTATGGAACACAATGAGAGAATATCTCAGTGAGTTTGTATATTTGACCAACTCTCTTCTCTCCAAAACAGAGCTGGTAGGGTGTTTTTTGTCAAAACACGGGGGGTTTTGGGGGCGGGAGTTGTTTTTAATGAAAAAATGACTTTTATTTTCACATTGGCCAAAAATATACTGGAACATTTTAGTGTTTGTCACATAACGGAGGCTGAAAGTGGTTTTTGAAAACCAATATTTTTTTCTGTATATTGGGTTTTTTTGGAAAAAAAGTAAAAGTTTTTACAGGAAATTTTGAAAACAGACAAACAAACAAAAAAAAACTTATAAAATTTTTTTAAAATTGGCATTATTTGACTAGTTCTTCTCCACTTACAGGCACAAAGTTGCCATTAACATTAATTGACACTGTGTACAGTTTATGGATTTATTATTATTATTTATTATTAGAATAGGTACCAAAGTGTATTGTTTGCTAAATACTTAAGTGTCCTTGAAAAGGGGGTGATATTTTAAATCCTGTTTATCTTAATTAAACCTTCTACAGTCTAATAAACAGGAAAGTTTTCAGTCTGAAACTTTCAAAAGAGCTTGTTAGCCCCTTTTGAAAAAGCCCCCTTTAAAATAATGCAAATACATGCAATACCATATACATTTCAAAGCTGTCAGATTTTCCTCCTACCGTATCCTGCAGTTGTAGTTAAGATAGTGCACAATTTTATTACAGTGTTGTATGTTTTCAGGTGAGACTGCACAAAAACCAAACCTATAAGAATGGCTGAGTTTAACTGCAGAAAATGCTCTCCTTCCATTTCAGTAAACAAGAGACTATTATTGTTTGAACCCCCACTCCCCAAAAAAGATCATTTAAAAAGATTAATTATTGTCAATGTCCAATAGTAATATTATCAGCATTGCGTGCCCAAGGTTTTCCAAAATGATCAGTGATTTTTGGGTGCCTGACTTGAGGTATCTTAAAGGGGCCTGATTTTTGAAAGGGTGGGTGCTCAGCAGTCTCTGAAACCTTTCAAGGGACTTGATTATCTCAAGTTGGGTACCCAAAAATTCATTAAACATGTTGTTTAGGTATTTATTTATCAGACCCTTTCCTGCATTATTTATAAATCGATCTGTGGCTTTGTTTTTTATTGCTTCTTTCAACTGTCATGCTTTTAAACAATGAAAACCATATATATTTCATTGGACAACTATCAAGTGCATTGGTTAACAAGATCCTTGCTAGCTCGTAACAAGATTCTGTATATGAATTTTCCCATGGATTGTAAAGTGTTCATAGCTCTGTTCAGTTGACATGCCAGATTTAGTAGCCTAGTGAATCAGAGCTGAATAATGTTTACTATAAAATGAGTTTGTGATACTAACCTATAGAGAGAGTTGATTTGTTTGAGCTTTGCACTGCAGATGTGCCTCTGTAGAGTTGTAGTGTAGATGCTTCCTACATCGACAGAAAGGGTTTTTCCATCAATGTAGGTCAGTGGTTCCCAAACTGTGGTATGCATAGGCCACCTCCTAATGATATGTCTCCACCTGCTGCTGAGGGGCTGGCCAGGAGCCGCTCCAGCACTAGCCCCGCCCCCAAGCATCATGGTGGCCTGGCCTTTCTGGCCCTCTGCTGCCTGGACACAAAGTGGCTGGCCAGGAGCCGCTCCAGTGCCAGCCCCGCCCCCAAGCAGTACGGTGGACTGGCCATTTTGCCCCCCTCCACACGGACACAAAGTGGCTGACCAGGAGCCGCTCCAGTGCTGGTCCTGCCCCCAAGCAGCGCAGCGGCCACTCCCCCCTCTCAGCCCGGCCCCTACCGGTGGTATTACTGATGGTGGTATTTTATGTTGGTGGTACGCAGCATGGTAGAGCTTGGGAACCGCTGATGTAGGCAATCCATCTCTCCAAGAGGCAGTAACTAGGTCAGTGGAAGGATTCTTCCATGGATCTGGCTGTGTCTGAAGTGGGAGTTAGATCAGTCTGTCGCGCAAGGTGAGAAATTTTTCAAAGCCTTGAGCAGTGTAGCTAGGTTGACCTCAGTTTTAGATGTAAACCAGGTTATGCACCTAAATACCTGTTAGGATCCAGGCTGTAATCTCTCTGTGCCTCAATTGTCATTTGCAAAATGGAAATAAGATTTCCATATCACAAAAGGGTGTTGTGAGTATAAACTATTTGTGAGGTGCCTGACCAGCAGCACAGAGAGCCTATAAATAAAACTATATTTCAAAAATATGAGTCTATTGTTATCTTGCTATCAGGGCTCTGTATAGCACCCATCATCTTAGTCATTAAGCAATAATAGGTCAGGAAAACAAGATGAAAACTTGGGATCTGCACATGGGCATTGGTCAGTATCATGCATTATACAGATCTGAGGCAGATGAGGTTTTCTGACCTCTTACCCATTTAGTTTTTTTTCTCCCCCTTCAGGGTTTTGTGCTTGCGGTTACCATCATTCGCGAGGCAGTGGAGGAGATCCGATGCTACACACGCGACAAGGAAGTAAACTCCCAGATCTACAGCAAGCTCACAGCAAGAGGTCAGCTCTTTGGCTCCAGCTCTCTGCCTCTGCCCACTGTATCCTGTAGCAGACTGCTGGAACAGCAGGAGTTGCAACTCAATCAAATGTTGCTGACAGTCAGAGAAGCAGAGTTCAAGGAGGGTGGGAGGGTTACAGGCATGCAGGCACGTGGCTTAATGTCCACTTTGTTGCTTCTAGCACTAGAGAGTCATCTGCAAGTCTCGGTAGACTTGCAGATAGCTTCTTGCATAGCTGCAGTTGAAGCTGCAAGTTATTGAGTGTCCCCCTAGGAAATAAATCGAGAGCAAATGTGAATGGGCAAATTATTCTGAGTAACTCCAGGCCAAATTGTATGCAGAGTAAGTGGTCAGAATCTCAGTATTCTACGTATAGGGTGTGTGAAGCTGTATTTGGTGCTGTGCAAGCTGAATGGAAAGATGTATTTCCTTTCATAAATTAAAAATTTAAATTCCACACAGACACACCAGTGCAGGCAAACATTGAGGGAAAGTTGAACTTTCAGGCAGATCATGCTCTTACAAACTGATAGGCCTAAATCCCAGCCCATTGTAAAACCTGTGCCCTGACCTTGTCTTTCTGGTATCTTGGCATGTTGGAGAAATTCAGTTCCAGGTTTGGTTAACCTTGGTTTGGAGTTTGCCTTTGCAGAATGAAAACAAAGTATCCTTGTCCCTCCTCTATTATAGATCCTTTAGTTGGCTGATTATCCGTGAATGGCCTCATGGGAGCAGTGTTCTTTAAAGGGAGGGAGCAAGATCCAAGTGCAGGAAGTCACATGGTAGAAGGAATGAAGGCAAAACTAGGCCTGTGGTATCTATCGTGTGGGGGTTCAAAATTGTATTTCATTCATATGAGTAGCCATGTATGAGTCTTTCAATAATACTTTTGCTTTCCAGATTGATTTCCTGGGTTGTCACTTGTGTGGAAGTGCTCTGCCCTCCTGTATTTAGGGAAAGATTTTCATGAAGAAATATTTAATATAGAATTAAGATTGCTGAAGTAAATATAACTCTGTTACAAAATACACAGCTAAAGGCTAACCATTAATAACTTAAAAAAGAAAAAGAAAGAAAGAAAGATTATCAGTGACCATTATTTACTTAAACGTTCTAATAACCTTGTCTTGGCTTAAAAAACTTTCTAGACACCAGCTAGCCAAAGGGAGACACAACAGATGAGGCTGGGAGGGGGCTGCTCCAGCAAGGTCCAGGGACAGTTAAAAGGACACAGCATAACTAGTTAAGGTAATTTACATACACATCCATTATTACCTCGACACTTTATACATGCAGTTAACAGTGACATGAAAGTCACCTTGCATGTTACTACAATCACCTTAGCTTTGACCCTGCTATACATACTTTGGAACTCTTTCAACATATGCGTCACTAATTATATTCTTATTTAAACTGTGTAAAGTGTATAATTAGTGGCCTAAGTGCTGAAGGAGCTCATAAGTGTATATGTCAGCATTAAGGTGGCTGTAATGTATAAGGTGACTTTTAAGATGTTAATATTATCATTAACCAGATGTGAATGAGAAGGGTTAATAAAAAGGTGTATAAACTCTTCCATTATTTCCAGATTTTATTTATTTATTTAATGCTTATGTTTTTTTTAATGGTAACAATGGCATTATGTATTTTGCAGAAGCGTTCAAAAACTTGAACTCTTAAGTTTTGTGAACATGTTTGTGATTGTATGAAAGAAACGGAGCCCTGAACACAGTAACACAGGCTGGGGTAGGAAATCCTTTGCACCAAGCTCCTTGGAGATCATGTAGAGAAAAGTATGGTGTCATGCGTCATGCTCTCCCCTCAGACGTGTGCAGGAGGAGTAGGAGAAGAGCTCTGCTCTCGCATATCTTGGAGATGTCATCTGGGTGCATGCCAAACTCCGGTTTCTGCATAGCTCAACTGGATGGCATAACCATACGACCACCACCTGACCCTCTTTGCCAAAAAGCTCACATACTAGTGTCACACACTAGTGCTTTGTTGTCAAAAATATTACCTGTTGAAGTTCAACTAATATTTTCAAATTTGATTTTCATGACAGTGAGAGAAATATTAACCAGGATTTTTTGTGTATTTTTAAAATACTTTCTTTACCTGCCCCTCCCTTGAATGCTGAATAGTTCAGACTTTTAAGTCATTTATAAGTGAGGATGAGCCAAAAATAAAATAGACACTAGATTTTTAATAGGCTCATTTCCATACAGTTAAACTAGAGGATAGATTCACTTCAGACTTTCTTAAAAATTCATTCTGTACTTTAAGCATCAGTGGTGTGATTTTTTTTTTTTTTTTTTTGGTTCAGATCATTATCTATATCATGCCTAACAAAAAAGCTTAAATCCCACTTTAACTGAAGAACAATAGTTTCAAACATGGTGTTGCTAGGAGTGTCTTCTTAATATCAGTGAGGTCAGGGACTTTTTTTTTAAATGGGAGTGAGCTGAAATTAAGTAGCTTCTTATGGGGGGTGCAGTCCTCTTTGATATCAAAATCTGTAGCCACTCAGTTTTAAGGGGCAGTGATCGGAGCATGTATGTTTAAAAAAAAAAAAAAACTGCTCGTGTGATTCATGCTATGAACATTTTGAGAACAAGCCTTCTTTTAAATGTAATTGCTTAAGATTCTGCATATTTCACAAGCCAGGAATTGTGAGGCTTCTGTGGAATAAGCCATTTCAGTTGCTGAATATTAAATCCCCTTTTAATAACATGTTCTCACTACAACATTTAAAATGCTTGGCAACCAGCAAACGTCCCATCAAAGAGGGGTTTACTACATCTATTTAAAGGTATAAAAGAGTTGCCTTCTGGGTTCTTTTCATTGAACTATAAGGGGCCTGACCTTTCCTTAGTTCTTTTCATATTGCAATTACGTTTCCCATGAATGATTTTTCCCTCTCCCTCCTTAACTTCACTAATTCTTGAAAGAAACAGAGTGGGATAGGCAGCTGGACACTAGCATATAACATAAGCCATTTCATTGATTTTTTTTTTTTTTAAATAGATTTGGTGAGGTAACAATAATGAGACCCTATAGTAGTCCAGTCAGAACAGAATATAGAAGAGAGAATCATGAAACTATTTTATTGTAAGGCTCAAATGTGCAGTGAGCACATGAGTGGTGCTTATCTGAACTTCAGAAAATATTTGCATAACAATTTTCAGGAAAGAGTTAAACCGTTTCACACAGTAGGAATGGAAGTTAGCAGCTTTCAGCAGGGGTTTGATTGTCAGAAGTGCTAGGCACCCACAGCTCCCAGTGACTAAAGGTTCAGCCCCCTCAGACAGTCAGGCCCCAGGTGTATCCACGTCACTACTAGCATTAATACTAGAGTCCCATTACCATTAATTTTAATTAATTAATTTTTTGGGTTAATTTAACAAAACTCTGTGTTCTTAGATTGTAACCTGTTTGGTGCAAGGATTGTGTTTGTTTGCACAATAGGGTTTGGTCCGTGACACCTTCGTTTACTCATCATACAAATAACAAGAGAATATCACATTGGCAAAGGCAGTGGAAGAGACAGTACCAACGACTTAAAGGGTTTTTAAATGTCACCGTGTGTTTTTAATTAAGGCAATTTCACCCCTATAGATGGCCATCGGGATGGGAGAGGTAGAAAAAGGAGTGAAAATAAACACAGCTGTACTTGAGGAATAACAGTGGCAGAACTAATTTCTCATTACAATTTCCTGATGAATATTCTTATCTCTGTTGTAGAATCTCTCTAAATTGCTACAAAACGTAGAGCTCTTGTGTAATTTTTCTCTCGTCTCCCCACTGCCCTGTGGGCACAAATCTAGGCAGTTTAGTCTGAGTTAAGCATGAGCTTAAGCCAGTGACACTTAAACACATGTTTATGTGCTTTCCTGAATAGGGATGTACTTAAGAAGAGGCGTAAGTGCTTCCCTGAATTAGCATAGTCTTGTCTTCTGTGTATCTTTCTCCTGCATTGAATTCCTGCCCGTTCCTTCTCTGCAGAGATCCGGGTTTTCTGTTCACTTGAACAGTCTCTTGTTAATGCACTTCCAAGCACAACTTATTTCACCAACCAAACATAAAGAGCTATCCAGCATGACCTACTTCAACAGCTTTGGTATTTTGCAATTATTTGTGACTTGCAGTTTTGTTCCTGTTCACCAATTTTGTAATGCATCCTTTTGGTTAAGCTCTTTAAGATTCAATAAGATGCTTTCTTGATAACAAAAAAGGTAGAATCCTCTTTGGATCACTTTTTTTATTTTGAATATAGCCGCCAAACTCCAGTATTAGTCTAATAATAAAAATAATTAATAAATAATTTCCTTACTATCCAGGGCTGGATCCTTTATTCTGCATAATAAAGCAATTATTACTGAGCCTATTATCCTTTTTTTTTAATGGGTTGCTGGTGTTCTCTTTGATCCCTTCACTATTTTAGTTAAAAACAAGCAAACTTCTAGAAAGTCTAAAGGTTTAAGTTTAAGTAAAGTTTACAGGACAGTTGTTTGGATTGTAATTGACAACACTCAAATTTCAATCCCTTATTCACAAATTTATAGGACCACTTAGGTTATAAAGTCTGCAGGCTGAGTTTCTGCTTGATAGAGAAGTAGGTCTTTGTTTACAATTCCAGGATTGTTCTTGTTTTCTCTCACTTTTTTCCTTCCACGGGCAACAGAGCATAATAGAGAAACTACACAAATAGTAAGAAATGTGAAGAGAACTTCTACCGAGGGAGTGCTTCTTAAGATACAGATCATTGGTATTTACCAGCCATATAAAAACAATATTTTCCCAAACCATCTAAGCCGTATTCCACAGTTTATACAGTGTAAGGCTGTATAAGCCAAAAGCTTAATGGAATGGATCAAAACAAGCTATTTCTGATTCTAGGGTGAATTTGACTTGTTTTTGTAAACGTTTGGCTTCAACCTTTAATGCCGAACAGAGTGTTTTGATCTCTGCTGTGATAAAGGCTGTGGAAATCCCACATGAAATCTCCATTTAAGCCCTTACATGGTAGAAAGAGACATTTCCTCTTGCTTGTATGTTTGACACTTTAAATAATCTGCATAATGGTGCGTTCATCACACTGTGGATCTGGTGGAAATTCAAAAGTCTATATCTGCATGGTGGAGTGAAACGTTTCCACACTAGCATGCACATTTTCTGTTTTTTGTCAGACCCAAATAGCATGTTTCAGGGCACATCAAAAGATAATACCAAGACACTTCAGAGAATTATATTTGTTTCTGTATACAAGAAGGTACATACACATTCCTTTGTTTCAGGAAAATGGAACAAGTCCTGTCTCACACTTTAAGAATGAAAACAAAACCATTTAAAAAAAGAAAAACCTCTAAAGTTTTAAGTTCAGGTCATGTAACTTAATGGAGCTGGATTTTGTGGTCTGAATTTTGTGTTAGCATTCTAATTAACTTCAGCAAATGTACGCTTAAAACATAAAATTTAAAGTATTTTAAGTTAATCTTTGTTAAATCTGGATTGTTTTAAAAATTCATGTACATTAATGTCAGAGAACAATGCTTTTTCATGCATTTATAAAAGCGTCCATATTTTATATAAAAATATCTTACTATTTTTTTTACAATAGTAGAAAAATACTGAGAATGATATTGGAGCATTTGTGTTATTGAGTATCTCAAATATTCATAAGAAAATTTCAGTATTCAGTGGCTGATTTTTTAAAAAAAGCTATGGAATTCCCAAGATTAAAATAAAACTAATTTTACTAAATTGGTTTATGGGAGTCCTGAGTCGAAGGAAACATCTGGTCCTATCTTCTTAGTGGGACATATGGTGTTTGCCATAAGATGTCATCCATGAGGGGCCATTAATGTGGTTGGTAAAAAACTGGGTGGGGGTGTATCTCACACAACAGACTTCTTTAGAGAGTGCAAATCAGTTAGAAAGATATTTCTGTCATCTGTCCTTTTTTCCTTAAAAGTGCCAATATTGAGATGCTTATTGGATGAGACAAAGAAAAATGATCAATGTATATTTACTTGTCGCAGATTGTGTTGTCATTTCCCAGATGCAGTTGTGTGAGGGTCCATAAAGCTTTTTATGCATGTGATGGTGATGGAAGGTACAAGGTGGTGATGTCCAGGGGTTTTCAAACTTTTCCCTAGTGCAAACCATCTTTTAATTCAGCTTGTCTCATTAACACTTCCTCTCCATTTCCCCTCCCATTCATGATTGCCTAACATCCCTGTGGCTCACCTGGAAAAGTGTTACTAGGAGAGTATGTAAAGTATTTTTAAATGAACTTCCAGTTCAATTTAGAAGCTGGAAACGAGGGGCCAGCACACTGACCACCCAGTTTTCCACATACCCCCACGAAGTGCTCCGCACACCGTGGTTTGGGAACCTCAATGGCTACGAGAAAGGAGGGCCTACTGTAGGGGTAGTCAATAGGTGGATCACGGGCCAAATCTGGACCGCCAGACACTTTTGAATGGACCCAGAAATCTTTTTATTTACTTATCATCATCATTATTGTTATACCTTTTTTAAAAAATTATTTTCTCTGGAGTCTGGACGTTGATTATACCTTGACCAAGAAATTTGGACCTCGACAAAAAATAATAGACTCCCCCGGCCTAGTGCTTCCTTCACTGTACAGCAGATTATTCAGCAATGTTTTCTATTATTCCATCAATGACCATATGAGGAGGAAAGAGATGCTATCTGCCAGACCCTTTTAGTGTCATCATATATCATTTTGTATCGGACATACAGAAGGGCTAAAAGAATGTTTTTGGAGTGCTGCATTCCCTTTAAGCCTCTCCATGGCAGGTAATGGACTCTAATCCCTTGGTAGGCTGCCAAGATAGCTATGGATTCAATAGCCCAGTATTCATTTAGCCCAGTATTCATTTTGTTTACCTTAGTTAACTAAATTCTCATGAGCCAAAACTCAAGGTCTGTGAAGACCTACAAGATATTTGTGAAATGGACCATGACTGCTTATAATTTGTAGCAATAATTAAAGCAGGTAAGGAAGTCTGCGTTTATTAGCAGCGGTGATGAGGCATGTTGTTAAGGACACAGTGTGTCACCAAAGCAGCAGGCTGCCCAGGAGCTTAGAATGGCTTTCATTGTTAATTTGGAGCAGAAACACCGAAGCATAGCCTGAGAGGGATGCTAATGAAGGGACTGCCAGTAGTAAAATCCCAGTGACCTTTGTGCTGATTTCCTTTTTTTCCCCCCCCCCTCCCCACCCCCCTTTTTTTACCCACCCCCTTTCTGAGCTAGTAGCTGGCCAGTTTGCCAGTGAATTGCGAATTACAGTAGAAGTGTTGTCCATGCTGGGGTTCTGCCTGGCATGAACTCCCACGAGTCTCCCCCCTTCTACCTAAACCACAACAGCTTAAAGAGGCTTTTGTTGAGGTATAGCAGGCAGCCACATAAAGCAGAGTTCACATTAACTGATAATAAATCACTAGTCACCATGAGAAGCCAAATCTAGAGCTGGCTAATGATTTAAAATTACTATCCAATTGTTAAATTAATTCTCCAGGTTTAAAACAAGTGGTAAAAATGCTTGACAACTGCAAGGGAATAAATGTTTGCATGTTCTTGTTAGGGGGCATATCCTGCCGTGTTTATTTAGACAATGCTCTCGTTGACACACACTAATGACTGCAGAACTGGGCCTGCTATAAGGTTGCAATACAAAAAGGAAATGAACCATGATGTAAGGTTGATATATCTGTTTTAATTATTGTGGTTAGGTATTATACTGAAAATGTAAGCCTCAATTTTCCACCCACATGGCTTAAAAGAAACACCAGAAATTCATAGCTCCCAGTTATATTCTCATTGTAGCATGTAGTCTTCCTAACAGAGGTTTTGAAAGCATTTTTAAATCCATGGATGCTAAGCATTAAAAAAAATAATGGAATGACTTCACCCTGCTGGATCATCACTAGGTATTGAACCTTGGATCTCCAGCGCCAAAGTATAGGCCTCTACCCCTTTAACTAAAGCATCAGGTAAAAGTAGTATGGACCAGCTCTGTGTGTTATACAGTTGTTACTGGCCACCTTCAAAATACCAATTTAAAGTATTCCCAACCAGTTTCCAGTATAGGTTTGATGGATCTTCACCTAAAGATCCTGCTCAGCTGTATGTTTATACTGTGTCTTTTCTGAAATGGTTGTAACTTATTGAAGTTTGTTTCACTTCTGCAGGAACTGTGAAAGTGAAGAGTTCTAGTATCCAAGTAGGGGACCTTATCATTGTTGAAAAGGTTTGTATGGACTTGTATTAATTGTGTGTATGAGGGGTTCGGGAGGGGTTAGTCTGTAAAATACTTTTCTCACACTGTCAATATGAATATTTAATTAAAACCTGTCATGTCACTTGTTTTTTACAATGGTTAAAATCAACTTTCAGATTTTAGTGATGATCTTTAATCATCTCTCCTAGTAACAGTCCCTTTTCCATAATTTTATACTTTATTTAATAATTCTCAGTAAACTTTCTAGAAATTGAAACAAATCTGTCTATGGAAACCTATGATCTGAGATTCCCATTTACCCCATATGGCCCTACATCTGCAGTAGGTCAGTTTCTTGATCCAAGTGCATCAAGTAAATGTGTACATGCACACGCAAATACTTGTAAGTAGGTGTTTGGCTACTCCAGCATCCTTGTCCCTACACAGTACTTACATTGCATGTGCAAATACATTATCCCTACATGAAGCTTAATGGAGAGTCCCTGGCACAATATTATAAGTATCTGTAGTTGAGTGGAAATTGTAAACCTAGAAAACTATGTGCTTGATGTGACCTCAAATGACCCTGTTGAGAGTTCAGAAATTGTTCCGGTGTCATGCCTCTTTTTCCAGAGGATGGTTTGCACTGGCTTCCACTTTTTGTCTCTGCAGATGTCTATCAGCAGTAATATAAAAAACATCTCATACAGATGAGGGGTAAACAGAACCTGTATAGAAGGAAGCCCACGCAAGTGTCTTTCCTAGCATAGGGTTTCTTGGAAGGAAACCCTTAAGCTCCTAATGCTGGATTCTTAGAGAAGCTCCAGAGCTAATGGATGAGTTCTTTGAAAATCTAGAGTATGAGCCAGATGGGGCTGGAGCCGAATACCTTTTTGTCTTTGGATTTCTGCAGTGAACTAACACATTGACAGGGAAGAGATCCTGTTTTAGGATTCAAAATAAAATGAATTCTGAACCCAACTGGACAAAGAATTAAATATTAAAAAAAAAAAAAAAAAAGCTGTTTTTTTTTTTCTTTGTGCCACAGGGAAAGGGTACATGCATATGCATAGGTGTATATACAATAACAGCCTTTCTTTTTGTGACAGAACCAGCGGGTCCCTGCTGACATGATCTTCCTGAGGACGTCAGAAAAGAATGGTAAACATCTGGAACTAATTGGGAAAATAATCATTAATCTTTCTCTGGTTATTTGGAAAAAATAATCATTTGAAAATGTACAGAAATGATACAGTTTTAGAGTTAGGGAAGCAGACGATTGCAAACACTTGATGGATCGGCTTGTTTTTGTTTGTTATATTTTGATAGTTTTTGAAAATTAAAGGATATAGACAGTTGAACCTCAGGTGGAGTGGTAGGTAGTGAAAATCACACAATTGCTTTCATTACATGGAGAATTAAATAAATAGTTGGAATTGCCATTCAGCTTTGGCCTGCTCAGACACAGGATGGTTTGCGTAAACGTTTAACCAGAGGGCTTTGAAAATAGGATGAATTTGTCTTGCAGATAGTGTGTTGATTTACTGTATTCTGTAGTATAAAATGAAAGGAGTGCTTGACTCCTCAAGAATAACATGGCTTCCATGTCTTGGGGACCCCCATTGTATGTCTGTAATATGGTTTATCAAATGAACAGTTGCCAGGAGCACTATCCTTTTAAAATAGTCATACTCCTTTCTCTTTGTGCATTGTGGCCAGGTTCATAGCATTTGTAACTCAAAACACCCTTACACTAACTAATGGGTGTTATGCCTTACCTATCGTCCAGCGTTGTACCCAAATGTCTTTGACTAGCTCTTGTGTGTATTTTAGCCTCCAAAAATTATATTTATTTTTTACTTTGATTTGTTCCTTTCATATAAGTAAATTGAAAGTTTGGTTGGTTTGTTTGTTTCCTTAGTCCTGGCTTACTTAAATAGCTGGAGTCTCAAGAAACTTTTCATCTAAATTCCTCTGAAAGGTTACTCTTAATCAGCTGTTGTTTTCATAGAAAGAAAAGTGTCCTATCTCAGGAAGTAATTCCGTGGACCGCCTATGCACCTAGGATAGAACTAGATAGATCATTAACAAATGTTGAACATCCACAGGATCTTGCTTCCTCCGGACTGATCAGCTAGATGGTGAGACAGATTGGAAGCTGCGTCTGCCAGTTACCTGCACTCAGAGATTACCCACTGCTTCTGTAAGTAGTTTCCTAGTAAAAGACTTTTCTGAATTAACCATTTCTCTGATTGTCATGAATGATTGAAAATGTAGCTAATCTGCCAAAAGGGGGCAATGGGTGTTCTGTCTGGCTTTCACAGAAGGCAAAATAATAGCCATTTTGGAATCAGAATTGAAGACTTTGAAAATTATTGGCATGCTTGGTCATCCTGCCAATATTTTCACTGTGAAGAATTAAAAAATCATGGTGGTTTGTTTTTGGGTTTTTTTTGGGTGTGGGGGGGTGGTTGTTCTTCCCCCTCTCCCTCCCCCCCTGTTTTGTTTTTTGTTTTGTTTTTTGGGGGAGAGGGGTGTTTGAATGTCATTTTTATTATTCCAGTTCTCACTTCGTAGCTGGTTAGGGCTCTAGGATTTTGAAAAATAGAGGAAACAGATAAATTAAAGCACAAGTAGTCCTTTAACTCCTTATTTGAAACGTACTCCATAGTGTGTCCTAGTAACCCATTGATATGGTTAAAATACACCCCACAGGGAGGTATTAACTCTTCTCTGTACAGTAACCACTTGTGCAGCATGAAGTATTGCTCTCAACATGCCTTATGCAGTTTTGAGGCAAGTTTGGTCGCTGAAAAGGAACTTCCTTTTGTCAGGGGCGAGAGAATGGCAGAAGACTTCATGAATTCAACTGGGGACTTCAGGAGACAGGTTGCTATTTTTAGTGTGCTAGCACGAGCTGAGCTAGAGCGTGTCTGTCTACCTGCACTGGGAAGAACCCTCTCATCTGCTGTGTAGAAATAATCTAAATGTCCAAAGCTCTGAAGGGCTTTCACTGTTTCCCTTGGCAAGCTATTCCACACTAAAATTTCCACCAGTGGAATACATCATAAGTCAACCTGATATTCAGCCGGAAATTTCCATTATAATGCACCAACTGTCAAGTAACTCCCAACAGTCTCTCTACGGATCCATCTGAGGAACTCTTACTGTTCACACCATTCTAGTGAAGCTGTTGTAATGATTCTGCTTTGTCTTCATCGGCTGAGATATTTGCCATATGACTACGTTTGAGTGTCTTTTTTGGTTTGTTTAAAGAAATGGTATTCATAAAATAATTGGAGGCTTAAAGGCTTTGTATATTGTGGGACAGTCATGTGTTAACTGCTGCCGTAACATGTCTATTCTGTAGGAGCTTCTTCAGATCCGATCCTATGTGTATGCAGAAGAGCCCAATATTGACATACATAATTTTGTGGGGACCTTCACCAGAGTAAGTCTACTGACATGTTTTAAGCATGTTTCACAAACGGACCTTTTGAATAGCATTTTGGATCTTGCAAGTAACTTTCAAATCGCTTCAGGAGACATGCTAAAATGTTGTACAAATATACTAAAGTTAAATAGATTAATAGGGATCCTTCTCTTTTTTAAAATAATAAGCACCATTTGTTAAATAAAATCTAAAGCTTTGCTGTTCATTAAGGGTTTGCCTTAGAAACAAAAGACAGCAGGCTATTCAGCCTTAAAGGGTCCTGTCCAAATGAAGTCAGTTCTGGCCATTTGGGTCAAACATGGTGCTGTGTAATAAGGTCACCTGTTCAGAAGGGAGGCTGGCCCACCACACAAGCCATCAAAGACTGACAAAACTGCCATTCGGAGCTGTGTAGGTGCAAAAGATTTTAGGTCAATAAACCAATGGCCAGCCACTCCTGATTCTGGGTTGGTTGGTTCTCCTCTCCCAGGCTCAGGCAGTCTGTGGGAGTTAATATGGCCCTGTACAGGTGCACCTCCAGCAGTGTGTTGTCTCCCAATGCCCCATAGAACATAACATTCTTAAAAATTAACCTGTCTGTTACTGTGGAAGATGGTGGAAGTGGAGAGAAGGGATGCATGGGGTGTTTGGACCCAAAGACTCCTTTCCCTACTCACGGGGGAAGGGGAATTGTGATGAATGCATGTTTATATATAGGTTCCTTGCTTTAAGACCCCTTCCTCCCCCTGCTTGGAGGAGCATGGGCAGCTTGGTAAGAGGTCTGAGACTTTTTAGATCATTTTCTAAATTGCTTGCCATCATCTGTTTATTTTAAAGTGATAGCCTGTGATCTCAACAGCCTATAGCTGCTGAGGGGATCCCTTGATTGGCTTTACAGGAGGTAATACTTTCATGGAATAGGGAGCAGCTTGGGGCAGCTACAGAGCCTGGGAGGTTTGTAGATCTGTTGGCCTATCTTGATAGAGAGGCAATTTTATGTTAGCCCTAGACAGGCTTCAATTCACCCGGTGTGCTGTAATGCAAAGATAAAGCATGCTAGAGTAAATCTCCTGATCCCTGAAAAAAACCCACTGAATCTAGCATAGTGATCACTCTGTGTTCTTTACTGGCATGGTTCAGATTATTTCACTTTCCAGGCATTTCTGAGAGGCTTACACTGCAAAAGGAGAAATTACACTAATACCTTGCAATAAAAGACAGAAAAATGTAAATCATTTGCATGAGTGAGAGTATCATGTTGGTAAAAAACATACCCAGTGTTGTGGTCCCAGAATCTGCCTATCATGGCTCAGTAGAAAATTTCAAATCACTTTCAAATAGTCATAAGGAATAAGCACCCTTCTTGTTTCTAACTTGGAGAGGGGTCTGAACAGGAAAAGGCACAATAATAGGCTTCCCTTGCCCCCACCCTTCCATCCCACTGTGAAGTGCCTGTGTTTCTTGCTCAACCAGAAGCATCTGATGGCAAGGTTAAGATTTTAGAATTTTCATAAGATCAAGATGTTCCCCTCCTCCCCTGACTCGCTCTGTGTCATGAATGCATCTAGTAAGCTGTTTGAATGGTCTTTGTGTATCTGTTCCAGGAGGATAGCGACCCTCCAGTGAATGAAAGCCTAAGCATAGAAAACACCCTTTGGGCCAGCACAGTGATTGCATCAGGTAAGATGGAAGCACATGTAATTTTTGGAGGAACATGTTAGCAATTTTTTAAAATCCTTTTGTAATTTGGAATTATCATCTCTGTCAGTTGGAGAATTTAGCAGTTGGAATGAAGTTTACTACTTGCCCTAACATCTCAGGGGAGGTGAGCTGACATCTAATTACCTTTTGGACATTTATAGATGAGAAGAAATTGGAATTCCAGGGGCCTTTGGGCGCTTCTTGAGCGTCTGCTACCAGAATAGTAGTTAATTGCTACGTTGACATTCTAATCTGTAACAGAAATGGTGTCAGATAGCTTCTATTACTAGACTCTCACATAACAGATCTCCAGGCAAATGCTTCCATTAGGTTGTGGTTCTATAAATAAAAAGCATTCTATGATAAATTTTGGACTGTTAAATACACATACTAGGAATCCTTGTTCTCTTCTATATGCTTGCCAGGAGAAAAGGCTTGTTCTCTTACTAGCTAAGGTTACAAGAGAGTGGCAGAAGAAGAGTGAGATTCTGCAGTGCAGTTTGGGGATTAAAGTGAGTTTTTAGAGGTTTCAGTGTATGGTGTTTAGCCGTATATTGAGACACATCACAAAGTGAGTGATGGGAAGGACTATAAGCTTCAGAAAGTTCCTCTTTGTAATGAAACCTCTTTTTTTAAACAGAGAAAGGTAAGTGCATTTCATTTCTGCAATGTTTCCATCTCCTTCTTTTTAAAATATGCTAAAATATAATAAATGTTGTCACAGTGATATGTCCAAAGGTAATGAAATATAGCTGTCCAAATAGAGTAGAGTAAATCTTATTTATGGCTCCGTAATTGTCAGCTGATCAGCGATTCACCTCTCCTCCCCTCCCCCCCGAGTGCAAATATACAAGTACTAGTGCAGGTAACTTCATACATCAAATAATTCAGAGCATGTTTTCAATTCAGTCCATCTCCTAAACAAAATAAGAGGACAAACAGGCAGGGAAAGCCATTGTTCTAGTAACTCTTGCCTCTTCAGATATGTTTTTCTAGCTTACTTATCTTGTGTGCTAGATTGAATTTGAACTGTAACTCTTAATTCATATAATCTTCTGAGGTCTTTCCTGTTCTGTTAATGGCTCTATATTGATATGACCAGACAGACTCAGAATGAAATTATGTCCCCATGGAAATCACTGGCAGAAGTCCTTTTGACATTAGTGGTCAAGATTTCCTCTCAGTGAGTCTAGAGGGTATTATGTCCTTCCCTTTCTGTGCCATCAGATATGCTCATATGCACATGGGCTGTCATGTTTAGGCACTTATACTATGGTGGGAGAAACTGTGCATGCATTTAGATCTACCTGATGAGTTTTTTATTTGCAGTAGCTCCTAGAAGCAACTATGAGGATTGGAGCTCCATTGTTCTATCTGCTGTACAAATAGATACAGAGACTTTTTTCCCCTACCCCAAAGAGCTTACAGTTTGAGTCCAATCCATTACTTACGTCTGTGAGCAAAGTTACTCATGTACATAATTGTTTGGAGATCAGTCCATAAGAATGGCATTTTATAATATTGCAATCACTTTTAAAATAGTTTAGACAATGCGGTCTCTTTCAAATATCTGTAAAAAACAATGAGGAGCATGTACCCAGTGAAAATTGCCCTTCAAACTTTGTGCTGCTCAGAAAAATTAATAGGCCTTTTCCATCCTGTAATAGGCTTTCCCCATTTTAATTTCTGTGATTCTATACGGAACAAAGTTTCCTTATTTCTTACTATAACAAATAATACACAGTAGATTGTCCCACAAAAATTGAGAGCTTTTCATTTAACCTAACTTTTGTTTGTTTTAAAAAACTGCCCAGTTACAGTGATGCTATGCCACTGGGTGCAGCACATGCTTCTGAGTTAAGGCAGAGCTTTTCAGTCTGCCCATCTGCTGCTGCAGTAGGAGTGAATCTGACTGCACTCGCTGTTTGCTGTCAGGTTTGGAGTAGCCTGCCATCTGCTGATCTGAGTTTGTGTGCTTGCCACCTTCTGCCATCTGGCTCCAGAGACTTATTTTTAAAGTAACACTTCCCAGGGTATTTTTAGTTTGAATTAGTTTTACATGTTAAGTTATTTAAAAATAATACATTTGCAGCCCACTGAAACCTGGGTTATTAATGGGAGTGTGGTGGGAAGGTGGGGGATTAAAGCAAGGTGTTAGAACTGCAATGAGTTTAGAGCAACTAGAATAGTATTCGGGTTTCTAGGAGGTAAGGCATACACTCAATGTTAGCCTCTTCTAAATGGTTCAGTGTACTACTTATTTTAGCATTAAAATATATTTGCCACCTCCCAGCAGCTCCATCTGTTCCTACAAATCAGAATTAGTATGATTCTCTCTCTCCCTGGAAATAGGCAGGCACATGTCTAGTTTAACATTCACAGTATAGTTTTAAAGTTACATAATACGTTTGTTTAGTTCATGTGAATTATGCCTGGCACAGGCTGGTCCTAGTGATAGTAACAGCCTTTCTCCTATCCTTTGCCTCTCTAGTAATAATGTAAACTGTTCAGGCCAATGATTGTTTCTTAGCATATGTGTGCACAGTGCCCAGCACAGTGGGGTCTCTAGACTGCTGCTGTAATACAGTATTACTGGAATTTTTCCTTTGACTGGAATGGAGCCAGGATCAAGTCCCATGTCTAGAAGTGGATTCTCCTGTTGTCAGGATGAAACTTCACTGCTCTGCTTACAGCAGCTTCATGCAGTTTTGTTTCTCAGAAATAAGATTCTGATGAAAGAATTTACAAACCAGAGCACAGACTACAAATGTAATTTCCAAAGGTTCTGCCTAAATCAAATCAAGTGAAGACTTTTCAGATGTTTTTTTTTTAAACCAAACTCAATTAATTCAGTTTAATGAGCTCTTAAATTAAGAAAGTTATTAGTCTTCCTGATTCTGCTGCTAGCCGTAATTGTCTTTCAGATGTCAGTTATGTTATGAAGAACAACAAACAAATTCTGTCCACATTCATTCTGGATCTGTCTGTATGCAAATAGGAAGTTAATGTTTAATCTACTAAAAATGTACCTGCACACTGAGTCTGTAGATGAAATAAACCTTTTAAGAACAAGCATCATCCCAGCCATTTAAAAAAAAAAGCCATTATTTAATCTGTTCATCCCAGAATAATATACATCATGTATTTGATTTCATTTAGGCACAGTTGTGGGAGTTGTTCTTTACACAGGGAGGGAACTGCGCAGTGTCATGAATACTTCAAATCCACGAAGTAAGGTAAGGTGTATAGGCATTGGTGTACTATACTAGA
The DNA here is from genome assembly GCF_026122565.2 of Emydura macquarii macquarii. Classification (NCBI taxonomy): domain Eukaryota; kingdom Metazoa; phylum Chordata; order Testudines; family Chelidae; genus Emydura; species Emydura macquarii. The sequence goes on from NW_027131620.1 coordinate 13,200,622, forward strand.
CAATTGGGTCACCATGGTAGAGTGGATCTTAACCTGTGGGTTGTGAATTTATTCCCACTCCTGATGTTTGACTAAGGTGATTTTCTTGGTTCTTAGTAATCAAGTTTCCTCAGCTATAAGAAATACTATAAAATCATTACACCAGTTCCTGTGGCATATCCTTTGGAGCACCCTTGGACTCCTTATCTCTTCTAAAGCACCATGTGAACCAAGATTATTTATGAGGTGCATCTGAAGAACTAGTTGAGAGGGGTTCAGGATACAATCACAGTATTAAAGAGACTGCAAATGTCTGATCTAGCCCAGTCTCCTCTTCTAACAGAGAAGTACAACTGCTATTGCAGAGAAAAATGAAACATTATCAATAGGGACAACCATGTAAAGGTTCATCATGGAGAAGATAAGATTGAGTTTCTGTCTGTTACACAGCAAACACCTAAGCACTGTGTAAACTGGGCAGCATCAGCTGAATTATGATGGACTTCCAGTCTGCAATTTAGGCTACTCCTCATAGGTGATCTCTTCCTGCCTTACTTTTTGGTCTATGAGTGTATTTTGTATCAATATAGCTATGTATGTTAAGGGTATAATTTTTATTTGTTTGTTAATAATTATATTGGTACAACCCCTAATGTTCACTCAGTTTTATAGTGGTTTGGGTTATTGTGCAGGCATAAGCTCTACTACTATAAGCATATTTAAATCAATGTAACTGCATCCATCCTAGCTTTAACTATAACAGTATAATTTAAAGGATACATTTTTATGTCTAGACAGTGTCCCTTAGCTAAGTTTAGTTCTGTGGATGTTAGTGACCAATTGCTGATGATATGAGGCGTCTCAGATCTCTACACCCAAGTGCTAACAGAGTTGATCACTTCTAAATATCTTTTTTTTGAAAAGGTAGTTTGCATTAGAAGGTGGCAGCAGCAGGTGTGTAGCACTCCACTGCTTATGATATTTTACCTCCGGAGGTGTGGCAGCATGAAGGTTGAGTTGGGGCAAGTGTCGCTTTGAAATGCAAAACAGTACTGAGATTTAAATGAAGAGATGAAAATGTGTCTGGTGATGAGCAGCATCTTGGAATTGTTGATTTGAAACTAATACTTAATCTTGCTGTTGCTGTTTTTAGTTTTGTGCGGGCTTCCCTTTCCTCCACTCCCATAATCTCTAGAGCTCTGTTTCAAGTATTGCATTCATTTCTGCATTGGAAATGTACGCATCTGTCCCATTAGCTCTGTGGGCGCGTGCATACTTCAAGGCATGATGGCAGCTCATGCCACATATGAGAACATTACGTGGATTCATATCTTGATTTATGCTATAGAAAATATTGTATTTGCTTAGATTGGCCTCTTTGACTTGGAAGTGAACTGTCTCACCAAGATCTTGTTTGGAGCCCTTGTGGTGGTTTCTCTTGTCATGGTGGCCCTCCAGCACTTCGCAGGCCGCTGGTATCTTCAGATCATACGATTCCTCCTCCTGTTTTCAAACATCATTCCTATTAGGTAAGCCGATCAATTAACCCTTCTCAGCAAAATTTATAACCCACTCTTCTGCATTTGAAGGCACACATCTAGAACTGGATAATACTGGACTTTCTTGTGAGGCCTCTAGAAATGAGGGATTAGAAATGCCCATTGCAGGGACAGCCTTTCTCTTGCTCTTCAGGCGTCTTCTTTTCCCTGAAGAGAGGTGGGCAGAAATGAAGGTGGTGGGGGGCGGGGGGAAGAAAGCAAACCACCATGATTTTATTTTTTAAACCTCCGTTTTTGTTTTTTTGTTTTTTGCTTGTTGATCATTTTATCCCTACTTACATGGTGTGTCCGTCTTCCATTCACAGTATATCTCTTTCTCTTAGCAAGTTAGAACTTCTCGTTGCTGTCACAGGAGCTAATATGTGGTTCTTCCTCAACACCTTCTTGTGCTGCTGAGTTCTAATACAGAAGAACAGTCCTTTTACTACAGCACTTTTCTGTGGCAGCTCATGATGTGGTCCAAAAGTTTATCGTAAATTTATAATCCCATTTCTTGGGGACATCCTCAGATGATGATGATTTTTAGCCCTTTTGTTCTTTTTCCCCCAATATAGCTTACGTGTGAACCTGGATATGGGGAAAATAGTCTATAGCTGGATGATCCGTAGGGATTCCAAAATTCCTGGGACAGTGGTTCGATCCAGCACTATTCCAGAGCAACTTGGAAGGATATCCTATTTACTTACAGACAAAACAGGTATGCAGGTAAATGAGTTATCAAGGGTTTCGGAATAGGCAAAAACGTGAAGAATGTCTTTGGGTAACATTTTGTTTGTATATTAACTTAGTTGACTATTCATTCTGGTTTGATGGGGTGGGAAAATGTCTTTCTTTCTAGCAGGGATTTCCTTTTAGAAAATGTGGTTCAGTTGATTTTTACATATTTTTAACTTTGTTTTGAATACACTAGTACCTCGATTATACACGATGCTTTCAATCTCCACGTTGTTCTCTCATATAATAGAGCCCTTTCTTAATGGGGGGGTGTGCATATGTGGACAAGAGGCAGGGATGACTTTTCACCCCTTATGATTTGTTGTGTATTTTCCTCATCATCACTCATTTAGTCAGTCTTTAGCCCTCCTTCTGTGTTTAAGAGGGAATGGAATAACTTTTTTTTTTAAGCTTATTTTCAGTTTGGAGGTTGGACGGAAATATACAAAGTAAAATTCTGTTGTGTTTTCAATTGTTTTTTTCAGTTTTTCTTCCCAAAATGAAAAACTGAAAAGTTTTTGTTCGGGTTGAAACACAACGTTTTGACTTGTGAAATCAAATTGGCCTTTGCATGATGAAACGTCGAATCAACATTTCCAAAATTTTTGTGGTTTTTTTTTGTTTGTTTGGTTGGTTTTTTTGTGTGAATAGTTTTGGTGCTTGGAAAATGCATTACTTGGTGAGTAATACATTTGCCAAATACATTTTATCCAGCTCTACAAACAACCCTTCTTTAAGAACAGAAACCTGTCCCCTGCCATCATTTCAGCTGTTAGTGTCCCAGAATCTTCACGACTCTGGTCTAGGACAACAAAAGATCTAAGTTAATAGTCAAGGGCCAGATTCTGGGATGTCATCCTAGACCTATTTAAGTCAATGGCTAAACTGAAATTGACTTCAGTGGGGCCAGGATTTCACACCAATACAGTTATCTCATCAAGTAGTAAATTACTTGGTGACTATTCTCATTCATTTTAATGGAGCACCTAGCCAAGAATCTATCCACAAGTTATTAAAATTGTGTCTTTCACTCACATGAAACTGCACTGAGACCTTATTATAGTAACCAGGTAAACATCTGTGGTTCCATACCATCCTTTCTCTCTTTGTTGGGAAGAGCCCGGAATAGGGCTTGAGTGAATTATAAGTGTCTGCCAAGGCTTGAACATGGCCTGTAATGCTGCTTCTGTTACAGGAACTCTCACACAGAATGAGATGGTTTTCAAACGGCTTCACCTTGGAACAGTAGCCTATGGACTGGACTCCATGGATGAAGTGCAGAGCCATATATTTAGTATATATACTCAGGTAAAGTAAAGTCTGATTAACTTAATTCTTTGTCTCCAAAGCAGTGAACAGTGTGATAGGTCATTGGGCTGTTCAGAAAGGAATCATGCCTACATGGCCCCAATTTTCAGTAAAACATATAGGCCGCCGCATCTTAGCATACATACCAGCTACGGCTGAAAAAAAAAAATCCTGACATTTGAGAGTTCTATCCCAAGATCATGAGTAGGGCCATTCGAAATTCACGGCCATGAAAAACGCTTCACGGACCGTGAAATCTGATCTCCCCCATGAGATCTGGTCTTTTGTATACTTTTATCCTATACTGTACGGATTTCATAGGGGAGACCAACTGGGTCCTGGGTTTCAAACTGGGTCCTGACCCAAAAGGGAATTACGGAGGGTGGGAGAAAGGAGGGACCAGACTATTGTAGGGGGGTCACGGTATTGCCACCCTTACTTCGGGACTGCTTTGAGAGCTGGGCTGCTGGCCAAGCACCCAGCTTTGAAGGCAGTATTCTGTCAGCAGCAGCGCAGAAATAAGGATGGTCAGATCATACCATGGCACCCTCACTTCTGCGCTGCTGCTGGTGGCGTCGCTGCCTTCAGAGGTGGGCTCCTAGCCAGCAGCTGCAGAGCTTCCGGCAGTGGGGGGGGGGAAGGTTCTCAGAGGTGAGTCTGACCGAGCCCCGGGAGCGGCCCGTGCAGGGGAAGAGGAAGTCCCGTCCCATCTCTTCCCATCCCAGCCAAGACTAGCAGCTGGAGCCTGGTGCACAAGTAGGAGCCCCCGGCCAGGGTGCCCGTAGCCCTGGTCTTCTCCAGCTCCGGGCCCTGCATTTGGGGGATAAAGGAGCCGTGGGCTGGTTGTATGCGGTGGGGGTGACCACGGCAACCCCTTGACCGCAGCACTCTGGGCGGTCATCCACGTCACCCACCCGTAAAGCTGGCCCTGCCCCCCCCAAAAGTGACGACCCCCACCCATACCATGCCGTCCTTACTTTTGTGCTGCTGCCTTCAGAGCTGGGTGGCCGGAGATCAGTGGCTGGGTGCCCAGCTCTGAAGGCAGCGCCCTGCCAGCAGCTGCACAAAAGGAAGGGAGGCAATACCATGACCCCCCAACAATAGCCTTGCGACCCCTCCGTGACCCCCCTTTGAGTCAGGACCCCCACAGTTACACACCATGACATTTCAGATGTAAATATCTGGAACCGCGACATTTACGATTTTTAATATCCTCTGACTGTGAATTTGACCCAAATGGACTGTGAATTTGATAGAGCCCTAATGATGAGTGAGGCTTAATTTTACTTAGAAATTGCTGTCAGCTGTCAGCATGGGAAGTGTGAGATGGGATCCCACTACAGTCTCACCCCCCAAGCCTAAGAAGAGCAGAGGTGAGGCTGGGAGGGCTGAACAATGGCCTGGGGGTTGCAGCGGGGGCTGAAGTGAGGAGGATGGGGGCTGATGGGGTTGGAGGCTGTATGAATGGTGGGCCCTGAGCAGATGGGGTGAGTGCTGGGAGGATGAACTAAGCAGTGAGTGTCAATGGAGTAGGGAGGTTGAACTGATGGGGTGGTGATGATGGGGGACTAGGGTATTGAACTGAGGGGGATCTGAATTGAGGAGAGTTGGGAGGGGACAGAACTGATGGGCGACTGGGGGACAGGATTAATTGATAAGCAGGAGAGGGGCAGATATGGAGGTGACAGCTTCTGCAGCTGGGCCCAAAATCAGTTTATCCAATACATGTGGGAGAGTGGGCAACACTAATTGTCACATCCACACACCCTGGGGATGGGCAGAGGGATTTAAAAATCAAGAGACTGACCTAAAAAACACAATGTAATCTTTTTTAAAAATCTCATGAATTTTGGGCCAATCTCATGATTTTTGATCTCTTGAAGTTGGTGATACTGCATACAGTACAGTGTCAGAAGTTTCCTGGGAATGTTTATGGTTCAAACCAAATATCCACTTTTCAAAACTGGCTACCAACTCGGAAAATTCTTCCACAGCATTCTATATCTTTTAAAAACTGTGTAAAATCATAGTTCAGGCTGATATAATATATAATTTGTACTTTTGAAACTTGGTCACTTTGTCTCAACCTTAAATACCAAAAATCTCCATTTAAACCACTTAAGTAAGCACAGTATTTTATCTTACAAAGCAAAGCCATCCTGCATAATGGGAGGTTGTTCCCCTGGCATTCCTTTTCTGTAGTAGTGAACAATCTAGGGTCAGTGGATCTTCTTTGTGTATGTGCTTGCACTCTTGCAGTTCAGTTTTGTATAACAAGTAAACATCTTATGAACTGTAAGAGTCAAAAAACTACAGTTCCTGGCTTGTGCAATGGCTTGTCTTTTTTCCTTTGTCATTCTCGTAAATTGGGTAAACTCATCAAAGAAGCCTAGCAGTCGTTCCTGCAACTTCCTGTGAAGTAAAAGTAATGACCACAGCTGTGCTTAGATATGTTATGAAGGGCATATCCAAAATTATCAGCAATCACCAATCCCTGAAGTATGAACACATATCCTATTTTTCTGGATGTGGGATTCATAATTCATTTACAATCCTTTTAAAAACAAAGAACCACACACACAAAAATCCCCTTTGCAATAGAATGCTTTGCACTTTCAATTATTATTTGAACTTTGTTCGCATTTTAGTACATTTCTTCTGTCTTGTTTAAAGGAAATGGTCCAGTAAAAATCAGACTTAAAAATAACGAACGTCATTCTTTATGCTACTGAGGGGATTGGCAATTTTAAAAGATCCATTTGGAAATCAGGAGAAATTTTCATATCAAACATTCCAAATCTCTTTCCTGAAAGCAGGATGAATTTCTACTGCACTAGCCCAGCAGACTTACACTTGGAGAAAAAAAAAAGTTTAACCCCTTAGGAAGTCATCAGTAGCTAATGTTCTAGGTGGCCTTTTAACACGGTTTAAATTAATAGTAATTTAATTGTCACTACACCATTATTCTCATTTTTAAAAATACATTCGCAGTGCCTTAATTAATTATCAGAAGTCTCTGTCTTTAGTGACTGCTGGTTTTTCCCATTTGTATAATATGACCCTGCAGATTCAGTCAATAGAATTCAACAACAGATATTGGGGTCTTAATATCAAACACTTGTATTTCTTTTTGGTTATGGAGTCACTTCACATAAGGCAGGCGTATATACCAAGGGACTAGCATTCTCCCCAAGCCAAAATGCCTGGTGCAGTAATCTGCTTCTTTGCAGGTCACATCTCCTTACATTTTGCCCTAAAGTATTTTAGAATCAACTGACTGTATAAACCTCCCAAAGTTAACACGTGGAGCATGCATTTTGCATGCAAAAAAAGACAAACTCTATGCACTGTAAAATAGGACTGGCCATGGTGGCATGGGTGGCAGCTCTGGCTTACCATCCAAGCACAAACCTACCTGACCACTGGGTATGCACTCTGCTGTCCAGCCCAGGTCACTGCCTGTGCTGCTAGGGACAACTGCTGTTTTTAGTGCACTGACTGGAGCAGAGCTAATGCGTGTCTGTCTACCCAAACTGGGAAGCTCCCAGCTGCTGTATAGACATACATACGTGTGCTGCCTGGTTGAAGGGGAGCTGTTCTGCTCGCTTACCTGACCTTGAAAATCTCCTTTGTGTGGTGCTTTTTGGCCTTTGTGCCAGCTGTCAAGCCAAGCCTCTCCTCTCCCATCCAGGCCAATGGATATTTGGCATTTTGAGCTCTCTCTCTGCCTGAGGTCTCCACTGATGGGTGCGCCTCAGGTACGGTGTTTTTGTTTGTTTTGTGTCTCACGTATAGTTGCACACCTGATATTCTCAAACGCCTGAGAATCTTTATGTGCATGTTAGTAGATGCAGCTTTCAACTGCTGACTGCCTTAGCCACCTCCCTTTTGTTCTTTGGGTTTCACAGCAGTTTTGGCATCTGATCTCTGCCAGGCACTGAGAGCTGCTAGAAAGCCTGAATTGCCAGATACTTCCTCTTTATAAACATTTCCCTGTGATTGGGCTACACCTGTTCAGGTACCAGCTCAGTCTGCGAGGTGAACAAACTTGACTAGTGGTTAATTACTTCCTAAAGCATCCAGTATTAGTCAAGACGGGATACTAGACTTAATGGATGAATTGTTGGGTACAGTATGTGACTCTAAATGTAGCTGAACCAAGGACTTCACCATTCCTATTGATTTTATGTGGAAGGCGCTCTGATATGAGGGTGATGAGCATCAGTTTAAAACCCACAGATTTAAGATTTATTAGGGACTGGAATTTTGAACATCACATTTCATTGTACAAAATGTGTGCGCTAAACTTGTGTACTGAACTTCCCAGAAATCTTAAGTTCTTATATATTAAAAAGTTAGTTTATAATTAGAAGCATTTGCTAGTAATGATTCATTTAAACTGTAGTTTATATTCATTGCTCTTATTTTTACCATGCTGTGCCCTTTGCCCTGGAAGTGAAACTTTTGTCCACTTGACATTAAAGGTTAACGGAACAGGAAACTGGATCACTGTGTCTCCCCTCTGTGACCAGTATAATTTTAGTAATTGGATAATTACCTGAGGAGTCTGATTCTGATACTAAAAATAGTATTAAAAATTAAATGAGCTTAATTTAAATTTCTCTTTCCATATGAGCCCATCTGTTTTCTGTTTTCAGCCATCATGTGTTCGTGAGTAGGAAACCCAATCTATTCTGAAGCATCAGACCCACTGGCGTTTTGCTGAGCAAAATGTGGTTTCAATGGAACACACAATCTGGTGTTTTTGGGGGAATATTTTTATCCACTGAGTTTGGGTGGTAGTTTGGTGGATCTGCGACAGATGACTCTTTTCACCCAAGCCAGGCTGAAAACTTTTGGACAAATATCTTAGGGAGTTATTTTTTCATCTCACCAATAGCAAGGTGAATTAGCTTCATTTAGCTGCACGTAACTGGGAAATGGTCTCAGTTATTCCCGGGATAACACATACAAAGAAGATGCCCCAGTCAAGAACATATCCCGAGGTACTGGAGATTCATGCAAATAGTATGTGTATGGTTTTAATTGAAGCAAGATCCTTAATATAACTCAATTATTCCTCCTTTTCAAAATCATCTACATTTTCTTTTCTCCTTTCTCTTTAGCAGTCCCAAGACCCGCCTGCTTTAAAAGGCCCCACCCTGGCCACTAAAGTCCGTAAAACCATGAGTAGCCGTGTTCACGAGGCTGTGAAAGCAATTGCCCTCTGCCACAACGTGACACCAGTGTACGAGTCTAATGGTGTGACAGATCAGGCTGAAGCCGAGAGACATTATGAAGATGCATGCAGGGTGTACCAGGCTTCCAGTCCTGACGAGGTGAGACTTGCTTTCCCCCCCACACTTCTTTCCCACCTTCATGTTTTTAAAGGCTAGAAATAGGCAATTTTTGAAGGAAGCCTCTCTGAAATGTAAGAGCTCTGTGTCAAACCATCAGTGTTAGCTAGTAATTGCTAATGGAGCATCCTCAGAATGAATTGTGTCATTGTCATATTAACATATTTGAAAATAAGTCTGTCACTTCTATTAAGAAGAAGCATCATCAAAAACTCTTTACTGGAGGAATGAATAGGGAAATAATGAAAGTGCTACATGTCAAACAATACATATTTTACACGTGGAACAAACCCTCTCTCTTTGCATACTATTAAACCAATTTTATTTATATTTAGCAAGGAGAACTGCAGTTCATCTTCAGTTTAAGGCAAGCCTTTTCCAGTCAAGTCAAGTGGCCAGACTCTCTATGCAGTTATGGTACAAAGGGACCATACACTGACCTCAAATGCCCAGCAAAGAATTTTTCTGTCAGAAAAATTGGCCTTTTGCCTGCAGACTCCACCTTTATGGGTATGTCTACATTGCAGTAAAAGATCTGCAGCTGGCCCAGATCAGCTGACTCAGACTCACAGGGCTCTGGCTGTGGAGCTATAAAAGTACAGTGCAGACATTTGGGCGTGAGCTGGAGCCCAGGCTCTAAGACCTGGCAAGGTGAGAGGGTCTCAGAGGCCGGGCTCCATCCTGAGCCTCAACTTTACACTGCTATTTTTAGCTTCACAGCCCAATCCCCACAAGCCCGAATCAGCTGACCTGGATTCTGAAATTCAGTGCTGGAGGCTTTTTATCTCAGTGTAGACCTACTCTATGTGACAGAAGCAGAGAGAAGCCTGTGTCAGGACAAAACTCTGCTGTGCTAATCCTCCACTGCCGTGTGGTCCTGGAAGGACCATATGCCAGTGGTGCAACTTAGAGCAGCCCAGCAGCAGTTCTAAGGAATGTTGGGGGCCCCTCAAAACTGGGGAGCTTTAAACTGATGCTCCCTACTTCCTACCAGTGCAGAGTGGTACTGTAGTGCAGGATTGAATCGCTAACTCATTATGTTAGACGTGCTTCCCTACCACATGAAAATGTGACTAAAATTCCTTTTATTTTTTACAGGAATTTAAATATGTATACTCTGTGTACCAGAAATACTTATTGGATGTAGATTTTACTGCACCTGAAGTAAAACAGTATAGTACAAACTATTCAGTGCTAATTACGGTTTCTTAGCGGAGTTTGTTTGAATAATTCTACTTGCCAGTATCTGCTAGAAGACTAAAAAAGTTGAATTTTTTCTTGGAAATTCCATTGATGATGCACAGACTTTTGTCTGCATTTGAAAGGTTTTTCTTATTGCTTTATATAAACAGTTCTTCGCCTTTAACATTATAAGACTAACGGGCTAAGACTGCTCATTGTTAAAGGTCAGGAACTGGTCATATAAAACATTTTTTAAATCCTTTAGATAGCCAGTATTCTGAGATTATTCTAGTAAAGTACATCCTCAAAAGATTATGGTGATGACTTTCCCCGCATTGGACATGCTTTTAAAACATTTCCTGTGATTACTCACTCAAACAGGCAATGGTCTCCTTTCAAGAGGAAAAAAGGTTTCCTAGCCCACACTATATGATAATTACAAGCAAATTATTTTATAAACAAAATTCTTGTGCTCATGGTAACAAAGGGTATTTGTGCCTGCATGGTGCTTAGAGTGAACAGGCACTATGCAAATACTGCTCCTGGACCATACTTTTGCTCTGTATTCTGTCTACCTGGGTTTCTCCTTTAAACCGTTGCTCGCGCCAATAAAGCAGTTTTAGAGAAGTGCCTTTGCATTGAAATGGGATCTGAGTCATTTCCAGATGTTAATTTTTTGTGGTCCGTATTTAAGGCTGTTTCCTTGTGAATTTATTGGCTATTTCATTCATAGCCTCTGTTTCTTTACTACATGTTGTTATAGTCTCAAAGAAATTTGGTGTATGTATATTTCCCAGTTGTAATTGTAACTCCTACTTTAAATTCTTTTTGCAAATAATGTGGCTGTAATACATGTTGTTTTTATATTGTAACTTTATAACTAATCTCTCTGCAATTATACTTTAGTCTACATTGTTTTCCTTGCAATGTTTGAAAGTGAATTGCAAGTAGTTTCAGAAATTAGATATGCTTTACCGCACTGAAGACATCTTGTCTGTAGGTCTCAAGGGTACATATATCAGTCAAACATCTACTATGTGTCTCACAATAGGTGGTGCTAAATATGAGACCAGCATTAGTTAAATCTTTCAGAAAAGTGTGATGCTGTTAAATAGCATTCCCTCTAGGAATCTATGGAAGTCTTTAACAGGCATCTAAATTCTACCTTTGAAATTCTATATCAATAAAATATTAGCATGTCAGGAAAGGTCAGTTTATGAAATGAGTACAAAAACTTGTATTCTTCTTACTTTTGAACAGTGAGGGTAATTTCTACCAGTTGGCATAGGATTAATTTCCTGTAACAGAAAGCAGGATTTCCTAAATTTGTTTCCTGTGCGCATTCTCATTTAGAAGTCTTGAAGTATCTTTATTCAGGTATCAGTTACAACCTAGGGGCTGTGTGATTGTGTCAGATGTAGCCATACAGTAACTAACGGGAAATGAAATAGATATAATCAGATCAGAGATAAGCGTGCTTGGGATTCTTGGGCAAACAGTCTTTAACCCTGACAGCACTCCACAGCTTCCAGGGCATGAAAGGGTGTACTCCAATTGATTACTGCCATTGTCTGTGTTCCTAGGCAATCTAGCTGGGACATTTGAAGAGCAGCTAATAACAAGGATCAGCTTGTCTCTCTTTAAAATGAAATTTATTAATCAATATCCATTTCAGCGATGGATTGAGTAATTTAATGACTGGCCAGAGAGTGAAGTTTAGGGAGATGGAATATAGAGTTGCATTAGCAGTTCTGACTTACAGAGCATAGCAATATATGTAACATAGTGTAGGCACTCAGAGCCAATTTTCAGAGATGCCTAGAATATAGTAATGGAGATTTATTAGCTATATTGGTGGTTGTTCAGCACGGAGCGTGGATTCTCTTGCTGTGCTTCTCTCGGTGGTCTTGAGGGTTCTCTGAAGTCAGTTTTATTCTTGCTTGCTTTATATATAAATTCCCCCCACACACATACACACTTAATTTCTAACTCAGATGCCTCTCTTAGACAACATGATTGTGACTTGGAACACATACAACTATCAGTTTGAATAGTGCAGGATATGACAATTTCCACTCTCTGATTACTCTGAAAATGCATTTCTACGTCCAGTAAAACACGCTGTCCAAAATCTGCATCAATGAAGGCCATGTTGTTGTTGTCACTATTATTTATTTGCATTATGTTAGCGCCTGGGTGCTAGGGCCCCATTGCACTAGGTGCTGTGTAAACATATTAATTTTAATATTTTCAATTATAGGTAGTTGGGAAAACTTCAAAAGTTGCAAAAGCTTCTGGAGGTTGGAAAGTGTCAGTTTAAAAAGCCAGTGCCACTTTCCTTCTGCTGGAGTTGAGTACTGGAGGCCCAATAGAGTTAAGGAGGGACAGAGGCGTAGTTCTGGGACTGGAAGCTGAGCAGAGACATCAGCAGGAGGGAGGATTTGCTGCTCTCTTCCCTTGTGCAGGCTTCTGCTGGGTCTTAGTATCTCTGGAATTGTGTTGCACTCTGCACCACGTTGTGATGATTGTAAGGTCTGCACTCAGCTAATTTTTTATTTACGTTCTATTCAGTATTATGTATTGCCCTAAGTGTTTACTTTTTTTGGAAATTTAAAAGCTTGTTGTCCTGAGAGCTAACTTAGATACCAGAACAAGAAAGAGAGAGGTTATTTGAAAAAAAAATAAAAATAAAACAAGTGATGATGCCTCAATAGTGGTACAACATATAGAAACTCGATACCTACTTCTCTATAACTTTTTAGTTATTAGGAGATGCTGATATTAAATTTGTGTAACTGAAATGGCATGTTAAGTGCAGGAGGAGTAAATAGATTCCTTCAGCTTTGCTGGAGGTGCCCCAGAATTAAACCATGTGCAAAGCTCATAGGGAAATGATTCATAAGGAAGTTTTCTTTGTAGTTGCAGATATTATTAGATTTTTAAGGTTAGAAGACCACCATGATCATCTAATGTTACCTTCTATATAACACAGACCAGAGAAGCCCACTCTGTAATTTCTGCATCAAGCCCATAACTTCTGTTTTGAGCTACAGCATATCTTTTAGAAAGATACCAGTTTTGATTTAAAGAATTCACCATGTCCTTAGATATGTTATTCTAGTGCTTAACTACTTGTGCTGTTTCAAGTGGCTTTTTTTTAAATGGCACTTTTTCTAGTCTGAATTTGTCTAGCTTCAGCTTCTAACCATTGGATCACTTTATGCCTTTTTCTGCTAGAGATATATATTTGTTAAATGGGTACAACTTGTCTTTTGAGCAGATAGAACCGTGGAAGCAGTTAGTTTCTTTTCCTGTCTATGAAAATCACTGTCGCAGAAAATGTACTGCCCCATCCCTAGAGGAATAGTTGCAATGTGTAGGGAATCCCAGTAATCAGAAAACCTCTGGCAATGAAGTACACTTAAGTTGATTTACCATCTGGGATATTTGTTTTGGCTTATATTGAGGCAGCCAAATAGATATTTCCTCATTCCTTCCATAAGAGACTTAAACCTTCAGAATTTTGTATCTTGTTTTAGTTGTAAACCCAACCACTGATTTATTTATTTTTAATGTTGGAGTCCGAGATAACCTTGCTTTTTATATCCGTTCTTTTTATGGAATTAGTTATTGTAAATGTCCTAGTAAACTATATGTGAATTTTGTATGTTGTGGTGTTTGTAATTGTTTGTTTTTTATTTATTACTCATAGTAATTACTTTTCATTTTGTGCAACGTGTGAAAATTTCAGGGATTATTATATTAGGGCATGGGGGGAAGTGAAGGGGTTTAAAAAACAAATCAAAGCCTCTAAGATACAAAATCTATTATTCTCTTCTGATAGACAAGATACAAACAAATTTATGGATTTCAGTACTTCTGACTAGCTGATTCCCTGTAATTCTGGTCCTCTTATTCTTTAACACATCTGCCCGTTACACTCTTTTCTTAGCCGCCCTTACAAAGCTTTTGTCCCCAGTGAAAAAATGATAGAAAGCATTTTTTACCTCACTGCATGCCATTGACAGAGTGAATATAGAAGAGGAACCACCTCTTCCTTTTTTTTTATCTTTCCTTTTTTCATAGTCCAAGTACTGTAACATTTCTCATCTAGTCCCAGTCTCCTGCATGAGAAAATCTAGGTATTTTAATCATTATATTTCCATAAGACTCTTAGTAGGCTGAGAAGGGAACAAGGAAGTTTGTGCCTTCAGACAACTGCAGATTTCAAACGTGGACAAATGAACGTGCAGTGTTCTTTTCAGTCTGTGAGATTTAAGAGAGTGACTGTGGTGTAACATTGCCCTGTGGGATAGAGAAAGATCAGGTCAGGGAACAGAGGCTAGAAACTTTTTGAATAAATAACATTAGTTGAGCATTTATTTATTTATTTCTGTATTAACCAGAGCAATAGAAGCTTGAGATCAGACTCTGATCCAGAGGACTGTTAAGAATGAAGACAACAGAAGAACCTCTAACTAGCCTCCGTACTGCTTTAAGGATGTTTTCAAGCATATACGGGAAAAGATAAGCTTGGAAGCTGGGTCCAGATCTTTTAAGGTGTTTAGGCTCCTAACTCCCATTTACTTCACTAAGAGTTAGGCAACTAAATATCTTTGGGGAATCTGGGCCACAGTTTCCATTGACAGTCAATGGCAGTTGGGTGCCCCATTGAAAATCTCCCCATAAAATATTTTCATCATTGTTGTGCAGAAGTTTTTGGGCAAACCATTTCTTAGTCTCAGGGGAATCTCCTGTCTCTTCCCTCTGAAAGAAAGTCAAATATCTTAGTGGAAGCAATCCTAACTGGATTAATTTCATTAATTAAAAGCAGGGGGTGAGGAGGATGAGGGGGCAGAGAATTCCATGGAATACTAGCAGGAAAGCAAATTAAGCATGTTGTCTTCTCTGTCTTGACTTCCATCATAATGCAGTAAAAACTGGCCTACTCTGTATTCAAGGTACCCTAACGCTAGAGATTACGCTAAAGAAATATATATAATTTCAATTAAATTATCCTCTTACATGTTTTTTTAAAAATCTGTAGAGGTGTGTTCTGCTGGCCTTTTCTCACATAAAAAAATGCTTTTAAACCTCCAACCAGCTTGGTATTAGGATGCCGGTAGTCTAGAAATTTTGAGGACAATATAATTTGGCAGTTGCTGATGAACCATGTTAGCACCAAACTTATCAAAAACTAATATGAGAGTCATATTGGTTGCTTGTTTCTCATGTGAATTCCCTTGCTATCTTCTAAGCAGCATTTTTCTTCTTTTTTAAAAATAGTTTGAAGGAACAGGGAACTGACCAGATGCTGTCACATTCTAAGGATCGATTCTCCCATTAATTAGTCTTGGTTTGTGTTTCCACGAGAGAAGTGAATTCTTAGGTTTTCCCATGGAGTTGCTCTGGCTTATCCTACCCCCACTCAGTTTGTGACTGGAGAATTCTAAGGGAAGTTCTGTTCTACCTTTCTCTCTTTCTAGCTCTTGTGGAAAGGGATTTCAAAAGAGGTTTTGTAATGGCTCCTGGAAGGATTTGCCCAGAAGAAATGGGCATTCATATTAGGTTTAACATTTTCAAAGATGAACTAAATGCTAATAATTTTTTTAACAGTAAAATAATGTGTAAACAAATAAATAAAATACCACATTGTGATCCAAATCCAGTGAAAGATTTCTTTTCAGTAAAAAAAGAAAAAAAAATCTAACTAATGGCGTATGGCCTAAATCTGCCATACACCCTCATGCTGAGTGTAGAACCTTAGACCATGAGCAGTCCCTACAGAAATACCTATGCAGGGTACGACTCAGCATGAATAAAGGTGGTCACTCATTTCAGCTGCAGTGATGGTGGTTTAAATCTCAAGTTTGCTCAGCCAGCATTTGGGTTCTATGCATTTAGTCGGGGCCTGGTGGAAATTGCTTTTTGTCTGAAAAATATAAAATGATGGTAACACAGAGTAAAGAAATGATGTAGGTAGAGCAAAAGGTAAAACTGGAAGATGTCTCAATGCAAATATTCTGTATGGATAAGCTCTGAATTAGCCCTCCAAGGTTTTAATTATTACAGCCCTTGGGGGGAGCAGTTCCTTTCATTTGAATTCTGTAAACAGCAGTATATGAAATGTTGAACACAAGAAGCAGCATATTATTCCCCCCAAGTCCACAGGCTGTAGTTTTAGAATGAATGAAGATTTAGACACCCACTTTGCAGTAATTTTTTTCTTCAGTACATCACAATCACATGAGGAAGAGAATTAAGCTACTACACAAATTCTAAAAAGGGTTTTAGCAACATGAAGTCTGTATGAGAAACCTAGAGTTAGGCTGTCCAAATCCTAAAAAGCAATCAATAAGCTTTAGCTTGAGGGTGAATCTGGCATGGAGTCACTCCCCTAGTTCTGGACTTGAAATACCTTATTTGATTGAGGTCCTAATGGTCTGATCCAAAGCCCATTGAAGTCAGTAGAATATTTGGATCAGGTCCTGTGTGCTGTAGCTGAAACCGTGTTATGAACACTAGGTTTAATTGAGGGTGGTGTCTTTTCCTCTTAACGTGTGCATGCAGCTTCCATTGAGGGATAAAGCGCCTACTTCAAATTAAGAATATTGACACATGGCTTAAGTATTTCACGTGTTGTAGGTATTTTTTCATTAACTTCCTTGGAAGACATAAATCCTTTAATAGTAAACTGAATACTTTGTCCTGGTACTTGCATTCACTAAATAGACTTGTGGTGAAAGGGATGAAATGTCAGGAATAATTATGGTAATAGAAGTGATTTGTCTAATGAAAGAAAAAGATTATTAGTAAACAAGTCTCTACAAAACTGGTCTTAATTCCACTCAGCTTCTCAACAAGATCATGGCTACATAAGACAAGATAAGTAAAAGTTTTTTATGTGCATTTCTTTAGACATGCCACTCTTAATGGATGTGTATAAACAATAGGTGAGAAATCCACTGAAGCTGACGTTTTGTTTTTATTTGCTTAGGAACTAGCATAGAGTGACTGGATACAGCAGGCTTTCTTCTCAGAGATTTATGTACACTTTAGAGTCTAAATCTTTCCTTGCAGAAAGAACCTGGGGTGTGCACTGAATACAAGTGCCCAGATTGCAACCACTAAAATGAATTAGTCAAAATTCTCTGCTGGTGTAACTGCCTTCTAGTAAATGGAGTTACACCAGCAGAGAACATGGCCAATTTGTATCACAGGTGGGACTGAGTTTTAGCATCTGATACAGATTTAGCCCAAAGTTGGTGGGAGGTGGTGGTTTCACTGGGGATGGGGAGGGTAGGGCAGTTCCTAGCATGTGCAATGGTTCCATACAAAACCCATCCAGATTTAAATAACCTATTACTAGCTGTGCTGACTCGGTGCAGTCATCTCAAGAGAATGTCGCATTGCAAGAGGCTGAAGTTCTCTTTTGTACTCAGATCTTGGGAACTCTCTTCTGCTCAGCTTTGTTTACAACAGTAGTTAATGTCCCTTGACATTGTAGCCTAATGCCCAGTGCAGGATAACGCCACAAAAACTCACTGATCAGGTCTGTTTCATTGACTTCCCTTTCATTTCCAGTTGTCAGTGGCATTCATTACGGGCTCAGTCCTGCTCCCACTAACCTCAATGATGCAGGATCATGTCCTGTTTCAGGACTTTGGATTAGTGGTATATTGGTAACTTAGATTCTTCATTGCTTTAATATCCTCTGCTTGTCTTAACCCCATATTTAAATGGGGACAGTTATGTACTGTGTGTTTCCGTCGTCAACTTTCTGTTTTGTTTTGTTAACATCATCTGGCTGGCTCAGAACATAATGTAGTGCATATAATGTGTTAAGTCCTTCCAAGGCCAGAGTAATTAATATTGTCAATGGGCAGGAATGGCTGCAGGAAATAACACTAAAGGACTATTTGTTCACATTACCTGGCCAAGGTAGAAAAACTGATCCATTTTACAGTGACATTAATGACTGAGTAACTTTTTCTTCAGTTAACCCACTGTCCCTTCCTGTCTGGTGTTCATTTACATGACCTCTGAACCACAAAGCTCAGCAGTCTATCTGACCTGTGACCTTTCTTGTATTTAGGTGGCCCTGGTACAGTGGACTGAAAGTGTAGGTTTAACACTGGTTGGCAGAGATCAATCCTCCATGCAGCTGAGGACACCTGGTGGTCAGATATTAAACTTCACCATCCTCCAGATTTTTCCGTTCACTTACGAAAGTAAACGGATGGGAATCATCGTTAGGGTAAGTTTCTTCACGTTTCTTTTCATCCTTATGTAACTCTTGCAAGCACTAACTGAATAAGCAAGTACAGTATGTTTGATATCAGCAATGTTGTTCTTCATGGGAGAATGTTACATTATCTCAGGTGCTAGAAACTAAAATATTTTTATACATGGAAGTACTGACCTTCCTCCCTCCTGGAACTGATAAATAAAATATATTTTCCTCAGCCACACTGTAATTTCTACATAAAATCCAAAGGCCTGTGACAGTCCTTAGCTCATAGACAGCAGGAAAAGAATTGAACTGTTGAAAGTAACAGCAAAAAAGCACAAACCCTGGTTTCAGGAATCACCAATAAATGGCTGCAGAGTCACCTCTCAACTATGGCTAGGTCAGGAGTTCTAATAAGTCATAACAGACGATCTATGTCCTATAATATAGTAGAGGTTCTACTGGAAGTCAAATATATACTTTAAGAAGGTACTTTCTGGTTTACCTGTCATTGAGAAGTAAATTGTCATATCATCCTACTGGGATTATATTGTTTACACAATGTATATTAAACTGTAAAACAAACCAAGAAATGGTGCAATAATTAACAAATAACTATGATTTCCTTTCTTTGTTCTGTGCCCTGATGGCTATTATGAAAAGCATTTTGTCTGGAACACAGGTTTCCCTGAGGAATTAGGGTAATCAGGTGTATTTGTGCATGCAATTCTCTTATGTCTTCAGTGACAGTATCTGCACATGCTAATGAGATGTGCAATTACGTATGCATTTGCACACTGTATTCTTTATTTTTGTCCCATGCACTAATACTAATAATGAAGGCCAGATTTTCAAAAACCTGATTCAGCTAAAAAGGAGCTAGTGCCAGAAACAGTGAAAATATGGCTATGTAGTTTTTTTCCTCTTAAGATATCCATCGTAAAATTTCTCTTGATACTTGTTACCTACTCACAAACTGGTGAACCCATATTTAAACCTTTTTCAAAACATTCTTAGCTCTCTTATCATAATGCATTATTATTATTTATTAATTGTTTACTTTTGGTAGTGCCTAAGAACCAACCAAGATGGGCCCCACTGTTAATCCTCAGCATCCGTGAAAGGAAAACTATCCCTCCCCATTTCACAGATGAGAAAACTGAGGCAGAATTGAAGAGACTTCCCCAAGGTTTTAATGGGAGTAGTTTTAGAATTCATATAATTTTGGCTCTCAGTGGGGAGTGGACCTCCCAACTCTTTAAATGAATAGTGACTGAGGTCTTGTCTTCACAGCTAAAAAAGGTGTGTGTGGTTTTTGTTTGTTGTTTTTTTTCAGGATAACTATTGCATATGAACTGTCTTGAGGTTAAAAACACAGTGAAGACAAGGCACTTCAGTTTTACCTCCAGATAGCTTATGCATGTTAGAGGTATTTGTTCCGGTTTTGTTTTTTTACCTCTGGGTGACTAATGCATGTGAGCTATCTTGAGGTTTAAAAAAAAAACAAAAAAAACAACCCATACCCTAGGCAGTAGCATAGTGCTGACTGCACTTAGTTTATCTTGCGGTAAAACTAACATGCCTTGTCTTCACTGTTTTTACCTTGAGATCATGTGCACTTAGTTATCCTATGATAAAAAGTGTAGCTCTTTTAACAGCAAAGTCAAGGCCTAGGAAGGGCCTTGTACCTTTTTAGTATAACAGTTTAGCATGGTAAGACAAATCTTATTTGTATTTGTAGGTGAGTGTTTTAGGTTAGCATCGTCCATATGTGGCTCTACTATACAGTCAAATTAATTCAGTTTATTCCATTGGCTCCTGTTTTATAACTTTTTTATAGCACCACAAGTGTGAGATGCTTTTGCAGACACTAAGGGGCAAGAAGAACTTTACAGTCTAAACAGATAATGTAGAGTTGAGTAATGGGGGGATGGTATACAACAAAAAGCTAAGTGATTGATTGGAGAAGCTTAGCCTGTATCTTATTCCCTAATGTTTGTTGACATACAGATGAAAATATAATGTGAACACGACAGTGTCAATAGAAATTTTGCTTAGCTGTGAGTGAAGAGTTAGAGACAGAGTTGATAAAAGCTTTATATAGCACCATCAAAGTATTCCTATCACATCCCTTCTCATTTGTAGGATTTCAGACCATGAATCTGTCATCATTGGGTCGGGACTCAGTGCTTTCCATTCTGGGGCATGGGCTCTGGCACTTTTTTCCTTTTTTGGGGGGTTGTGGGGTGGACAGAGGAGAACAAGAGAATTTTATCATCAAGCTAGCTTTAAAAAAACAAAACTCTGTATCTGAAATTGCTCCAGGATTTGGAACAATAGGAAAAAGTCCTAGGGGGGATGGACTAGCGATGGGACTGCAAGTGCAGTAGTCAGAAGTACACAATAAGTACAGGAATCTAGAAAACAGTTGAATATACTCGAGGATACAATTCGTACTTTGTTTCAACAAGTGTCTGATATTAAACCTACTTGGGACAGAACATGAACCAAATAATCATGTAAACATAGCGAGTGCTGTGTTCATTTTCATCAGCTGGATTATTTCTATAGTGGAAGACTATATCGACCAAACAGGTGGGTCGGCACCATCCAAATGATCCATTTGAGACCTAAATGGAAAATGTTGGTAAACAAACACATTTTACAAGAATGGAGTAAAATTTCAACAAAATCTTTCCCTCATTTTTGACCAGCTCTGTTCCATTGCAAGAGGAGCAAGTGATTAACAGCCACCAACTTGAATTTCATCAAGGTTTTCACTCACCATCCCAATAGAGAGATGGGTGTCCCTGAAATAGTCTGAACTTTTTGTTTATCGGCAGCAAAAAGGAGAGCTTTAGAGAGCTTCCTTTTTTCCTTTCCTCTCTGACAAACTGACTATCACTTAGGATGACATTAGACCTCAGAGGCCAGGATTCTGAATTCCACCCTATTATTTTAAGGTAACTATAAGCCACAACTCTGTCTATTTAATGAAAAATATTTCTAATGTACCGTGCGTATTAGGTACGATCCTTCTGAAAGACAATTGCAAAACTCTCATTGATTGCAATAGGAACATCATTAGGCCTAAAATCTTGAGTGTCTAAGTGTGTTATGCTATTGTTGTGTCAGTGTGGAAGCCTTGGCCCTTCTCTAATGGGCTTGTGAACTCTGTTCCTTCAACGTATTCTGGCTGAACAACCAAATGAGCCCTGTCTTCTGTTGTGAACTGAAGCGATTTTAATTAGCAGGTGCTAGTTGGGTGCTCTCTGCATGTAATGAGTTCAGAGCACGTAGAAATACAAATCTTTAAACTAAGTTTTCATTCCTTTTTATGAATAAAATCTTTTTTTCGTTTAACAATTACTAGTTGTCAAATAAAATTTTATCTATTTATACCAGTGCGGATACCAAATATTTATTTTTGATCTGCAAACCACCAAATGTATTGGGTGCCACTCAACCAGTTACATCATCAGTGTTAATTCTAAACATAGTGTCTTACCCATTGGTAGAAGTCGTGTGTGTGTGTGTGGGGGGGGAGGGAATAGCTTATTGAATAAATATATAAAAAAATTCATAGTTGGAAAAATTATTCTAAAATCGTTTCCTTGAAGCTGTAAACTTCTGCCAAACTTCAGAAAAATATCCAGATAAGATATATAGCTAATTTCCTCCTGTCCTGCTTGTCGTGTTAGACTCATAGATTCTAGCACAAGGAGAGACCATTATGACCATTTAGTGAAACCTCCTGTATAATACAGGCCATAGAATTTCACCAAGAGATTCCTACACAGTGCCAAATAATTTTGTGGTTAAACTTCTCAGAGATGTCTGCCTCTCCTTGTGGTCCTGCTTGCTCTATCTCTTCTAAAAGGTCTCTCTGTATTATTACTGTAATAACTTTTAAACTTCTTTAGCAGATGAGGTCAAAGGTGACAGTGTATATTCACAAGTAGCTGGTGTTGCCTCATTTAAGACAGTTTGCCAATATTTGCTTGTTACACATTATCAACTGTCATTGTTTGGTAGTTTATTATTCCTGTTTTAAGTCTGGTTGTAACAAAGCAGCCACCTCTTTACAACAATGTTTATTTGCTTATCTTCATCTTAAGAGGAGAATTGCATTAAAAAGATATTTGTTTCTTGACCACAAAATTTTCCGCTCTTTTTTTTCCACACATATGGAATGATGATGTTTGCTTTGCAACAAAGAGAGCACTATTGTCATATCTGGAATTGAAAGAGGCCTTTGAAGCCTGGCCAGAATCAGACCATGATGGAAAAAGATGCAGCTCCAAAACAATACAACTGGCAAATCTCGCTGTAGATTTATAGTGTGATTTTTACCATAATATGAGAACGTGCTAACCTCCTGTTGAACTCTGCAAGGGGAAATGACTAATGCAAGGAGATAGTTGATACAATATTTATACTGGACAAAATTTATAAACTATCTTAAGCCAACTCTATAGCACAGGAAGTGGAGTCTTTATTCAGTTTCCTTCAGAGAAGTCGTTAAACACTTCTTCTTAATCAAATAATTTAATACGTAAATATTTTGCCAGTGCCAGAAAGTTTAATTTTAAAAAAAAATAAATGTATTCTGGGTTTTCTTGGTGAACTGTAGAACTTGAACTCTGATATGTATGAACTGTAGCTATTGACACACGGTCAGTCAACGCTACTTATCAGAAATAGTTTGTAATGCACCTGTAAGAACAATCACATGTTCCTGGTAAAGCTCTCAAAAAGACTTCAGCAAAAACATTCAAACACAAGCAGCTAAAGCGAGGCACCTTATTCCTAACTTAGGGAGCCGAATAAAAGTGTCTTCATAATCAGAGGTACTGAGTATCCACCCTCCCATGAACTTCCCTCGGCAGAGGAGGCCATTTCCTTCTTCCACTCCCATTTTAATTCTTTCTTTCTTCCATGCTGTCCCCTGTGTGGGAAAAAGGCACCTTCTCCAACATCAGTGTGCCCAGGCCCTTGCTCATTTCTCAGCCCAGTCCCTCTTCTGCAAGACCCATCATCACTAACTCAAAACTCCCATCAATAAAATGTCTTTTCTGCCCTTGTGAATTGTCAGATGAGAAATGTGGAGGAGGAAGAGACTAAAAAACAAAACCAAACCTGAGTCTTTATTTCCTCTGTGTCTCCTAGTGCATCCTTGAGGCAGGATATTTTATATAGTCCAGCCATATGGCCACTTAACTGGCTTCTGTAGTGGTTGGAATACAAGGTAATTTTGCATCATTTAATATAAATTGGCGAGAGTAAATTGCAAACATTGCATTTTTTCCTATTCCTATCCTCTTCATTCACTGATGTTTCTCTCCAGACTTTCATCTTTTTTTTTTTTCTTTTAAATTTTTTTCCCCATCCGCAAGTGCTATCTTGGTTTATGATGCACATTCTTCTTGCTCATTGTTTGGCCTCCTTTGCAGAGTTAGCCAGTGTTTTCATTAGCCCACAGTACTAATAACTGTGTCCTCCTTAGAAGTTTGCCTGCTCAGAAAGGATTATGAATTTGTAGCAATGTAAATATGCTCTGCTTGCAGTCTACAAATTAGTCACATCAGGTGAGGCAGGCAGTAGCCTAATCCCTCTGTAGCAGGCCTGACTTTTAATTGTGCTTTAAGTATACAGCATAATTATAGTACAGGGAGCAGTTTAGATTGATTTTACTCTATTAAATTCCATTTATTTGTTACTTAATTTTCCCCTTTTGAGTGCAAACATCAAAGTTGATTTCCAGGATGAAAACTAAATGCAGTGGTGTAATTGTTATGCAGTTGCTAGATATAAAAACAATTTGAGTTAGGAAGAGGGGTATAGAATAGTGTGAATACAACCCACTCCTTGATTTGATCTGGTATCACCTGTTACTGACCAAGAAGTTGATGATCCTTCCATGAAGCATCTTGCTTCCTGCAGTAGATAATTGAACCATAATCTTTCACCTTTTCTTTCCCTCTCAGGATGAGTCAACTGGAGAAATCACTTTCTACATGAAGGGAGCCGACGCAGTCATGGCTGGCATCGTGCAGTACAATGACTGGCTGGAGGAAGAGGTACAAAGTAGTCTCCGTTCTTTAGGGCTTGTTTACACTTACCTCTGAGATTTCGGCGGCAGTCAACCGGAGTTACGCAAGCTATGCAAAAAACTTGCGTAACTCCCGTCGACTTCTCTGCTCCTCTTCTGCGCGCCGTCTTCACTGCACTGCGACAACGGGAACCGCGTTCCTGTCGACGCAGCGCTACACCACTTGAGAAGGTGGTCTTAATACGTCGATTTCTGGATCGACTGAGCAGGTCTTCACTGACTGCTCAGTCGATCCAGAGAAATCGATCTGACGGAAGCGACTTTGCTGCCGTCAGTGTAGCCGTAGCCTTAGATATAGAATACTTACTTCTTCAGACAGGTTCTGCTTGCTTCACAGTGTCACGTGACTAAGCCTCCTACATTACATTTGTGGAGCAGGCTGATGTAGCTTTTAAAAAGATTGTTTGGTTTGGTGTTTTGGTTGGATTAATCTGTAGCCAGAGATACAGCCACACAGTGTTAGTCAATTTAAAAAGAAGCCAAGTGATTAATTCAACCCATTTAGTCCAGGATGACTTTGGTAAACAAAATGGACTTTGTCCAAGCTTATGATAGTCACTGGTTCAGGTTTCTCATTCTTTGACTGGTAATTGTTCATTCTCACAAGAGTTATCCTGGGTAACTGGGCCTCCACTTGGCTTTATTTTAAATTGCTGTGTCTGTTTCCTTTTTGGAAAACCAGTAATTGCATTTTTATTTAAGTCTTTCTATAGCTCCCTGCTTAAACCCATTCCATGGTATTGGAGTCAATGGTGACACAATCTCCACGATAACAGATATAAATGCTGCTTTTTCTATTTGACTATGTAGGAATATGGTAGTGTCCCTTTAAAAAGTTGTGAACAAAAGATACAATGTTTATTGGAACCAATGCATCCCCTCTTACTTCAGTAGGTATTTGAAATAACTAAGAACAGTGGAGTAACTGAAGTCAATGGAGTTGCTTATGCCAATTTGACACTGCTGTGAGAGGATCATTGTTCCAGATCACTGGTACAGCCTACAAACAAAAATTCAACATCTCCTCTTCCCTTGTTAATTTATCATGCAGTTTTTCTGACGCTATGGATTCAACTGGGTTGTTTGACTGGAGCAATGATTTTGTTAGCATAACATCTACAGTTACAATCTCTGAAGCCTTGTCCATAAGTCAGTTAGGTTGCAATGCAGGTGGTTGTTTACGATATGACACTTCTTTCCAGTGTGGTAACATGGCGAGGGAAGGGCTGCGGGTTCTGGTTGTAGCCAAGAAGTCCCTGACTGAGGAGCAGTATCAAGACTTTGAAGTAAGTTTGTGTTTTTATAATCATTTAAGCGATGCCCACGGAGTTCTCATTATAGTGTCTGCTTTCATCTCCCCACTCTGTATGTCACCATCCCCATCATGCTGCTCTTTTAATCAGCTGGAGGTGTCTACTGAGTGGAGTGCAGGCAGTCCTTCTCCCCAGGTTTCTGCAGTCTCCACACATACCCATTCTAGGGATTGACCTTGCAGGAGATACAGCCCAGGAACCCTGCCCCATAGACTTCTGTTGTTGCCATTTTACTTCTGCAAACGTTCTATACTGCTTAGCCAAGTTTAAGTTTATTGAAAAAACCTGTATTGACATTTTGAATCTTCAATTTTATATCCTGACATTGGCAAAATAACAGATAGTCAAAGAGTCCTGTGTACTTTCAGGTGTTCGGGAAATGGGGACTTTAGTTTCTTGTGTATGGAACCCCAGGCAGATTGGCTGATGTCTATTTTCCGCAATCTGGCAAAATCCTAAAGAGGATTGACGTGTTTGGGATTCCTTATTAACTTCATTCATAAGACATGCATAATTCAGAAAAGGTACAGTTCGGGCCTGTAAATCTATATGAGCCAAATTGCAAGATTCACCTCTGAAGTAACACTGGCAAATTTTGTGTATACAGAAGAATTATTTGTGAGCACATATCAGGTAATTGTGCATCTAACTGGATGATTTGCATAATAAGTATACAGAATTATAGGATCTCCCAAGAAAGACCTGGTTAGCCTTTGCACTGTAGTGTTAACATTAACTAGCTGTTAGAGGACCCCCTTGAGTTGGAATTAACCTGTAGTCTTGGGAGGTCTGATTTGTCATGTTGTTTAATCCTGTATTCCACAGACACGTAAACACTCTTGGTTTGAATTACAGTGACTGGGTGTGTCTCTTGTGCTATTCTCAGGCACGCTATGTTCAGGCAAAGCTAAGTGTGCACGATCGCTCACTGAAGGTAGCCACTGTGATTGAGAGCCTGGAGATGGAGATGGAGCTGCTGTGTCTGACTGGAGTGGAGGATCAGCTGCAGATGGATGTCAGACCCACTCTGGAGATCCTGAGAAATGCTGGCATTAAGGTTTGGCTAACTTAGAAATTGAATGTAGAACTTGGATGTAACTGATTGTGCAATTGATGATAACGGCCAGACAGTTGGGGGAGACCCTCTGGAATGTAACATTTGGAGTAAATAAGTCTAATAATAAAGCCCCATAAAATTATGATATCCATCGAAAGTGACTTGCAGTAGGTGAGCAGCAGTGGTATGTGAAATGCTTGTTGGTGTAAAATTCTTTTTTCAGCAGCTATAAAATAGGACACTAGCAATAAAGAAACTTTATTCTATGCATATTGTTCAGTCCAGAAACAACCTTATTATCTAATGTTGCTCTGCTGTGTTGGTTAATGGAAGCGCAACAGGACATGCAAATGATGTCCCCACATGCTCTGATTCAACGATTACATCATGGTATCGCCCAATAGCTAGCCAATATTTTTGTACAGAGCTTTGACTATATAAAACACTGTAAGTGCTAAGTACTAACTAAGCAAATTGAAATGTGTCACCATTATCCAAAACATTTTAATATGCAAAGAAACCAAGTATGTAGCTAGAATGACATCTATGTAAGATCAGTTTAAAGAGTCACCCTAGCTAGTCTTTTAAATGGCTGCATGAAACACACCGTTAAAATTAGCTCTGCTTTATCTCCTCTCCACTGGCACACACATTCTAATGGCATGTTTTTGAGCATTGAGGTTGAAGCCCACAAGTGTGAATTTTTATGTCTTGTTATATAGCCACCAGAGGGAGTCTGAACCAAAAAGAATAATGCACAAGGACTTTTTTATGCTTTCTGGCTTTATATACCTCCAAAACTTTTCACCTACAGAATTAGCCATATACAGAGGGGCAAAACCAGTGATGATTCTGGTTTGACTCTGCTTTTCCCCAAAATCTTGTCAATCAGGTCCTAGGTTTACAAAATCAGAGACAGTCTAGAACTAGTACTCAGAGTTGGAGAGTTGGATAGTAGGTTACCATTCTGGTTGCTCCATTTCAAATAGAAAATAGACAAAACCTTGCTTTGCATTGTAGAATCAAAACCAGGCTGTTTCAGATCCAGGACCCATTTTGCCTGAACTCCCTAAGTTGTTGTTGGGTTTTTTTTGTTTGTTTATTTGTTTGTTTGTTTTTTGGGGGGCAGGGGCTGTCAATAAATGGTTTTAGCTTGGTGCCATCTCTAATATTAACATAACTTTGTACATGTCAGTAAGTAAGTCAAACAGTTACCATAGTTTCCATAGCAGTACTTAACTTATAAAAATCAAAGTCATGACTATTTGCTCCAAAAATGTTTGTGTTTGTTTTTAACTTGGCTGGAATCACTGCCTGGATGCAGCCCTGTTTGTGACTACATACATATTGCTTGAAATTTATAGTATATGTTCTGCCGCAGGTGTTCTTTGGGATTCTGCATGTCAGTAGAGAAACAAGACTGAAAGCAGTTTTGTAATTCATTCTGGTGCTCTCTGTTTTATTTATTTTATAATATCTTGTTAATTACAATAAATGTCCTTCCCAGCCTTTAGCCTTATTAAACTCCTTTTAGTGAATGAAACAAGTGGATCCTTATTTAACCTGCTTCAACTGGGGAATACCTAAAGTGAATTAAAAGCATCTGTTAAAAAATATCCAAAACCCCAAATATTTACACCAGTGAGGAAATTTCTTGCCAGATTATAACACACTGCTGGTCACACTGCTTTCTAATGTCCTCTTTTAATGACTGAAGTGTTTTCATAGACACTGTCTTTATTTTCATTTTATTAGCGTATGGAACAGCTTCCATGCCAGGAAACTGTTAAGACCAGAAAAGAGACAATGAAGGGGGAATGATAGATGCCTATAAAATCATGGTGTGGAGAAACTTAATAGGGAAAGTGTTATATACTCCTACACACAACGCAAGAATCAAGGGTCATACAATTAAATCAATAGGCAGCGGGCTTAAAACAAACATAAGGAAGTTCTTTATACAATTTGTGGTCAGCTTATGAAACCCACTGGCAAGGGATGTTGTGATGGCTAGATATATACCTGGGTTCAAAAAAGAACTGGATAAGTTCATGAAGGATAGGTCCATCGATAGCTATTACCAAGATGGTCCGGGATGCAGCCGCATGCTCAGGGTGTCCCTAAACTGCTTGACTGCCAGAACTGGGACTGGACAACAGAGGATGAATCTACCAATAAATTGCCTTGGTCTGTTAATTCCGTCTGAAGCATCTGGCACCTGCCACTGTTGGAAGACCGGATATTGGGCTAGATGGACCATTGGTCTGATCCAGTTTGGCCGTTCCTATGTTTAGTTTGTTCCAGACACACATGGGTGGTGAGCTAACTACAGTTGTATCATCTATATTTCAGGCAGGGCCATTCAGGATCTATTTGCAGCTGGGACTAAAGATTTCTGAATAAAACTTGCTGAGGGTGGGAAGACATTCACAGGGTCTTCCTCTTCCATTTAGGTTTTGGGTTTTATCAGTGGAGTCTTGAAATGACAGGTGGAAAAATATTATGCAGATTTCATAACCCACTGTATACTGAAACCCCGTAATTCCTCTGTGAGATGGGGAATTCCCTGTCCCTTTAAAATGGGACTCTGTTATAAGAGGAATTTGTTAAACACCAGGTGTGTTCTGTTGTAAATACGGTCTATTTACATGCATTCAAAAAGGCCCAGAGTTCCTAGAAGTTCCCTGCAAACATACTGTGTGTTAGGTTTTGTGTTAATTTGGAGATACAAAAATATTTGAATTTCAGGTGTGGATGCTGACCGGGGATAAGCTAGAAACAGCTACTTGTACAGCAAAGAATGCTCACTTGGTAACCAGGACCCAGGATATTCATATATTCAGACTGGTGAGTAATGCACACTTATTCCCTGCAAGTGAAATTCATCCATCTCTGGACTTGTTCAGGGAACTAACTGTGGGCTCGGACAGGATAGAATACTCCAGCCTGCAGGTGTGCTATAATGCATTATCTCCATAGTGCCTTCTCCAGCCTCTGGCCTTGAATAATGGCTACAGCCTCTATGCTTCATACACAGGTGGTTCCTGGCCAGTTATTTAGCATAAACAGGATGTTGACCCACCCCAGTTCTCCCTCTGAGTCTAATCCTGCACCTGCTGAAGTCAGTGGCAAAGCTTCTGTTGGCTTCAGTGGTGCAGGATTGACCCTCTGTGCTGATCTATTTGGAGCTGGCATGGAGCCCAGCCCAGCAGTATGCAAAAGTAAAGTGTCTTCCTCCCTTCCCCGTATGGCTGTTCTGTCACACTGCCATGGTGATTTGGCATCATGGAGGGCCTTGAGTGAGCAATGTGCCACAAGGTAATTTCAGTCCCATGAGGAGAGAGAATGGAGAAACTGAGTGAAATTGGGCAGGTCACTTATGATGTTTGAGATTTGCAGTTTTTGAGATTCCAGGAGGGCAGTGTAATAATTATGTAATTTCTCCTTATGGTGTCAAAAATACTCAGAGTTAATGGCATCCCTTAGTCAGTCCCCAGGCTGTTGCTTCATCACATGACCACTGTAGGAGGGCACCACATGTAACCCTAAAGCCAGCACGCACTTTGGACCATTTCTTTCAACACCCATGAGCAAAGGCCCTTTCTGCAGATACCAATAAGAAACCTGAGGTTGGTTTTCCAAAAGCTCAGCAAAAAATTATATGCATATCTCATAAGATGTTGGCTGAATTTCTGTTCTTTTCAAATACCGTTTTAGGCCCAAATCATCAGCATTCTTGTGCATATACAAACCTCACTCCCTGACAACGGCATGAGTGTTGAGGTTTGCACAAACAAAGAGGGTGATGTAGATAGGGATGTAAACCCCAATTTACACACACAAATGAAACTTGAAAATATGAACCTTAATTTCACCCTATATTTTGGTTCTGTTTTTAGTCTGAAGTATGTTTGATAACCTGATTGATTTGCCAGCGTCCTGGAGTATGTTTTCAGGATTATATTCATTTATTTTGTTCTCACCAACCACATACTTTCTTAGCTGCTGTGCTCATTTCCAGGTGACGAATCGCGGAGAAGCTCATTTGGAACTGAACGCATTCCGCCGGAAGCATGACTGTGCCCTTGTGATTTCTGGTGACTCGCTAGAGGTAAACTCTGAATTCTTATGACTGCTGTGTAGGAGTGCCAAGGGCTTTATGTGTGTGATTGGATTTGGGGAAATATACACAGTATAATCATCACTGAAACGTCTTTCTCCTGTAAAACAGGTGTGTCTGAAATATTACGAGTATGAGTTTATGGAGTTGGCTTGTCAGTGTCCAGCCGTGGTATGCTGCCGATGTGCCCCCACACAAAAGGCTCAGATTGTGCGCTTGCTCCAGGAAAGAACTGGCAAACTGACCTGTGCAGTAGGTGAGGAACTCCAGAGAAATTCTAGAACTGACAGTATCTCTATCAATCTCAGTCTCATTTTTATATTCACTTTTCTTTGAATTCATTTTTTACACGTTGACGAGAAACTGATTCAACTCTTTTCAGAAAGGAGGGGAAAATATACAAGTCTGCTTTCCTTTAGTTACAAGTTAATCAATCATTTTTTGTATTAATTTTTTTTCTGAATGTACATTACTCTATTTTCTTTTACTGATTTAACTGCTCAGCAAAGAAAAAACAGTTGCTTTTGTCTGCTTGCTCTTTATTGCATAAAGATGCCTGAAATACTTTTTTATTATTATTTAATTATGCTTTTTTTTATATGCACTAGAAATTAAGTTACTATAAAGTTACTATAAAGTTTTTCACATAAGAAACAGGGCTGAAAAGTAATGAGTGGAACAGATACTCAGATATTGCAATGAGTTAAAAAAGCAGGGCTTTTTGGTTTTTTGCCTTTTTTAAAGACAATACAAAATTGTTGCTCTGTGGGATTTCTCTTTGGCACTACATGTAAGGCCAGCACTCTAAACAGAACAAGGCAAATAGTGAAACTTTTCTATGACCTAGTCAGCAAAATAAATAAACACATTTTAAATCATTCTGTTCACAAACCCATTATCCATTTTGTTTGTGAACATTTGTGCCAATGTGTGCAGATGTTCACAAATATAAATATTATCCAAATCTGAAATAATTTGTCTACCCAGTGCATAATTTAACTTGCAGAGATCATTGCCACGACATATTATTGAGGCCAAGATTTTAACAGTATTCAGGAAAGGATCAGAAATTAATATGTATGAAAATGTCCAGTTATAGTAATATGAATTTTTAAAAATAGCCTCCCTCCCCCTTCAGCCAAGTACTTTAAGTACATATGTTTTCTGAAGCCAATTGGCCTATTCATGTGGTTAAAACAAAGCATATTCTTAAACTGCTATCCTGAGTTACAGTCATAAAGAGACTATAAACCCATTAACTTTAGGGTATAAGCCAGTCACCAACTGATGAGGTTAGAAAGAAATTTCTTTTGTTATTACATAATTGGAAGATTAATGTGACCCGGTATGGCAACTCTTCTGTTTTTGGACTAAACAGCCTTCTTTCATTCATGACAAACATGAAAATATCTTGTGACACCTCATGACAAATTCTAAGTTACTCAGTAGTAACAAAAAATGACAAATAAAATGAAAGTGTTCTGTGGAATAACCTATAAACTGGCACTGTGTGTATTCATGATTTTTGGGGGGGGGGGGAGATTACAAGAACTGAAAAACTTCAGAAATATTGAAGTTGAGTTTTGCAAAAATCAATTCAGATTTCATCAGGAAAAATGATTCATCGTGAAGCTAGAGAGACAAGGTGGGTGAGGTTAAAAAAAATAAATAAATAAATAAATAAATATATATATATATTTTTTTTTTTGAGTTTTTGAATAATAAAAGATATTACCTCATTGACCATGTTTCTCTAATATCCTGGGACAAACATGGCTGCAACAATACTCATTCTGAAGCTCTAATTCTGAGCTAAGCTATGAACTTTACTTCAATATTTTGGATGAAATTTCATGGTCAGTGTTACGCAGGAGGTCAGATTCAATGACCTAGTGGTCCATTCTGGTCTTAGAGTCACATGAATCTATGACAAATTGCGCAAGACATTTGAATACCCAATTCCCATTTAAAATTTAGGGCATCCACTCCTTCTAGCTGGTTTTGAACATCTCAGTCCTGGTGATTTTATTCTAATTCCACATGGACTAATGTCCTTTCTGGCTTTGAAGTTTATGAATTCAGCTACATGCAATTGCTGTAATAAGTGACTCTCTTACCATACACCTTGCCCTATCTGTGTGCTCTAACCTGCAGGTGATGGAGGGAATGACGTCAGCATGATTCAGGAGGCTGACTGTGGTGTTGGGGTTGAAGGAAAGGTGAGATTATGAAGCACATTTCATATTTGATACAACTTGTCATATAAGTGCAGAGGCTGGTTTCCAAGTGCCCCTTTTATTGAATCCTTATTGATCCATCTCGGAGAGAGAGAAGCTACCTTAAAGAAAAGACATCAGGCCAAAAGCACTGGCCTTTTTCAGGCTAGGATGAAAAATAGTTTGGCGGTAAACTGGGCAATCCTTTAGTGAAATTCATGTTGATATTTAATAGAGGATTCCCCATAGTCAGACCTGACAAGTTCATTCTTGCCTCATCACTGTAAATAGATTTCCAAAACATCTGACTTGTAGCCGGTCTTACAATGTGTTCGTTAGAAATGGTTTGTATTAGTTTGGAAAACAGTGATATTGGATCAGGAGTTCACCACTTACTATCCAGAAGTCCTACATACCTTGGAACCAAAGGAATGCATTTGCAAACAGCGTAAAGGCTGTGCATGAAATGGGCCAAAAAATAAAAGCAAGGCTGTGCCCGTAAGCAACCTTGTGAGCCTAAAAGGTTGTGTTATAACTCATTTGTTGGCCCAGTAAGCAGTGATACCATATTATCTCTCATAGCCACTACAGTACACTTCTCATCCATTTTCATTAGAGTACTTGTGGTGCTGGCAGAGGGTATGTTTCCAATTCAGCATTTGGTAATGTATGTGATGTTAGTGCCACACTAACATGCATGCGTTGAACCCTAATTCAGACCTTCCGTCTGGGGTTGAGACATGAAACCAAATAGGAATTGTCCTTGTATGGGCTTTTCATTCATTGCTTGAGCATTGTCATTGGTAGAGGGAGTGGGGGAGGAAGCTTGGTGCTGAGAGAGGAAGTAGAGATGCTAAGATAATGGTTTTTCTCACCCAGTGCTTTTAAAAATGT
This sequence comes from Emydura macquarii macquarii, assembly GCF_026122565.2. NCBI lineage: Eukaryota > Metazoa > Chordata > Testudines > Chelidae > Emydura > Emydura macquarii. The sequence continues at coordinate 13,234,663 of NW_027131620.1, forward strand.
GTCCAAGTTATTTGTGTGTGTGTGTGTGTGTGTGTGTGTGTGTGAGTGTGTGAGAGAGAGAGAGAGATTGGGTTGATATTTTTACTGTCAATACTTTATACCACGGGTGGCCAAATGTACTGACCCCCAGAGACCCCTCTCCCTGCTGGGCAGAATTCTCTAGCCCCACCACCCTGTCGGAGGGCAGAAGCTCTAAGCTCCCCACCCTAGTCTAGTCGATGGAGAATGGGCGACATAGGGGGCTCCGCGAGCCTCACTTTAACTGTAAAAGAGCCACATGTGGCTCATGGGCCACAGTTTGGTCACCCCTGCTTTATAGGCCTGTATTAACATGAAAGGTGTTTTAGTCTTCTGTAATCTTGTGATCTCATGGTCTTTGATTTATTGACCTACATAGGAAGGAAAACAAGCATCCCTGGCAGCAGATTTCTCTATCACTCAGTTTAAACATTTGGGCCGGTTACTGATGGTGCATGGAAGGAACAGCTACAAAAGATCTGCGGCTCTCAGCCAGTTTGTGATACACAGAAGCTTGTGTATCAGCACGATGCAGGTAAGTGGATTGTTCCACCTTGCCTTTCAGCGTCCGTGCGCGCGCGTGTGTTCGTTCGTTCATTCCCTGCGGGGGAATGCGAAAAGTTCAAAAATCAAACTTTTCGTTTCAAATTTGATGCGGTACCCTGCTATCCTTGGAACTTCAGTGAGTTTGAACTTGAAAAGAGGGTCACTTTTTTGCATGAGAAGAGGCTCTCCTCCATGTAAAGATGTTTCCATTTTTGAACAGTCAGCAATGATTTTTCAAACTATTGTTTTTAATTTCCTTTGGACACAAAACAGTTTGCATCAAAAATGTGTGAGCTTTGAGATTTCACAGAAATCTGGATGTGACAATAGCCATTCCAAGGAAATAGTATATGTTGTATTTTTTTCAGTATGAAATGGCTCCTAAAGCCTCTCTTCAACAAGTTACTTAAGTGTGTATAACATTAAATCTGTGAGGAGCCCCACTGAACTCGATGGAATGTCTCATGTGTCTGAAGTTAGGTACCTTGCTGAATCAGGACCTACTAAACGCTCACACCTGCAAGGAGGGTGCTGACCCCGGTGGAGGTTGAGGCATGTATTAACCACATTGTTTTGCTACACTGAGCCCAAAGCGCTTGACTTCCATTGATTTCAGTGGCAAAAAGAATTGGGTCCTCAATGACCAAAAAAAAAAAAAATGTTTGTGTTCACAAAATTTCAGGCACTTTTCAGCATGTCTGCACAGCTTCAGTACTGAGCAAGCAAGACTGATTAGTAATTGCCAGTTGATTAAAAACAATAGGTTATGTTAGACTGAGAGAATTTAAAGAAACTTATGAGTTCATGAGCAAAATTGTGTCTTCAGCTATGAGTGCAAGATACCTGGACATATTTGGTAACAGAGTTACTGTCTGGAGGGTTTTTTTCAAGCTGTAATATTGCTGACAAACACATCTCTTTTAAACACAAGTTTTTCAGTAAAATATGGAATAATTCCTATTTTTGAGAATGCAGGTACCTTCCCTGTTCTGACATCAAAAGTTCCTACTGGAGTTTGTCTCTTTCCTTTGTCTCCATCACTACGTGCTAATACATTTCACATTGTGAAAACATTCTTCTGATTCCATAGGGTTAGATACACATAACTAAATAACTGTCATTTAGGACGGCTGGGTGGTTTTGGTGAAAACAGCAGGCTCTGGATGAAACAGTCCATCCTCACTTTTTGTCGGATTATATTTAGAGAAGTTTCCGAAAAGGGCTCCGTTCTCCATGGTTTGCTGTTAAACACGCTCCTTCATCCAAGGTTTGTGCAGGAGTCAAGGGAACTGATGATATAGTCTCCAGTCTTCATCTCAAGAATTTTGAGTCTACCACAAATACTTTTCAGCTTGGATAAAGTGTAATTTATCAAATATAACTTACACTGCAATTTTTGAAGCCTGAGAATCCTTTTCTTTTTCTTCCCTAGGCTGTCTTCTCTTCAGTGTTTTATTTTGCTTCGGTTCCTCTCTACCAGGGTTTCCTCATTATTGGGTAAGAGCAAAACTGTTCAGAAAAAAAAGGTGAAAAACCTGTGCAAAGTGAATAGATTCCTGTCTGAGAACTGATACATGTGAGAGTTTATCAGAGGTATGAAAGTCTCCTTAATATGTGCACAGGTATGTGCTCAGGGTGCTCTGTATTGCTGTCTAGTGCAAATGCCCTTTCAGAAACTGGAGAGAGTCTCTTCTCCCTGTTCCAGCCCCTTTATCCTTTGTTAAAAGGCCAGGTAGTGCAAAAGGAGAATTCCCCTGGTTCAGGAACCAAGGAAGACCGAGGCAGGCTGCCTTCCAGTGATGCCTTTGTGAGCCGTGACATGGGAGTAGCATGGGTGAGACTGCAGTACATAGTGCTGTGGAGATTCTGGGCAGCAGTGCTGCCCATAGGAAGCTAGGCACAGGCTGTCTCACCTACACAGCTTGCTGGGGGACCCTTTCATCTCCCTCTGAGCAGCCCAGAAGAAGGAAGGCATAAAGGTGCCTTAAAAGTCACTGGAGCCACCCTCCTTTCCCTGGGCTTTTGGAGCACAGCCCCAAATCTGACCCACACCACCTAAGTTGCTTTTATAGACTCTGCCAGTGTAATTGTCCTTGCATAATACACATGTGAATATGCTCTCAGATAAATGTAGTAGTAATAATAATAATAATCATTTTTTACAAACCGCCCAACCCTCTGAACTGAATGACATAGTCAGATTCAGCACTGAAATAGTTCCATCTCTAAAAGGAGTTGGAGCTCTAGTGGAAATGTGTAACGTTGATTACAATACCTGCAGCTTCCATTTAGGGTGGTTCTAGTCATAAATTAGTAAATGTTACACTTTTATTTTTTTTTTTTTTTTGGCTGTACATACAGTACTGTGTTCCATTTGTGAGTTCATCGTGTGAATATTATTGAAGGGCAGAGAGCAGCATATATTTCCATTCTAAAGACTGGTATATTCATTTTTATGGCTTAAACAATGTTGTGTGCTCTATTGATGTCTCCTGTCTTGTTCTGCTCAGGTACTCCACAATCTATACAATGTTTCCAGTGTTCTCTTTGGTCTTAGACAAGGATGTCAAATCTGAAGTTGCCATGTTGTATCCAGAGCTCTACAAAGATCTTCTTAAGGTTCAGCAGATCTTACTCTGTTTCTCTTCCATCTGTTTTATGTATAATCTTTGGCTTAATTTGGAGCAGGCGTTCTGAGAGACAAATCAAACATATTATCCATAGACATGGTACTTTTATCATATGACTTTAAAAGTACAGTTGTCAAAATTCAATTTACAGTTTTAACTTATTTTTATTTTCTCACTGCTTGTTTTGTTTAACAGTTAGCCGCTCATTAGAACAGGCCAGAAAATAGAATTTCCATCCTGTGGGAAATTCTGAATGTTTGACATTTTGTTTCCTTCCAAATTGGAATGAAATATCAAACCTAAGAATTTCCCACAAAAAAGGAATATTCTGATTTTTGGAACAAGGCACCTCTACCACTTGTCCTCAGTCTCTGTGTCCCCCAGCTCTCCTCATAGCTTCTCTCTTCCACCGGTGGTGTGATGTGAAGATGGGATGGAGCAGGAACTGACCCAGCACCATGCTGAAGTTGATGGAAGGGATGAAACCGACAGTAATCCAGCATCGTGCTGTGGGACAGAGTGATAGGAACCCTAGGGGGAAAACCCACCACCACCTCCTTTCTGTTGAAAATTTTATTGAAATCGATATGTTCCGCAGAATGGTTTGATTTTTGTCAAATCAGTGTTTTCCAGTGGAAAACAGTTCTGCCAGAAAATTCTGGACTAGCTGTACCGCTTATGATCTATTCAGAAATGTAGGCAGATGGTATCTTGCATGGAGACTTGCTTTAAAGGTGGCCTAAAAAGAGAAAAAAGATTGGATTTGTGCGGTTTTTGCTGCTTTATGATGTGTACAGAAAGCCTGAAAGAATTTTCTTTGTTTTAAAACAAAAAAAGATGGATTTTTATCTAAGAAATGTGAGGAATGCCAAGTCTTGCCATAGTTTTATTTTTCTGGACAACTCTTTGAATGAGTTGGGCATGTGAACTGGGAACATCCTTTTTAGTTGAAGGAAAGGGTGAGCTGATTCTTTAACAAAGACATCCTTTCCCCCAAGTATTTCCATTACACAGAGTATAACAGAAGCAAAGTGAGTGTTTTCCAACAGTCTGAATAAGTCCCTGCCCATCTCCATCTGGTTTCACTCTCATGGTCTCTGAGGTCATAAACCACAATTCTCCAACCATCGTTAGGCCTCGTCTTGTACTGCTACAACTATGTCAGTTAGAAGAGTGATTTTTATTTATTTACCTCTTTAGTTATACCCATGCTCCCACTCGTGTGGATGCAGTTATACTGGTAAAAAGGTTCCAAAACATAGTTTATTCCCATTGCCATACAGGAATTGCGATACTGATATGAAGGACTGTTTATACAAAAATAATTGTGACAGTATAGTCAAAGGCCTTCTTTATGCACCATGAACAAAAACCATCAGTTTTTCTTCTCTTTGCAGGTCATCTTTAAATGATCTGTTTTAGACATTTGTTTGATAATTTGTTTGATCAGAGTTGTTTGATAAGCTATAAATTAGTTTTCAAAGTTCATACAATTTATTTGTTGTTTTTTTCTTTTTCTTCACAGGGGCGACCATTGTCATATAAAACATTTTTAATATGGGTTTTGATAAGTATCTATCAAGGTAAGAAACTATACCTTTTTTCTCATGGCAGTTCTGTACCTATCTGGAATTGCATAGCTGTTCTACTGTACTTCAGAAAGTCAAGTACAGTGTTGCTGGAATAATGAATCTTTAGGATGGGATGGAAATAGCCATTCCTTGCATCTGAACAGTGACAGCAAACATCTTATTAATGCAAAAAACATCACTTCAAATTAAAGATTTGTAGCAAGTGGCTTAATGACATTTTGAAGTACAGTGTCATGATAGGAGACAGAATGTGAGTCAGGAGATTTGGGATCTGTTCCCACTGTGACTATTGATCTGCTTTGTGACACTGGTCAAGTCTCTTCATCTTTCCGTGCTTCAGTTATCCCATCTGTACGATGAAGTCAATGACACTTGCCTTTGTTTTTAAATCTATGGAGGAAAACCACTATATAAAAACATTATTGTCTATTAGTCATAATAGTCCTAGTACTGATTGCTACTTAGCTGAGATGACTGGCTTATTTCCAGCCATGGCAATGATCCTCTCTGGTAGTGAAGAATCTGAAAAAAGTTCTGGTTCTTGAGATCAAATAACTTGCACTTTATCTGGGCATTTATCTTCAAGTTGCCAGAAGCTATTAACAAAACTACCTTGATTATCCTGTGTTTGTTTCAAATGTGGCTGCACCCATTGGTTTATCTCCTCGGAAGTCAGCTTGTTGGATTAAGAAAGAAAACCTTAAATACAAGTGATTTCTGTTGCTATTAGCTAAGGAAGCATGCAACATGTGCACATATAGTATTGAGGTTGTATAGTTAAAATGGCCATAAGATCCTGCCACAAAATTATATTTTCCAAAACTCCTTTATCAACAGAAGTGGGAAGAAAATTGCCAAAATCAGCCATTTTAAATGTCATTACTATCTTTAAAAGGGGAATGGGGTCAGCAGTATAAAACCTCTGTTAGATCTCAGGGGATAAATCTAGTGCAATAGCATGCTGTGGCAGGAATAATGGTCTCCTGTTGCTATATAAGTACTAAGGCAAATCCGAGACATTTATAGAAAGTTCACAGTGGTGGAAAGTTAAAGCCAGAGGATGATGCATAGAGGGAAAGTTCTTGCTAAGAAGAGGCCACTATCCTGTTACAGTATTTGGTTAAAGTGACTTCACATCTGCTGTGTTAAATCACTAGAAAACAGCAGGCCAAACAACCGGACTAGTTGCTAACTTTGGTAGGCCTGACTCAAAACTGAACAGTCCCAAAAAACCGTGGAAAGTTCAGAGCTGGATCTGAGCTGTGTGGCTCAGGCTCTAGTCCCTTGTAGCTTTTCCCCTCAGGAACTAGCATGCGATGGATGTTGGTGCCAATTTACTCAGGCTGCTGACATGAGTTATTTGTGCAGGTGGCTAGGCAGGGAGTTGTGTGAGCTTCCCAGCCCAGCCGGAATAGGGGCACAAAACAATGATTCCTTAATGCACTTTAATTTGTGCTTGTTTAGGGGGGAGAACTTGGCCCAAGAAGGGCAAAGAAAAGCTAATTATATGCACTCAGCATCCCTATACCTTTTGCTTCCATCTGGTCTTCAGGGTAGCGCAGTAGAAGTCACAAGTGTTTGATATGTCTTCTCTTTTGAGTAGTGACTATGCTGCTTTTTCTGGGAGGACAGATAAATAACCATAATCTTCAAGTGATCTACGACAGTAGCTAAAAGAATATACCTCATATTTCCATGTCCGTAAATCTGACATGTTCCTGTGAAACTCTGACCACCTGTGTGGTGTCCATTCCTCATTGCACAGAACTTCTTTATCTTCTTAGTGCCTTGTCATAAATAACCATTTATTTTCTGATTTATTGTCACAGCATCCGACATGCACTATCAAAAGCAATTGCAAACTGTCTTAAGAGGTGACCCTATGTCTCTGCTCTTTCAAGACTGAGATTGATGGTTAGAATTTAGACTGATGTTCATCAGTAAGAGATCCAGCCTTTCCACTTTTCTTTTTCCTTACAGGTAGTATCATTATGTATGGAGCTCTTCTGCTGTTTGAGTCTGAATTTGTCCACATTGTTGCCATTTCCTTCACCTCCTTGATTCTTACCGAGTTGCTGATGGTGGCATTAACAATCCAGACGTGGCACTGGCTCATGATAGTGGCCGAGTTGCTAAGCCTCTCCTGCTACATAGCCTCTCTGGTCTTCTTACATGAGTTTATTGGTAAGGTTAAATATCTTATATTTCTTTAGGGCTTCCCAGGCAAATGTTTACATGCTTAACAAGAGGGTAAGGGTATGAATTGGGCTCACAGCTGTTGATGAACTAACCTACTGTAAGTGATGCCCCAGGGACCAGATCCATTAGCTTGAAGGCAGTGGCAGACTCTGAGATCTCATTACACAGCTCAGCCACTTGAGGGGGACAAAGACACACTTGGCCAATACATTAGGCTGGGAGTCTCATCCTGACCTTCAGGGCTTCCCAGCAGTTCAGATCCCCACACAAGGCACCACTTGAATAATGGCCTTGATTGGGTCATCCATGGGGATTGAATCTGAGACCTCTGACTTTAAAAGCATCACCCTCTATTGCTAGAGTGAAAGACCATGTCTGTTCGCTGGATGCTGTAGCAGACTCACTAAAACTTGTCTCATTTTCTCTATTTCATCTGGGCTTTTGTCTTATATTTTCATTTGTCTAAATGGAAGACGCATCTCACGTGCTAGAAGAAAACAGATAATGAGTTCCACATTTCTCTGGGCAATCTGTGTATTGTAAATATCAGATCCCCGCAGCGTGTTTCAGTGTACTATCAGGGACCACAAGATGTCACTACTTCCCCCAGAAAGCCTAGTAAGCTCCCAGGATGATAGCCTTCCTGCACATGGAGGCTTTGAACGGAAGAAATGAGAGGGCTGTTTTATTCTGCAGCAGGATATCTCTTACAACGAGTATTCTGGCTCATCTTTGAACTGCACTTCAAATATATCTGTAGTGCTTCCGTGATTATATAATGTAAATGTGTAAAAGGAGACACTACATGGGATCTGAATGAACTGAGATAACTCATATTCGGCACATCTAGCGAGTTAAAGGAAAAGAACGCCCAGAGCTAAAATACATCCACAGACCTTTTAAAGGAAGCTAATGTGGTTCATTCTGCCAGGGGGTGAAGGATTGTGATAGTTCATGGAGGGTTTATGTCCATAATTGCCTGTCTAGACAAAATGTCTTACTGAAATGAGATGGGCAGTGTGTTAGGAGGAAAGCCATATCCTTCATGAACGAGACAGGAGAGAGCAAGAGCTGGTTGGGGAACAGAAATTGCATTGCTTTTAAAAAAAAAAAAAAAAAAAAAGGGGGGGGGGGGCCAGGAAGTGAAAAGGCTGTTTTGTGTGTGAGAAGGAGGAGGTTGTTATGAAGCTTTGCTGGGCTGCATTTATTTTCTGACGCTTTCACTTTGACCTTTGAACCTCCCCACACAGTGCAGGTCTGACTTCAGTCTACAGCCCATCTCCATTGCTTTTGTGCTCTTTCCTTGCAGATGTTTACTTCATTGCAACTTTGTCGTTCTTGTGGAAGGTCACAGTCATCACTCTGGTGAGCTGCCTTCCCCTCTACGTCTTGAAGTACCTGCGGAGAAGATTCTCTCCCCCAAGCTACTCAAAGCTCACGTCCTAGAGCTGCTCTGCCTACAGAGCAGAGACTAATTTTGCACACTGTGGAGAGACAAAAATCCTGTATTGGTCATCGTAAAAACTGTCTGAGAGTTGCAAAAGGATTATGCAGTAATCAATATTGTGTGCTGCTTTAATGAAAAAGACTAACTGCAGTAAACGGAAACTTAACAATAAATAGTCATTTGGGGTGAGGGTGGAGGGGCACTTGATAGTTTGTCCAGTTTTTGTCACTTTGTTATACTTAATTGGGGTCAAATGCATGTAACTGCAATGATAATTGGTTTCTCATGTGAGATCAAAGTAATTTGAAAGCTGCTAAATGACCTTGAAGTTTATATGTGACAAATGTGGTTTTTTAGTTTAATTTTTTTGTGTCTGTAGTGTTTCTCGCATTGTGTTTATATTTTTATATTACTATTTATCTTTTCAATTCAGATAGAGTTTTTGTGTGTCTTGGAAAGTCCCTTTAAAATAGATGATGTACTGTATTACCGACAGCTGACTACTGAGCAGTGTCATGCTGTTTTGATTGTAGGGTTCCAGTGTTAAACAAATCTATACATCATTGAAAATCTGACTGGATGAGTTTTTCCTTCAACCAAAACGGAAGATCTGAATGTAGAAAATTCAATGTTTTCTGGTGATTTCCAGCAGTTAATATACACTGAGAAATAGCATCCAAAAAGGGAAAATTCCATTTTGTTTAGCTTTTGAGCTTCTTGTTAAAAGGAGCTGACAACATACAAATAACTACACTATATAGTTATGATACAGGAGCAAATTACCTAAATTCAAACAAAGCTTTTTGGAAGGAAACTTGCAGCTGATCAGCCTTTGAACAGTGTTGACAGCATGATGAGAGACTTATCCTATTCTGCAGACAATGTGGCAGACGTCTTGAATCCTTAGAGACTGAATGGAAAGGTCACAGGGCTGCTACTTTTCACAGTTACATAAAAATCTGTTTCCTGTTAGGATGAATTAATGAAGATGATCCACAAATAAGCGTAGGCAGTCATATACACGTGCCATTCATGACACAGTCTACAAAGAGAGGCAGTTTGAGAAAACTATGGAATTTGCATAGTTTAAAACGGGAACTTGCCTCATTGGATATAAGTTTGAGAGCAGGCAGAAACTGAACCCAGACAAAAGATGACAGTTTAATGTGCAGCACAGATAAGATTTCCATTTATTTTAAACTTCAGAATACCCAGAGAGTGTGTTTGGGTTTTTTTTGTTTGTTTGTTTTTGTTGTTTAAAAAAAAAGCATTGATCCACATAATTTATAAAGCATTCCTTGCGGCTGGAGACAGAAATATAGGGCTGGAAAGCTTAGGAATATGGCAATGAGCTAATGGTTACCTCCACCATTGGGTCTCTTAGTCAAATATGGCATAGTTTTAGTGACAGTCACCCTCCTCTAATAACTATTTAGTCTGTGATAAATGAGTTGTTTGGTCTCTGTCTATCCAGCTCCTGGTGGAGTAGAATCCACATCATAAAAACCACCATCATAGCCTGAATTAAATAGAACCCTTATTGGCAGGGTCAGCAGAGAGGCTGGGAATGACTGATCCAAACACCCTGAGCTCCCTTCTCATCCCTAGCGGTGTTTTTACAGTGCTCATGTGGAGAGCAGCAGGCCCTCTCTGCTATGCTGTACCTCTTCGATGGGTTGCCAACTTCTCTTTCCATTGCTGCAGATCTGGCACTTTTGCAAGCACTAAAATGATAGATAAAGTTCTCTGGCTTACAATCTTGAATGCAGAATTGGAGTGGCGTTTAAAAGGAGGTCTGTAGTGTGCGGTGACTTGCAGCCGTGTGTTTTGGATTATCAGTTGCAGAAATCCCTGGCATTAGTTGTCTCACTTGCAGTAGGAAATATAATCTATCTGAAGAACATGCTGCATAACCTGGTGACCCTTGGTGGATACATGTGGAGCCAACAAAGACCAGTTAATGCAAGTTCCAAACACTTTAGCAGCCTTGAAAGAATTGGGGGTCTGTCATTCACTTCTGCACATATATGGCTGAGAAGTGGGAGGAGATGTGTGCTCTGCAAAAGCCCTTCATGCTAGTCATTAATTCCTGAAGAAGAACCAACTTTCTGGAGAAACCAAGAGCGTAAATTGAAGCACTACCTTGGATGTTCCCAGAGAGGGTAAAGGAGATGGGTACTGTGAGCAAGTCAAAAGCTGCTGCTTTTTCCATTCTGTGGAACCAAAGGATCAGTTGAAGTAAGTTGTTTCCACTATGTAGGTTCTGGGTAATCTACATAGATGGAAATCTTCCTGGATCCCCCCTCTTCCTGACAGTTTGTTCCTATTTGGAGCCATCTTGCCAATGGCCCTGCTCCTCTAGTAGGGCTCAAAGAGCATGGAGTTCATACTTGATTTCCTGATGGGAAACCTACTGGGCTCAGAAGATAGCATGTCATGCTCTCCAGTTTCACATTCTCCAGATTGACAATGTTGTCACCACACTGAATTGACTGAAGGGGCTGCCATGAGCCTGGGGAAGAAGGGAGCCTATACTGTAAACTCTTTCCACCCCTCGTGTGTTCTAGCGCCCTTTTGTACCCTTCTCCTTACTCCTTTGTTCCCTCTCATGCCATCGCAGGAAATACCGGGTCCTTAGCATTCAGTAGTTCTATGTATGATCATTCTGATAGTGGATGAATAAAGGTTTTAGGCTGCAGTGCAAGATGGGAAATGTAGCCTCCAGCACAACTGGCTACAATGGTCTTCTTTCTGCATACTTGATTTAGAGTCTTATGTTTCATTAGTTCTTTTAGAGGACTAAGAAGAGCAAGCACTTGTTTAAGATAAAACAGTGGCTTTTGTTTTGTGCTACATGGTTTTGATATGTCTTTTCTCTGATACTCCATAAAAGCAGAATACGCAATGGCATCCTCTATAAACAACCCACCAAGAAAGAAAAATTAGCTAGCAGTTATATTCATGTTTACATTATTTTTTTTAATTGACCTTCCCACATCCCCTCACAAACTTTGAGCAAAACATTTCCCCTCTTCCTGTTAAAGACAGGTTCATACCAGGAGAGGCTCAATTTTGTATTTTTCTATGTTTTGCCTCCAAAAGGAAAAGCAATGTCTGAAAAGCTCTGCTGTAGAAAAATTGAGTTATCTTTCTGTTAATTACACCTGTTCACCAAAAGATCCTTAATATTGTCCTATTGATTTTACTACCATAACTGGATAGTGTCAGTCATGCAATTGTTGCTGGCTTCCCCGATCAAAATTTTGAGTTATTAGATTTAAATGTAATAATCAAGAATGGTTCTGGCTCTTGTCCTTTTGAAAACACATGCTGGTAGATATCTTTATAATAACTTCCGCCCCTAATTACTGTGCATTAGTAGTTAAATGTCCTGCAAGAATAACAGTGCCATGCTACTGTATGTAAATATTTGGAAAGTATATATGGTAGAATTCACTGTCTCCTGGAGTCAATGCAGTTTACACTAAATGGACCGTATTAGCAAAATCATAGCTTATACTAAGAAAGGGGGTGAATTGCAATTTCAGTCATATTTATTGGCTTAATAAGGAACTTATGTTAGCAATGGTGGGATTATCATCTTTAGCTTTGTATGAGAGGAGTGTAGCCCTTGTTCCTTTATAGCTAGTTTATTGCACAAGGTTGTAAATCTAGGAAGTATTTCTCTCTGGGTATAAATTGTATTTTTTTAAAAAAGCAATCAAAAAAAGTAAAACTGCCAGTTACAAACACCAGGGACGGGAGGTATGATTGTTATATTTTTCAAGTTTAGCACTTTGTCTGTAAACTATTTCCCCATAAACTTTCAAAAAAAAGTTTTTAAAAGCAAAGCTTAATTCAGATGTTTGTATTTATGGCACATAGTAAATGGATTCCATACTGGAAGTTTAAGTTAAGGTACATCTTTTCCTCTGTTATACTTGAATTTTGTGCTTATTTGGAATAAGAGACCCATTTTTAAAAATATATATATTAAATATATATATGTATATGTATGTATGTCTTGTTTAGCAACTTCTTTATCTTAGTGAACTGTAGCCATTTATGTAACTTCCATGTTATAGGACTATTCTACAAATGTGCTTCATCACTTGTTCTTGCTTCCCATTCTTACTTTAGAAAGAAAGATTTTTGATCAGTGGTCTATTTCCCTTTATAGTTGGTTACCACAATAGCCTATATTTCATAAGCAGTTCATTCTTTGAATCACTGATGTAACTAACTAAAGGTGTGTCCTGCTTTTTTAAAAATTGGGGATATATTTTTTTTGTAATGTTTCTTGCATTCCATTTCTTATAGCCCCCCCCCCCCCCCCCCCCCCCCCCCCCCCCCCCCCCCCCCCCCCACCCCCCTCCCAAACCTTCTTTCATCCCCCTTCCCAGGATTTTGTCCTATTTCTCTTGGCAGCCATCTGTTTTCCTTTGTTTATAATGGAGCTGAAATTTAACATGCTGTTTGTTCAATAGTAGCAACTTGAACCTATACAGCATCTTATCTCATCAAAATAGTATTAGCTATAAGCATTGACAGCATTAGTGTCATCACAGCTGTGGGAACAATGTGTTTAAGTGCTACAACTGCTACAGAGCCAGAATGAGCAACACCAAGCCCTCTGCTTTTCTATGGTCTGCTCAACTAATATAACCGTAGAATCTCATTGCAAATTCATTGAAACCTGTTAGTGACTCCAGTGGGAAATTGTTGCTGATTTAGAAGTTCAGACTGGAATTTTCAAAGGCACCTAAAAGAGTAAGGTGCCTGAATTCCTTTGGCTCCTTTAAAATTAAAGTCTTAAGGCCTGGATACTTTGGGGGTGGTTTTTTGCTTTGTTTTGTAATGGCTGCCACAGAGTTGGGTGCAAAATACATTCCTAAGTCTCACATGCAGTTATCACAGCCATGTGTGCAAACTAGCTAAATGCATAAATCACTGTCATGAACTATTTGCACTCTCACGATTTCAAAGGGAGCTCTACTCGCATACACCGTTGCACATTTGGGGCCCAATCCAGTGCTCACTGAAGTCTTTCCTTTGACTTCAGTGTGTGATGGACCAGATCCTTAACTCTTAGTAAGAATTCAAGCCTTTATTCTGAATGAAATTCTGGGTTCTTCAACTTTGCCAAGATGGCCCATTATTGTTGCCTAATAAAACGTTTCCTTTATGCCTTTAAAAACATTTTTAATTGTATGAGGAAATGGATTCTGGTGTCAAAATGATATTTATTGAGACACCGATATTTTGTACCTGTCCTTTAGTTAAATGAGATGTAAAATACCTTTGATTCAAGAGAAAAATGAATGCAAATTATTTATTGTTCTGTGGAGTTATATGTTGCAGACATGTAAGAACTTAAAGGGAATGATGTAAAAACAGGTGAAAAAAATAAACGTTATGCAACATCATGCTTTTATGTGTATATATACTTTGCATAGTGGGCTTGAGTTGCTCATGTCCTGGTCAGTTTTTTACTGGAGGTACAGTATATAGATTTAGCTGCATTACAGCCTTTGTAATTTGGGTGCATGGGAAATAAGAAGATGAGGTAAGATACATTTTTACTAATTTTTGTGTACAGTTGTTTTATCATCTTTATTATATACAATCAGTTTTCTAGCTGATTTATTCAGCTCAGAAACTAGAAAAAACATTCTCATAGGAAGCATGTGGTTTTGATGTCCTTCACTCCTTTAAAAATGATTTACTGGAAACAACATTGTAAAGAATTTAGCCACGTGTGATCTTATATCCTAATTTAATTCTCCCAGAAAAATGATGCTGAATAGTTTATGAAGAGCATGGATTGGTGTTAAGAAAGTTACTCATCAGGAAAGTTACTCATCCTAAATGTATCTTCTCAGTGGCATTTTTCTCCCACCCCTTGAATCCATTCAATTGCAAGCAAACTGCTATAGGTTATTACAAACTGAGACCCTCACAATTTTGTCCACTAGGTGGAACTTAAGTATTGAAATAGCCTACCTCAGTTTTGTGTTTTCTAGAACCAGTTAGTCCCAGAGTACCCAACTGTCCCAAGTCTTTCTACATTCAGTCTCATTTGGAAATTCAGTTTCATAAGACCTAGCTCATTTAGAAAGATGCTGGATCTAATTCTGCTCTCATTTTAAACTGTCACTCCATGGAAGTCAGTGGTGTTAATCCTGATATTCACCGGTGTAAATGAAGAGACAGGCCCTCACTTCCATCATGTTCGTATATGTGCTGCTTTTGGAAAATAGATGATTGAATAATGTTGTTTAACTCTTCTTCAGAAGTTCTCCTATTTTGAATATTTGATTATTTAGCAGCTAAATGGCAGCTTCAAAATCACCACAGTATCTTTCAAACTGAAAAAATTGCCAATTAGAGTTTTGTACATGGAAAAATTTGAAAAAACAAAATTGAAGCTACATTTAGATTCTTCCTGTGGAAAACAAATAGAATTGAATAAGAATGAAATCAATAGGGTTCTATTGAAATGTAATATAGATTTATTAAAAAATAAACTGAAGAAAACAATAAAAATGTAGATAGAGATTGAAATCTAATTTTGAGTCATTCTAAAATAATTCCATAGTGGGAATAAAATTCTCTACAGGATGGTTTTTAAAAAAAAGTATGCAGGAAAAAATTGTTTTCTATTCGACTCAGTAAGACTCAAGGTCCAAAGTCCTAACCTGTTTCATTATTAAAACATTTTCAGTGATCTGTAAAGTTAATGCAAATGTTGAATAAACAGATTTTGTGACGTTTGCACACATCAGATGGAAGCTGTAGGCTCCAGAAGTTACAGTAACAGACTTCACTCCCAACTGTTACCAATATCCCATTTTAAAGCTGGCCATAAATTAATGGAGAAGTATGTAATTAAAAAAAGCTAGAAATAGTTTTGCTAAACTCACTCTGGAAAGGGAATGCGAATTTCTGCAATTTTTTTTCACCCAAACATTGCATAATACTAGAAATGTCAAAGATTTCCATGGGGGTTTAATTTCATTCTTCATGAGGCTGTGGTCATACAAGAAGTTTGAACACTGCAGGGGTTGGCAGATTTTTGGAAGATCACACATCCTGGGATAAGTTTTCAGAGTAAGCTTTACCAAAGAATGCCAGTCCCCCCGCCGGCCCCCCCCCCCCCCCCCCCCCAGGCTGTGGTTATATTCTACACTATAGTCTCTTCTGTAGAAAAAGAAAAAATGGGATTGCTGTTGCCTGGTAATTCTGGATCTTAGGAGGTTGCTGCCACTTTATGTATTAAAAATATGTACTGGTTTCTCTTTACTTTAAACAATTGGAGCTAACTGTGTGATTATGTACTCTGGCTTTTACTTTCTATCTAAATTAGATACTTATGTGGGCCCCATTACTATAATATCTAACAGCAGCCCTGGCAGGTAGGGCAGTTCTGTTGTTCCCATTTTACTGCTAGAGAATTGAGGCCCAGAGAAACTGTGTTTTGCTCCAGGTCACACAGGAAGTCTCTGCCAGAGCAGGAAATGGAGTCTTGCTCTCCTGAGTTGCAGAGTAGTGTTTTAACCACTGGACCATCCTTCCCTCCACCTGAATCAATAAAGTCAGTCCAGTGGGAAATTTGAGTTTCCATGAGCCCAAAACCAAAAATCTTGGCTCTTTTCCCATTTCAGAGAACCATTGCTGCTCAAAAGTAACTTTTCATTAAATACTTTGCGACTCAGTGCTGAAGCTGTGCGTGTCAGAGCAAAGTGAGAAGCAAATGACAGCACTGGCTTATCACACGTACTCTTATCTATGGCAACAGAATGTGAGTAGAAACGGCTGAGAACACTGATGCTGCTCCGTAACACTAAATCCTAACCCTGCTCCAATTGACTTCAGTGGTAACATTCAATCAAGGGCACACCATTTGATGCTTCTCATGTGGTCCATGAGCCAATAAGATATATAAATTTGCACATAATTGGCCCTTTGATTTGTGTGCTCTGACTCTACATCTCTTGAGTACAGTTGCTGTCTCTTGATGACACAGTGACTCCTCCAAGGTTCTGCTCACCCTCGCCTGCCGTTGACTGTGATTGGCGCCAAAGGCATTCAGCGGTTCATAGGATCTGGCCTGTATAAGACTGTGCTTTTATCTTTTCTCCCACCCTGCAGCTTAGATCTATCTGTCTTTAGATATAATGAGTAAATGTGTTACAGAGAAAGTAACTTAAAAAAGGCACCATTAAAACAACAGTGTTCCCACTTTTTACGTTTCCTTAACTTGGCTTGTTGCAGACATGCACGTAGGAAGGAATATTGTGTACTGCTCAGATCTTCTCAAATGAAGTAGTAACAAAAACAATCTGTGCAAAAGAATTTAGTGCATTAAAGATGGGGGTAATAGTCATTCTCGTTTGTCTCTTTATGTGAAACAGATTTTATTTTAAATGCACTCTCTGCATTGCTTAACTATATCCAGAAACTTGTTTACCAAGGGAAAAGTATAATTGCCCACAATATAAATTAGAGCATGAACAAAAGTGAACAGATTACACCACCACATTCTGCTCAATTATTTCAGAAACGTTGAAATAATTAAACACCCCCCACTCTCCCCCCCCCCCCATGGTATCTTCTATTCTAACAATTTCATCATGCAATTTATCTACTTAAGTACTGCTCCAAAAATGTATATTCTAACTACACTGTTGGCACTATGTTTCTCTCTGAATATAAAATATGTCTATATAAGAGCCTGAATTCTAGCACAAGAAATACTTAAGGGCTGCTGTATTTGATAACACTGACAAACAGCTGTCACTTTACAAAAACTAGGTGTGGGAAAATATTGGGAAGAGTAGTCCGAGACCTGGGTGAGTAACACCAATGTTATGAAGAGACAAAACATCATTCATTTTTAAGATCTTTAATAGAAAGCTGTTAGGGCCGTGTGAGTGCATTTGTGAAGTGTATCACCTATCTCAGAGTTAATGATGTAACCTTTCTGAAAACAAATATCATCCAGTGCGGCATCTACCATAAAATCAAAGCACATTGTTTACAGCAGCAGAATTCCTTTGCATCATTCGTAAATCTGAAGTTAAATTTCTGAATCAAAGGCACATTTATAAGGGTCGCTTTTATTCTTGTCAAACAACGCCTCCTTTCTGACACATTTGGTTTCTAATGAATTGCTGTATTTTGAATCTTCTGTTGCTATGACTGCATTCTTGTATCTCGTAGCAAGCAGGGCCATCTTTGGAATTCTTGACCGGGTGGAAGGCTTTGAATGGGGATCAGCTGTATTTAGGGCAGATCAGGACTCTGGTGAGGAGCTGAAAGTATGCCATATCACCTTTGCTTTTGCTCTTCCTAGGTCTCTAAAGTGAAGATGTTTTCTTGGGTAAGATGCTGCAGACGGAGTGATTTAATAGGGAGCTTTCTGAACCAGTGTCCCATCATGGTGCAAGTGGGCACTGTGCTGCTAGAAATGCATCTTTTGGCCATTACCACTCAGGGTCACAGAAAATGACACAGTTAAGTCTGATGTCCCAGTCAAATTTCAGCTTGGAAAATTATTTCTCCCTCCTTAAATTCCACCTGAAAATTGAACCAGAGAAACTTATCAAACCTGCACCTACACTAGACTTTTTACCTTTTTTTTTCCCCCTTAAGATTGCCCAGCATTGTTACCGTGGGTGCAGCTCCATGGGGAGGAGCAAAGTTGGAAACCCTAGCGTTGACGGGCCACTGACACTTTAGCCATTATGTTACATAACCTTTCCCAGAGCTGGTCTAGATTACATGGTGGTTAAAATGCTGGTGACTCTCTACACTAGAGCGCCCACTGCTGGAACGGTGCTGGTGGCAGCAACCCTGGTAAAGTTGAAGGAAAAGCTTAGCATAGATAATGCTAAACTCTCCTAAATCCCATTGAGCCGTGGTCCTGGTTTCTGTTTTCTCAGTGGCCTTGTTTGATTTCCAGTGGTTCTTACATAGCTATTGCCTGCACACACACACATGTATTTACAAGTTATTTGATTCACACACAGGCTCTGCTCTTTAATTGCATTTAAAAAATGTGACTGGAGCAGATACATCTTGAAGTTATTACTCTAACTTTAAATGTCATTTTGTTTTAGTTCCAGCCAGAGCAACTTACTGGGAAGCCTGATGGCAAGAGGAGGGCGTTTAACATTTAAGCCATATAATATATGTACATAATATATAATATCGCTCCCTGAGAGTTAAACAAGAGTTTGGAAGCAAGTAGAAGATCTTTTTCCAAAAATGTTAGCTTTAAGCATAGGCCCCTCCCCTCCTTTGTAATGTGGCTGGCTCCAAGGCCAAATAAAGTGTTTGAATGAGAAGATAGGTTAATTTCAGATATTAAACACGGAGTCTGAACCTCACACAAGCATCCTCATCTCTCACTGACTAGCGTCAAAGCAATTTTCACTGGTGCACAGTGGCTTCATTTCTGCACCATTACAGCTGGACTATAAGCTGAACAGGGGAGTATTCAAACGGAGATATACATTACCGACTCTTCACCTGCTCCCCTTCTCCAGATGCAAGCCTAAGCATCTGTTTTTAGGTGGTTTTTTTTGTTTGTTGAGGTGCATTGTTGCATTTTAGCTAGTTCCCAATCAATTATTCAAAGTGACCATTTATAGTTCAAATCAAACTTGTGCCAAAACATGCCAGATCACTTACTCACGCTGTAGACAAACATTTAATTCAGAGCTCCTGAGCTCTTCTTCAAGGCAACCTCAAGTTCTCTTGCTTTGGTTTGGTTTTTTAATTGTGTTTAAAGTCTGACTTTCCCCCTACGTTATAGGAGAGGCATATTTGCCCACGTTCCAGGACACAAGATTGTCTTCTTCGACTGCTTGTTCATGTCCGTTCCATGTCAGGTGTGTGTGTGCCACCTGCACCAATGCCGGAGATTTTTCCCTCAGTGGTGTCCGTATGGCCAGCTCTAGCACCCTCTGCACTGGGGCACATATGTGCCAGTATAAAGGGTGCTGCCAGCCTCCCCACCCTCAGTTTCTTCCTCCCACCAGAGCTGGAATGTACTAGCTTTGGCAAGCATTCTACCAGTGGTTTCACCTGTAGAGTTAGTGTATATAGTTCTGTTAGATAAGTTAATTAGTTAGAGTTACTAGGTAGTTAGTCCTGTAGGGACATAGCCCCAGGGATGGGGCATGCCCCGGTCACTGGACTTCAAATCATGTGCTTCATGTTAGAAGCCCATGCTAGTAAACGATCCTCACCAGAGCTACTTATAGTGTCAGGGTGAGACCCATATTTGAGATAAGTACAGGAGCTGCAGAAACTTCAGATTCTGCACTAAAAAGGACTGGGCGCTCCTGATGGGGTCTGCTGTCAGACCAGACCAGACCCTGAGCCTTCCCGCTTGGACTCCATGCCCAGCACATCGGCGTCACTCGAAGCATCCCACCGACACTGAGTTCATCCCGGCACGATCACCATCCCTGGTGCCAAAAAATCCATACAAGAAGCTGCCCGCCGGAAGAGGGCACTCCCCAGCCCCTAAGAAAGACCAACAGAGAGCGGGGCATGAGCCAAGACCCTCACTGGGCCACTCATCTTCCTGGAACTCAGGGCAGCTACGGCCTCACCTTCAGAGCTCCCAGTCCTCTCCGGGACCTGACTCCAACTCCTGGCAGCGGTAGGGGGACCAAGCCCCTCACGGTGCCATCCACGCCTGAGGCCTTTCAAGCAGCCAAGAACTTGCTCTCGGTCCCTGTGCTGCCCACTCCTCAGGAGGACAGACCTCCACCCTGAGACCCTGTGTCGGGACAGCTAGTCAAGAGTATCTGGGGCAAGCCAATGATGAGGCCCCACCAGATCCCCAATGCCTCAACACTACTCTCCGACCCCTGGAGCTCAGTACCGATCCCTGGAGCCTCGACACAGGTTGCCAGGGTCCCGGCACCAATTCCCAGAGCCATGGCATCAGTCTCTGGAGCGCCACTACCAGTTGCCGGAATACCATCGTCGATCCCCAGATGCTCTGCACCAATCAACAGAGTCCTGGCACCGCTCCCTGGTACCGAGACGCCGCACTTCCCGCTGCACTAAAGAGGTGGAGATGAGGTTGGCACTGCCGTGGTCCCCAGAAGAGGACCCCTCAGATTCAGCGTGGGAGGAGATCGCTTTATGCAGGAGTCCAGTGAACCCAGCCGTGCTACGTTTCCCCCCGGGTTACAACCCGGCTCCTGAGACAATGGCCCAGATCATGGCAGTTCTGGAACCTGTGGGGATTCCCTCCTGCCCCAAGGTTCCAGGTGCAACAGTTGATCTCGGAACATGTGAGAGATGCTCAGCGACAGTGTGGTGCCCGACCCCAGACTTGGTTGAAGAACCAGAACAAGCTGCCAGGGTTCCAGTGGTACCATTGGAAGAGGCTACCCCAGCTGCAGAAGACCAGTCACCCACTCCTCCCTGACCTGCCTCATCATCGTCATTGCTTGATGAGACAGTAATGGGTACTTCTGCCATGGTCCCACAAGATAACTTTAGAGTGCAGCAGGAGCTACTCAAAATGATAGCTGTAATTTGGGCTTGGAGATGGAGGAGCTGAAGGAGCCCGCTGATGTGCTCTTTGATGTCCTGGCAGTAGCAGCCCCAACCTTCTGTCCACAAAAGAGTTGTCAAACTTGTCAAAGCCTCCTGGCAAACCCCCTCCTCTCTGCTCCTACATTCAAAAGGGCCAAGAAAAAATATTATATGCCTGCCAAGGGGTTCGAATATTTGTACTTTGACCTGTCCCTGGAGTTGTTGGTGGTGTCAGCCACCAACAAAAGAGGCAGGCGGGGCCATCAAGTTCAACCCCCAAGAATAAAGATGCGAAGAAGCTGGACCTCTTTGGCAGAAAGATTTATTTGATTGCTAGCCTCCAGCTCCGCATATCGAACCTGCTGGGGAGATATGACTATAATATATGGCATTCCATGGCCAAATTCACCAACTCCTTGTCCCAGGAGTCTAAACAGAAGTTTGTGGCTATTTTGGAGTCGGGTGAATCAGTTGCCTGAGCTTCCCTACAGACAGCCTCTGACACGGCCGACTCAGTGGCCAGAACAATGGCATCAGCTGTCTCTATGTGGAGGGCCACGTGGCTACAGATATCCGGCCTATCTGCGGAAGTCCAACAGTCCATCCAAGACCTCCCCTTCGATGGCGCAGCATTGTTCTCTGACCAAATGGACACCAGGCTGCATGGCCTAAAGGATTCCAAGGCCACAGTCCATTCCTTAGGCCTGTACACTTCATCTGCTTCCAGGAAGCATTTCAGGCCGCAGCAACTGCAGTGGTTCATAGGCCAGGCCAGGAATGAGCCCTACAAGAAGAAGAACGGGCTATAAGCGCCTTCAAGGTCAACCCTTTGAGTGCAGTTCCCAGACAGGCTCAAGCAACTACCCACCAGATGGGAGGCAAGCCTTTTGAGTGTGCACCTGGGGGCCTAGCAGACTTAACCCAGAATCCAAACATTCCCTTCCTCTCAAACTGCCTTTCACTCTACCTCTCTCCTTGGGCAGCTATAATGTTGGACCAGTGGGTGCTAAGCACCACTGCAATGGGGTACACCCTTCAGTTTATTTCAGTCCCTCCTTCCCAGCCCCCAGCCCTGTCCCTCTTCAGGGACCCTTCTCACAAGCAACTTCTCATCCAGGCGGTGCAATCTCTCCTATGAGTAGGGGTCATAGAAGAAGTTCCCCTACAACTGAGAGAAAAAGAGTTCTACTCCCTTTACTTTCTAATCCCAAAGGAGGCCTATGTCCATATTCGACCTATGTTGCCTCAACAAAATACCTCAAGAAGCTGAGATTCTGTATAATCTCCCTGGCCTCCATCATCCCCTCCCTGCACCCTGGAGATTGGTACGCCATCCTCGACCTAAAGGACGCATATTTCCATTTTCTATGGACACAGATGGCACTTACGGCTCATGGTGGGAGACAACCACTACCAATTCATGGCCCTCCTATTTGGCCTATCAGCAGCGCCAAGAGAGTTCACAAAATGTATGATGGTAGTCGTGACCTACCTCAGACATCGGGGAATACAAATTTACCCTTATCTTGATGACTGGCTCATCAAGGATCACTCGGAAGTTCAGGTCTGGCACAGTATCACGGTACTACGGGCCACCTGAGAGGCTTAGAAAGGCTCTTTCCACAGATCAGAGACCCAGTTCCCCCATGGCACTTCAACCTAGTTTTTGTCCAGACTCACTGGCCTTCTTTGAGCCCTATGGACTTCTTTGAGCCCATAGCATCCTGTTCAGTTCTTCTTGTCGTGGAAAGTTGCCTTTCTGGTGGCAATTACATCGGTGAGTGAGTCTCTGAAATCAAGGCTCTAACATCAGAACTTCCCTATACTGTGTTTTACAAAGATAAAGTTCAGTTGTGTCCTCCCCCTCCATTTCTACCAAAGGTGGTATCACAGTTTCATGTCAACCAGGACATCTTCCTGCCAGTCTTTTTTTTCCAAAGCCTCACAGCTCTAGTGAAGAGAGACACCTGCATACCTTGAACGTCAGGCGAGTGCTGGCTTTTTTCATTGAAAGAACTAAGCCTTTCCAAAAATACACACAGCTCTTCATTGCGGTCGCTGAGCAAATGAAGGGTTTGCGAGTTTCCTCACAGGGGATTTCCTCCTGGATCACCACCTGCATCCGAACTTGTTCTGAGCAGGCAAAGGTCGTGCTCCCTGCCACTCTGACAGCCCATTCAACAAGAGGACAGGCTTTGTCAGAGGCTTTCTTAGCTCAGGTTCCAGTACAGGACATTGCAGGGCCACGACTTGGTCTTCTGTTCATACCTTCACGTCCCACTATGCCATCACGCAACAGTCCCGGGATGTTGCAGGCTTCAGCAGAACGGTATTGCAATCGGCACACCTGTGAACTCCTGGCCCACCTCCAGAGGTACTACTTGTGAGTCACCTGACAGGGAATGGACGTGAGCAAGCACTCAAAGAAGAAAAACGGTTACTAACCTTCCGTAACTGTTCGTTTTCTTCGAGATGTGTTGCTCATGTCCACTCCATGACCCACCCTCCCTCCCCTCTGTCAGAGTTCAGGCAAGAAGCAACTGAGAGTAAGGGGGGGCTGGAAGCAGTGCATGTGCGAGCCACTGCAGAGAGCACGAGCGCCGGCCCTACGGATACCATTGAGGGAAAATCCCTGGCACCAGTGCAGACGCCCCTGACAATGAATGGCCACGAGCAGCACATCTCAAAGAACAATAGTTACAGAAGGTTAGTAACCGGTTTTTGTCATTTATACCATTAATCTTCAGAAAAGTAGCCTCCCATAAGTAACATGGTGAGAAGTATATTGTGCAGACTTCTAGGGCCAGATCCCAGCTGGTGCAAATTGGCATAGGAACCATGCTGATTTATACTAGCTGAGGATCTGGCCCTTATTTGTTCAAGCCACATTTTGAGTCCCAAAAGACTTTGCTATTGAAGTGAGAAACTAATTTTTACAGGCCTAACATTCACAGTAAATAGCCTTCAACAGAGAGAAACATCTTGTATTTCATGTTTGAATGACAGCTCTTGCCTTTAGCAGTCCATGTTTCTTTTTGTTATTTCACCATTAGGATACCATGCAGCGAGGTGATTTATAACCATTCCCACTCTTTTCTCTTTCAGGGCAACTCCTGTTGCCATTCCAGCTTCAAAGAACATAATGCAACAAAGCGTTCAGTAAAACCAGAGCCTGAAGGAAATATCAGGTGTTAACATCCAATAAAAATCTGACACTCCAGAATAAAATAGAATTGTAAGTACGTCTTGTATGGCCCAGACAAGAACGGACCTAATACAGAGTTTTTATTATGATGGCAGGTAAGTACTAATTATAGAACCTGGACTACATCATGAACTGACTTGTCAAGTTAACTTACTGTTTGAAGTATCTACAATCACATTGTGAAGACTTTCTCCATCCTTATATAACTGAGCACATTTGTGCTCAGAAAAACATAGCAACTAAATCTGAGGTGTTGAAAGAAATACTGCACTAAAAATAACGCTTTAGGGAACATTTAATATGCTTTTGGGTAAATTAATGACTGGTTGTTGAGGTTTTTTTCAATTCTGTGCACAAATACATACTTTTAAAGATTTTCTTTCAAACACCAAGTATTTTAACAACAGTGTAAATCAGATTTTACAGGCCGTGTATTTCAAGTATGGAGTTCATTAAATGTGTGGCATTCTATATTAGCTGTGGGGTATGGCCAGTGTCCGCAGAAATAAATTGTAAATTATGTTTAGAATTTAAGATCAGGGTCCTTTGTCTGGTGCTGTGATTTTAAAGAGAGAGCATCATCTTTTCAAAACACTGATCAATAACTAAATACCTTTCATCGTCTTCATGGTTTAGTTTAATTGTCATAGAAGGCATCTTATAATGACATCCTTGTTCCCCTCTTCCTCATACACCTACTGTACAAGTGTTTAATTGCTTCATTCATTGCCGTTATTAATAATGGACAAAATTCAATCCTGGTGTAATTGAAACGGCTGCAGTCCACTTATATGCAGTGTTGTTGTAGCCGTACCATCAATTTATGAACATCACTTCCATCGTAGGATAGAATCTGACCTTATGTGCAAGAATCACTTCACAGATAGGATAGAATACAACCTTTCAGAGTGCACAGTTTAGGACAGGAAGTAAAGGACAGCCTCCAGTTGAAACTGGGGCAATATGCAGAGTGCTGTCACCATAATTAGTGTCAATGCCTTTAAAACTTTGTAGTCTTACTGCACAACTTCAAGCCATCTTTTTGTCACCTTATTTTCTATATAAAAGGATGCCATATATTGTTATGTATCTGACTTGCCTAGACTAGCTTTCTTCTAAGAAGTGTTTGCTCTTTTCAAATGCTCCTTACAACAGCTTGCCAACACCCATAAATTCTGATTTGTCACACCCTTGCGAGACCTAGTTCTCAGCCTTTGTTGAGGTGACACTAGCAAGTAGGTCAAACTGGGTGGTAGTCTTGGGAAAGGTGTGCACACACAATAATAATATCTGTTTAATTTTCATTTTACACTACATAGAATTTGAATCCAGATCTCCTAAAACAAAAAAGCTAGGGAAACAATTCATGATCACCTCCAATTAGTTAAGTCCCTTCAATGTTACAACTCTTTACATTTCCACTGAATTAATAAATAAAGATTTACAGGTGAGATTGCCTTAATTTTAGGTTATAACTGTGTAATGTACAACTAATATGTGTATAACTACCATGTTTTAATCTGCAGATTGGGCAACTGCATGTGCAAATGTGACTAGCTATCTCAGAAATTGTGATCACACATAATGGGCCAGATTCCCATTACATCCAATTTCCACTGAATGCAGCAGGGCAAGAGGGGTTCTCAAGGAACTGGTTATGGCTCCCTGATTCTCTGCTCAGTCCTGGCTCTTGGTGCAGGTTAGAGCAGATTGGGGGCTGCTCTAAACTCGAGCCAGCTGGCTGTGGTTACCTAGAAACTGGAGATCAGCTGGAGATCGCCAGAGCCCACAGCTTTCCAGCCACACCCAGTTGTTCCCTGTCCCCTGTGCTAGGGGCTGCAGGGAAAGATGTATGCGCCAGCTCTATTCTGCTACTGCTCCAATGCTAAGGAATGTCTAGCTGGGGACATAAGGGAGCAGAGTGGAGCCAAGAAGCTAGCCTTAATGTAATTGTGTGCACACTTTGTATGCACCATTGTATAGCTACAATCTCAACATCTGACTCCAGGATGGTAGTTAAAATGATCTAAGCACTAAGAAACATTTAGCTAGTTTAGAAGTAAAACATAGTTTTTGTTTGCTTTTAAATAAAATAGTAGTACCTTGCTGCCTCTGTGAATCTGATTAATATCTAGCCTAATTATTCCAACAGGGCAATTGCTTGATTTGGCTGTTTTCTGAGACATAGTTTAGATCAATGTTTAAAAGTGTTTTATAGTTTATACCTTTCGCTAAAAGCAAGCATCTTAATTTATGGCTTTGTTCATAGCTCTTAGTTTTTTTAATTAGTTTTGCTTTTAAAACAGCTTATAGTTCAATTTTATACTATATGCAAGTCTGCAAGCTAAATTGGAGCCACTAAAAAAAATTATTGTTATTGGTTTGTAACACACCACCAATCTGAAGGGCTTAAGTGTCCCCTGAAAAAAATGTTTGATATTTAAATAAAAACCATTCAGTGTAAACATCCTCCTTTTAACAAGTTTACTGAATCGTACTATACAAAATAAGTTTCAAATTTCAGCTAGATTTTTTAATGGATCCAATACTGAAATCCTCAGTGCTTCCTCAGGCAAACCTCCCATGAACTTCAAGTATATACATTATGATGATATAGTACAGTACTTTATTAAGTCCTATCTAATGATAGTGTATAAAATTAATTTCTCCTAAAGTATTCTGTTCACATCCCAGCTGATCATATTCTCTCATATCCTTCTGTCATTTGCCATCATAGTCAATTATGATCAATCAAGTAGATTACACTTATTTTTAGTCTATTGTGTGTTAATTCTATTCACTCAGTACCTTTGAAATACTATGTTTTCCTTGCCATGATTTTCCTCAGTATGACAGCCTCATTCTATTGCAAGCAAAAGGTCTCATCAAAATGCCTAGATTCACTCCCGTGCTGTGCCAAAGATACTCTTGTATGTCTTGTAAAAGTGACAATTCCTTTTTCTCACTTAATTGTTTTTATCCTTTGTAGCACTTTCTCTGGACTTTTCCATCTCTAATTTCTCAGGTTCTGTTGAATAATCTGGTTTGTGCTTCTATTAGTGAAGGATTGTTCCCAACACTATTATTTCTAGTGGTTGGTCCAGTTTAGTTTTAAATATGTCAATTGAACCGGGGCTCCCATCACTTCCCAGGGGAGACTGTGGAATAACCTAGTATATTACACTGAAAGGAAGAATGTCCTTGTTTCAAAAGCTGCTATTTCAGGGTCTGTGTGGCATCTTTCCCAACTGATTCTTTAGGTGCTGATGTAGTTCTAGAATCTATCTTGTGATTTTGGTGATAGTTACAAGAGATCTGATGTAATCAGTAGTAACAAGCATTCAGTAGAATGGCAAGGATGGCTGCCAGAATACAGTGTGTGTGTGTGCGTGTGTGTGTGCCTCAAATTAAAATACCCAGCTACTCGTGGGTGCCTCTGAAACATCTGTTTCTCACAAACACTGTTAGCCAGTGATCTAATTAATTAAGCGCATTTTCATTTTCTGACATTCAGTAGCCTCAACACTTGTGGGTTGCAGGTTTTGCAATCTGTTTCTTTTGGCTTTTGCTTTTAAATATGGGGCCAGATTTTCAAAAAGTTAAGATGCAATTATGTGCCTAACTTTCATGAGCTGTTGCTGCAGCTGTATCTGCAAATTTGGTATTTTCATGCACAAATGACCAGACATTAAACAATGAGAGCAACAGTGTCTGCAATCTGTATGCAGTCATGAGACTATTTTGAAAATCTGATCCACTGTGTTGGTTTTCCCCCTATGTAGCACACTAAACATGTCTAGGACACGGGCATTGCAACACCTAGCATGGCATATATCATACCAACTGAACAGCTGTATTCTCCTAGTGCTCGCAGCCTGATACTCAATGGGAGTTTTTGCCTGACTAAAGACTGCAAGAATTGAACCCTAAAGATTCTGATTAGTCAAAATACATCCATTTTTTGTAAGAAATTTAGGGAGGGAAAGCGTTCTCTACATTTCCCTCAATATTTTTGTTGTTTGTTTGCTTGTGGTTTTGGTTTTGAACAACTCTCTTTGGTCAAAAAATATATTTTTCAACAATTAAAAAAAAAATTCTGTTTTCAAAAATGGAATATTTTTACTGAAAGCCAGTTTTTACCAAAACCTGACTGTTTAACTGAAGAAGAAAAAGGTTTTCAGGTTCTTCATATAAAAACCCAGAAAATTTCACTACCATGATCATTTTAATTTTAGATAAAAAAAAAAGCCACATCTTCTAGGGAAAAAATATTTGATGGAAAAAGTTCAACCAGCTCTAGTTCATCTTTCAAAATGTGCTCTGTGTGGGTAGGTGGACTCTTGGCACATCACACGATCACACTTTGTTTGTAACTTAACTAAATGACTATGTGTTTTTCAGACAAGTGCATTGTGAGAAAGAGACTAAATATGGTAATATATTTTTTCAGTCAGAATATTGTAGTGATGGAGAGAACTAATGCAAAATGGCAGGAGATGCAAGTTTGCATTACTTAAGGATTGTTTGGCCTGGTCTGGATTTGTTGGGACCAATAAGAGCGCAAATTAACTCTGCAGTGAAATCATACTCTTAGAGGCTAAGTCTACACGGCAGGCTTCTCCTGGCATAGCTGTTTTGATCAGGGGTATAAAAAGGGGTAATCCCTGATGGACATAGCTGTGCCAACAGATGGGCCTAGTGTGGAAGCAGCTGTACTGGCAAAACTACACTTGTACCGATATAGCTTGTTTCATTCATGCTGGGTGGTTTTATTATACAGCTACAAAGCTCAGCTTTGCCATTATCACTGCTTCCATATGAAGAATGCCTTGCCAGTATGGTACAGCAGTATTCCTGTACTAGTAAAGCACTCCTAGTGTAGACATGGCCTTCGTGTACAAATCAGTGCGTAGACACTGCATTACTAGGTATTTTAGAAATGCCTTAACCGGTTTCAGTTTACCATCTGTGCTGCATTGCATGTGATGGCAGATTCAGTGGGGATTATTTACTTTGGAAGGTTGATGATTTTTTGTCAAAAATACTTATTGTTACTGTGAGCCTGAAATACTTTTACAAATGGAGAATAGAGATGTCTCCAGGAAGACTATTATGATAAACCCAGAGCAGTTGCCACAATGGCTTAAGAGCACATCCTCAGGAAGCCATGATGTCTTATCTTCTACAGAGCATGAGAAAAAAATGGCATTTCATTTTTATTACAAATGTAATGATACAGATCTCTCTGGTTTCTCCTGTGGAGTCTTTCTCATTGAGTAGTTTTGTAAATTCAACCCCGTTTATTCAGCAGGTTCATTGTGGGGAGGAGGGAAGAACAGGACAGGGTATAAGAAACCTCAATTACAAATCTCACCATCCTCTGCTGCAAGGGCATTCCTTTGCCTTCTCTAGCATAAATACACAGTAAGATGTATATTTAAAACCAACCCTAAAAACCCTACCCAAGAAGACACTGCAGGCTTCTCCGCCTGGTTACAGGATGGGAGAACAAACAGGTGACAGAATGCACTACTGAAAGGCCCTCAGACACTATGGTGATGTGTGGTATAAGAATCTATATAGAACAGAAAAGAAAATTCCTTACCCAGAAAATAACTGCAAGCAACAATGATCTAAACACACAAGGCCTCTAGAGAATAAGATAGAAACCTAAATAGATCACGCAGAATAACATGTACAATGGAACCCTCTTACAGGGATATAATCTTCACAGTAGGGGTACATCCACACACGTTCCTGCACTCCCAGCACAAAGGTAATGTGAATGGACTTTGTGTGGGGAACCAGTGTCAGGCTTGTGGGCTGGAATCCTTCCTCTCCCCACAGGCTCTGAACAAGGCAGCTCCACAGCTTCTTCGCAGCTGTTATTCCAATCCCTGAAGTTTCTCTGGCTAAGACTCACTTGGAAAACAAGTGCAACATCTGTGGCACTGGATGTACCTAAAACACAGGCCTAGTGATCAAGCCCATCCTTCCCCCATGTCTGCTCCCATAGGCTTTCTATGTGCTGAGCTGTACAGAACTTGTGTGAAACCAAACTCTATAGGATGCAGAGTCCCCTTGCATACCTGCTCCATGATCATCCATCTACTGCATTGAATTGCTGCTCAGAGGGGTGAATTTCACCCTGTAACCACTGTTGCAAGCTATACATCCCTGCACATTTAAACTATTATTCTCTTCTGTTTTACGTAGGTCCTTATCCCATGGTATCTAAGTGCCTTTCATTCTACTTTACCTGGAGTGTCACTGTGTCTGAAACATGTTCTGCTATAACTGGGATGGTGGCAGAGATGAGATGAGACAAGACTGTTGCTGTGAGAGAGCCTTCTCCTTTGTAGCTGCTGATCTCTAAAGTATCCTTTTGTACCCTCTGCCTCTTCTCTGGCTTATTTCAGACTTTACCTGGAAGCTTCTTTCTCCCTTGACTATTCTGTACCTTTTTTATTGTTCTCTCCCTCTGTTTAATTCTCCAAAAGAAGTTTCAAGCTTCAACTTGTAGGGTAGATGCATAAAGTTGTTTTGATTATGATATGAGTTATTAACAGTAAGGCAAGATGATTTTACACAGCAGTTTATCCCATAATAACTAAGATTGATTTCAATGTAGTTATGAGAGGAAAGTTGCCCTGCTCTCCCAGGAATGTTTTTTAGTTACGCTTCATTGTGTGAAAATATCAGTCCCAATTGTAATTAAGGAACAAATTCTGCTCAAGATAATTAATCAAATAATGGAGTGATACAGACACAGCTGAGAAACTGCAGCCATGGTTTTCACCAATGATTAGTGACTTAGTGCTTCAGTTTAGGGAAGCCCAAATTCAGATTCTTCAAAGGTCTTGTCTTTAAAGCACTCTGCAAATCAGGCTCCCTTAAGGTGTCCTCTACAATCACTGGTGGCTTTTCAAAATCCTGACCTAGGTTTGCAGCTCTCCAGGGATGAGCCGTGTTAAAGTGGGAAAATTGGCATATTTGTGGAGGAGAAAGTATTTAGTCCTGAGGGTGCCACTCAAAAGAAGAGGGGAATATTCTAATGAAGAGGAATAAATAGTTATTGTCTCCTTTCCTACAAAAATAGAATCCCTTAGTGATCCCAAAATTAGAAAGCAAAGGAAAGAGGGAGGAATTTGGCCTTCCTTTGAAAAGGAAGTTGAAAGTAACTATATATATAAAAAGCTCCGGTTTCTAGGGAAAGTCTCTACCCCCTCTTCTAGTTTGTACAGTTATGTAAGATCTGAACTATCCCCCTTCTCCCCAGTCACTCACACATCTCTAGTAGCAGAAGCCAGATGGAGAAAAGGTTCCATCAGGAAAGTTTAACTCAGCAGTGGAACTGGAGCCAATGGAGGACACAATTCTCTCTCTGAACTCTCCAAAAGCCTTGGAAATCTTACAGTTGTGTCATATGCTGGTTTGGGGAATGCTAGCATTACAGAGACAGCCGCCAGTCCTGCTTTTTTTCATTTTTCACTGAATTTAATTTTGGTAGCAGGATTCAGCATTTTTAAGTTGGAAAAACTGGTGCGAGGAGATATTTTAGGAAAACTCCGTCTTGTGAACAAGCTGGAGTCGATCAAACTGAGCTATTAAAAGAAAGACGTTTGTATTTTTAGACTGGCCAGCGTGGGGAAGCCAACCTATGTGCCATAACCACGGAGCTGTGATTGCTCCCCAGATTATTGTGCAGCGTGTGGTCAAGGATGAGGCGAAGCTTTCCACCGGGGCAACAGCCCATTCTCCATTTACTCTGGGATGCCCTCTGGCAAGTCATTCACTCCTGCCCTCATAAGCCCCAGCGGTTCCTATGTTCCTCTCTCTCTGATCACATGGGCTCCACTGCTCCCCTCTGCCCAGTTTTCACCCTCACCTCCAGCTGGTCACTTTCATCTACCCCTTACCCACACATCAAATCTAATTATACACACCCTCCTCCCCTAATTCCCTTCAGTTGAGAGGTCTGAGTGCTAGTGCGAGGAAGGGAGTTGGGGTCGCGGTTTAAGGCAATAGCATTGCCCTTGGAAGACAGTGCATAGGTTATTAATAGCTAGCATACAACGAAATAAAAATCCAATCACACGAAGAAAAAGGGCCAACCCACCAGCATTTAATTCAAGGGGCAACTAATGTGATTAGTGGAGCAAGTGCTGAACTCACTTGGAAAACAAGAGATTGTCTTGAAGTTTGTATTAATCATTCTCAGAAAAACAGACCGTTTGTAAAAAATCCATTATATGGAGCAGAAAATAGTCTTCGGAAACGTGGAGTTAATAGTGAAATACGTTACGCTGTGACAAGTATTTGTAGCTAGGGGTACTTTGATGGCCATATAGACCCGGCCCAAATGATGAAGTAGGGACTAATATTTTTAGAAGGATTTGTGCCCGTAAAATATTTTTACTTCATTCTGCCTAGAGTTATCGAGTTGTTGCAGGACAAGGGGACCCCCAGCGAGTCCAGATGCTGATTTATTTCTTCGTTGCTGCCTGAGAACAGCGTCTTCCCCCTCCTGGTTTAGTCCTTTATTAAACCAGCGAGAGTTTCAGTGGCTCAGGTTGATAGTCGCATCCAGGGCAGAATATGCCTTGCTTGGCACTGAGTACATTAAAAATAAATAAAAAGACTAGAAACTGACCAAATGACCATCTGAAAAGCTACATTAACGTGCGGCGAATGAAGGGGAGCAACGGGAAGTCCCCAGGTGTTTGCACTGGAGCATCAAAGTGATTTTAGGGGGGGGGGGGGGAAGATGGATCCTTCTGGGGAAAATAATATAGATAAAGCTTCTTAACCTGTTAAACCGCCCCCTCCCAGCCTGCCACACACACAGTCCTTAAAGAGCTGCAGAACATGTCACCCTTCTGCACCCCTGATTCCAAAAGGTGTGTGCACCTTCATGTCCTGGAGTGAAGCTGGATTCGCAGCTGATGAACAGATTCACGGCCACGCGTGCTCCCCGCCGGGTGCTTTTGGAGGTCAGTGGAAGTGGCACGTTACATAACAGACTAATGGGGCTGAGGAAGGTATAATGCATTTCCGCCTCCCCGGCTCCAAAAACGACAAAGGCTAGGAAAGTGAGGCGCGCGCTGTGTTTCCCTGGCCCGCCGGCAGTTGCTAGCCTGCAGGACAACAAACGAGAGAAGCAGAAAGTTGGATTGTGACACCTCCTTCGAGCCGATGTGGGACTGAGAGAGTGAAAAATGGAAATGTCCCGCCGGTGCCAGCCAGCCCCTCCGTGCAAGGGAGGTCCAAGTCCATCTGCACAGAAGGTGACTCACTCTCTGGTGCTACCCACGGTTCTCTCTGACCTCGGCAGCAGCTGGTGGTTAATGTAAATTTCAAGGCTTGATCGGAGGGCGTGGGGGGTTGGCAGCCTCCAAATGAAGCACCTTTGATTTCTGAACTCTTGATATCCTGGGGGGGAAATGCCACCTGAGGTCTAATCTCCCTTCAAGAACCAAGGGATACCTGGTAATATAACAGTGAGGACTATGCATTGTAAGACACCACCAAGGTCATGACATATTTGCCTTTATTTTCCTGTTTTCTTTGACTTTATTTTCCTGTTTATACATCGTCCGTGTAAACACACAGGGGTTGTCTTGGTTTCAGAGGCTTCCTTGGCTATTTCATTCTTGCTAAGATCCACGTGTATCAGTGGAAATCCAAGGGGTTGCTTCCCCCCCCGCCCACACACACACACACTGATCTAAAAATAGAGAGACAGGGAGATTTGTGAAATGACACTCGTCATATTTATTGACTGTTTTTTCTGAAGGATCGAGCCAGGGGTAATGAGGCGCTAAAGCCTGTGCCAATAACAAGATGGATATTATTAGGGCGCTGGCAAATTTCACCGACTTAAATAAGAGACTGGGAGGTGAGATCTCTGAATGTTTTATGCAAAGGTGAAAAAGCAGCAGCAGTTTGGGTTTGTCTGCTGGGAAAAGAGAAAACTGCACAGAAGCCCCGTGGCTTTTCCAGTGCCTGCAAGTTCTGTTTTAAAACACACACACTGGGATTTTTAACATCATCCATATTTCTCTCTCTCTCGCCCTCTCTAACTTTCTGCTCAACAATTAAGTGCTTGTGCTGCAGACTGAGAAAAGCCACAAAGCTGCCTTGGCCCGGAGCTGGGAGACGTCATGGATTCCTGAGTGTGAAGTTTGCAGGAAAGCCCTCCGTTTAGGAGATGGAGGCGATCCAGGGGTTTCCATGGCACTGGGATAAACAGGAGGAAACAGTGAGGGAATCCCGTTATTTTACAGCATTCAAAGACTATAAACACTCGGAGCAGGGAAGGAAGTGGCCTTTCCCTCTCTAGTAACCCACATCTCAGAGCCGACAACTAACTTCACTTCAGGAACGCACTCAGCCCGGTTCGGATCCCTCTTTGCACCTCCAAAGCCACCCAGCGGAGGCGAGCAACGGGGGGTGCCTCTCTTCGGGCAGCCTTGGTTGAATATGGTTTAAAGAAGATTTTTTTTTTCCCCCTGCCACTGAGTAATTTAAAAAAAAAATCCTAATGCAGAGAGAAACTGCCTGCAGGCTGGTACATTACCACCACATCATGAGGTCTATGGATCAAGGTAGAGTCCTCGCAATTCTATGCTCTCTCGCGCGCGCTCTGGGATCATTCTCTGCGGCTCTCTCCCGCGGGCCAGCTGTTGTGTTCTGGTTTGTGTATGTTTCTGCCGCAAGCAGCACAGCTGAAGGAAGGATCTCTAGGTGGGAAGTTTCCCACTGCTAGAACCTCGGTTGGGGAAGGCACGGGCACTTTCAGGCTTGGTTTGCAGAGCCCCAGACGGGCGATCCAAATTTCTAAACGAGTCTCCTTTAGATTTGTCTAAACAAATCTCCTTTAAAACGCAGCCAGGGGGGACTTTCATCATCAGCTGAGTCTTGCTTACTAACCTTCTTGTGGGATTAACCCTTAATTTACCCCCGACAGGCTGGGGTTTCCAGGGTTTATCTGACATTTTTAAAAGAAACGAAACAGTGCTCGGGGCTGGGTCAGGGCTGATATAAACAAATTGTTATTGAAGATAATGTTTAAAAAGTTATGGTACAGAGTTAAAATGAAATAGTTACTGGACATCCAGGAATAATGTACAGATTATGGGGGAGGGGGTTACAGAGTTTGGTTGGGAGTCAGGGATTACAACCAGAGGATAATCTGTGGTATCCTGGATTGGGGGGGGGTGATAGTTTTGACAGTGAGGAATACAAGGGGTCGGTAATGAGGGGACATCGTTTAGTGCAGGGGTTACATGGGATGCAGTAGATGGGGAGTTGATATGTCCGTAATGGTGGATTGTCCCTCATTGAGTCAGATAAATCGTGAAGTTAGTCCATTGCTTGAATATCCCAGCGGACAGGTTATCCTTGATCTGGATTTCCTTTCCCCTTAATTTGTCTATCTTCCGCCTATCGGTTTCCAGTGAAATGCGCCCCGGGTTGTCATTTGGTTTACGCACGACCTAGAGTTTACTTTAAAGCGGTTTGAACCATCGTGGCTCTGCGTATGGCGAGTTGCTGCTCCCCGCGCTGCAATGCAAGGGCGACGTGGGGTCGTGCTCGCATCTGGACTTGCTCCGAATCTAGGACTTTTTTTCTTTTGCTAACCAGCGACTGGCGTTCGAGTCGCGCTCCCGGAGGGTGGCTGTAGAAACAAACCCCGCCGGGAGCAGGGGGAGGAAAGCGGAGCTCCAGCTCCGGGAGGGTTCCCCAGAGGGAGCGAAGGAAGGGTTAAGTGAGCGGTGGGGAGGAGGAGTTTGCTCTGTGTCACAGACTCCGGGCTGAAGACGGGGCTTGTGCGGGGCGTGGACGGGCTGGGGGGAGAAATGTCAATGCACTGAAGGCAGCTGCGCTTTTCCTCTCCACGAAATCGCCCGGAGGCTTTGAACGGGCCAAGCTCTATCCAGCCGGGGCTCGGAGGCGAGTGACAGCCTGGCGGTGGCTGTGTAGATTGCAGGAAGGTTGAATCCGAATCTGTCTTCCCCCCCAACGGGAACCTCCGGGGTCGGCTGTCATTCCCGCCCCGAAAGCCCGTGTGGGACGTGGGGGACTCGGGGGGGACTGGTCTCTGGAAAAGAGCATCCCTTCTTCTGCACCGAGCCGCCCGGTTCAATGCCCAGCTCGGGCAGGCGCTGCGCCGAGGGCGCTTCGGGCTAGTCCCCGATCCCCCCGCTCCAAATCTGCCGAGGTGGGCCCGGGAGAGCGGAGGTGGGTGTAGCGCTGCCCGTGCCAGGAGTCACGGGCGGCAAATGGAAAGCCGGGCAGCGAGCTGCCGCCTGGCGAGGGGCGGACCCGGCGGGCGTGGAAGGGAAGAACGGGAGTGGCACGGAGCGCGGAGAGGGATGTCTCTGCAGGGCAGGAAAACGGGACCGGGCCGGGCCGGGCCGAGGAGCCAGCGGCTCCCTCCGCCCCCGCAGCGCGCTGGGAGTGATGTAGTCGGGACGCCTCGAAAGTCCCCCCCCGCTTCCTGCCGTGAAAGTCACTGCAGCCCCCGCCCAGCCCCGGCCCCCACCTCTCTCGGGACTGGAGGGGCCGAGCCGTTGGCACGGTGGTGTCAGTGTAGCTCCCGGTCTGGTGTCGGCTTCGCAAAGCAGCCCTCGCCCCGCCGGCCGGCGGCCGCTCTGCAGGGGAAAGCGGAGCGCGTGTGGACGCGCGGTTTGTTTCAAACCGGCGCCGAGAAGAAAGCGATGGGGGTGAAGTGCCAGTGAGTTGCTCGGCCCCGTGCGCATGAGGAAATGAGCTGCTCTCGGGGGGCCTCTTTGCCACTGACTGGCTCGACTTTACAGTCCAGCCCGGTCCCTTGGACACCGATCCCCCTCCTCCGCCCGGAGAGGCGCTGCCAGCGCTGGGGTGGGTCAGTGACTCACAAACCAGTGTCCGGCTCGGAGCAGGGGAGTTGGGTTTTTTTAAGATCGAGACGAGATGGGGGCCGGGCCGCCAGCCAACGTCCCTGCGCCCCGTTCTCAAATGCAGACTCGTGGCTGCTTAACTGCGTTTGGGCCGACGTCGTTTTTAAACGCGGGCTGCTCCGGGTTCATCTGGTCCCAGCCGGAGAGCGGAGAGCACGGCCCGCGCCGAGGACCGGCGTGGAAACGCAGCGGAAGCGGGGCCAGCTGGGGGCAGGGGCTCAAAGGGCTTTGTTCGAAGGCTCATTGGTCGGGACCTTTTTTCTTTTGCAGATATGATGGCCCCCAGGACACCTGGTAGACCACCCTCATTTACACACACCCAGACCGGGCTGATCCAAAATCCATTGAAGTCCGTGGAAAGACTCCTCTTAACCTCACTGGGCTTTGGATCAGGCCCTCGCTGCCCCTTTTCCTGCAGTCCGACACACATAAGCCACCCTTTCTCCAGCCATGCGCACCCATAGGAAACTTCCCCTTCTCCTATGCAGCTCTGTTGCCCTTCTTTCACCCCCCCCCTCCCCCCAATGGACCCAGAGGATTTGAATCGACGCCTCTCTTTTTCTCTACCTGCCTTCCCAGCCTTTTCACCCCCGAAGTGCTAGTTTACTGCAAACCTAAAGTCAGAGGAAAAAGGAGAATGTTCCTTTTTGCTCTTTTGGCAGGTCACACTGCCACCTGCTTTGGGAAAGCAGCTTCTGTGCCCACCTAAATAACAGCCACATGAAGCACTTGGATGGTGGTCAGGGGATTGCCTTGCATTAGTATGAATCTTTTGTAATTTCTCCAGGCTGTCAAAATTCTCTTCTCTTTTCCCCTCATCTTCGTTCATGGAAAGCCAGCAACCTGCAGAGGCGAAATCAAGGCCTGGGGTTTTCAGAGTAAACACGTGGCACCCCAGTAAACAAAGCAGCAATGCAGTATAGTTACACTACTTAACCCTCAGCCGCTCGAGGGGTGCTTAAATCCAGGGGCCAACCCCTGCTGCACTCCTTCTGCAGACAAAACTCTCACTGAAGCCACGCCCACCACTGGGACAGGGGGAGGAGTGAAGAGGGGAAGCTGATGTTTGGTTGATTCATCCTTGATTTCATAATCCTGCTCCTCCACAATTCCATAGAGTAGTAGCTCAAGGGGAGAAGAGCAGCACTAAGCCATCCTTACACAGTAATAACATGGTGCAAAGCATAAGGAATTTGTGGTGTCTGTGTCTTTCTCGCATGAGTTACCATAATACTACAAAATAAGAGTTTGTAAGAGCTAGTTCTGGTGCAGCCCTCTGTTTGTTCACAGAGCAGGTACTGTTTGGGATACGAAAATTTTACTATTCAGTCCAGTGCTTTGT
Organism: Emydura macquarii macquarii; assembly: GCF_026122565.2. NCBI lineage: Eukaryota > Metazoa > Chordata > Testudines > Chelidae > Emydura > Emydura macquarii. The sequence continues at coordinate 13,273,150 of NW_027131620.1, forward strand.
TCTTGAACCAGCTCTACCAGTGAGAAGATAAGTCAGCATCCTTGCTCTCTTGATCCTACCTTGGCCTCTGCTGTGAATGCCAACAAGGGTGCCAATCATGTAGTGGTTTTCACCAGGTGGACACCAGTCCGCTAGGGACTGGTCTGCGATCACCACGCCTATTTCACAGATAAGGCCAAACAGCCATAAAGTGTTAAGGACGTTCAGTCATTGGGGCTGAATTGGAGCCAGTGGTCATCCCAAGCTGCCCATGTCACCAGTCCTCACAAATCTTACACAGCACTGGCTGGTAGCCCTATCTGTTTGAAATGGATTCACCCTTCTTTTCGTGGTTATGCCCTGAGGAGAACGACTGTCAGGTGACTGACCTGGAGCTGAATGTCCTCTAAAATCAGGCATTCATTTTCAAAGTCTTTCCCACAGCAAAGAAATCCCATTCACAGCTGTGGAAGTGAAGCTGCCACAATCAGAAGGTTCTTTTTTATAAGCTTCACTCTTGGGATGGGCCAGGGATAATAATGTCTTAGAACTTCTTTTTCACTATTGGGCTTTTTTTTTTTTAAACTATGATATGTACATTCCATTGGTTTGCAGCACAGACTGTAGAATTTAATGGAAACATGGCCATTATGAGTAATTTTTCCATTGGCTTTTCTTGCCAAACCACTTTGAGTCTGAAATTGGGGATAATATCTGACTCCAGCTGACCCCAAAAATGAATGTTTGGTCTTGTTTTAAATGTAAGAGGAATAACATTCCCCTCCTTTTCTTTTCTTTACTAAAAAACAAACAAACCCCAAACTAGTCATTTGTAGTCAGAACCCAATGAGCTCACTTTTAAAGAGGTTGGATAAAATCCACTTGCAACTTTTAGACTCCTAACACATGCCACATACACCAATGGAACTACCAGTTTTGTTTTGTTTTAAGGTGAATAGTATTTCCTCTGGTTTTTACTATAAGTGCCATATGGTCCTTCTCTACTTTTTTTTAAGGTATATTGCTGGGCTAGTATTTTTTTTCTTCCTCAAATAACCTAAAGCTAACCTGGCCTACATAAAAATTAATATAGTCAAAACCTTTGCCAGAAAATTGTCTAAGAATTGCTTGAACTTGGTATATATTCTGATCAGTTGCATTTTTTCAAGATACTGATATCTGAGAACACACATGCTTTGATACAATCCATGGTAGAGTGTAAAGTTCTTTTTCAAGTGCTTGCTCATGTCAATTCTGTGTTAGATGTGTGCGTGCCCACGTGCATGGCTGCTGGAGATTTTTTGCCTTTGCAGTGTCTGGAGGGCCAGCTTTGGTGTCCTCTGAAGCTCTGTGCTCATGCCGCAGTATATGAGGTGCTGCCAGCCCTGCACACCCCTTCCCCTCCCACCAGTTCCTTCTTTCCACCAGTGATGGCTGCAAGAGCTGCTTTCTCCCTTGCAATATCAAGAGCCTTAATTTGTAGTTTGCCTTAGGTCTGTTGTATATAGTCCTAGTTAGTTTGTTGGCAAGCTAAGTAAGTTAGAATTAATGGTCCCTCGAGCGATGTCCGCCCCAGTGGGGCATGCCCCATTCCACAGGCTTCAAACTGTGTTCCGTGGCTCATAAGCCCTTTCCACAAAACAGCCCTCATGAGAGTTGCCTGAAGAGTTTCAGAGAAACACACATCAGGGAAAAGTGCAAAATTTGTAAGGGCTTTCCACCAGGGACCAAAAAGGACAGGGATATCTGCCTTAAAGCCCCGTTGATGCAGGAAACTCTCAGACCAGCCTCCCAACCATCCCTCTTGGAATTAGTGTGGAGCATGTCGGCGTTGGTGCGCAGTGCCCCACCAGCACCAAGCCCCTCGTGCTGAAGAAATGGCAAAAGAAGCAGCGAGCGAACTATGGGGTCCCCCCCGCACCCCTTATGCTGAGGAAAGATAAGAAGGCAGGGTCAGGCAAAGGAGCCATGTTGGGCCAGGTGCCTGCAGAGGAGCAGTTGGCGACAACTCCTTCTAGGGTTGAGAGCCCGTTGAGAGAATCACCCCCAGCTCCTGGAAGCGGAAGGGGGCCCCTTCTGCCTACTTGTGCCACATACTCCGAAGGCATTTCAAGTGATGAAGGACCTTATGGCCCTCCTGGTGCTGCCCACCACAAGTACTCTGGCTGGAGTGACTGAGCCAGTAAAGGCACCCGCCTCAAAGGGGAAACCAGCAATGGGGCCATCGCAATGGCCAGTCCCCAGAACCTCGGCACTGGTCTACAACACCTCGGCCCCAGTCACCTGCACCAAGAATATGGTCCCCACCCTCTTGTCCCCGGCTCCGCGGTGGCGGTCTCCAGTCTATTTTTGAAGCAAACAGATACCAGGCTTCAAGGCCTGAAAGACTTTAGGGTCACCTTGTGCTCACTGGGGTTGTATATCCCCCAGTTTTCCTGGAGGCAGTTCTGTCCCTCGTAACCTCTGCCCAGGTTCTTGAGCCACTCAAGACACGGGTCCTATAACAGGAGAGACAAAAACAAAAGGTTTAAGCACTGCTGCAAAATCCCTCCTCCGTGACCCAATCAGGTGCCATGTGTCATCAAGGTGGCCCGCACCAGTCATTTTGGATGGCGCCCAAGGATGGTGCCCCAGTCAGACTGCAGGATCCAATTTTCTAACTATTCCTCAACTACCTGTCTCTCTTTCGTGCTGCATGGGCCCGAATAACATTGGACTGTTGGGTCCTTAATGCTATATCAACTGGATATATCCTGCAGTTTGCCTTAATACCTCCCTTTCACCCTCTTTCCCCGTCCCTCTTCAGGGACCCTTCTCATGATCAACTTCTTGTTCAGGAGGTGGAAACCCTTCTTCAAGTAGGGGCGGTGGTAGATGTTCCTCAAGATATGAAGGGAAAGTGATTCTATTCCCGATATTTCCTTATCCCAAAGGAGGTCTCAGGCCTATCCTAGACCTGCATGACTTCAACAAGTATCTCAAGAAGTTAAAGATATGCCATCTTGACTTAAAAGACACTTATTTTCACATTTTATTTTTCGACAGACACAGGAGGTTCCTCCATTTTGTGGTGGGCAAATGCCATTATCAATTTATGGACTACCATTTGGCCTTTCCTCTGTCCCAAGGGTCTTCACAAAGTGCATGGCGGTAGTGCCTGCTTACTTGTGGCATCAGGGGGTACAGATCTATCCTTACCTTGACAGCTGGCTCATCAAAGGCAAATCCCAAGCCTAGGTCCAGCACATCCCCAATATGGTACGAACCACTTGCCAAGATCTGGGCCTGCTCATAAACGAGCAAAAATCAATTCTGTCCCGTGTCCAACGGATAGAATTTATAGGCGTGGTCCTCGACTCCACACAGGCCAAAGCCTTCCTTCCAGAGCCCCAGTTCTGAGTGATGACAGACTTCATCTCATATATGCAAGCCCACCCCCGTGACCGCGCAGATGTGCCTCAAGCTTCTAGGGCACATGGCAGCTTGTACTTACATGGTCCAACACGTGCATCTCCATCTCAGACCCCCTATAATTGTGTCTGGTGTCGGTCTATGCCCTGAGCAGGCACAGTTTGGATGTCGTACGTCATAATTCCCCTGCATGTCCTGTTGTCCCTTACCTGGTAGACAAACCCTTATTCTGTGTTGAAGGAGATGCCCTTTGAAGGACTATCAATCACCCTTGATGATGCTGGTCTCAGACATTTTGGATCTGGGGTGGGGAGCCCACCTCAACAATCTCAACACGCAGAGGCGCTGGTCCCAAGAGGATCGCTCCCTCCATATAAATGTCAGGGAGCTCAAGATAGTACATCCGGCCTGACAGGCGTTCCTCCCTTACTTGTCAGGCAGAGTGGTTCGGATCCCAAAAGACAACATCACTGCGATGTTCTACGTCAACAAGCAGGGAGGGGCCTGTTCATCAGCCTTATGCCAAGATACCCTCCACTTGTGGGACTTTTGCATGTGGAACAACATTTATATCATGGCCGCCCATCTCCCAGGTACCAAGAATGCACTGGTGTATCTCTTCAGCAAATCTTTCTTGCTTGCCACGAGAGGTCTCTACACCTAGAGATTGCCGCCATAATCTTCCAAAAGTGGGGAACTTCCAGGTAGAACAGGAAGTGCCACCAGTTGGAAGATATGTGCACAGCTGCCACCAGTTGGAAGATATCTGCACAGCTGCTACCTGGTCTTCTGTCCATACCTTCACGGCTTATTATGCCATCAGCCAGGAGACACGAAACAACAGCAGTTTTGGCAGAGCGGTGTTATGAGTGGCACATCCATGAATTCTGAGCCCACCTCCAGGGATATTACTTGCGAGTCACCTAACATAGAATCAACATGAGCAAGCACGCAAAGAAGAAAAAATAGTTACTAACCTTTTGTAACTGTTGTTCTTTGAGATGTGTTGCTCATGTCCATTCTATGACCTGCCCTCCATTCTCGCTGTCAGAGTTGATGGCAAGAAAGAACCGAGAGGGTGCAAGGCTGGTGGCACCTCATATACCATGGCTTAAGCGCAGGGCTCCAGAGGGCGCCAGAGCCCACCCTACTGATACTGCTGAGGCAAAAAAAACTCTGGTATCTGTGCACGCGGGGATACACACACGCAACATGGAATGGACATGAGCAACACCTCTCGAAGAAAAACAATTACGAAAGGTTAGTAACCGTTTTTTCTGGCATAACAATGCAGAATTCAATTTTTATTTTGTATAATATTGTTGGATAGTATCAGTGTTTATTTTTAAGCTTTTTAAATTTTTGTATCAGTTTAAATTTTCACAGTAGTGGGAAATTGGGGGATGGTCAAACACTGAGGGGCGGGGGGGTCAGACAATGATTATTTAATGACCACATAACACGCTACAGTGACTCAAGAACGTGAGTACCAACTTCAGGACAGACTGTTAGGAACCAGGGCACAAACCCAAAATTGGTTGTCAGTTCTATACTTAGATTTCACCAACCAATTATCAAGTGTAAACTCCTCAGACACTATAACAACCTTAACATGGGTCACAGACAGTCCTCTTGGGTACTCTGAGTTATCTCACACCCAGTAGGCGTACCTTTGTGATAGCTGGTCCCTTACACCAAGAATCACAGCACTATCCATGGTACTCCCAGACCCAAAGGACCAGTCACTTACCCCATGTCAATTGCACTTTAGATCTCACTCCAAAAACAATGATTGTAACCAATCATACAATAAGCTATCTAAAGATTTATTAACTAAAAAATGGAAATGAAAGAGTTATTTACAAGGTTGAAGCAGGTAAACGTAGATACTCAAATGCTTAAGTTTCAAAAGATAATAGAAGCTTCTACATTCACCAAAGCTCTATAAGTCTTTAGGGCTAACCCAGGCTAAGCAGCTGGGGATCTCTTGTTTTTGTCTAGAAATGCCTTGCTCCCCAGAGTCCAAGCGGCATAGAGATAATCAGTTCCTTCTTGTTAGGGGTTTTATTTTCTTTGTGTCACAGACTTTTGGCTGCAAAGCTCAGCTGATGGGACAAGTCACTTGCAGGACTCAGCTTCCCGGGGAGGAAGCAGAATAACAACAAAATTCTTGTGTCTGTTTATTGATGGTACATAGGGAAATTCCAGTTGCAACATCCCACAGTAGTATTGATGGAACTTTCCTTTTGGGAAGAGAATAACACCTCCTCTTGGAGATCAGCTCGTCACACTAGTTAATGTCTCTCTCCTGTCTGGTGATTTACAGTCAGAGAGGCTCCCAATACAACTACTCGGATATTGCCTTACAATACGGTATACAGATGTTATAAATGAGATTAATGCATGCAGCAGCTCAAGAGTATCCGATCTAACACTAAACACATTGTTATAGTTCTAATACCTATTTTAACAATATTAACGTACAGTGAGACAGACTGGTTCCAGCTGTGTATTTGTCAGTTTTCAGCTGAGAAACGGGGATGTTGGCATGAACTGGCACCTGATCTGCTAGCATCACAGACAGTAGATGTTGAGAGTCAGAAAGTTAAAGCTTTATAACTGTTAAAACACAAATTGTCAAAATATACAAAGTAAACATTCTTAAAAATCAAACTCATATAAGTTCTCAGGTAGCATTTTTCTTATTTTGCATGCCAGGACATTTTGATTATTATCAATGGAAATATTTTTCATCAGTTTGTATGTATGGTGAAATGGAAGTTTACTGACATTTACTGATTAAAAAAACCTAATCCTTCCATGCCTAGATATGAGATGGAAATTGAACAAGATGCCACAGTGCATAATAAACCTAGATCTGCATAAGGATTTCAAATTGAAAAATATTTTCATCATCATTTTAATAACAATTTGTACGATATCAGAAAATCTGTTTTTATTGCTGTTCCTTCCCTTTATTTCGGGACGCCTGGTCCTGTTGTACTTAAGTAGTTGAGTACCAAATACTTTTGCAAGTTTATTAGAGTAAAGCCCTTCCAAAGTCAAGCACTGACCCAGCTACATGGAAAATTCTCCAGTTCACCAAAATAGCAATATGCACACAGTGTATTTCCCGTCAGTATAAATGGCTGCAATTTCTATTAATGCTGAAAGGACAGATTTTGATTTAAGATCTGGATGCATCTCTCTGGCTCATGAAAATGGCTTTACACAAAAATATGAGTCAACTCTAAGTCATGGGTTCTTCAAACTGGGTGTTATGAACTCCAGAGGGATCATGACCATGTGCCAGGGGTCATGATCACCCTGCCCTTCCAGTGTCGGTAAGTGAGAATGAGTCCCAGCTAAGTTAATGGAGGACCCTCATATGGATGGTGTGCTCCTGGTATGGAGATGGTTGAGATCCACCACAGAAAACTAATCCATTTATGGTATTTGGACATCGTGTTCTACAGTTTGGTCTTTGCTTTCATAAATCACTGCAGCTCTAGGTAGAAAATGAATATTGAGACGTATTTGTAACATTGTATTAGAAGAAGATGCTGGTTTAAAATTATTCAGTGACTGCTGGATATTGTTTTGGACTATGTGTATTCAACTGAAAATCCCACAGGCTACTCAAATATGGTAGTTTTATCCTTCATATTTCTGCACTGATAATTATTAACAACAGGCTGTAGGGAGTATTTTGTAAGATATGCAGCCACTTAAGCAAAAGCAGAAACTTAAACTATTTCGAACATTTTATTTCATCTGATGGCTTGAGACTATCTTTGGTGAAAGTTAGAAATGGATCTGAACCAAAACCACTCAGCCTTTGGTGCCGCTCAGAAGCCAAAGCAATATTCTGACTTGAATTTTGCAGCTAGCAGTTATTTTTAGCACTATCCCCGATATTTGGGCAAGAGCTCAGATCCCTATCTTGTGGATTGGGACCATCTCGAGCAAAAACAATACATTGATGGATAGATGCAGCCTGCATGGTTGCAGAATGTGCCCACAGCTCTATTTAATGTGGAATGCAGCCTGTGAAGACCACTAGTCCCAGAAGTTGATACTCCATCTTTGTCCTGTGAGATCTGTAATCACTCTTTGTGTTGCATCTCTGTGAGCAGCAGGAATCTGTCCCATTTTTATACATGTTAGGCATAGTTCTCAGATTCGTGGCAAGTTGCTAATATAGCCTCCAGGTGGACAAAGTTTGGACATCTCTGATCTTAGCTAATCCATGCATTTATCCAGCACTTTCTCATAGCATCTTAGAAATGAAGGACTGGAAGGGCCTTTGAGAGGTCATCCAGTCCAGACCCCTGCACTGAGGCAGGACCAAATAAAACCCTTTGACCGTCCCTGACAGGTGTTTGTCCAACCTGTTCTTAAAAACCTCCAATGATGGGGATTCAACAATCTCTGTTGGATGCCTGTTCCAGAACTTTACTCTTACACTTAGAAAGAATATCTAACCTAAATCTCCCTTGTTGCAGATTAAGCCTATTACTTCTTGTTCTACCTTGAGTGGACATGGAGAACAGATGGACCTCTTTTTAACAGCCCTTACTGTATTTGAAGACTGTTATCAGGTCCCCACTCAGTCTTCTTTTCTCAAGACTAAACATGCCAAGTTTTTTAACCTTTCCTCACAGGTCAGGTTTTTATAAACTTTTTATCAGTGGCGTGCTGTAACATTTTTTGTCAGGCATCCTACACCTGCATGCAAAATGGCATCCTTCATGTGGTGTGACCTCACGTGTAGGATGCAAGAGAGGTCATGCTGTGTGGAGGACACCATTTTGTTCTACAAAATGGCATCTTCCATGTGTGTTCAGGGGCCGGATGGAATCATCCAGCGGGCACAGCTGGTCCTGGAGCATGCAATGCATGCATTGCATACCCAGACAGCACACCACTACCATTTTTGTTGCTTCCCCTCTGGGCTCTCTCCAATTTGTCCAAATCTTTCCTAAAATGTGATGCCCAGACTTGGACACAATACTCTAGCTGAGGCCTCAACAGTGCCAAGTAGAGTGGGACACTTTCTTCCCATGTCTTACGTATGATGCTCCTGTTAATACACACCAAAGTATTAGCCTTTTTTGCAATTGCATCACATTGTTGACTCCTATTCAATTTTTGATCCACTATAACCTACAGAACCTTTTCAGCAGTCTGACTATCCGGCCAGTTATTTTCCATTTTGTAACTGTACATTTAATTTTTCCTTCCTAAGTATAGTACTTTGCACTTGTCTTTATTGAATTTCATCTTGCTGATTTCAGTCCAGTTCTCTAATTTGTCAAGGCTGTTTTAAATTCTAATCCTGTCCTCTAAAGTACTTGCAATCAATCCTATCTGGGTGTCACCTGAAAATTTTAAAAGCATACTCTCCAAATCCATTATCCAAGTCATTAATGAAAATATAGAATAGTACTGGACCCAGAACTGACCGCTGCAGAACCCGTTAGATACAGATTGACAGCAAACAATCCCAGTTTGACAGCAACCATTGATTACTCTTTGAATATGGTCCTTCAACCAGTTGTGCATCCACTTTAAAGCAATTTAGTTTAGACCACATCTCCCTAGTTTGCTTATGACAATGTCAGAGGGACTGTGTCAAAAACCTTAGTAAAATCAAGATGTATCACATATACTGCTTCCTCCAATCCACTAGGTCAATAACCCTGTCAAAGAAGGAAATCAGATTGGTTTGGCATGGTTTGTTCATGACAAATCCATACTTACAATTCCTTATAACTCTATTAGCTTCTAGATGCTTACAAACTGGTTGTTTAATAATCTGTTGCAGTATCTTTCCAGGTATTGAGGTTAGGCTGGGTCCTCTTTGTTCCCTTTTTTTAAATATAGGTACTGTGGTGCCCCTTCTCCAGTCCTCTGGGACCTCACCATTCCTCCATGAGTTCTCGATCATTCGTAAATATCCTAGAATGAATTCACCAGGCCCTGCCTCAGAGCAAGTGTCTATATTCTTGATGTAGAATGCAACACCTCCTCCCTTTTTTTTCCTGCCTGTCCTTTCTGAGCAAGCTATAGCCCTCTATCCCAATTCTGTGATGCCAGGTAAGCTATGATTTAGCTTCTTTACTAATATCTCTTTATTCCCCATGCTCATGCATTTGTGTATAGACTAGAATGTTGAACAGATTCCCCCATTGATTTTCCTCTTGTTGCTCCTATGACCCTACTGTAATTTTCCATATCCATCCCTCAAACATCTAGCCCTCTTTTAAGGTTGAATTTTTTAATGCTTGCCTGTGGGCTTTCATCACCTGCCCCCTTTGAACCCAGTTTAAAGCCCTCTTCACTAGGTTGGCAAGTTGGCGCATAAAGATGTTCTTCCCCTTCTTGGTCAGATGGACCCAATCTCTTCACAGTAGTCCTCCTTCCTGGAACAACATGGCATCAGATGCAAGTGCCAGACAGGCAGTACACCTTCTGGGACATCCTGTCAGGTATCTCCTGAGCAGGGAATCCCTGGCCACCAGCACCCTAAGCTGCCTCCTCTTGGGTGCGGCAGCTATGAGCCTCCCAGCCCTGGAGATAGCTGTCTCCGCCTCCTCAGCCATTGGGGTCTACTCCTCACTTCCTATTGCCAGTACAGCATACCAGTTCTTCATCTTAATGGATGGGGGATCTGGATGGTGGGTGGACACTGGTTACTTCCCAAGGTGGTCAGCAGGTTAGATTTTGTCTCATTACTCCCTCTAGCCTCCATTCTCAAGAGTCCTCGTTTGTCTTTACATGGAATGTCAGTGGCCAAGGTTTAAAACAACACCGTTTTCTTGGAAGAAAAATGGTTCATTTTCTATTTCTAGACAAATGATTTATTCTCAGAGATGTTAAGACTAAGTTTGACACTTACATCCTTAAGGTATTCACAAGCCAGCTAGAAAGTAAGAGGTGAGGACTTAGAATGAGTAGAATTCACTGTTTATGCTGGTTTAGTCCATGCTCTTTTCCTTTTGAGGGGTGCAGAAGGGCTAAATAAGGATGGTGGTGTCATCCACCACTATTGACATCTGTGTATTGGTATCTGGAAGGACAACAACCCACAAAGTACTGATCTAAGACCACCACGTGTTTTGCAGGTTGACGTTCTAACTACATTTAAGCAATGGTCCCAATGCTGGCAGGCTGGTGCTTCATCAAACACACACCTAACAATCATTTTGTAAATTTTAAAAAATGTTCTTCACATTGAAACTTTTGAGAATGGTTCAGGCTTTCAAAGGCAGCAGCAGCTACCCTTTGGGCTGGCATCAGGCAGCAATAGCAGCTCTAAGTTCTTCAGGATGCCTTCAGGGCCCAAACCCATTGGCGGCAACGCTTTCTGAGGTGACCTCATGTTCTAATCCACTAGCCAAGACCACTAATCTCAGAAATAGGATAGACCCCAAAATATTAGAACCCATTCTCAGCAGCAGCAGGGCCCTGATTCTGGTATGAAACCACACACAGAGACTGAGAAGAGATGAGAGATTTTTAAAAGTTGTCTCAAGCTTGACTACAGAAGCAGCACTGGATCTTTTTCAAGGTGATCTCGGGCGCCCCAGCAGCAACACAGAGACACTTCAGGCAAGCAGGAAGCATCATATTCCATGAAAGGAGGCGAATAAATGGCCTGTGAGCCTCTCTTTGTTTTCCTTACACACACATGCGTGCACATGCACGTGTGGCTATGTGCTGACAAAGTGGAAACTCAGTCAATTGTCTTTCCTGGTTGTTTTGGCAGAAGCAAGTTCATGTTGGTCACTCCAAGGAAGCTATTGTGTTACGGTGTACATTTTGCACAAATTAAATGTGATATTGCCCGCTTAGTCTCTCTGGGGTTAAAATATAGCATCTATGGCAGCATAATGTTCAGTAAATTAAGGACTAGACTATGATTCTTCTCCCTCTATTTAAATTGTATAATATAATGAATAGTTGTGGAGAAAATACCACTAGACTTCATGGCACTCCTAACTAACCATCTGCTTATGTAAATATCAGAGCTGAATGTACAACCACAGTAATAGCACATGCAAACTAGGCACACAATAGCACCTGCCTTTTTGAAAATCTACCTTAAATATTTCACGATGCTTTCTATGAGAGCGTTAGCAAGTTATGCAGGCCAAATTCCAGTGAGGGTAATTCTTCTTCTGCCTACCGGAAACTACAAGAGAGATGTTACTGCATTCATTATCTTCTTCATTTCATGTCAGGAAGTTTTGGGTAATGTTTCTGTTGATTGATACACCCTTCCAACGTTCCAGCCCATTAGTAGCTTCATTTCAATAGAAAATGTAGTATAAATGTAATATATTCAATATCTGCTTTCAAACTATTATTATGTGTATCTGGGTACAGGCCGCAGCGTATCAGGTGCTTTCCAGGCACAGAAGAAGGCACAGTGTCTGCCTCCAAAGAGCTTAAGTTCTAAAAATGACAAAACTAAGAGAAGATGGCCCAATCAAAGATATTATCTGACCCACTTTGTCTCTCAAAACTAAGAGACATGAAAAATAGAGGAAGGGAGAGCAACAAATAAGTAAAGTGCCAACAAGGGTTGGCTCCATTATGATAATAGTGGGAGGAAGGATGGGCCAATGGTTAGGGCACTAACCTAGGACTTGGGAGCTCATAAAAACAAGTGCAACCACATCAGCAATCCCAGGAGCGGGGAGGGAGGATCCAAGAGGAAGAATTTTATTTAGCATAGACAAAGAAGGAAGGAGGGGAAAGAGGCTGGCTGAATAAGGCTGGCCCTAGGCAGTTTGCTGCTTTCAGCAAATTTCTGGCCATACCCCCAGGGGGTCCATACTTATCCCCCCCTTTAAAAACATTTGCCATGTAAACTCTCGATTGAGCAGAAGGCCTTTTAAATCATTAATTTGGTTTCCCTTGTGTTTATTTTCACTTTCACTTTTCATTTCCACCCCTCTATGTCTTCCCTGCTGCTCCAGCTCTCCTTATCTCTGCCACCACATGTGAACGTCTAGTTTGCTGTATTGTGCAAGGAATCGGTCTCCTTCCTTCCTTCGCCGCTGTGTCCCCTTCCCCCAACCCCCTTGCACCTCTCCCCTCCCCCCTCCCCTCTGTGCCCTTGGCTGGTCCCCAGCCCCAGGCTCCCTGCCGGGGTTCGCCTCCTTCCAGCCTCTCCCGCTGCCCTTCCCCAAACCACTTTTGCCCACGCACACGCAGGATTGCCAGCCCTCCCCCCCGCCCATCACCCTCTCTCTCCCACCCATGTGCATGCACACTTCCTTACCAAAGGCTCCCCCCCCTTTGAACGAGACCCCCCGACGCAGCTAAGGGCGCTGTCTCCCCACAACACCCGCATCCTCCCCCGCCCCCCAGGCACAGGCGTGTAGATGCCTCTCTCCACGATGTGGAGTCCCCCACCCCAGGTTCAGATGGGGCCCCCCTCTCTCCAGCTCCCCAGTGCCCAGGGGTCTCCCGTCGCATGCTCCCCTGACCGTGTTCCCGCTCTGGTCCCCCTCCTCCTGGCTGCCTTACAGGAGCCCCTCCCGGCTGCAGGCTCGCCCCACTCTCCGGGTCCTGCAAATTATAGGGCATTTGCCCCCTTTCCCCTCCTCCCTTTGCTGGTTGCAGGGGGGGGGGGGGCTCCTCCTCCCCCCAGGGAGGACCCGCCTCCTAGCTGCAGGTGGCTGCTAAGAACAGGAAGTTGCCACAGTTCATCTAGTTAATTTCACACTCTTGTCACCATCGAGCTGTGTGACAGGGGCTGGGAATCTCGGGCTGGGCTCATTCCCCCAGCACAAAAGCCATCTGGGCGCTCCCCATCTCAGCGTCCCATGCAGGATTATTTGTACAGACCAAAGTGGACCTGCCTTTAAAAGTGCTGCTGAGAGGTGATAGCAGGAGTCTGGGAGATTTTTTTTTTTTTTTCAACTCCCGTTTCCTCTTATACTTCGAAGGATCTTGCTTTCTGGTGGGAGTGAAATTTACAGCGTTTCGGCCAGGGAGGTGTACATTTTTGCCCGCCTCTCCTCTCTCTCTCTCTGTTAATAAAGGAGGACTTGGCCAGGCGACACAGATGAGTTCCACCCATAAGGATCCGGAGTTTGACTCACAGCAGGGCAATTATGACCCAAATCAAAACATCAGCTCGCAAGAGGAATTCGACTTCGCGATATTATTCGATTATGATTATTTGAAGCCTATAGAAGGTTTGTGGCGACTACCCATTAAAAAAAAAAGGTTTAAACTTCTTGCCCCTGGATGTGTGAAATAATGGCTTCAAAGTACCGAGAGTGTATGTAATATGTAGGATGTTGTGCCAAGCAGTCCTTCGAAAACGCAGACAGAAATTACTGTATTTCAGGGGAGGGCTTGATGGGGCGAGCTCGAGTTGTTTGCTCCAGTTAACCCTAAAAGGGCGGTAGGGAAATGCTACAGTTTTGATGAGATTACAACATCTGTTTGGACAATTTAGGTATAGCTTCTTTGTATTAGCAAAAAGGGAAGGGGGCTAAGAAAACTTCACATGCTACTTATTGTGCAGTAATCCCTTAGAACTATTTGCTTTGCTTGTGATGGGATGAACGAACAGAGATCTGGCAGATGAATTTAATCACCATGGCAAAACACAGCCACTGAACGGATGTAATATACCTTGTGTTTGCCGAATGTTCAGTTTCATAAACGTTTAAAGATGTTTTTAGAAAATTGGCTAAGGCAGAAGAGAGATTAATATGATTTAAAATAGTTCATAGCATTTGAATTTGATTAATTGTTTTTAAACCATCACATTTCCTCCCAACCTGCAAAGAGCAACATGCTGAACTTTACAGGCATGAGTTGTTCACAGTTGTAAAGTTAAACTTGTGCATACATCTTCCGCAGGATTGAGACCTAAATTATACTTTAGTGGATGGATTAATAGCGAGGGAAGTTTACACGTTCGTTTTAGGTGACGTGTGGTTGTTCAGATTCTTTATACGACTGTAGCTACCAATCGCTAAGACAAGGTAGCTTGGCTACACCTAGGGACTTGAATAACTGGAGGCAACTGGGGGACTCGCTTGCCCTTTCGAAAATGAGTGTCAATAGTACACATTTGTGCAATAGAATTGAACATAGCTGAGGATGTCTTACTCTCCTCTTTATGAGTATCCTCGTCTTGGCAGAGGATGTCTTGAAAGTTGAATTTAAAACAGCAGTCCTGTGTACTACTTGACATAATAAATGACTGGGTCAAAAGATCATATGGATTTAAAATTTTGAGGAGAAAAAAAGTGGATGAACCTGAGCCAAAACTAGAGATCATTCCTGAATTTTGAGGAATTTTCTAGTTCCAAACTTTACAATTTGAGTCCATCCAGAAAAAAAATTGGGGATATTTTCTTCTCCTGCTAAGCACACATAAGCCTGAGTTACTATAAAGGTCGACATATGAAAATATGCCTTCCTGCTCCCACCCCTCACCCCAAAGTTACATATTAAACAGTCCAGGCCTAACAAAATTAAGCATGCCTGATTTCTTACAATTTGTTAGCTAAGTGATACAAAATACACAGAATTCCTGCCCCTAAAATTTCCAGTCTAAACTATACAGCAACAGTTGACAGGACACAGAGAAGGGAATAACTGGGATTTAGTTTTTGAAATGGAATAATTTTTTTGTGGATACTGCACAATAAGTTAATTTTTTAGGAGGCATCTGAATGAAGCAATGTAATGGTTTGCCACATTGAAACTGGAAGGGTGTTCCGTGCATAGGGGGCAGTGTGGAAGAAGGAGATAAAGTAGGTAGGCCAAGTATGGCATATGTGGATTCTCTTTATTGCTGCATTCCTAAGCACAAGCAATGTAATGGAAGAAGGATGGTTAACATCATCTACAGTTTATCATAAATCCACATCATCTTTTAGGTTTAATACAAATTAAAAGTTGCTAAAGTAAATCAGTGAATGTCAAGGGTAATTGTTTTAATGAAAAACATATTTCAGAGCAATCTTCGGATTCTTTTTTCATTCATCCCTTTAGTGTAGAGGCTACTGCTGAGTAGTCCGTAGTGGGAAACTCCACAGGATATTGTAGTATGTAGGTGCGTGCAGAAAGCTTCAGCTTCTTAACCACACTAATAGTGAGCAGTGTACACTTGCAGAGAGATGTAACTTCCTTCTAGGGCCTGCTTTTCCCACATCTGAATGACTAGAAAACCATAATTACTATTAATTTTGTTTGTTCCAAAGATGGAAATAATTAGCGTAAGAAAGATCACAACAAAATACTAGCCTTGTAATCTGGACAACATCCCCTGTCTTTGAAAAGACACCATTAAGAATCTGTAAGCAATCCATATACATCAGTGACCTTCAATGATTAAAGCATGTTTACAGTGGAACAGAAAACTTAACATTTAAAGAAAAAGCTTTAATCCATATGTCTAGCTAGTTGTAGTTGAAGATGATTGTTTTTGAGAGATTTTTGGCCACATCTCCAAAGGAACAGGGTAAACAGGTCCTTTTCTGTTTTAGATTCAAACACAACCAAAGCCATAGAAGTGTCTTTGGATCCTAGGTTTTGAATCCAGTTCATACATTCAGAGACTTTTGGCTATAAGGTTCTTGTTTTGCCTTACAGACTAGGATGGTCGGCCCACCTCTTCTGGCCAAACCTATAAAAACAAGTCACTGTAAACATGCCAAAGAGGATACATTTTTTGGTAAGGAAACAAATAGCAATTTCAGGCTTCAGGATTGGAACCTGGGGGAAGTTTGTTTTAGACAAATGAAAAAGATATTGTAATTTGACCGTGTGCTTTTAAGCTTATATCTTAAAACTAGTATCTATATCACAATCTGTTGCCATGGAAAAGTCAGGAATATCCTTACTGAAAGCAGTTGGCAGTCTCCAGTGCTTATGTGTGCCTGAGACAACAGGAACATGGGCTGCTATAAAAGCAACAGAGGGGAAAAAGGGTAAATAAAAATCCGACAGTCAATATTATTAATATTAGATTTTCATTTTTAAGCCAAGCATTTACATAGGCAGGAGTGTTGTAAAAAGGTGCCACTTTTCACTTTGCCTTTTACTTTTAACTTTGATCTCAAGGTTTTCATTAGCTATCTTCTGAGGGTATTAAAACTAGAAATGCCAGTTATTAACAGACTGAACTGAGAGGTTTACTTAGATAAACAGACTTCTGAAATTTTGAAAAGCAGTATGTTGTACTCTAGGGATGAGCGTTAAGTTTTCCCTTGGTAACTGAAGGTGTGTGCAATATTTTTCTATTCCCATGAAGATGCACCTGACCAGGCCTTTGAGGGCTTCTTTAGTGTTGCTGTCCTGATTTTATCTAATTTTAAAATCTGACTTTGAGAGACATTCTTCGCTGTTGCTCAGAGACAATGTTTTCTTGAAAATCTGTCTACTACATTTCTTCAAATTGCAGATTGCCATTCTCCATTTTTGGATGAGAGGCTACAAATTCTCATAAGCATCTGATAGATAGGTGTCAGAAAAGAACTTCCTGTGTGAGCAGGTTTCTTGCATCTTAATAGATGTGCAGAGTACTGGCCACTGTGGGGTACAAAATGCTGGACTAGATAGACCACTGATCTGATCCAATATGGAATTTCCTATGTTAGATGTGTTCTCTGTTTGCTATTAGATAATGTTGGTGACTACTTAAGGTTGATTTATGCTGAGGATTCAGACTGGGGCACCATTTTCAGAGGTCTAGTCCTTTTGCAGAGTCATTTGAGACTCGTAAAAATGCCTTCTGTCTCTGTAAAATAATTGAGGACCAATTCTGACCTAAGATACAAACAAGTGCCACTAACCGCAATAAAAGTTAGTGTGTGTTTCTGAAGGCAGCAGTTGTCTCTTGGGTTCAAGCTTTGAAATGCCTATAAAATATCTTAAAACCAATGCAGTGATAATCTTTTTCACAGATTTAAAGGGACACTGCCAAGGTTGGTAATTCAGGGACCTGGCATCTTTTGTTTTAAATCTCCATGTAAATGCCTCATCTCCCCCTTCTTCTCCCCCTGCCACAAAACAAAGTCTTCTACATTGTTTTTATTAAAAGAAAAAAAAATCAATATCAGCAACCTAGTCCTGGTAAATAGCCCTACAATAAATAAACCAGTGTGCACAGCCCGATGTTCATCAGCCACCCTGCAATAAAGAAACCAATGTGCACATGCAGCAGTAGAGAGAAGCATATTTCACTTAGGTAACCAACTTTCACTCTAAGATTCCAAGTAGTTCATGTAAAAAACGGAAGAAAGGGCTTTTTCAAATATATGAAAAATATCTTTACTGTGCCCTTTCAATTATTGTAATTTAAAATTCTATGGGCTGGGCTCTCCTTTCACTCTGGCGCAAATAAGACGTAACTCCATTTAAGTCAAGGGAGTTGCATCATTGCAAAACTGATTTGAGATCAAAATCAGGCCCATTACTTTGAATTCTTTTGATTCCTGTGTCCTGGCTGGTACACAAATCCATCATGGGAGCACTGTTGTGCCGATGATCTATTACGCTCTAATTTCATGCTAATTGGCAAGATCACATTTGGCAGTCTAATCAGCTTTGACGTTGCTGTATTGTTTTTAAAAAGGGGTGGGGGACCCCTTGCAAGTTTGTCTCTGTGTATGTATTTTATATATATATAAGAAACTTCCCAGCTGGGGAAATCTTTTGAATATCCTGGAGCCTGATGCAGCTTTCCTTCCGTATGCACTTCATCTGAAGTCAGGAGAGTTTTGGAATGCAGAGTTAAAACTTAAATCCACTTACCTGATTTATGTCTGTCTTAAGTTACGTGTTCTTAAAAATAAATTTGAGTGACATTTCTGCACGTAAGCTAGGGTGTGTGTGTGTATGGGGAGGAGTCTCCAACCATCAGGTGGTTGTATGAGCTCTCTGATGTATTTGGAAGTAAGTTTAATATATCTATATCTTGCTTATTATTTACATTATGGTAGCACCTAGGAATCCCAACCAGGGCGCCATTGTGACAGGCACTGTAGAGCTAAGCACCAGAGTAGAGCCCTTACCCAGAAAGCTAACAGCTGAAGGTTTAGGATGCCCCAGGTGTGTGAAACAGACAAAACCTTAAAAGGTATGAGGTGTGGCTAGACAGGCAGAAGTGTGGATGCCTACTTGAACCTATGGAGGACCCCACAAGAAGACTTAATGCCCTCCCCCCCCCACCAAAACCTTTTCCAATAGGCTCATTGTATATGTCATTATCTGCTTGCAGGGAAGGACTCTCTGACCTTCTACTCCCCTTTGCTGCTTTCAGGAGGAGAGCAGTACAGCCATTCCCATTATCATCTTCAGTGGGGCGGGGAGCAGCACCCCAAGATGTGCTGGTTTCTTTCCTTCCTGAGGTCCTGCCATTTGTCCCCTCTGCTCTATTTCAGTTTCTTTTTCTCGTCCACCCAGCACCACTGATGCATCTTTATCCCCATAGCACAACTGATTACACCCCTCTCCCCAGCACAAGCCCCTGCTTTCATTACCTAGTGCAGCTGTAAACAAGTGGACCCTGAATGCGTTCGAGGAGCAGTGGGCGCTGTCTGGGGTTCTCTGCTCAGTGTCCCCTCTGGCTTCCTGCTTTTGACCCCGTGACCCTCACTCCTCTCCCTTTTTAGTCATTTATTATCTCCTGACTTTACTTGAGCCCTGGGTTCTGTGGCTCCTCCCCTGAGGCTGAGGGAGGGGCCTTTAGATTCAGGCAGCCTGCCATGCCCACTCCCATGAATTCAATAGGTGCAAACAAGTGGATGGTCAGCCCTGGGGAGAATTTCTGCTCCCATTCCCCCTAGACTTGCTAGCCCAGCTATGTATTTGCTGTGAGTCTCTCATCACTTGACAAGATGGGGCAAGAGTAGTGCGGTCACTGTTTGGGGCCATCTGACTGAATTCTTCCCCAGGCACTCTGAGTATTTGGGCTGCATACTGTACTTGTGCTGGTGCCTGTTAACAGCAGCTGGGCAGAGCACTCAAGTGGCCTGCCTTGCCCAGCAGGTAGAACAACAACCTTTCCCCCTCCCCAATTCCCCTCTCAGGTTGACATTGTTTACAAAAACAAACTCCTGTGGTGCTCAAGCAGGGGAGCTGGGATGTTGGCTGGGCCTATTCCTTCCTGGAACAGATTCCAAAACCCGGCAGCTATCTCAGCCAGGGACTATTGGCAGCTATGTTTTAAGGGCCCCATCCTGCTCCCACTGACGTTAAAGGCAAAACACCCCCTGATTTCAATGGGAACCAAATTGGGCCCTAAATGAAAGAGCAATTTAAATTTGAAGCTACTTCACACCAACTTTCTCCTCTTTTTTTCCTGCAGCAAAGGCACAATGCTGCATTTGTAACATCACAATCATTTCTATGGCAACAGACTGTGATGTCACAAACACAGGGGTTGTAGCCATACCACCTCAGACAGTGATTTCATTACATCTCCTAAACTCAGCAGAGTTGGGATTTGGATGGGAGAATTCCAAGAAAAACCTAGGTACTGCAGGAAGTTATGTCAATGATTCAGTGAGTGGCAGCCTTCCTTCTGAGTCAGACTTGAGCCAATATACCAGGGTGGTGCTAGGGAGTTCACTGTGCTGCTGGAGGTATTCTCTTTTGCATGAGATGTAACACTGAAGCTTTGGCCATTTTTTGGACAGTGGAGATCCTCTGGCATTTTTTTTCAAGAGCTGAGATGTTCTGCTTAATGCCGTGGTCAGATTCCAGTGACGCTGCCTACTCTATTGATAACTTATCCTGCAGGTTAAATTGCAAGTGGTTTTAATTTTCATTGTGTATAGGGTTGCTGGCACAGAATGACTGCTATGTTTTCATGGTGGGTCAATGATCTCTGTACATACAGTCCATAAATATCTTCAGAATGTCTGAGGATTAAAACTGCTATATGAATCTAGGTGCTTGTTGTTGTGAATAATAGGAGGCATGTGAATTCTCCTGCTTGATCTTGTAGTGAAAGTAGGTGGTGAGGGTGAAAGTGATTATTAAAGTACAGTATTTTGTATTTTAATGATAAGCAAAGGGATCTTACAATTATGCTCACCACAGTAATTTTCTTCTTTGACATTTATTCATGTGTGAATTAAAATTCCTCTTTACCAGGTATCTGCAGCTCAATTGAAAAACGTGAAGGGGTGAGGTGTGTGTCTGTTGTCAGAAGCACCTTTGAAAATTCCATATATACCACCACTTAACAAGTGTAGCTAAGGATCTGGGGCCAGGAACTGTAACACTTCCACATTGTGCTGTAATCTATCTATCTGTAGTATTCATAATGCACCCATATCACATTGCTGTATATGGTGGGGGCCATAGTTGAACTGGGAACTGAAACATGCAGTCATTTTATTGTTCTTTGGGGTGAAATTGATCAGACTGGAGAATCGGTCCATAATTACTGACACAATGTACAAGTTTAAGTTCCTATAGCAATGAGATCAGGTCCTGCTCTAGTTGGAGCTGATTTTGCTCTCACTTAAATCAATGTACATCAGAAATAATTCTACTGATGTCAAAGGAAGGGACATTTTGCATGAATGGGAAGGGGAATGTTGCCTTGTACAGTAGTGGTAAGGGATGAGTTCCTCTTGTATGAAATGATGTATAGGATCAGTCTCTGAGGCATGGAACTTGGGTGAGCTAGATGTCAGTTTCCCTGGATACAAAAAAATTGATATTTGATATCATCAATGCCAAAATGTATCTGGCTCAAGGTTTAATAGCTTCTATTTTATCATCTCTATAAGCAGCCATTTACTGCACTGAAATAAGCCAACTGCTAATAGTAGCCTGAAGACATCTGCAAGTGGGACTCAGAGTCTTGCGTGGCTCTGTCAAATAGAAATTTTGTGTGGGGTTTTCCCCCTTATCTCTTATGGCTAAGAAATGCCTGTCAAATTTTTGTTTAAATGCAGCATCCCAGAGGCTGTGCAAAAAGTGCAGAACACAAAGTGGAACTAGTCAAAATTAGTGGGTTTTGGTTTGGTTGGGTTTTTTTGTGTGTGGGGGGGGGGTGTCACATTTTATCACAAATTAGAAAGAGTCATTTCACCAAGAACTCAGAGCATTTTATGATCTTTTTTCACTCGGAAAGTGATTGGAGTGGGAGGGAAATAATAAGTTTACTATTATAAGTAAAGATGGATTTGTAATATGGAAGCCAACATTTGAATTTCTGTATGCTTTCAAAGCAAAACTGCAATTGAATGAATTAATTATCTTTGTCAGGAAAAGAAAAGAAACACTAAAGAGTGTGAAAAATCCCCTGAAATAAAATGTAACTTTTTGTGTGAGCATGAGCAAAAGTTTCATGGAAGAACATTCACTACTTTTGTAAGATGCACAATTGGCCCCCCATGAGTTACATATGTGATGCTGGTCTCTTGTGTGGAGTACTGTTTGGGAACGAATAGGAGAATAAGGTGGAACCATGGTTTAAATATTTTAATGATGGCCTGTTGGTCTTCAGTACGTACAGCCGTATGCCCCAGGTTGAATTAAGAGAGTGAATTAATTATAGTGCAATTTTAACTACTGAATGCCAAGTTAATCAAAATGTTCCATGCCTCTTATCATTTAAAGATAAATGTGGAAATCATTACTATATTTTATATAATTTTGTTCAGTGAACAAATATCTTTTGGGTGTCATTTCGGTGAAACTGACAGCCTTCGGCTAGTATATGTGTGTTCATTAAATCTTGGGGTCAGGTGCTGTTCTCGCTGGGCATTATTCTGCTTTCACTAACACAGATGCTATTCAGGAATAATTCCACTGAAGCTCATGGCAGTGGATTGGTGAGAGCCTGTGTGAAATCAGAATCAGGCCCAGTGACATCAGTGGGAGTTTTGCTTTTGACTTCAAAGGCAGTCGAGTGGGGACAGCCATTTACAGCCCCTGGGCATCCCACTCTATTTGAAAAAAAAAATCTAGGTTCTTAGAGAATTATAGGCTTTGGCCCGCAACCCTATTTGCATAAGCAAAGACTGTAGGATTGAACCTTGACATCTTCTGCTGAACCGTGTATTCCTTATTCAGACAAAATGCTCTTTGACTTGAAATCAGGAAATAATTTGCCTGAATAAGAAATGGTTGGCTTTCTTGTACATATTTAATTTTTAAATACTAACTGTACAATGCATTTTCTGATTACTTGTGCTCCTTTGTTTGGGACTTATTGCATGCTTTGTTGAGGTAAGACGAATCCAAATAAATTGCCACAGAGAATTATTGAGTGAGACAAATGATGTGAGGTAATATCTTTTATTGGACCTTTTGCTGGTAGAAGCTCCATAGAGCTCTTCTTCCGGCCTGGAAAAAGTAACTAGAGTGTCACAGCTAAATACAAAGTGGGACAGATCGTTAAACATAAGGGATTAACACGTGTTGCAAGAAGCCACTGAAAATAAAGTGTGCAGTGAACACTTCTGCAGTCACAGGACAAAGGAGAGTTGGACTTTGTCCACACTAGCAACACCCTCCCAATCGACATAAGTTTCACTGACAAAAGCACCAGCGCTCCCGCCAACATAGCTACCGCCAACATAGCTACCGCCGCTTGTTGGGGGTGTTTTAATTATGCCGGTGGGAGAAAGCTCTCCTGCTGGCATAGAGCAGCTACACAGGAGACCTTCCAGCCGTGCAACTGCAGCAGTATAGCTGTGCCGCTGTAGTGTAGACATTGCCTTAGTAGGTTACAAATTGTTATAATGAGCATGGGCGGTGGGGTGTAAGAGGCTTAGGGAAGCTAAGCCTCCCCAAACAGCCCCCTGTGGAAGCTCCTCCTCAGCCTTTGCCCCCATAGCCCCACCCATGCTGCTTCTCTTCCCTCCCCCACTCCACCTCTTTCCCATGAGGCCCCGCCCTTGCTCCGCCTCTTCCTGCCCCCTGAGACTCCCTCGCCTGCACCGCTCGCTTCTCTTGGCCCCCCTCCCTTAAGGCCCCCCCCCACATGCTATTCACACCTCTGTGCCCCTTCCATCGCTGGCCCCAGCTGAGTTGCTCCAGCAGCAGCAGCATGGACAGCAGCAGGAGTAGTCCCACAGCTGGGCCAGCCAGTGAGAGACAAAAGTTTAGAGCCACTTTTAAAAGTGATGGGGTCCTGGCCCCCTCATTGGGACTTTAGCTGGGACTTCTCCCCCCTGCTGTGCTGATGCTGGAGTAACTCAGCTAAGAGGCAGTGGAGGGGAGCAGGTTAATTGCCCACTTCATTTTCAGCCGTTTCTTACAACATGTGTTAACCCCTTATGTTTAACAATCTGTTCCACCTTGCGTTTACCTGTGACACTCTAGTTACCTTTTCCAGACCTGAAGAAGAGCTCTGTGGAGCTCAAAAGCTTGTCTCTTCCACCAACAGAAGTTGGTCTGATGAAAGATATTAACTCACCCCCTTGCCTCTCTGATATACTGGCACCAACAAGGCTACAGTAACACGGCAAACGCAGAATGAATTGGTAATGTATATATTTGTGTTGAGCTTTGTTTTCATAAAGCATATTTGACCTAGACTTTGCCATATAAGAAGATGGAAAAACACTTTTTGCCTTTTGGTTTTACTTACTCCCCTTGGGATCTGGTTTTGTGACATGGTGGGTCTCAGTCCAGTTCCTGATGGACAAAAATGTACAAAAATCACATCACAACAATTGGCACTAATTCGTATCCTGTTGGCAGTGTCAGCAGAGAGGCCAAAGATTAACCAGGCATGGAAACTGAACTACCGTCTCGCCCCCACAGGTGACCCCATGTCAGGGTTCAGGTAGCAGTAGATTGGCAGGATGGTGTGGAAAAGTTTACAATGCCACTGTCCATCCTGTGCCTGTTCTGAGGCTTTAAGCTTCCCAAACTGTTAATCCAGTACCTTTCACACGCTCTAACAGCAGTTAAAAAAAACCTACTATTCATTTAATACCAGATCACATCCATTTTATCAATATGCATTTTTTAATCCGTGATTGCTCAGCTTCTGTAGTACTATCTATAGTCTTAAAGAGACCCTTCTTTTTCCAGAAGAACCGACTCCTTCACATAAAACCAACAGCCCACCCTCTGGAGTTACATACCCTCATGATGATGTCTTGGATTATAACCTCAAGCCATACAGCCCCCTGGCTTTTCCTAGTCTTTCTGCAGATCACATGGGCAGATATGGACAGCCAGATAGCATAGGGTCAAAATGCAACTTGGACCCTGTAAAGTCTGGGGCCTCTGCTTTGAGCCCTAGGATTGAGATCACTCCATCCCATGAACTGATTCATTCAGGGGTTCCCTTCCGCAGCAGAGACACAGATCTTTTGGTAGAACATCAGTCCAACTCAGCTACCGCTAGCCCAAGGTTTACACTGCCTGTCCCTGGCTTTGAGGGCTACAGAGAACCGCTGTGTTTGAGCCCA
The DNA here is from genome assembly GCF_026122565.2 of Emydura macquarii macquarii. Lineage (NCBI taxonomy): Eukaryota > Metazoa > Chordata > Testudines > Chelidae > Emydura > Emydura macquarii. The sequence goes on from NW_027131620.1 coordinate 13,297,971, forward strand.
GCTAGTAGCGGCTCATCTGCAAGTTTCATTTCAGAGACCAATTTCTCTCCTTACACATCACCATGTGTTTCACCAAATAATGGCCCTAGTGATGACATTTGTCCACAGTTTCAAAACATCCATACTCATTATTCCCCTAGAACCTCGCCAATAATGTCACCACGAACAAGCATCACGGAGGATACCTGTTTGGGACCACATTCACCATCACCCCGTCCCAACTCAAGGTCTTCATCGCCAGGTGCAAAACGGAGGTACTCTTGCACTGAGCTCTGCAACACTCAGCCGCCTTCCACTTCTCCACGACAGTCAAGGACCCCTTCTCCACAAGCCTCTCCTCACATTCCTTTGAGAGAAGACAGCTCTTTGGTCACTTATACCCAGTTGCCCAGCTCTTCTAGTCTCATGGATGCTATGAACAACCTTAGCACGGATCCTCCCTGTGGCATTCCCACGAAAATTTGGAAAACCAGCACTGATCCCTCATCAGTGCCTCCCCACAAAAACAGCATTCCATGTCACGTCTTTCAGACCGTTGATTACCTTGGGCCCTGCGAGCAGGAAGACAGGAGAAACCCAGCACCTGAATCCATTTTGTTAGTACCTCCGTCTTGGCCAAAGCAACTGGTGCCTGCAATACCCATCTGCAGGTATGTTGTACTTTTCACATTTGTGTATTTTCACTTGCTAGGTTTATTCCTTGATTCTCATCAAATTCTTCACAGATACACTGCATTGCGGTAAAGAGTACTATAAACAGATTATTTACCAGTGAAAGCTCTGTATGTAATTTATTCAGCGCCACTGGCGTGCTTCACAGACAAATACTGTTTCCCTCCCAAGAAGATTACAGTTTAAGGCCTCCAATCCTGCAGTGTGATTCACCAGTGTTGATCCTTGTGTGAAGTTCCTTTGCTTCAGATCATGCTGTAGGATTGGTGCCTAAATATGTGGTGATGTTTTTGGAAATGATGGGCTCAATCCTTTGTGGTGCCGAATGCTTTCAAGTCCCACTGATGTGACTCCAGTGGGAACTGAAGATACTCAGCAGCCCACAGGCTTGGACCATGTGAGAGTTAACACATTATCCTCTAGGATCAGTAACCACAAAGCTAATGCAAAAATATATAGAACATTAAATTCTATGGGTTGTCTGATCAGAGGAGTCTTTGCTGAAGTTTATATCAATGAGGTAATCATTGGTTAAGATTCATTGCCAGCACTGACCATATCTTCTCTTACTTTAATTTTACAAAATTAGATTCTCCTGTACTTTAATAACAGGAAAATGTAGTACCTGGTAAGAAATGTTAGCATTTTATTAGAGTTTTTGTGCATTATTATCTTTGTTTTCATGTATATTATACAGCGCTTTGTGCTTTTTATATAACCAAAACCAAAACAAAAAACCACAGTTTACACAACTGATAAGTAAGTGGAGATTTATTATTTCACAGTAAATATCAGCTATGATCACACTCTAAGATGCAAGGCAAAGATCAGATATAAGTGCACATGCTCCATTAAACTATTTTATTAGGAAGCTAATATGCTTTTGCTTGGAGTGTGATTTACAGAAAGATTTGCTAATCCTGGATTTTGGTGACATTTGTAATTAAGTATACAAGGTGAAGTCCTGACCCCATTGAAGTCAATGGCAAAATTCCCAATGACTTCAGTGGGGCCAGGAGTTCACCCACATTACCTTAGCCCTCAGGAAAGGAAGTACTTACTAGTACTTTTATGTATACCTATGGTGACCAGTGTCTAAAATGTATCACCCCTGAGAATGTCACAGTCAGTGCAGACAACCCCCCCAAAAACTGGTGGTTAATTCTATGATTAGGTTTACCAGACCAGTAACAAAATGAGCTTCTGTAGTACCACACTGGTTAACAAGAAGCCAAAACACAGTCCCCTTTAGGCATTCCAGCTCCTAGTTCACCATCCAGACAACTGGTCTTTATGATGAGAGGTTACTTAAAACCCAATTCACCATACCTGAGATTCTACCAATCCCAAAGGATCAGACACTTACCCCCAGCTCAGTATATATTTCAGATCTAACCCAAATATCATGCTGTCAGCCAATCTTTAGTAAACTAATTATAGATTTATTAATAATAAAAAAGAAGAGAGCTATTAATTGGCTAAAAGAATCATATACGTTACAAGCAATTGCACAGTCCTTAGCTCAGAGTGGTAGCAGTGATCTTGAGCCTACTGGCTTGCACACAAGTCTCTCAGCAATCACCCCAAAAGGTTAGCATCCAAATGGAATCTTAGATGTAGACTGTTAGCACCTTTTCATGCATTTTCCAGGGTATTCCAAGTAACTACTTGGAGATCTCAGTTCCCCGACTTAAACTTTCCCTATTTAAAATTGAGCAGACTAGAGATGGCAGGATCAGGTCCGAGGTTTCTCTTTTATAGCTGAAGCAGGCAGTCAAGTGTGACTACGGATTCTTCTTTGTTGAGCACCCACTGACATTCTATTTCCTATGCATACATAGGTAATCCAGTTACACTGATTTACATAAGGCACCTGCCTGTCATTCATTATAACAGGGATAGATAAGCTGAAGACAATACATTTAATATTAGTAGCTTCATGCAGTGTCTCACATTTTTGATTTTCATGTTAACTGAACACATTTGCATACCTAATATAAAGGCAATTAAGATATGAAAAGCTAAAAGACATCTACAAGCTAATTCGGTTACACTGGTAAACTTCTATATACGGACAAACACATTTAGCATCTCCCTTGATTCCTATAACTGCAAATGAATGGGTTAGTGATTGCTGGTCTACTTACGTCTCTTTGATATTCACACACAAGTGAATTGTCCTGATTACAATTGCAGCACCTCTTGTTAAATTGTTATGGGTCATACGTAGATTAGCTGGTTTACCAGCATCACACTTACAACTCCTAGAGTTTTTCAAACTGCCTGATCTTTTCCTGTCCAGCGTACCTGTTGCTTCCCTCCCACCTCTTGAGTGGCCACTTTCCAATCAGTCTGGCTCTTATGAATTGCGCATTGAAGTGCAGCCAAAACCTCACCATCGGGCACACTATGAGACAGAGGGGAGTCGAGGGGCAGTCAAAGCACCGACGGGGGGCCATCCTGTGGTCCAGGTAAGAGATTTTTAGAATAAATGAAATGTGAAGATGGTTGGGTGGGGCAAAAGCGTGTTAATTCATTTTTTAGAATTTTGTATGATGATAGCCCACTAGGGTGGGGGAACAGGTGCAAACATAAATGCAAAGCAGCAATATGTTTGCACTCACCACGTGTGTGAAGTTGAGCGATGGTGAACTTCAAAAAGTTTGGTGATTCGTTTGTGAAAAGCTTAGAGGCTCAGCCAAAGTTTATGCCAACTTTTCAGGACAAGAAATTGCATTAAAACTCTCCTGAACACAGGCTCTGCCGGGAGATGTCCAACAATTCCTAGTTCGAGCTGACTCTCAGAACAGCCTCTTTCTGTGTCATTTCAGGCCTTTTGTGATTATCGTTATGATTTTGTGAAATAACTAACTCATTTTTCAACCTCAGAAATCGGTTCAGTGTTGGGTTCAGGTTGGGGTTTCCAGTAAATGCTCACAGCAGATCTGACTGTATCTGAACCACTTTGCTTTTCTCTCTACTGGCAGTCAGTGAAGCTCTCAAAGCCCAGCTCACTGGATTACATGGCCTATGCAGAATACATTCCTGCCAATTACAGGGTGCCAAGCATACTTCTGAATTCATCTAACCCTAGAGTCGTTTTATTCCAAACAATAAATATTAAGAGGCTCAGCCAGTACAGTGAAAGAACAGACAGCGACCACTCCCATTGATTTTAATGAGAGTTGGAGTGGGACAGCGTATACATTCAGCTACAGTTTCCAAAGCATTAATAATAAACTGCCCATAACTCACTTGAGTTAATTTAAGACAGAACCGGATGATCCTGTGGGGATGGGGGTTGAGGTTTTGCAAACCTCTTAAAACTATTTTTTTTAATTAATTTTCCAAACTAGTTTGAATTCCCAAATCTTTTTTTTCCCCTGTAATGTAAACTCTTCCCTGCCCTGATCTGTGATTCAAAGATTTTTAAAACCTTATTCTCCGGCTCGCTTACATCAGTGTAACTCCTTGATTCTCATTCATGGAAATGAGAGGAGAAGCTGGCCTCATATTTTTCTATCTAAAAGGAAGCCTGTGCTATATACAGGGGTTGGAAGAGCCCCCCAAAAGCTTGACCAACACAGGTGGGTGTCCTATATATATGGCACTATACAAAATAGGCTTATTTTTTTACATTAGAATTTCTCTCACCCCATTGCTAGTTCATTTTTTTCAACATCTCTCTGTTTGCTTTTCCCTTTGCTCCTCTCTCTTCTCAACTACTTCACCCTATTTTTTCCATTGAATTTCCTTCTGTCCCCTCCTCCTTTTTACAAAATCTCTCCTAAGTGGATAGCAAACCCTACTTTCAATTGAGCAGATTGATAGTAGGAATTTAGGTGGGTTTGAAATTGGTCCAGACAAATTCACCTGTCCCTAGTTTAATCCCTCAGCATATGTGTTTTAATGTTTTGCCTGGGATATATTTAATTCACTGAGCAGATGCTGAATCAGGTCATGTATTTAATACCTTGCATGCAGTTCCAGTTGTCATCTGTTGTAACAGTTCCTTTTCTTAATGTTCTGGATACATGACACCAATAGGAAATCCATACACCAGCAACATTTGGGGTGTGATAAGGGTGTAGGAGGACAATTTAAATACACAGAGCTAGGATTGATTTCAAGGAGATGTTTGATGGCCTGCTATAAAGTTGTAAATAGAGAGAAGACATGTTTATTGGATGCAGTAGTCTGTAGAGAGGGAGTAAGTGAGTTTAGGGCAAGACCTCATTTGTAAATTGGGATGATGTCATCACAGAAATAACGGGATTATTTTATACAATCTATGGTTCATGTGCACTGGAGTCTGACACAAACCTCAATGATCGGACACAAATTCTGCTCTAAGTTACACTGGTGTAAAGGGAAGTCCCTACATTGAAATCAGTGGAAGAACTTCAAATTTATACTGGGCTGAATGAGAACAGAGGTTGGCCTCTTGTGTAGCACAAAGATAAATGAGCTAAGACATCGTTTTAAGGAATTTAATATCATTGTAAGGCAGACTGTTGTCACCTTCACCATTAAACGCCTTGGATAAAAGGATGGCTGAGTAACTGAGCAGCATTCCTGTGGGACATGGCAGTCTTTTAAGTTATCATCTTTCTTATTTCCTCCTGGTTTCAGCTAAGATTGTTCAGGAAGTAAGGACAATGCTGTGATTGGTGTTTCTAGAAGCTGCAGTAGTATGTGGAAATGATACAAGTATGTCAGCCATAGATACAAAAATAAACTTGATTAACCAAAGTTAGGGCCAGATCCTTCAAACTTTCCTTTTGCACTTAGGGCTTGAACTATAAGGTACTAAATCTGCTACTAGCCTGATCCAGCAGAACACTTTAAAGATATGAACAATTCCATTGACTTCAGTGGGTCTAAGCACATGCTTGAAGTTAAGCACGTGGAAGTGTTTCACTGGATCAGGCCAGGGCGCTCAGCATCTTGCAGGATCAAGCCCTTGGACCTTATGTGAGTAGTCTTCATTTATTTCATCTGGACTGTGTGTATGTATAAGGACTATGAGTGTGAGCAAGTGGCTCAGGGCAATAAACAGCAATCATGTTTTTGATGTACTTGTCTATGGACTTACACATTTACAATCTGCTTAGTTTATGGAGTTGACAAACTCATGTTCCCAGGACAGTACAGTATGTATGAAGCCATATGGCTCTATGACATAAATGACCAATCAGCACTTACTCATTTCTTACGTTGCTTACAAGTTGGTATCATTTACCTTCCCAAAATAATTCCCAATCAATGGGATGTTTATCACAGTGAAGGAGTTTCTTGTGACATGAAGGGATGGGGTGGGAGGAAATAAAAGTGCTTCACTTCTTGCCTCTAATCAGTATCAGTCAAGGAGAGATTTACATTGCCTGTTGGAGACAGAAACAGATATTCCTACTTTTATCATAATTTTACAGTCAGACTTACAGATACTGAACTGTAAATTCAAAAGATTTACGTTATACTCTCCCAAACAGATGTGCTTCCAAACAGATGTGCTTGTATATGGGGAAAATATGGACAGTTGCTTTATAGGGATTCATTATAAACATAGAAGTATTCACTGGATTTCAGTTCAGTCTAACATAATTAGGTTCAGATGGGTGCAGAGCATTATGACAGAGTTACACCTGTATGGTTTATGACATCTGAAACCAGAGTAGGCTAGTAAAATCCAAAGCTTTTATGTAATAACATTTGTTTGGCTCTGATTTTTATTTCTTCCCCTCAGTACATTTCAGCTTTTGTATTCACTCCTTTTTAGTTTAAATTGTACAGAAGGGGAAGAAATAAAGCAGGCAAATGGTGGTGGAGATCGTTATGATTATAACTAGTAGAGACTGTGTTGCTGAAAATGTACAGGAGCGTTTTAGCAGCTGGCTGGGAATGGTCTATTAACTGATGAAAACTAATGTTCAACAAGTTCTCTCCCTTTTAAGACACAAAATAGGAAGCTGGTGCCGCCTGCACAGTGTGGCTGGGACTGCAGTTGTCCAGCTGCCAGATAACTTGAAATTGCAGACTTACAACCACCTTTGTTGGACAGATCTTAAAACATGTCACTGGGTTTCCTTGGCAGGGTTTTGCTAGCACCTCCCTCTGCTAGCTTTTCTAAGCCTGGTCCTGGTCTCCTTACTGATGTCCAAATGGTGCTTAAGTGCAATATGCCAAATACATCCCTCCTGCATTGTCTTCGGCAGAGTTACACCATGGATGAATTTGTCCCATTCGTTCTATTTGATTTCACTGCTAACATTTGTGGATGCTAATTCCACCATTTCAACTACCCTCTCTGTGAAATAATCCCTCTTTTTAAAATTCTTTTAACATAGGTTGAGAGGGATCACATGTGTGCCTGCATTATCCCACAAATTCTTTGTAAGGAGATAATTTTCACTCTGTTACATTAATTAATTTTTACGGCATGGGGTTGGTCTGCATTTTTTTTTCTTTCTTTTTTTTAAATCTGTTTTTTGCGTGCAAGCTGCTGTTTTTGGGCGCTCTGAAGCGACGAGCCGGCAGATCTCATATCCCCTCAGCTTTATCTTGTGGTTGATCATTCTGATGCTGCTTCCTCTTCTTCATGCGTTTAGTGCAGAGCATTTGGCGCGCAGCACAGAGGAGCCTGCACCACTGCCATGGTCCCAAAAGTGGCAGAACCATGGTCTGCTTGTTAAAGCTAGAGCTTCTGACAGGACCAACCATATTGATCTAGGACAGTGTTTTTCAGCCTTTTTTCTTCTGCGGAATTTCAAATAGAGGCGCGGACCCTTTTGGAAATCTTAGATATAGTCTGTGGACGCCCAGGGGTCTGCGGCCCACAGGTTGAAAACCACTGAACAAGGACATTTGCTTTTGTGTTTTACATGGTGTTAGATCTCTGAGAACAGCAACAGAGGCCTGTGTGTCAAGAACAAAGAATGATGCTAACATGAAGCTATATTCTTAGTTTGGCATGGTCACTAATAATGCAAGGAGGATGTTGCAGACACCTTCAGTTTCCTCCTCGTAAGCTCCCATCAGGCTTACTGGCATTGGAAGGCCAAGAAAGGGGAGGGAAATATTATTTATATTACAGTAGCTCCATTTTACAGATGGAAAAATGAGGTTGAGCAACTTAAATGATTTGCCCGAGCATCACATGGAGATCAAGAACTGAACCTAGATCTGCTCAAGCTCTTCTAAGAACTCCCACCCCCACCCGAGAGGCTAATGATGTTGAAGCACTGACATTGCTTAATTCAGAGTTGCCTGAGGGAACTGGGTGTATGGTAGGATGGGAGTGTTAGTATTGCCAACTGGGCTTCTCTTTTCCTCCAACACCCACAGGAAACTGTTGAAATAATATATATGTATGTATGAAAACCGAGTCAGGCGAAGAAAAGGAGGTGAACCCAAGCAAAGAGATGTTCTTTGTATACAGCAAAAGATAGTTAATTGTTTGGTTAAGAACATTTTGTGCAGAAAAGGCCTCCTCAGTTAAAAAATTAGAAGCTCAGTTAAGGTGAAATTCACCCTGGACCAGGCCAAGCCTATGGACAACCTAAGTCCCGTTAAGTCCTATTTTGAGAACTAAGATAGAGTTTAAGTGGCCCTGTGGCTTTGTGCAGTCCCTTTGCAGAAGGCTGAATTATTTGAAAAGTTAAAACAGTTTAACTTTTTGGCTCAATATGATACCCTAAACAGTTGTGTAATGTTTCTGTGAGCTGTTAAACAGACTTCATGCTCTTCCCCAGAGGTGACTGCCTTTAATAATGGGCAAAGGGACAGATTTTTAACCAAGTTAGGCATGTTATGTTGCAGTTAATTTGTGCAAAGATCACACATATAATTTGGATAATTGTGCTTGCATGTGGTTAATTAGTCATGTTTTGCATGTACAGTTATTCTGTTTGCATATGTGCACGTTAGACGAGCAAAATTGTGCATCTAATTTGAATGATAATCTGGCCCATGCTCTAACTCCTTCCGTAGGGATTATGCATGCGACTAGCACAGCAGGAGAAACACAAGGCACATAGAACTTAAGCTCAAAGTTGGGCAAATATTAAAGAAAAGTAATAGGAAGGAATTTTACATTTGCTTTTTAACCCAAAAACTTCAGGTACTTCTCAGAATTGTATTTTTAACAAAAGAATGTTCCTCACTCATTGGCATTATTTCCCTGCAGCAGTACTGTAAGATGAGATCATGCTATTGTTATTACTTAGCTATGGTGGATTCCACCTGTAAATCTCACATTTACATAGAGCCTTTCAACTCAAAGGATGTGTAAGCAATAACTATGTAAAAGGAACTTTCACAACTCTGACATCTTGTTGCTTTGGTCCTATCGCAACAAACTCCTCCCCCACTCTATTGCTTACATACCTTTGTGAAGGGTTGGAATGCCTTTGAATGAAAAGTGCTATATTATTTTGCATCTCTCTCTTTCACTGTTAAATCAGCTCAGTTATTCTGCCTTGACTCTTCATCCAAGACCAGTTTTTTTTCCTCTCTAGTCTAAATTGATCTGGTCACCTAAGTGTGGTCTGAGAGTGGGATTTTCAAAAGCTCCTAAGTGATTTAAGAGCACAAGTCATTTAGGCACTTTTGAAAATACCAGGGCCTACAGCAAATTACTGGGAGACAGTCAGAAGTCCTTGGTTCTCTTCCTGGATCAACCACTGAATCACTGTGTGACTTTAGGCAAATGACTTCACCACTCTGTGCCTCAATTTATAGACATCCATAAAAGGGATATAATAATATGACCTACTTTGCTTCAGTGCCATGAGGATGAGGCCTTTTCATAGTAGAAATGTGTACTACTCTAACTATGTATAACTAAAACAGTAACCCACCCCCACCCACTCGAGTATGGATGCAGTTCTATCAATGTAAAGGTGCTTTGTTACAGTTATAACTATTGCCACATAGGAAAGGAAATAAGCTATAAGGCACATTTATACCAGTATAACTGCTTCCACACACCACTAGACTTGTACCAGTTCAATGACACTCCTAACCAACATACAGGTATAACTTTCAAGTGTAGACCAGGCCTTAATCTCTGCAACGTATCAGATCCTGAGATGAAGGGCATTTGAGAAATGCAATCTATGACATTACCTGGGCTAGTCTTAGTGTGCTGCATGCAGATGTGGAGCTCTTTTCAACGGAGCACACCAAATTTTCCTCTCTCCTACCCCCTGTTTTTAATGCTCTAGTTATCATTCTGACTCTGGCTTTTATTTAAAAAATATTAATTCAACAAAGCTATAACTGTCCAGTTGTTGATGAAACACACAGTAGTTTGTTTTATAATAACAGACTTACTTTTTACTTTCCTCTTTGAATCAAGCATGCTGCTGTGGGTGTTCTCTTGTGGTTTCAAGTCAAAGAGGACATTGTTTTCTAGCTCAGACTTCCCTATAGGGCTCTAACTTTTACATATATGTAACGTTTAATGTTCAGCTAATACTTTAAGGGCTATTAGTAAGACCAGACCATCGGATGCAAACATAAAACTAGATTATGGGTCTGATACAGCAACCCAAACACACACCGAGTGGGACTTACTCATAAATATACCTCTTTGAATTCAAAACTGAACAGACACAAGTTGGTGTCTTGTATATGGCAAATAAAACAAGACAAATATTAGTTTTTTCCCATTTGCTCCTTATTCCCCCTCCCCACACTCCATGCCCACTTTGTTTATATTGATTTAAATGAGACTAGTTGGGTAAGTACTACTAAGGCCTGGTCTACTAGGAGCGCCCATAGGTATGGCTACGTTTCTGAGGGATGTGAAAAATCCACGTTCCTGAGAGGGATAGCTATACTGATCTACCCCCTAGTGTACACCGTGCTAGGTCAACAGAAGAATTCTTCCATGGACATAGCTACTGTCTCTTGGGGAGGCGGATTACCTATGCCAACAGGAGAAGCCCGCCTCTCAGTGTAGGTGATGTCTACACTGAAGCACTCCAGCAGTGTAGCTGCAATGCTGCAGATGCGCCGCTGTAGCATTTTAAATGTAGACAAACCCTCAATCTGAATACGGGTTTCAGAAGCAAGTTCCATGTGTTGCTCCCTGCTTGCACAGACTGTGTTGAACTCAGTGAAACAGACTCCTGCTGTGTAGCCCCTCCCGCTGTTCCCAACCCACCTACTTCCTCTTATCAGACTTTCTTGTAAAGATTTAGGCACAGATATTCAGAACAGCACATGTCAAACTGAACATACATTTCATGTCTAATTTAAGTGCAAAATTACTGGGGTAGTTTGTGCAACTATAATAATTGTGCATGTAAATGGCCAATTAGACACTACGATGATAGTTTTGTGGGTAGAGCTACCTCAATTATGTGTGCAAATTGCGGTAATAGCTATGCAGTTCTGAAAATATGGACTTATATTTTGAGCTAATTTGAAAAATTGAGTTTAAAAGACTCTTGCCTAATATTAGGGCAGATCAGTCAATTGTCCTTACAGTTAGTTACATGGTGCTATATCATTATAAGTTTGCCAAATACTTAACATTTCCCTGTCTTGAGGCTTAAAGGTTCACTGGAGCAAAAGAGACAATGAAATTAACCAAATGTCGTTCCAGTAAACCTACAGGAACCTGAAGCTGTTTTTTCTGGACATATGAAACCGGACTGGTTAATAGAGAATGTCAGATGTGAGCCCTAATAATAAAGCAAAACTGAAGGAAAAGGAGAAGTGCAGGCTTATCCAGCTGTCTATGCTTCCTTTAATAACAGTAAACAGATTAACAGATTAACAACTGGGACAGTTCCCCTAGGGACATGTGGATGCTTCAAGCTTGCACGCTTTAAATTGAGACTGGGTAACATTCTAACTGATCCTCTCTAACTCAAACAGAAGTTATGGGCACAGATATTACTGGGTTAGGTTCTTTGCTCTGAGTTATGCAGAAGGTCAAAACCAGATCATCACAATGGGCCCTTCGAGTCTAAAATCTATCTGTGTTAGATAATTGTATGTATTTATTACTGTAGTATCTGAGCACCTTACAATCTTTAATATCATTATCATCATAGGGAAATACTATTATCCCATATGACAGATGGGGAAATGAGAGATTAAGTGTGTTTGTTGCCTACCTCCTATTGAAATTAATCATAATTAGCTGTCTAGGCACTTTTGAAAATCCCACTGGGCCTCTATTTGCATCTTTAGGCACCTAAATAACTTTAAAAATGTGGCCCTGTGTGACTTGCCCAAGGTGACACGAGAATTCTGTGTCAGTCTCAGAGTCCCATACTAGCATCCGAGCCAATGGTGGACCAGAACGACGGGCACTGGCATACCATGCTAAACCCTGTCAGACGGTACTCGCACAAATGGCAATGGAACGGAGGGCTTGAGGGCTCAGCCATGCTACTTTGTTTTGCTAGCAGGTACTGAGCGAAACCACAGGTAGCTGGGGGATGGAGGGCTGGACAGTGGAGTTTTGGCTGAGTTCCTCATGTTATTAGTCAATTTAGTGGCATAAGCATTTCATCACACTTTTCTGCTTCTTCCATGTCACCCACAGTGAGTTAATTCAATTTAAAAAAAAAATTAACTGAATTACCTATGATGTGCATGAAGCAAAGCTGAGTAACTCTAAGATTTTTATCACTGCAATTTACATCCTTCCTCGCCCCATTTCCATTTTGTTTGTTACTTTCACCTGCACTATGTCTAAATTACACAGCAGAATCTCCAGGGGCTGTATAAACCAAGTAACTGTTCTGCAGAATGTGGATTGGATTTGGGATCTGAAGCCTCATTGTCATTTCTGATTACCAGGGAGTCTGAGATTCGTGTTGCAGTGGACAGTGGGAGAGAGGTGCTAAAGAAATATTTAAAGAAGTGACACTTAACTCTTCTTCACTGCTCCCCACTCAAAGAGGCTGTTCCCAAGCTGTGCCCTCTTGTTTTCACGGCAGGCTTAATTTAGACTCAGCTGTGGGTTTTCCCCTTAACCAACTCTGCAGTCACATGCCTTTATCAGTGTTACACAGTGAGGCAACCACCATGCCCTGAGCTATGGGGCTGACCCTGCGGTACCTGTTAATAATGCTTATTGCTACCGGGCGGTAGCTGCAGTGAAGCCATGCAGCTACAGGTGGTCACAGCAGTTGAGATGTGATAGTCCTCACACTCCTTCCCATAGTCCCCCCCCAAACCAGAAGTGGACTAGCATTCTGCCTTTGCTCAGCTTCCTGTTTGCAGTTTCTCCGGCTTCACACACAGCTCAGTGTTGCTGCAGCCAAGATTTCAGCTGAAAGAGGGTAAACTGAGGCACAGCTCAGTGTTGCTGTGGTTGAGCCCAACAGAAAGTGGGGAAACTGAGGCAGCTAAAGAGGCCTGCATAACATGTGATTCCTACCCAAGTGTGGGAAAAGCCCAAGGTATGTGTGTGGCAGTTCTGAGGCTATTCCCTATAATAGAGGACTCTTTTCAGAAGATAGCTAAGGATTTTGAGGGACACTTAAGGCAAGGGACCTTGACTTGCAGCTTACGGAGACAGAGAAGAGAGAGTAATCTGTCCCTGAAGAAGGAACGCAGGGTTATCACGAAGAGAGGAGATAGTTTCCTCATATACACACAGCCCAGGACTGAGATGGACCTTTGGAGAGGACCTGCCAGGAAATGAGTTCTGTGGGTGTAAACCATTTCTTCCCACTGTCCCTTGACTGGGCAGCTGAGTTGGCCCAAAACACCTTGTGACTACAAGCACAGAGTGGCACACTGAACTGTAGTGCTATGAATCTTGGGCTACATACCCAAATAGCTCTACTACTTGAAATATCCTGACACAAATAGCCCTGCAACCTGCGGCTATCGGCTTTATAGCTGCAGACCACGTTTGCAGATCGCCGATTGGATGCGGCTACAAATTTTGCGTCTGTGCAGGGCTCTCCAGATACAGCACTCGTGTGGAAGCAGGGCATGACAGCCCAATAAGGAGGTCATGTTGTCACAGGTTAGACTCCCATGGGTTAACTTTCCCCATGATTGCTTACACTGTGCTTAACAATCAATGAAGACCTAAGTCGATAGAGTGGCACCAGGGGCGAATTAGACCCTTTGTGTTTTACCTCAGTCACAGAGGATAGGTATATTGTTGTTTATATAAATGTTTTATTTTTGTCTTTAACACATGTGAACAGAAAATAGAATCCTTTAAATGATACAATTTATCCTTCTTAACATTAAATACATTCACATTTCCACACAAGTATAATGAATCTTATCTTAACTGTCGAACAATACCCCTATCGCCCACCTGCTAAGGCACCTGCAAAACCATAACCAGCTGCTACATGTCTCTTTATTTAGAATCATCTACCCTGGTCCATTTGGGTCTATTCCCCAGTAACTGCCCTTTAAAAGGCCCATTTGTGTTGGTCGACCTCTTCCAGTTATCTGTTCAAATTCCAGAAAATGATAACCAAACACTATACGATCTTCTTGAGAGGATTATATTTTCACTTCACCAGTGCTTGAAAGAGGAGAGAATCGCATGCTAACAACAGCAAAAAGCATTTTTCCCCACCTAGTAAATACTAAAGACCATATAGATGTGAACTAGAACTATACAGAAGTGCATTGATTCTCCATTTCTGTATATAGCTAATAATAATATACACTAAGCTTCTATAGCACCTTTCTTTAGAGGTGTTTAAAGAAACCACTGTCTCAGAATAGTTTATCTATAAAATGAAGAGGAAACGGAGGCACAGAAAGACATAGGGCTTGCCCAAGGTCGCAGAGTAAGTCAGTGTCAGAAGAGCCAGGAAGAGAACCCGTAGGTCTCATGCTCAATCACTTCCTCTAACCATGTCTCACTATTGCCTCTGCTTCCCAAAAGCACTAGCCTAACCCAGTACTGTCTCTTTAGGGAACAGAAATCCCAAACACTTGGGGCCTGCATCTCATTAGAGGGACAATGAGATTCAGGCCCTAGAATTTTAATAAAATATCATCAAAATAAGAAACATTAAAAATGGGCATAATAAAAAGTCCCCATTTAACAGAATCAGATGTTCAAATGACAGTCATCTTAGGCCTTTATAGGCTGCTTCAGTAAATAGTAAAAAGAACTTAAGGAAGTGAGGTCCTCTGGCTTGCATTCTCTTAGAATGTCCTGACTACATTACATTGAACAAAAATGTGTGACAGGTTTCCCCTTTACTGCTTAATGTAAACTTTAGCTAAAACAAGCAAGTCGACTGCTATAGGATACAGTGGCTGGATGAGGCCTTTGTGCTTAGGGATAACTTTTGATACCCTGGTCTCCCTGGGACAATAAAATGAGGCTTTCAGGTCGGGTTGGAACATTTGTGAATAAAGGTCTGCAAGCATCCCTGGCAACAATGAGTCTAAGATAATTAATGATTAGTAGGTGATTAGACAGCCAACCTAAAATTCTTCCTCCCAGGAGATGAATTCAACAGCCAAGACAGAAAATGTTGAAGCAAGCAGGAGGTACCTAAACAAGTAGATCTTCATCTCGACTCTTCAGTATTGTCCTAATGTTATTTCTCATGTAGCTGAGCATTTTAACAGACATAGGGAAGATGAAGAATCTGGATGGGGAAATAGTTCACAATGTCAAAAACTTTGTGAGCCGTTGGTTTAACTTGGAAGCTCTCTCCATGGCTGAAGGAGTGTAGGGAATTTAGCAGGCATGCAGCTCCAATTTGTGCTAGCGGGAGCTGCAAGCTGAAACCTTATGCCACTCCTTGTAAGCCTAGAGAGAGCGTCTAAGTGTTTTCTTATCTTTTCATGTACAGCAGGAAAAGGGAAGCAGTAGGCGGAAGCGATTTCTCACGCTGCTTTGTATTTACTTCTAATTAAATGTTACCAGCGCAGGTCTGTTTTCCCACTTTTCATCAAACGCTGATGAATGTCGGTCTGAATCACCAGTGCATTATTTCAAAAGCTGACCTCCTCCCCCCCACGTATGTACACATCCCATTCAGAGGGACACTGAAATGACGTCCACAGGGAGAGGCAAGTAATATGCAACAGTTAGCCCAGCTCTCATGTTGTGGTGAACTGAACTAAGCAAGAGCAATGATTAGGGTCAAGCAAACAAAATGAGTAGAGCCAGTTAATTCATTCGCTTATTTTATACTTTCCTGCTAGCAGTGGCTTGTGCTGTCTAGATAGGAAGATATGTGCAATCAACTTTAAAGATGCAACTTTATACCCCCACAGGGGAGAAAGCCCTGCAAGTTCTGACCAACAGAAGCTCCGCTGGGATGAAGGGGAAATAAATTATTCCCTTCCACTCTGTCATGCAACTTGCACTTCTATCACATGAGGCCAGCTTTTCCGTGGGCCTCCCAAAAGGTGCCCAAAAGATTTGCAGTTGTCTCCATTTTTCTTTGTGCAAAACTCAACATAATTAGCCTGCACTCATCAGGCAACCCGGTGTGTAACTTTCTGATGCGCAGACACCCAAAACAGAAGCCCGCTAAAATTTGGCTGTAAAAATCTACAAATTAAAAAAAGACAAAAATATAAAGTAACAAATCCTGAAGTATAAATAGTAAAAACCCAGGAGAGATGAATAGTGACAGAAGTTACTACCACTTCATTCTTGGAATACTAGATTCATTTAGAATTCTTTTAGTGTGGTCTACAACAGTAGGATCCAGGCGCTCCTGATTTTCTCGACCTACCGCTGTCACTAATTCACTGTGACTGTAGGCAAATCGTCTTTGCACCAGGTTTCCCATTTGTTCAAAGGGGCTATGACTCAAATCTCATAACAAATATAATATGAGTGGTATCTTAGCTCCATTGTTTATAAGCTGTATGGTGGTAAATGTAAACTTAAGTCAGTAAATATATTTCAAAGAAAGTCAGACTAAATTCCCTATAGACATAAATACATGTGTTTGTAATATGTATGTGTGAACACACATGGCGACCCTAGGGAATTCACCCCTCTGTCACTGATGTACAGTGTAAGTTTATCATGCAGGTTTCAGTTGCAATAATTAAGCAATGTTAAAGGATTCACCCACTGAATCCCAACCGATGGACTTTATTCTGAGTGTATAATACAAAAGGATATTCAGAACTGGGATTTTGGTTCAGCCAATTAGGACAAGGGCCAATTCAGATTTGGATTTAGATTTGAATTTCAAACTCCCTCCTAACGGTCTGGGGAATTTTGGATCTGTGTTTACATCCATTATTGGAGGTACAGGCCCAGTTGTTTAGTATGGCACAAGCAAAATTTCATGTTCATTTGCTTGCCTAATTTGTGTGCATTCATGGTAATTGTGTGTCCAAATGGTTCATTGGACGTCTAATGCACATACACACGACAGTTGTAATGTGCATGCAAATGCACACAGATTTTTTTGCATTTAAAAGTGTGGATGTACAATTCTGAAAATCTGAGCCGTAATGCTCTTAAACATAGACATCATTTTTAACTGCTATTGATACAGCGATTCAATGCACAATAAATGAATGAACCTTGTTTATGAAGCGGTGAGTCAAATCATGCCACAAATTTCCATTTTGTTTATAAAACCAAATTGCTGCAGCAAACCAAACAAGAAATGTCTCCTTGTTTTCTGAATGATGTTATTTGTTTATCTGCCAAAGTGCCTTGCATTTCCTCAGGTCACAGACCAGCCCATGTCTGACTATGTTAATATTCGAAAAGTTATGCACAAGCAAAGTTGTTTTTTTAAAAAAAAACCCTTTCAACTAAAAGGAATAGGATCTTAAAATCCCAAAATAGAATATGGAAAGGTACACATCATGTCTGGCTTCTCTTTCCCCTTTTGGCAAAAGTGACTCAAAGGAGTTGGTTTTTCTCCAGCCCGATCCGTATACAGTTTGGGGGAGGTTTCATTGTGAATAGCTCACCTTAGACTACCCAAAATATTCCCTGTCAGGGTTTACTATTCAGAAATCATTCTCGATTTTCAGTCTCTATCCTGAAATCCAGATTTTTATTTTCTGCTTTGTTGAAAGAAGAGTAAAGATTAAACTGGGGCAACGCTGTGGCCGTGGGAGATGATCCCATATTCGTTACTCAAACGAAACTCCATTTAGCCTAGATAGAATGCAGACCCATGCCCTCCTTTTAGACTATGTAGCATGTAGTTAATCACAATGAAGACGCTGTAGTCTTCCTCTGAGTTAGATAAAAGTTTGGTTAGTAGGGCTGAAAAATTGTGACTTTTATAGCAAGTTGATTGGTGCTAAAGAAAAAAAAATCTTCGTGCTTAATTTATTGGTCAAATGGCCTCTCATGGTCATCACCCTTTCCATGATTCGCCCAATGATCCCCTCCTGTTCTGTGTATCTACAGAGCATAAGGGTCAGTACTATCCTGCAAGTAAACCAGACCTTGTTCCGTAATTGCATTCAAGTGCCTAGTAGCTGGCTGGGTTGTGTAGCTTATATTTACTAAGACTAACATTTCCTTATAGTCTAGTCTTTGAGGAAGAACACCTGTAAAATAAACTCTTACTTTACTAGTTTATTCTTGTTCACCAGTTTCTCTCTACAAATTGCTGCACAAAATACTAATTTACTAATCCCCACAAAACCCGTGAGTGGTAGGTTTAGTATCATTAACCCCATTTTACAGATGAGACAAATGGAAGCAGAGAGAAGTTATGTGATATCATAGAATCATAGATGATTAGGGTTGGAAGGGACCTCAGGAGGTCATCTAGTCCAACCCCCCACTCAAAGCAGGACCAACCCCAAGTAATCATCCCAGCCAGGGCTTTGTCAGGACGGGCCTTAAAAACCACTAAGGATAGTGAGTGCATCACCTCCCTAGGTCACCCATCCCAGTGCTTCACCACCCTCCTAGTGAAAAAACTTTTCCTAATGTCCAACCAGGACCTCCCCCACTGCAACTTGAGATCATTGATCCTTGTACCCAAAGCCACACAGCAAGTCAGTGGCAGATCTCTGGACTTCATGACGCTCCATCCTATGCTGAGCGTACCTAAAAAGTAATCTCCCCTTCCTCATATCCTCTTCCCTTCAGTATTTGGCTCTTTGTCCCAGAAGACTAAGAAACCTTGGGGTTTGAACTCAGTACATTTCAATCCAATTCCTATACAACTCTAAACCTCCTTGTCTCCAAGGGATTGGTTTAGTGAATATACACAGATAGATGGGGAGTGATCCTTAAATGAACATCTGTTGCAGGCAGCTCAGTGGAATCATCAATTCCTTTTCTGTCCTCATTTAATCTTTATATCCCTTTTCTGTCCATACCTTCCTAAGTCTCCTAATTGTTGCCTTCATCTTTTGCACATTCTTGATGAAGCACCAGCCTTCATTCCACTCCTGTGCTTGGAATATTATCTTTCAGCTCCTTCACATCTTTCCTCCAAATCCACTTCTTCCACAAACCATCCGAGGCTGATCTCTCCATTAGCAATGTCTCCAGGCCTTCTTCCATCTGCACTGTGGTCCCATGTATTGCACTGAACTGTGTCTGGGCTTGATCCAGTAACTCTTTTACTCACACAAGTGATCCTTACTCTCTAGAACTTAAGTTTTATTGACTTCAGTGGGACTATTGGGCCCTGGGTTGTAAGATCTCTAGGGCAAGGATCCTGTCTTCATATGCATAGCAAATATGTGCTATATGAATCATAATGGCTCACAGGACTGTGAGTGTTACTTTACATTTACCATACCAGGGGAAGGTTGCCAGCAATGCATTGATGCTGCATGTGGTCTGTTTCCAGGGGGTGAATTAATTCCCCTATGCAAAGATATCTCCTGCTGACTAGTGAAAAGAAGAAAAAAGATTTTGGCCATGAATCCTATTAGTTTAATGGTTTTGTTCTCTGATCTTCCAGTGCTGTTTGCTTTGTATGGCTTCATCAAGGTTTGTATGCGGACAAAGTAATTGAAAACAAATTTAGCATGCCTCAGACCATGAAGTTCCCTTTCAGCGAGATCCCTGACTATGTGGTAGATATGTCTGTTTTTAATTCTCAGTGATGTGAGAAATTTCGATGGTTTGATTCACAATTTTCAATGTTAATAAACAAAGAGCTATATTCCCTGATCTCTGGCCTAGAGAGAAATTCTAGCTCTGTTTTGCTCATCTCTTAGCAAATACACTTAGAAAACTTATGGTAATTTTATTATTTTTATTTATTTATTTATTATTAATGATCTGTCTTGCCATAGCACCTAGGAGCCCAAGTCATGGACCAGGACTCCATTGTGCTAGGTGCTGTACAAATACAGAACAAAAAGATGGTTCTTGCTCCAAAACCCAGTTGGAGACAAATAACTGTATCCATCCTCCTCATCTGTCTGCTTCAAAAATGGCTAATTGAGTCAAGCAACCAAAAGCTTCCGCTGTTACTTCACACTTTTTGGAAAAGCTTACAATCAAAAGCAATCCTGAAGCAATATGATTTCTTATATCCACTGAAAATTGAAGTGGAAAGCAAGAGGCAATAGCTGGATACAGACAGACAGACAGACGGCAGGGTGGGGTGCAAGGAAACACTGAGACAATAATGATCAAGCACTGAGCTGAGCACACCAGCAGCCTATCCTTTCTCAGGTGTTTTGTAGGTATCACAGCAAAGGCGAGATTTAAGGAGAATAATGTGGTTACTTTTTGTGGCTGTTTACAGGGAGCTGCTCCCAAGCAGGAGGGGCCACATGGGAAAAAGCATGAAGATGTTTGTTTGAAAATACAAGTGGGTGTTAGAGGTGGTCTCATGGGCTGACTAGAGGCAAGAGTCGGCATCTTGCTAGTGAATCAGAGATGATAGGCAGGGTGGGGATTGGCTGAGAAGGGCTTTGAAAATGAAGACAAGCATTTATTGATGTAATAAAGAAGGAGGCCAATGGAGCGACACATAGAGGAGTGTCATGGTCAAAGCAATGGGCTAGACACATTCTGAATGGGTATCAGCAGGGCAAGGCTGCATAAGTTCACTTTTTATTTTTAAAAACACAAATGCACGTTTCCTCGAAGCTTCCAGTCAATCAAAATGAAGATTTTCTGAAGTTACTGTAGGACTCACAAGCTGAGCTGAAGCAGAGAGGCATTGTAATGAATGTTAGGTTAGAAAAGAGTTTGCAAGCTGATATGACAGCTTAAAAGGCCAGAGAAGTTTTCTGTTGACTGGTCTTTGGAAAGACCCATACAGAAATGTAACATCAAAGGACATGGCCACATAGAAAAGGATATACTCCTCGGATGCAACCAGAAGATGTTTTATTCATATAGTATTGCCAGTGTAATTGGGAGCAGGAGGTCTGCAGGTGCAGAGAATCAAAGAGTTTGATTAAACTTTGGATCTGTATCTTGCCTAATGAAACTAACCCATGGCACCTTATTTTGAAGTTCATCATCACAAATTACGTGAACAAGCTTCTGACTATCCTGGATCGGTTTTGTGGCTTCATTCAGCTATTTGGAGAGCAAAAGACCATTTCAGACAATGGGTTTAGATTTAAAATTTCACCGTTTGTGATACACCTAAGCATGTAGCATACATTAGGATGCTTTACAAATGTTAATAATTCTTTTCTTAGATATATTCCAAGCATACCACAGTCTCCAGAAGATGCGGCTGGGGGTGGGGGGAAATCCCATTTACAAGGGTTAGGATGAGACTGTTTTAGTGTTATGCATTTGTCTTAATGTCTACATGATTGTTTTTATATTGAGGGCATTGTGAGTACAAGGTGTGCTAATAGATTTGATTTCTTGGCAGCTTCATGGTTATATGGAGAATAAACCCCTGGGTCTTCAGATCTTCATTGGGACAGCAGATGAACGGATACTTAAACCTCATGCTTTCTATCAAGTCCATCGCATTACAGGGAAAACTGTTACCACCACCAGCTATGAGAAAATCATAGGCAACACCAAAATTCTAGAGATTCCCCTGGAACCCAAAAACAACATGAGAGCAACGTAAGGGTGCTATTGCAGCAAATCTCTTATTACTAGCAGAATTAATTTGCATGTGAAATTCCTTGTTGTTTAGAGGGGAATCACTTAAATAAATCATCTCCCTGTTGCTGGGATTCTAGATTCTCAGGTGTGAATATAACTTATCCCACTTAAGGCCTCTTTTATGATGCCAGAGTGATATACACGTTCTTAGCGTAAATGAGTTGGGCTCTGAGTATTTATGGTGGAGTTTAAGGGATGGGAGAACCCTGCAGCAGCGAACAGTGGTATGAACTGGAGGAAATGTGTAATTATTGTGCAGCATGTGGGCTGGATGGTAACGGAAACATGATGTGTGAGGTGGATTAGAGGTCACAGGTAGATCTTGAAGACTGGTCATTGTTTTGTGAGAACTCAGAATTCTGGCAAGCCATGTTATGACCCCCAAAGTCTCCCTGTTTAGACAGAATAGGTAGAGCAGCTTTTGGAATCTAGAGAGCTTTGCTGCTGTTTTTCAAAGGTACAATGCTAATAATAACACCCAGCAGTTACATAGCACTTTTCATCTGTAGACCTCAAAGTGCATTACAAAGGAGAGCAGTCTCATTATTCCTTTTTTTTTTTTTTTCAAATGGAGAAACTGAGGCACAGAAGGGTGCAGTGTCTTGGCCAAAGTCACCTAGCAGGGTAGTGGGCAAAGCTTGGAGTAGAACTCAGATCTCCTGAGTTCCCTGTCCAGGTCTCATTCCACTAGGCCACACTTCCTCCCCTTATAGTTGTAATGTATAAATAGAGCAACAGAAAAGTAAATCTTGTTACAATGCTTCAAAACTTTTTTCAGTTGTTCCTTCCTGTTTAGGGGAAGCAGAGGTATAAAAAGGGCACAGATCTTAAATTTCAGCTTGAATATGTTCTAAACAGTTATAGGATGGTTTAGAGAAAGGAAGTATCCTGCCATTTAAATGGATACTGGCAAAGTCGTTAGATGCTCAAACCTTGCCCAATTTAAAAAAAAAATCCCAATGGTATCTTATTACAAAATCCACAAGATTTTTCCTAAACAAATGTTTCATTGCGCCTTTCTCCTCTCTACCCCTACGTAAATAAATAAAAGTCAGCTCCCCAAACTCTAAGCAAACCTAGAACCAAAATGAAAGTAAACTGCCATTCCTTCAGGAGCAGTTTTACAATAATAAACTAATATGCATGGCAAAAAATAATAAACTACCATAATGACCAAATTTTTTTTTTTGTAGGAAACAGATTTCAGATTCAAGTCTCCAAAATGTTGATGTTAAATCTCATAAGAATAAAACACGCATTTAAAGTAGAGATTAAAATACCATGTCAATGCCTTTTTAATAACCATGCTTCCTTCAGCACTTAATATATTTTTTTGGAGGATCTCAAATGCTTTGCTCATTAATCCTCATAACAATTCTGTAGTGTAGGTGATTGTGATCAGTATCTTACATACGGTGCATAGAGGGTAAATAACTTGCCCGAGATAACTCGCACAGTGTCACAGCTGGAATTAGAATTCCGAAACGCAGTCCTATAATGTAACTCCTAAAGCATGTCACATTTTATTTTCTGGTTTATGGAACCTTGAGTTTTAAGTTTGTACATACACATTTTCAGGAGAATGTGCATGCATTGTGTGTCTCATTTGATTGTGCAATTACCATAATCATACAAAGATCCTATCTAATCTATCTGTCTATGCACTGATACCATGTTAATCATCATAGAAGCTGAGCATTGTACTTGCATGCACAGTTGAGCAGTTAGGTTTGCAACTAGATATATGCACACACAACCACTGTGATTGTGCAAGCAAATGCAGCAGTAGCAATTACAAAGTAGGTGCACAACTGCCTAGTCATGTTGCTGAAAACCCTTGGCCATTTTAACAGTAATACCTAAATTCAAAATGGAAAGAGAATCCAAGGCTTCTCTTAGCTTAGCTTCTTCAAAATCATTGAGGAAAAATGGTTTAGCCCTCTTGTCTTTCAAATGCCTTTGAAATATCTGAGAGCACAAACCTTGATATGTGCATAGCTAACACAGTTTCTGTTTGTTTGCCAGAATTGACTGTGCAGGGATTTTGAAGCTGAGAAATGCGGACATCGAACTTCGGAAGGGGGAGACGGACATTGGTAGGAAGAACACCCGGGTGCGGCTTGTCTTCCGTGTGCACATCCCTGAATCCAGTGGCAGGATAGTTTCTTTGCAAGCGGCATCTAATCCCATCGAATGCTGTAAGTTGCCCACTATTCCTTTGGTATTCCCCCCCCCTCATTAGGTTTCATTGTCCTCATATTCCAGAATGCTGTAAAGGGAAATTAGCACATCCCATGTACTGTACACATTAGGCAAATTGCAGATGTTCTGCCTTTCTCACCGGTTGGCTTTGGGAGACTGACAGTCCAAATCAGGGGCCTGGTCTCACAGCCCTCATTCATTGACATGTGTAGTCCCATTGAAATTAGTGAATTGCTCAGTGAGGAAGGATTGCTCAGGCATGCAAAGATGCAGATTCAGGATCTAGAGATGCATAGGGACTCCACATTTCAGCATATGGCAGAATTTGGTTGCAGAGTTTGTGTCCCAGGCAGAAGCATTTAACTTAGAGGGTGGAAAAGTCTTACAGTAGGATTTTCAAAAGTGCCTCAGTGCCTAACTCCAATTGGACACTTTTGAAAATCCAGCCTAACATTAGTTCCTTGTTGCGAGATTCTTCTGACTGAGAGATCATCCTTGTTACTGCAGCTGTGATCATGTGGAGGCAAGTGTGTTTTACCAGCCTACCTAATCTACCCCAGATACAATTTTTATATTTAGTGGAAAGAAGCCAGAAGCAAAACTCTGCATCCAAATGCTCACGGACATTGGGATGTTTGGAATCTGAATCCAGATCAGATCCTAACTTTGTGGTTAACCTCTATTTCTCTCATGGATTTGCCCCAATTTCCAGATCTGAAAATCCCTGAGCTGGTTTTTTGTTTTGTTTTTCTGTTTTTGGAAGGGGGGGATGTGCAATGCAGATCTGGATTTTGAAGGTTGGGCTCATCTTTGATAGCTGTTCAATTTATCTAAGAAAACAAGCATGTAGGCACAGCAGAGGTACTTGAGAACAAACCAGGGAAAGGCCCTGTGATGGGGAGCACAGTGGAGAGATGAAGGAAAGTATTGAGTTTGATTCTGTAAGGACCAGATCCTGTAAGATGCTGAAAAGTCCATGCCTCCCACTGATTTCAATGAGAGTTGAGGCCATTCAACACCTCACAGAATTGGACTTTAAGAAACTACTGGCAGGAGGCCACAAAAATGCCTCTAAAGTGCACCCAATCCTCAGAGTCATTTCTGGAAGGGCTCCACCTACTTGTCTGGCCTGTGCACATCCTATGATGCTTTTTTTGTTGATAAGGGGCACGTTCTCGGTTGTTTGGGGATTTCACAAATGCATCATGAACAATTTTCACTCCTTTCGCTGCATGACTCATGTCCACGAACAAAGACCGTTTTGTAATAAAACCATGTGAAGAAGGTTACTGAAGAGGCCACCATGTGTTTTATAATTTAGAGGCAGGATCTGTTTAGGGCAATTAGAATAAGTGTTGTGGGGGAAGAGAAGCAGTTTTGTGATAAGATATCAAGTGTTACAAATATTAACTTACTCCTGGTGTTAGCCGGTTTGGAGAAGAGCAGCAAAAGTGACTAGAGTGGACTGGGGGAAGGAAGATTGGTTTATGAGGGAAGGTTAGTGGTACTTTTTAATCTCTCTATTGACTTTCATCTGAAGAGATCAGATATCAAAGCGATCAAAGATATCAAAGCAGTTTTCAAAATGAATTAAACTTCACTGGACTTCACTGAGCTACGTAGGGTAAGTCTTATAGTAACTTTACTGATAGGTGAAATGAGCACAGAGCGGTTAAGTGACTTGTCCGAAGGTCACACAGTGAGTCAGTGGCTATGCATAGAACTGAACAGGTGTTTGGGCTCCCAGGCTCCTGCCCAAAGAGCAATGCTTTCTTTTGAAAAGAACACAGCCTGAATTATTTTAAAACCATCCAAGACTGTGCAATGAATTTGTGCACACAGTCAACGGAATTGAAGGAGTAAATCAGTTAACTGGCTATTTGCACACACCATTTTGTACATGAACGTTTAATTTGCCTGGGCAGTTTCTGCAATAGCACATGTGCTCTTTTGAAAATGTTGGCCTGTTCACCTTGGCTGCATATTTACTCTGATGACATCATAACTTTTTACAAATATTTGAAGGATGTAAACACCAACAAGAACGAGATTGGCCCCGGTGGTTTATTACTAGGATTACTGGAATTAAATTGAGCCAGTGAAAATTTAGATTCCTATAATAAGTAACTGAAGTTCCTGTTGGAACAAATTGATTTGTTTTCCCAAATTAAAAAGAAAAGTCCCATCACTTGGCACACTTAATCCTGGATGCGACAAAGCACTGCATAACGTATTTTAAGGAGCCATCCTTCATTGGCCTGAAGGGGATGGATTAGATGATTAGGAGTAATAAGTCTTTTCCATTTCTGTGTATGGTATTTAATTAGCAATGTGTACACATGGCAGAACCAGTTACTAATCTCAGCCCAGTTCTGAGAAAACCAGCAGCATTAGCAAAGCAGGTACCTGCACACAATAAATGAGAAAGCTGTGTTTCCACAGACGCATTTATAGAAGCATACCTCCTTCTAGCTGTGACTCAGATTAGCTCAAATCTCATGGCCAGCATCACAGAGAGTAGAGTCTGGATGTCACAATCCAGGATACTTATTGGGTCAGATCCCCATCACTGTTCTGCTAGTTTTTTCCCTTTTGTCACTTGGGAGTCCTTGTCAATGATAAACCCTCCCGTAAGCCCCACCATATCCAGAAGCAGTTTAAAATGCCCCCAAAGGGAACATCATTAAATAGCAGCTTCAAGTGAACTGGTCATTTGCCCTGCCAGCTGTGGCCCCCCAGAGATTGCTGTTGCTACCAACAAAATGCTGGAGAAGCTGAGCCTGAGTAAGAACTCCCTTTAGTGTCAGCAGATCACCAGCTGCAATGAAGCAAGAGTTGTGAAGTATCTTCCTTTCCTGGGGAGGGTTTATTCCACCTCATCTGTGTCAGATTCAGCCCTCAATGGCTTTAGGAGTGATCTCAGGGGGTTCGAAAAACTCATCTGGAGTAAGTTCTTCCCAAGCCGGATGTGTGGCAGTACGTGAAGAAATAATATCTTCTTGTGCAGTGTTACATGAGCACATATGCCTCAGAAGGGCCCTTGAATCCAGACATGCCTGATTATTCAGCAGCTAGAGACTTCTGTGGCTGCTGCTTTTACTCTGAAGCAATCAATAAGCTGCTCCGTTAATTGTAGCAACCGTTACTGTTTGCTTAGGGCTAAATCCAATCCCCCAGGGGCTTGGCACCGTGGGGGTTTCTACGTGGGCTGGAAGGAATCCTCTCCTACAGGCTGTGGAGCCCTCATGCTGCACTAGCCCCCCCAGCTGTGCCACATCTCTGCAGAGATCTCTAGCCAGTGGATCCGCATATCAGTGGGTTCACCTGGCCTGTTCCCCCAGCCTTCAAACGGCCCTTCACATGAGCGCATTTGCCCATGCAATTCCTGTGATTGTGTGTGCATGTTCACAGTGCCTGCACACACGACTGGTTACTTTAACGTCCTACTGGGCGGTCACCTGTGCATTGCGTATGTGGTTATGGTAATGCACAAATCAGGGCCTTTATTTAGCAAGTTATTTAAGCACATAAGTCAGTGTCCTTAAAGTTAGGCACATGCTTAAGTATCTTGCTGAATCAGGACCTAGCTGCTCACTACATGCCTTCAGAGCCAGCAATGCCAGTGGGCTGTAGGACACACAGTGGGAGTGTGCCGGCTACCACAACATTTCAGAAGGTGCAGCATACGCTGCCTGGTGCATGGGGGTGTCTTGTACCACAGGGCCTCTTAGAGCAGTCCTTGCCTTCCCTGGCACAATTGTCCTGGACTGTGACTATGCCTTGTTGCTGGGCAGGGGCACAAAGGCGGACGGCTGCTTTCACCCTTCCACACCCGCTCATCCGTCAAAAACAATCTGTCTTTGGTTCTGAAAATCTGAGCCCTGATTTCTTCAGTGCCAAAAGATGATGTTAGGTTCACCATAACATTTTTGGATACGTAGTTGCTATTAGAGCTGGGCAAATGCTCCATCATGAATAGTTTATTCAGCAAATATATCCCTCCCCCCCTCTTTTTTTCCCCCTCGTGACTCATCCATGACCAAATTTGGATCTTTACAAGCTTGTCCAATATTACAGAACGGTTGAAACGCTTCCTATGAAATTACTTCAGTCCATTTGCTTGCATTGCATCTTTTACTATCTGCTGAGGTTTTTTCTCTTGTTGTATGTTTGGCTACCTGTGTCAGATGGTATGGTTTCTGCTCCTTGACTCAAACATCTATAAAGAGAAGGAGGGTTACTGAGGGATTTCCAGATAACCCCATGAGCATATCTGGCACTGAGACACATTGCATTTTGCTTTCTCAAAGGTTCTTGCAAAGAAAAAAATCCCTCAGACAAATATTCATGGGAAATGAATGTGAGAGTCATGAATACCATTCAAGCTATGTCACAGCTTCTATTCTAGTGGATGCTTGTTAGTCTTTTTTGAAGTATCTTGCAGATCTTTTCTTACGCACTCCATGTTTGCTGATGATGTTAAGCTGGCCTCACTAATACTTTACAATGGTTGCAGTTGACATAATAGAGAGAGTTCTGAAAACCTATTCTTACATTATAAGGTGGTTTGTTTGTTTGTTTGTTTGTTTAAAAAAACCTCTTTCTTTAGTACAGTCCATCTAAGGAATTTAAATGGTTCCTATTATTTAATTTTGTTCTACTAAATTGGATCAATGATTTTGTTTCCTTTCAATCAATTTCCCTGGAAGTTTCCTTAATTTTTCTTTTCTTCTAGTAGATTTCCCCATAAATTTAGATGTTCTCTATTTATAACATGTGGCTCATTAATAACTCTGAGGGAAAGAGCTAGTCATTTTAAAGAATGTTGTCTTCTTCTTGGCAAATCATTTATTGCTTTTCCTCAGCTATGAATCCCAGTTGATCAGACTACAATGGAAGGTTAGAGGGGATTTAGTTTATTGAAATTAAAAGCAGTAACAAATGATCTGGTTACAACTGGTAGATTGCTTAATTTGCTCCTTTAACAGAGCATGAATGCTAAGATGACTGCAAATTTTCCCAGTTAAAGTTGAAAAAAACTTTTTTTTATTTCATGAAAACTGTCCAACTGAGCATAAATACTAAACCTTGAAATTTTGTCAGAGTTTTACTCAAAAACAATAGGATTTTTTTTTTTAAATTTCCTTTTCAAAATTTAGAATTGGAAATTTCATTGCATCAGAGATTAATTTTTGCCTCTTTCAGTGTGAAAATATTATTTTGTGTAAATCTAGGCAATGGCAATTCCATATATACACCAGTGCTTTCCAGCAGAATTTGGCCTGGTAGCTGTGAGCCCCAGACAGTAGGATAATGCATACCCACAGTTTCAAGCTGAAAGTCTTGGCGTGAGAGTAAACTCCCATTTGTTGCCTGCCATCACGATGCTGCTGCAAGTATAAGCCAACAACCCACTGCATTATGCAGACCATAAACTTTTGAGCAAAGGTTAATCTCGGCAGATCTCCTCCATGAGGGATTAAAAAGGAAGTGCTGTGCATACCCAGAGAGTTGTTCTGCAGTGAAGTGAAGCGAGGCTATGGTTTTCCTGTCATTAATCACGTGCTGGGTTGGTGAGCTTTTTGCAGTATAGAAAGTACCATTCTTAACCCGTGTTGCGATCAATGCTGTTTACTCCGCCCCCGCCAACTTCCAAGAGTCTCATTTAAACAGTGATGTGCAAGGGGAGGGCATGAGCAAATCCTCTTTTTATTGTGCATTGTTCGAAAGGCCCTGTATAAAGCGCTGCTTAAATTGTGCTTTCAAAACGGTTGTGATCCCATGTTGCTCTCCCAGAACTGCCCATCCTGACCATTTTCCAAGCAGGCGCTAACATGGGACCATTTAACCTCGCACAGGCTAATTGTGTGGGACTCAGATATTGCCAACCCCAGGCACTTAAAACAGCCAGGCTCCAAAGTTTGGTTTGTTTTTAAATAACCTTTAGGTTCTTTTTCTTTGCCTTCTACTTTTTAGCATTTTGGGGGCACATAGTATCCAAGCATTTCTCTGCAACGCTGAGGGCCAGAAACTTTTTATTTTATTTTATTTGTTTAGTAATAATTTTTTTTAGTTTTAATTTTCACATAGGCCATTCACCACCCTTCACTTCTACCTGGAAATAGAGTATCCCATCCTCTCTGTTGAAATGGCCTTCCGTCCCATCCCTAATCTCCCCATGGAGTCCTCATCCCAGAATCCCAGATCTCCCTCCAGACTTTGTCCCCCTTCTCCTGCAGCCCTCCCATGCATATGTCTCAGAAGGCTTGGCGTGCTTCTGGGATTGTGATGGCTCGGATTGAAGTGTCCTCAGGAACATTTGTGCTTCGACGAGGCGTTGAGCTCAGGAGCTCTGCTAACATCTACCCTGCCTCAGGCGAGCAGCTTGGTTAATAAACACAGGGTGACAGGAGGAAAGAGCTATTTACTTTAGTTCATTAAGCTTCACTCTAAGGAGAAGAGGAAGAAGTGTTATGCTGCCTCACAGCAAATAATACCACTCTTGATCCTCTTGTATTGCCCTCAGGTTTTAATTTGAATTGTATGGGCTCAGATATTTTTAGCACCAGAAGGCATCTCCTCAGTCATCGCTTCCTGTCTTCCCTTTCCTCCTATGCCACAAGTAGGTGGCCTGAGTCAAGAACTTTGGGATGAGGGGAACCTGTTTGGAGCAGTGAGTCAGGCTCAATTAGCTGAAAGCTGGCCTGCTAAGGTGAGCTCGAGCTGGCTGAGGCGAATTCTGGCTTGCTGAGATGTTGGGGAGGATGGCTCTGTCCAGGGGATGCCTGAAGTTTGCATGGGGGACAATTGCAATGTGGATCCAGGCTGTAATTCCGCAAGTGTTCAATGTTTCTTGTGAACTCTACTTGTGATGGAACTTCGATGGCTTCCTTCAGGAGCCAGCACCATCGCTTGGCTGAATTTGTGGCAGCAATGTTTCCCCATAAGCTTTTAGTTTTCACTTTCCTCACTACTTCCATTCATTGCTGCCTCCCTGTCTTGTCCCTTTTGACCAATCTCAATAATCGCTCTTCTTGCTTTTGGTTCCCTGCAAAGTCCATGTTTCATCAATGTGAAAACATTTCCCAGAAACGTATCAGTTTCAGTGACGTTTTCACTGGGAAGGTTAGAGGGAGAGAAAGAGAGACTCTCTCACACTGTTTGGGTCTCCCACATCACGGGCCAGGGCCCTAACCACCGGGCTACCCTCCGCCAAACACTTCTCTTTCCCCAAATTGACAGAATTACTTTTTCGTGAAAACGTTTGAGTGTTTTCATTGCGCATTGGAGCAAACCAACATTTGAAACCTGAAGTATCGCTGTGCGGTGGACGTGTCATCATCCTCTTCCAGTCAGCATGCGGGGGAAACAGGGCCCTGCTTGGCAGCCAATGGAAGCAGGACTAGATCGGCTTATGCCAAGTGAGGCATTGCAGAGTGAAAGTGGAAGAGGAGAACTGCATGTGCTGGGAGGTGGGGGGACTTGGGTGAAGCTGGAAGGATCAGTGATTATTTAAAATAATGATTGTAACGGAGTTACTAGAGTTTGTCACTTGGAACCCAACCCGGCCTGCTACACAGCCATTAACAACACTCCCTTGGGGTAGACAGTGGTGCTTATCTCAAGGCCTGGTTGTCTTGAAGCAGGTCTCTGATCCACTCACTCTCTTCCAACTTCTTCATACTAGGAGCCGTCAGCTTTTCTACAAGGAACTTGTGAGGAGCTGAATGGGAAGGGGGGGGGGAACGAGCAGGTGCAAGCAGCTCCCCCCCCCCAACCCATGGACACCTGCACAGGGGTCAGCCACAGTCCCAATCCTCATGCACCCTAAGTGCAGCGTTAATCGTGTTGGCATTGCTAGCCCCCGCAAAGTGCTTGGGAGGCCATGGACTCCCCCTCTTCCTCATTACCTGGCATCAAGATTAGATGCTTTTCTAAAAGATCTGCTCTATGAATTATTTTGGGGACATTCTCTGGCCTGTGTTATGCAGGAAGTCAGACAAGAAGATCACAATGGCCCCTTCTGGCCTTGGCGTCTATGAACGTGCGTGAGGAAAGCACGCTGCACCTCCAGAAAGATGCAGAAGCCACTTTCCTTCCTGCCAGAAGACATTCCGCTTGTTGTGCGCTCGGCGAGCCTGGAGCATGGCGTGTGGAGCAGTTTGCTTCCCCCTGCCCCTCTCTCCTCCCCCTTTGTGAGGCTGGGGCTTGCACAGTCCCTTCCCCCCCCACCTTCAGACAGCAGTTCCCTTTTTCTCTCATGTCGCCAGGCATATTGTATTTCTTGGCACTGAGGATCCATGACATCTGGATTTGCAGACAGTCAAATAAAATAGAAAAATAATGCACACTGTTAATAGGTTGACACACCGCTTCAGGCCAAGTGCGAGTATTTCTTTAACATTTGCTTTGCTGCCTTATGTCAGTAACTGTTGCTATTGAAAGTAAACACCCCAACTGGTTAAATCAACAGTGTTTTATTTATTTAAGCTCAAAAACTGCGGTAGTTGTAGGTCACATTATGAAGTGCCTACCCCTGGGGGAGAAGAAGAAATAACCTGAAATTATTGCATGCAGTCCATCCATCATGAGCCTCAGAGGAAGGGGATTTATTGGTGATTAATATTTCTTACAAAGGAAAACAAAATGATCCTACAGAAGCAACACACCAGTGAATCTTTTGCCCTCTTACAAGCAAAAATGGGGTGTATGGTAAGATCCTAATTTCTTTGTCAATTTTGACAAAGGAGAAAATAATAATACATTTAAAATAAAATAATAGTAATAGAATATTGAAATTGCAAGCAATTTAATGGCAGCTGGATGCACGCAGGCAACTGTCATCTGAAAATCGTGGTATGCACCATGACCTCACCTCTTCTCCTAGTGCTCCCATTAACGTTATGCCTGCATCAAGGAGAAAATCCAAACCCTGTGACTGAAACTTACTACTGATATTTTTAATCCTCCTATCCTGTAGTTTTAATTAGATATGGAATGTTTCACTGTCCTAAACTGTCCTTTAGTGTTTTGGGGGCGTCTTCACCATTTCCCCTCTCCCCCATTGCCTATTTGTGTATGCAGTTGCAAGATTTGTCCACACAATTGCTGAACCTGCCTGTGCAAATCAAGCGTGGCTTTTGAATACACAGTTGCATGGGCCAGTGTGAAAAGTAATTTTAGAATTAAAAGTGCCTGTAAAGCAAAACTAGGGTTTGGAATGCGTGCACACATCCCAGTCCATCCGTTACCATCCGTGGGCCCCTTTAAAAGAAGGAGCTATAGCTGCAGGGCCCAGAACTAGGAATAAGCATGTGACCGTAAGGAAACTGGATTTAAGGCTTCCTGCCTCACACACTGCAATCAGTGGAAGCTGCTGGTGCTGTGCTCCGTGAAAATTAGTGCCCCATTAGGAAACAGCACAACTTCATTGCAACATGACACTGGATTGAAGGAAAGGACATACTACTGCCAACGATGAAGTTTAAGTGTGTTCTTCTTTAATTGCAGTAGATGGGTTTTTGATTAATACAGTGGCGTACCGAGAGGGGGTGGGGGGCCATGCGCCCGGGCGCCGGCCTGGGGGGTGCTGGCCAGGCCCTCCTCAGAGGAGCTGCCATCAGTTGCAGGCAGCCGGGGGGTACTCTGCTGAGCGCCAGGAGGGAGCCACGGGACCAGAGCATGTCACGCCCCTCCACCCCCAACGGCTGCTGGGCAGCCCCCACCACCCCCACAGTCGGGGGAGAGTACGATACAGGTGCACAGACCCCCCCCACCTCGTGGGACGCTGCCCACGCTGCTGCTGCCACTGAGGGGCGGGAGTGGAGGAGAGCGGGACACAGGCCCACAGACACCCTCCCCCACGCGGGACACTGCCGCCAACAGGGAGGCGGGGGGGCACCAATGTAAGTAGGGTCCCTGAGCACCGGAGACCCACAGTACGCCACTGGATGAATATGAGTTACAATAAAGCCTTCAGGGCTATAAATCTGTCTTGCTGACAAATCCAATGATGAACTCATCAAAACCTTGCATATTTAAAAAGCGGGCTTCGTCATCCAGCCCTGTGGAAGCGTCTGTGAAAGTTATCTTCATATAAACGCTTCACTGGCCTCTTAGTCCAGCTGTCCTAATACATTTGATGGGAGCAATAACGCATAAGATTGTCTAAATAAAAACAAAACTAGATGTAAACTGACACAAGTTACTGTGAGGAATACCAAACTATATTTTTAAAATAAGCATTAAGTGTTTTCCGGGATTGGAGGTGCAGGTTGGCAGCTCAGCCTGTACCCGGCCGCCATAATCATCATTTGAATAATTGGGCACAAATATATTTGCCTGTTAAACACTGTAATGCTTGCACTCGCTAACTGTGTTACCTAACTCCCGTGTATGCATTCATCACGTGAGCACATTTGTACCTGCAAAACTAATTGGGACCGAAACCCACCAGCGAGCAAGTTTTAAGCTGTACAAAAGGCGCCTATAAGTATCTGTGCGTGCCGGAGTTTGCATCTGCAAAGCACAGGCATGAGCAGGTGTGTGCACAGTTTTGCTTGTGGCAAGGGGAGGCTAAGCCCTGAATGTACTGAAGAACATTTCCTTACTTGTGGCCCACTCGTGAAAGGTGTTCAGTCAAGGCCCAAGTGCTCAGTGCCCCTTGGGAATCAAACTCTGTCAGAAAAAGTTAAAATCTAGCCAACACTGCAGTTAAGTAGATAAGCAGAATCCTCTTGAGCCTTTTCCAGTAGTGGTGGATGAATCTGGACATGTTTGAGTTCAGGTCATGAACTCACAGGTCACGACACCCAAACTGTTGCCCACCTGGACTGGTCCCAGGAAGGTGTTTGATCCTGTCTACCTGTGTGTTCTGGGGAAGGACTCCTGGGTAATGGCTTTTTTCAGATACTGTTGCTTGTAAGCAAACAGTCTTGAGGAACCAGGTTAATGTGGATGGAGACTATGATTCCTGGAAGCTTTTTCCTGACCATATGAATTGTTCTCAGATGTTAATTGGTGATTATGATCTGAAAGATGCTATATAACATTTCTCCAGAGAAGCCTCATGTGCTTCACAACCCTCTCTCCCTCCTGTGCGGCAGGAAAGTGTTATTCTTTCCAGCTTCCTGAACTGGGGTGATTAAATGCATTAAATCCCTCGTCTACAGCAGAGCAGGGACAGGAACTAACGAGTCCTGACTTGCCCCATCCGCTAGATATCACCCTCTCTGTTATAGGTGGGCATCAATCAACAACATATCTCCACCCTGGTCCTCCTTCAACTCTGTTATTTATGCTCTTATCTCCAAATTCCATCTTTCTCTGGTGCACAAACCTGTTACTCAGGTATCCCTGGGGGGGAAAGATATCCCGCAAGATCACAGAATGCAGCAGTCTCTTGCTGCAGCCACTGCTGCAGTTCAGGCCAGGACATCTGTGTTCCAGTGGTGCTGTGTGCATGCAGGGGCCCATCTCGTGTTTCCAAACAGCTGTTGGAAGGTGCAAACGCAGGGCTTTGTGTACACAGCAAATGTGCATTTTGGTTGATGAATGGATTGTTCTGAAGCCTTTTCACGTGGTCTGTCATGCTGAAAAGGAGTAGGGGTTTTGCATTGTTTTTTTAAAAAAAGGAATTCAGTGCTGTTCAGTGGAATCCTTCCTGCAAGTGGAATGTTAAAACTCCAGGATTGTCATGTGTGAGCACTTGAAAATTTGGCCATTTATTTGGAAACAGACATGGGCACGTTCCAGCTCATTCATCCCAGCTGTCCTTTGTCAAGGACAAAGAGTAAGGCCAACACAGCTAAAACTTTGGAGCCAGCTCCTGAATGTTTCCAAATAAAAGGACTTGAGTAAGTTTCTTTTTCCTTTTTAAACTTAAATTTAACATCTTAGAGAAGCTCCTTTGGCAGCAAGAGGATGGTAACCATGACAAGATCAATATGCGGATAGTTCTGTGAAGATGTGGAAAATGCTGGTAAAACGTATTTGATTTCATTCTTATCTGCATTTTGTCCACAGCCCAAAGGTCTGCTCATGAGCTTCCAATGGTTGAAAGACAAGATATTGAGAGCTGCCTAGTTTACGGTGGACAGCAGATGATCCTGTCTGGTCAGAATTTCACAGCAGAGTCTAAAGTTGTATTCACTGAGAAGACATCAGGTAAGGCAGCTTTTGCAGTCTTTCCTTGATGTAATAAGGCAAATGTATAGTCTTCGGGACCGATCCTGAAAATACGTGCATACATGAGTAACTCTACTCGTGTGAGTAGTCCCACTGAAGTTCACATGAGTAAAACTATTCCAGTTACTGGAGTTAATCATGTAAATTGGATACTCATTGGAGTACATATCTGCATTATTAGGCACTTAATTTTCAGGTTCCTATAGATAAATAGTAAATAAAGGGCACCTTGTTATGGGAAGCTCAAAGGAGTACA
Organism: Emydura macquarii macquarii; assembly: GCF_026122565.2. Taxonomy (NCBI): domain Eukaryota; kingdom Metazoa; phylum Chordata; order Testudines; family Chelidae; genus Emydura; species Emydura macquarii. Next base: position 13,334,300 of record NW_027131620.1, read on the forward strand.
AAGAAACCATAGATCATCAGAAATATGAAACCTTATCAAAGAAACATGATGACATTTAGGTGTATTGTTGCAATTTTCTAATGCTATTTGTATTTCATTTTTAAAAATCTAAATACTAACATACATATATTTGAAATTGAAACTTTTCTGTTGCAAATCAAGTATAAAATGGGTCCATCTTCTTTAAAAAAAACCCTGAAAAATGTGTATTTTCTGTGAAAATAGAATAATTTTTGTATTAATCTCCTATATTGTTGCAGATATATTGCATACCTATAATTTCAACCTTTTCATTAGCGAGAACAACTTCAAATGCAAAACAACAACAAAATAATCTTTTTCCTTCAATGTGAAAATAGCTCCTCCATGGAAAAGTGAAATTTCAGGCATGTGAAATGACCTGTAATTAAATGAAAAATAATTTCATGAGACATTTCACAAAAAAATTATTTCTCACTTTTGCACAGCCCTTGTTGTAGTCCAACCAAGCTGATCTTGCTTTTGATTCAAAACTTTTATCATATTAATATGCATGTTATTGACTCAGAAACTGATTCTGGAAGGTACTGACTGAGGGTATGTCTATACAGCGATAAAAGCCCTCTAGCATGGCTGCAGCTGGCCTGGGTCAGCTGACTCGGACTGCAGGGCCCATGCTGCATGGCTATAAAATTGCAATGTAGATATTTGGGCTCAGACGAGAGCCCAGGATCTGAAACCCCGTAAGGGTGGAGGGTCTCAGAACCTGGACTCCCACCCCAGCCCAAATGGCTACATTGCAATTGTTAGCCCTGCAGCCTGTGCCCTATGAGCCCAAGTCAGCTGACCTGGGCTCTGACATTCAGTGCCACGGGTTTTTTATGACAGTGTAGACATTCCCTCAGTGTTTCTAGAGGTTCTGAGCACCCTTTGTTTCACCTGTCAACAGTGCTCAGCACCTTGCAGGATCTGACCCTAAATTCAGCATGTCTCCCTAAAAAATGTCAGCAAAATTTGCATTTTGTATGCCCAAAACCCACATTTGCATGCACAAATACAGATTTACATATGCATGCGCAAAATTGATTATTTCCCAAAGGTTGCCATCAGAAGTAATGTGCACCTGTTTTCAGTGTGCAGCTACACAAATCTAGTCTATATAAACACATTCAGCTATTTGCACTTTCACAATGACCTTATTTGTGTGCATCGCTAGATCTGCAGGTGAAAATCAGACTTGCAGCTGAACTTCTAAGGTATTTCAGAAGCTGGCCCCAAGTGAGGAATTAACAGAAGGAACAGATGAACTCTTAAATGTCAGTAGCAAAAAAAAAAAAGCAAAACCCTAAAAACAAAACTTTATTTAATCTATCTATCTAGGGAAGAATTCCCCCACCTTCCTTCAATAACTTCACATGCAAATAGTATTGTTTCTTTAAAACCACGTATATTTTCAGAGTTTTCCAGGCAGCCTTAGTGACTCTTGCGGAAACACCTAGCAGAACACACAGTTCAGGTTGCAATTTACAATTGTTATATGTTTGATACGTCTTTCTCCTCCTCCTCCCTCCCTCTTCCCCCGCCACCTTTATCTTGCCTGTTTAGGGCTTGTTTACAAGGCGAGGGTAATATGCTTGACAGGGGTGTGATTTCTAAAGCGCACTAATCAATTGCAGGTTGGTTGGTCAGTGTAGACCCAGCCGCTGTGCACCACAAGCTCCCTAGTGCACTTTAACATAACACTGTGTGCTTAGTGCAGCCCAGCAGGGCCTACCTGGACCAGTGAATGTGCTGTACATTAGTGCGCTTTAGCAATCACATCCCTGTAATGCACATTACCCCACTGTGTAGACAAGTCCTTAGATAGCCCCTGCCTCTATGAGCATACAGTCTGTTACACATTTTTACAGTGCCTGGTCCTGGTTTGGAACCTTTAAATGTTGTCAGAATGAAAATAACGATAGTTACTGCAGGGTTTTTAGTTTCCTAGAGTCATCCTTACTATCCTTGCTAATCACTCCTTACTATGTGTTTATAATGGCATGTCAATGATAAGAATCGGTAACCCTTTGATTTCTGATCCAAAGAATATCTGACCTCAGAAAATATATTCAGCACGGTCTAATGGTTTTAAGCAAGGTAGCACAAATCCAGACTACCATATTTACAGGGGGACATGCAAACAAATGCATTCTGCTGTTGTTAGTTACCTCTTTTCCCAGAAACGAACCTTGTTCCTGTTCTGATTACATATGCATGAACTCATCTCATCCCACCTATCTAAGCAGTACATGTACTATGCTACATTTTTTCTTGTTCTTAGAAAAAAGACCTTTATTATTTTTACAAATGGTCTAGATTTGGAAAACTTACCGTACAGTAGATTTGACTTTTATGTTTTAAACTGTGCACTGCATAAGAATAATAATGAAGTCTAACAGAATACAGCCCCTTTCATCCAAGGATCACAAAGCGCTTTACAAATGTAAAGGCCCGAATCTGCCACCTGTACTCATGTTGATTTCACTAGGACTAGTTGAGGAGTAATGGATTCCTGAACAAGGGGCAAAGAAGGCAGAATCTGTCCCTTTTTAATTAAGGTTTGCAATGCCCTTGGATGATAAGATACATAATGTTGTTCCCATTTTACAGTTGGGAAAACTGAGGCATGGAGAGATTATGTGATGTGCCCAAGGCCTCACAGAAGGAACTGGGCTTGGGACACTTGAGCATTTTATAATTTTAATAAAACATTTATTATTAAATGATAGTTGTCTTTTTGGGGGGTGGGAGGGGAACGAAGGTGAGGGCCAGTAATTGCCAAATACAGACAATTTTTTTTTTAAAAGTGAGGCTGGCCTCAGTTGCTCCACACACCATCAGAAAGTGTTGCTATTTAGTGGTGAGATCAGTGGTCTATCCAATCCTTCCTTGGAACGTTTAAGGCTTAGATGAGCTGATCTATAGTCAAAGCAATTTCTTGGCATACCTTATTTCTGATCAGGCCTTCATGTTAGTTCTTTCCCTGATGTGCTGCCATTGTTCTGTCACTGCCAGTGAATTGTTAGGGTGTATTGAGAACATGTTTGGTAGCATAGCACCGCTAGCCGTTTTGGGGTGGATAAAGGAGGTTAATGGCACCTTATAATGCTATTTTGAAGCAACATCTGAAATGTCCTGTCCCCATTTCCATAGCACTTCCAGAGAAATCTCTGACCAAAATGGATGTTAGTGAAACAAACTAGAGTTCTGTCCACATGAAATCTAAGGTCAACTACTCTAAGAAGAATAAACACCTAAATTCAGTCTGAGATTGATGTTTTCAACGTGGGATGATCCCCATCCATCAGACTGTGGAACACTATGTAACGCCATCTGAATGGCATTGCATGGACTTGCTATTAGAGAGAGAATATGAGCACAGTTAATGGAGATGGTGTGTGGGTAGTGGTAGAACATATGCCTTCCAAACAACAACAGAATATAGTGAGATTAAAAATCTTTCCAGTACAGTGTATCATTTTTACAAGCTGACTGAACAAAGTCTGTTTAATAACAGAGCAAAAATATAGCTCATATCTTCATAGCTAACCCGAAGCCAATGATGTTGAGATTAATTTTGATCTGGTTCAGCAAATGCCTTAATTTTTGCCACGTGTACCTTCCAATAGCAGGATGTAGGGAATATCAGTCCAAGAAGAGGGGAAGGATAGGATTCTTGTGGTTAAGGCACTGGATGGGAAGGTGGAGGATGATTCTGTTCCCAGCTAGTTGAAACTAGTGGGTGCTACAGGTGCTCAGCACCTCTGATAGTCAGGGCCTCTGTGACTCAGTTTCCTTATCTATAAAATGGGGATTATTATTATTATAAATAATTACTTACATTACTGTATCAACGAGGAGCTCCAATGATGGACCTAGACCCCACTGTGCTAGGTGCTGTACAAACATAGAACAAAAGGAGGGTCCCTGCCCCCAAAGAATTCACAGTCTAAGTATAAGACAAGAGACAGCAGGTGGAACTAGACAGACAGGAGAGCACAAGGAAACAATGAGAGGGATGATGCACTTTCCTGCTGCAGAGGGAGGTTGTAAACCCTAATTTATTCATGATTATACCAGTATTTGAGATCCTTGGGTGCAAGGCGCTGGAGAAACACTAAGAATTTTTTTGGAAAGGAGTAGCTGGGTTGCTGCAGCTCTGATCTGCAGGCTGCCTTATAAGAAACACGGATAAGCTGCTCAGAAGCAAACAAATCCAAAATAAACCTGTGATAGGTGGGTCGTGCATCTTCCTGGCAACCTGTCATTGTTGCTTCCTCGTTCAGACAGCTAAGTGAGCCCATGCAAGGATTGCATCTTTGTGAAGGAGGGAAGATGCACCAGCACACAGGGAAAGCATAATTATTTCTGGGTTTCACCTTATGAACTCATGGGCCTTGCCCACATGAGGAAATTTTACAAAACACTTCCCACTATAGTGGCCACAGTTTCATCTTCATCGGTGGTAACAAGGGTGATTAGCGTAAACAAGGCACTAGCGTGCATGGGCGTTTAAATACTGTACAATGTGTGCATCTTCTCTGAACAGGCTTAGATGACGAAATCCTTAAAAGGTGAAGTTTCAGTCCGCCCTAGCAATCCAGCTGTCATGACTGTAATTAGACCAGCGGGGGTGATGATCAGAATTTTTTTTGGCAAAGAGTCTAGCATAGACATCTCCACGCAGCAAGAAATTTTAACGAACCTTTTTCTGCTCTGAATCTCAGATTTGCTCAAACTGACAATTTTGAACTGGATTGCAAACTCTCCAGAATCTAGGTTTGTTTGGATCTGGGATCAAAAGGCCAATCTCTTCACTGAACTGAGAACTGAGGATTTCTGACATGATGTGCAATAAGAAACAGAGACAAAGTGCTATTAAAGCGTTTAATGATAAATGAAACTTGACCCTCGAAACTGAAAACTTAAATTTGCCATTCCTGAGTTGACCTTTCAATTTCCTCTTTGGATTTGACAGACAACTCAACATTCATCATTAGAGAAATGGAACTACCCATATTTGTTACTAACATACCACATGCCGTTAGGAACAATGGTAAATGTTATTGATGTGGATTTTGTGTACAGACTGTTTCATTGCCTCAAAGAAGGCACTATAGATTTTTTTTCCTGGGCAACTCATTAGATGGTAGGTTGAAACATTCTGGGCTGGCATTGTTAAAATAACTGGTGCTTGCTCTTTTGTACTGACCACAACACAAATTGATGAACTCACTAATCAACACTCTAGAAGAGACTGTTGTTTTAAGACTGGCACAGGAAATGGTAGCAGGAAGTAAACTTCAGGGGCTGGGCGCTAAGTAGCTTGTATGTTAGCAGTTGGATAAAGCACTTGCATTTGAGAAGTCGATGTAAAAACATAGTGCACTTTATTAAAGCTATCTGTGGATAATGCATGATGTTAAGCACTGTAGTCTTGAGCTCCAACCAAGACTTTCATTAAGCAGTCGTCTCAAAACTAAGGGCCAGATCCTCAGCTGGTGTAAGTCATTATAGCTTAGTGAGGTTAATGGAGCTATACTGATTTACATCAGCTAAGAATCTGGCCAAAAGTGGGTGAAGTTTTGCACCTGGTTCCCACTCAAGTAAATATAACAATTGGGTCTATAAAACTTGATAAGGGAGCAAGTGATTCTGTAAATCAGAATTAACTTTCTGAGGCAAAATTGTTCTTTTATCTTCAGCGCAGTAGAGGAGGGCTCCAATGTCAAAAACGGGTTTCTAACATCCTGAAATTCAAGGTTGTCCATGGTTTGGTTGAGGCCTAGATCTTACCAGTAAAAACTATATTAAAAAAGTTCTGGAATTTCCCTTTTAGATTTATTTGAATTACCATGTAGTAATTTGGAAATTACATGCCTTCAGTTGCGTTGTATTTACTCGCCATTTTGTGTGCTGGTTACTGTTGCTTTCTGCAAGTGGTAGAAAAGCTTCATGTTTCTCTGGGAGAACTGTACATATGCACAGTGTTCTCCTTTGCCAAGCTCTTATGGCAGCCACATAGACCTCATGAATCATCTGTAGGACAATGCAGGAGGTGGAAGAAAAACCCAAATGGAAAGTGTACGTCTTTGGTAGCTATGCAGATGTTCACAGGGAGCTTCTCCCAAGTGTAGGGGGCAGCATGGGAGAAAACACAAAGATGTTTTTTTGTTTGAAAATTTAACAAGTGGGCAATGGAGTCTGGCATCCCGGGCTGATCAGAGTCAAACATCAACAGCTCAGTAGTGAATTACCAATTACAGGTAGGGTGGATATTGGCTATGAAAGGCCTTGAATGTGAATACAAGCAACTTGTGTTTGACGTGACAGAGAGAGACGAGAGCCTGTGGAGTTATTCAAAGAGAGAGGTGCCTTGACCACAGCAACAGGTTAGGAAAACAATCTTGGCAGCAGCATTCTGAATGGACAAGAGCAGGGCAAAACTGTACTTGGCTGGGCCAGAGAGAAGGATGGTTCAGTAATTGACACACAAGATGATGAAGAGTCTGGCTGAGTGTTTTAGTTGTGTGGATGGATAAGAAAGGCCATAACTTAGAGATGGCATAGCCTTGATGTGAGGATCTAGCAAGAGGTCTGACTTGAAGATGATGCTCAGGTTACAGGCCTGTGTGACAGGATGGTGATGTTGTCCCTAGTGATCAAGAAAGGTAGTCAGGAGTGTTTCGGGGGGGAAGCTCTGTTTTAGCTATGCTTAACTTGAGCTGGTGGCTAGATATCTACAAGATGTGAGAGATTTTTGGGGGTACAGCTGTCAACGAAGCTACTGTAATTGGTCATTTGCACATATATCTGTGCTTCTAATTTGTGTGAGCAAGTCCCTGATTGCATAGACAAAATGGGTGATTGCATGTTCAAATGTGCCTAATAAATCATCCATGCTCCATTTGCCTGTTTTGCACAAGGTAATTATGCCTGCACACATAGCTAGGCATGCAAATGTGCAAGCCAAAGTTTTTTGAATACCCATCCCTCACTGGCCTCTAATAATAAACAACTGAGTTCACTTGCACTATTTCTTGTGCTGATTTCTAACAATGCCAGCACAGCCTCCACCACACCCAGCAATACACTGACACTGGACAAGTGCTTCCAGTTCTCAGAAACATATCACTGCAGTTGTAAAAATAACAGATTTTGCAGCAATTTTCCCCTCAAAGGCTGTGCTCTTTAAATATTCCTGCAGAATATCATTGGAAGCAGATGAACTTAGGGACGCTTTCTATTGTTTGGCATTTCTCCTCTAAAGAACAATTATTGTTTATAGAGTAAAATAAACTGGCTTTAATGATGCTGTCAATCCTAATGAAATACAATATATGCTGCTGTCTATAACAGTTTAAAGGAAACGATGGCTTTTATAATCTCATCATCTAGTTGGGGAAATGTGTCGATTGCCAATATATATTTTAAAATGTAGTTAAAATGAACAATTGCTGATCAGATAAGCAAAGCTGAATCTTTAACTCTCTCTTCACTTGGAGCCTGACATCTAGTGGTGCTGAGGACCCTCAGTTCCAGCTGAAGTCAGTGGGAACAGCGAGTGCTCAGTACTTCTGAAAATCAAGCCTAAAAATCACTGAATGCAGCCAGAAAAGCGGGGAACACCTCATTTTTAATGGGAGTTCAGAGTCCTCAGCATCTCAGAGTGTCAAGTCTTATAGCTTTATAATGCCAGGTTGCAATGGGAAATAAGAGAGTACAGAACCCATGAAAAGTCAGAAACTAAACATAATGGCACCCTGAGGACAACATTTTTGGTGGAGCTTTAGCTGCACATGTGCACATCAAGGGCTAAATCCTGTTGCGCAGATCCAGCTCCCATTGAATCCAAATGAGTGCAGAAGGCGTTGCTCTTAAAATCTGGCCTGAGTTTAGGCCACTTCTGGAAATGCCCTTCTGTGCTTTGCTGAAGCTTGCATGCTGTTTAGTGAAATACAGTTTTGCCAGTGCCTTGCCAGAATGTGCATTCTACAGTCCATACCTGCTAACATCCTTTAATTTAAATACACACACTCGCGCTTGCATAGATTGTCATATATGTGCATAAATTCAGGCATGAACTACTAGAAACACATGCCCTCCTAGTGCTAAAGTATTACTTTCACAACGCTAGCCTACTGGAATAATTGCATGCATTTCCATGCCATTTGCAGTTATTTATATTGCAGTAGTGACTATGAGCCCCAGTCAAGGTCAGGGCTCCCTTGTGCTAGGCGCTGCACAGACAAGAATAAAGAAGATGCTGCCTGCCTGAGAGCAATGTTCCTTTTCCCTTTTTCATGGTGCCACCTCTAAAGTAGGTGAGAAACAGAGGAACAGTTACCTTCAAATAATCCACCCAGTTTATTACTGATCACTCAATTCACATCAAAAACATCAAAGGGAAATACAAAAATGTCAGGCCATTTTCAACAACTGTAATGTTGGATTTAATGACACTGTAGAAAATTAAGGGATTCACAATAATGCACTTCCATTTCTCCCCATCAACAGGTTTAATTTCTGACCCCAGAAAACAACCTGTAGAATTTCAAGGAAACTCCAGTAAATATTCACAGCAAATTTCAAACCCAAATGAGTTTGAACTGGGAAAATCTAAATGTTGAGAGCAGCCAGAGCAACAGAACATGATTTAAAGAGACAATTAGAGTTTAACCACACACACACACACGCACACACACACCCCACTCTCTGATTTCGTAAGAATCTCACCATGTGCATGCACATACACCATTTTCTGTTTCCTCTCTCAATATATTCCTGCAGAGTAGTGGGATGGTTCAGGGGAATAACTGATACTTCTCTGTGCTGGGAGTCCCGGCTACTTTTTACATTAGTTAATGGTGACCGACTGCCTTACAAGTTAATCTCCTCTCCTTTCGGCTTGCAGTCCACCAAAGAAAAATGTCGGCAGAGTTGACAGTAGAGCCCAGAGCCCAGCTGGTACGTGTTGCTCCCATAAGAGGTCAGGTTGCAGCACACACTGTAGAGGGCAGTGCTTTGGGTAAAGAAAGACAAAGGTGCCTTGATAAATCCCAGTGCTTGTCCATTTGGCTGAAGAGTAGCATCAGCCATCAACATGCCTTTTATCGGCCTTCATGGCAGCTTAAAGTTTGTCTTTTTTCTGTTGAGCAGACTGGAAGTTTCATTGGTAAATGGAACTTTCTCCTTTTCTCAATTTAACAGTTGCTGAGTGCATTGCCAGCCTGCCTAGCTGCAAGCTCTAGCCCGGATGTGATGATTAGCAACCCACGCGTTCTCACTTGGGAAGTTGTCAGATGTTAAATTAGGGATCCCCCAAAACCCCACTGCAAAATTGGAAAACAATCTAAGGATACATTCACCAAATATATATATTTAGTTTTGAAAAAGGTAGCTGAGTTGCCATAGCTGTGAGAGATTCATGGAGACAGGGTGGAATCGAGTGTTTTGGAAGGTTTCCCCGCATGACACAAGGTTTTGGAATTTTACAGCTGGTAAATCCTTATTAACACAGGCAGCCACTACCGGCTTGGATTCTCTGGCTCACACTGCTTACTATGGAGGTTCTGAGTGGAAGCAGGCCTGTTCCTGATTATTCAGCTTTGAAAGCTAATTGTTTAAAGAGAATCTATTTTTTAAATGAAATTTCTTGGAATAAACAAAAGGCAGCGAGAGAAGCGCCCATCACCTGTTGAAAGCAAATTAATCGTATAAAAAGCTGGCGTGGGCAGTGGAATTCCCTATTCTCCCACTTAGTCATCACATCCTGGTGTGACTCATTTTATTATATAGAGGTTCCCAGTGGTTTTATTTTGAGTGGAGCTTTTGTTTAATAAAATATATAAATATATGTATAATATATATTTCTTTTATAAAAAAACCTAAGTATATTTCCATGAATCGGCATAAGGAATTATTTGGAACAGCTCTGGAACTCCAATCCGCCCCTGCTGTCTCACTACTCAACTACTGTATTTGTTTCATTTCAACTCAAGTCGAATTCTTTAAACAATAGACTTGGGGACAACTCCTCTAGACTTGCTCTCGCTGTGCCAAATGGCAGATTTGGGGTGGGACTGAGGGATGGATGACTAATTCGCTGGCCTTTTACCTCCCAGACCCTGACATGTATCTTTGGCCTTGGTGACTCAAACCCAAGTCCTCAGTGAAATGAAAGCACTGGCTTCAGTTCACCATGAACACATTTTAATTAGCTGCAATGGGGTCTTGATCCCAAAATAAAAAACAAAAGAAAAAACCTCACAGCATTCAACCCTTATAAAGAATTAAATAGCCCTCATTGTATGAGCTCTAAATGTGTTCAAGCTGCAGTCACTCTAATGTTTGAGAATTACCTCTAAATGGAAGCTCCTGTGGGGGCACTGCCTAGGGCCACATTATGAACTCAGTTTCAGTAGTGTGAATCAGAGTAACTCCACTGGCTGAGATCAGATGCCATCCCCTAAAAGTGTCTCTCAGGAAGTTTCTGAACATTCCATAAGTGGAGTCTGTTTCTTTGGAACAGTGAAGTTGTGATATATTTTTGTTCTCGGGGCCTCTTGAACAATTTTCTGGGCTCTTCTCTCTGGGTGCTATCGCTTGCTGATAAAAAGAGGGACGTAAATCTCCGTGCATTTTGGAAGATCTTCCAAGAAGCACTGTGAATCGCTGAGCCCAGATGGAACTCTGTACAGGAGTTGAGTGATGATGCAACTGTCCTACCAGCCATGCTAAATTTCTTTTAGGAGTTGAAGTGGGCTTCTTGTGAGATGAAAAGTCAACAGTTTGTCCATTAAATAATTTGTGTGATCCTCAAAAGGCAACATACATTTGCCTTTGAAAAATCACTTACCGGCTGCTATAGAATCCACAGAATCATACAGTTAGTCTTCAGTCTGTGAGAACTGTGAAGAGAATTTCCTGAACGCCTCAATCCATCAGTCACGGCAGCTCAACTAAGGCAGAAAGCTCATTTCCCTGCTAGTTAACAATCCCAAAGTAATGAGTAAGAGATCGTGAATAATATTTAAAGGCTGTAACTGGTTTGAGAAAACTTAGCTGGCTAATTAAGAAAAGCAACTACAAGGGAACTGCAGAGGATCATGCAAAGTTTTCCTAATACAGATTGACACTTTGATTTCCCCCAAAGTTTGAAGCAAGACTTTTGGTATGATGATGGTTTGGGCTAGAAAGGGTAGAATTACATTCTTCTAACAACTCATTCATTCCTGCAGAGAGTGCTGACACAATCAGATCTCTCATCAGGGCTTAGTGCTAAAGCTCACAGCCCCGAAGCAGTACAAAAATCAGCTATTTCCTGAACATTTCACTGAGCTGCAGTGTTATAGACTTGCCAATTAAGACAAACCATGAAATGAACATATACAGGGAACCACACCGGTAACACTCCAGAAGTCGGCTATCAAGGCCACTATGGCTTAGAGGTCTAAATCCAGCCACATTTACCTTCTTTAGTTGATCTGCTGGCCCTTCAGCTATGGAGTCTGAATTCTATAGATAGAATCCTCACACAGAATTCAAGAGACTCTGCTCATTTGGACCCTGGCAATGAGCTGGCTTGGAGCTGGCCTCATCTACCATCTCTTTGGGTAGTCATGGTAATGTGTTTTCAACTGGGTGTCCTTTCAGGGATAGATCAGCCATTGATTTTAGGTGATAGGGCACACAGGCTTTTCATTGCCACTCTCATTTGCTTATGAAGACTTAGTAAAAATTATGATAAAGGGGTGAAAAAATCATTAAAGTAGGTTTAGCTACAGTGCGTTATTTCCCCTTTATTAGGAATGGTTATACAAGTTCAGAAACAAACTCCTACCAAACTTTCATCAGACTGTAGAACTGAATAGATTTCAAAGGTTCTGAAATGCTCAGATACATTTTCCACCACCACCCTCCACTTTAAGTTACCTTCTGTGGCTCTGGGTCCAAATTTTAGGTCAGGATCTGTAATCCACTCTGGATACCTATGTGCACAATAATCATTGGTGATTTTGGAAAGCATGCCAGTCCTCTTCTGGGTCAACTGGGCTGTTCAGTGCAGTGCAGAAACCCATTCTGAAGGCTTGTCGCTGCTCTTCTGCAGCCTCCTTCTTTCAATACACAGTTGGAAAAGTTTTGAAGTTGGAGAAGTATCCAGCGATGTGATGTGTTATACACATATTCTGGGGGTAAATTATCTGCTAGGCTGAGGCCCACTTTTCTCTGTTAGCAAGCAGAGATACAACTGAAAATTTGTTTCTATCTAATGCATGGGTAGAGCATGATTATGCTATCTAAACACTATGCAATTCCTCACAGTACCGACATTGGGTATTTTGTTCAGTGGGGAAGAAATCTACTTACATCCAGCTATAAAAATAGGCTCGGGAGAATTCAATTTTTATTTTTTTCTAATTTCAACAGATAATATTGATATTCTTTTAAGCCTTTTTGCAATTTTTATTAATTTAAATTTTCACAGTTGCAGGACATTATGCGGGGAGGATTATAAAAGAGAGGGGGTCAGAAAATAATTATTTCATTACAGTAGACATTGAGATTCAAAAAGTTAAAACTTTATGGGCCACTAATGGGCCTAAGAGTGGCATCTCTGTTTCACATTTTGTGCTGATTTTCAGTTACTTTTCTGGGTATGCACAATTCAAAGGGTTTTTTTTAATTGTTATTGTTATGAAAAATAGGTTAAAGTGAGATTCTTTTTAATGAACGCAGCCATTAATGCATGGCCTCATCTCCTCTCCCAGAAGCTCACTCCACTGATAGTATCCATGGGGTTAAGGAAAAAGCAAATATTGACTATCTAAAATTAGGGTTTGTATGTTCATGACTATAAAAGAAAAGCCTGCAAGACAGATGGAGCACACCACATGATATTTAAACCTAAAGGTCAGTGCATGAGTTGCAAAATGTTTATATTCAACTGTTTTTCAGTGCTTAAAGAACAGGAATTGTCGCGGGTGACAGATCTGGTAGGAAAATGTTTGACTGCGGTGGGCATAGATACATCCATGTAGAAGAATCCGTCATCATTAGAATGATAACCCCAAAATAAATACAGTCCTTGTTTACTTGACGTTTGGCTCGTTCTCACTCTTAATGCCCATGGACTTTGAACTCAGTCTAAACATCATCTGACTTTTATGCCTGGATTCATTAGGTTTCAGTGGCTCAATCATTAAATCAAATCAAATGTTGATGTGTTTTGCGTATGCTTCACAGGCCTCTTGAGTACTGAATATGACTCTGAGGCCTACGTTGCCTTTGTTTTATGCATTGCTGATGGATAAAGTTCTCTGATTGTAGTATTTCTGTGCCAAGGTAACTGTGTTATATAAACACTGGGATACAGCACATGGTCTAAGATGATCATATTTTGTAATGAGAAAGAATAGTGTCAAAAGTACCATTTAGTTGCCTTCATTGTTATTAGCAGTTATATTGCATTGTTTGGATGACTCAAAGTTACATGCATATGCCTGATAGCTCTGAGGGTTAGTTAATGAACTGTTTAACCCATGCAGCTCTGAGGGTAAGAATAGCTCCTAGACTTATTGCTAGAAATATACCAGTCAGCTTTTGGTTTTACAAATGGGATTTTCTTGGCTAATTTGACATATCCTAATTCCAAACTCCATTCCAAATTCAAGAATTTATAGTACTTAATCTATGTCAGCAAAATCTCATAACAGTTCATAAACTCCACTGCCAGATGTGTCAAACAAGCCTCTACCCTTTATCTTTTCCAAAGATGTCATTTTAAGTACTGCCTGGAACAATGAGTGCCAATGTCAAACGGTCAAAAATGAAAAATAATTGAATTTCCACTTTTCACAAGTAACACGTAAGTGGTACAGGAGAACCTCAGAGTTACAAACACCAGAGTTACAAACTGATTAGTCAACCACACACCTCATTGGGAATCGGAAGTACTCAATCAGGCAGCAGCAGAGACAAAACAAAAAACAAAACAAAAAGAGCAAATACAGTACAGTACTGTGTTAATAAGGCAACTGCTTCTGTGCTGGTTTCATTTAAATTCAGATGGTTAAAAGCAGCATTTTTCTTCTGCATAGCAAAGTTTCAAAGCTGTATTATGTCAATGTCCAATTGTAAACTTTTGAAAGAACCCTAATGTTTTGTTCAGAGGTACGAACAACCTCCCTTCCTGTGATGTTTGTAACTGAGGCTCTGCTGAGGACTACAAGGGCTGGAATAGCAAGTGCATCTGCCTTTGAGACAGTGGCAGTAATATGGAGAACCAGGGGACTGTAGTAAGAGGAGGTTTTGCAGGTCGAGAGTTGAGGTTCTCTGGCGGAGCTGGGTGGAGACCCAGGTCTAGGAGAGCAGAAGGTGCTTTGGCAGGGTGGTGCATGGGACCATGCGCTACAGCAGGTGAAAAGTGAAGTGCATCACCAGATCAGTGTAAGCAACATTGCAAAGTGTCTGCCTCCGGCTGTGCTTTTCAACAGCTTTAACCCCAGCCTTCAACTCCTTGAACAGCAAAAAAAATCCCCAGTCAACTCCTAATTTATTTATTTATAAATTATTTTACTGTAAGATATTTTTTGCTCCTGATCTCCTCCTTCTCTCACATTCATAGGAATCTCAATAAGAATCTCTTTGGTATTTGATTCATGAGGAATTCTTAATAGCTAGTATGATGGCCTGTCACCATAATGATCAGCTACAAAGGGAATCCTTCAGTAAGTGCTGCTTTTTCAGCCGAGATGCCCTTGTTTTTCCTGGAGTAAACCCAGAGTTGCCACCAAAAAAAAAAAAAAAAGTGTTTTCATTTCCACTGACTCTATAGGTTTCAGCAGTAAGTGTATTAATAGGAGCATAGCTTAACCTGTGACAACAGAGGCCAAAATAAATGCTCATTATTAAAACCCTGGAATCCTCTCCATTAATTCACACAGCGGTCCTCTGGGATGTTAGGGCTAAGCAGCAAATCAGGTGAGAGGCTTGCAGGCTTTAATTACAACTTCTTTGTGCTGTTTATGGTGTGTTAGCATACATAGAAGAGACGACTGACTCATTTTGGAGGAACTGAAATGCTCAGTACTAAAAGGAAATTATTCGGTATTTTCTTCCGGTACAGTCACCAAAAAAACAATGCGAGGGGGTGTTAAAGGTGAAAGTAAGCAAGAAAATGTCAGCGCCTAGCCCCAGATTTTCATAACCTAAGCATATCTGCATTGCCAATGTGTGCTGCAGTGGTTGTGCAGGCATTTGTGTTTGATTGTACAGGCAAGTAACGGAGTATCGAACTGGGCATTTGTGCATGCTATTGCTGTGATTGTTCAGAGTCTCCTGGTGACTGGGTGTGCAGTTCTGAAAATCTGGGCCCCCAGATATTAGACAAAGGGGTCAATTGTGTCTTTTGGCACAGTTTAGAGTTAGGGGCAGTGCATAAACTCTACAACCTCAGGAGTAGTCCCAGAAGGGACCGTGACTCAGAGACACGCTAAGTCACAATTCCTCCCGACACCTCCTTGCTGCAGGAGAGAGGAGGGAGACAGTGGTTTACTGCTCACTTGTAACAGTAGTAAACTGCTACACATTGCTTGCATTGCCTCCGCTACTCTGACCAGTGAGTGGGGTGGGTGGAGCTAAGTCTCCAGCCATCCGCAATCTCTATCCACTCCCCACTGCAGGGAGGGAGGAAGTGGGTGAGTGCACCCAGACCCAGATAGCCCTTAGAATGGATGTAAGGGGGATTCTTTCTCCCTCCTTCAGAGGCAGTTTGAGTCACAGCCTTGCCAGGATACTAATTCAGTAGCAGTAACATTTAGATTATGCCAACTCTAGTAATTCCATCTGGGCTACAAATCCCCCTGCACTTTCAACTGGATTGAGTATCCTTCACTTTCTGCTCTCCAGTATGCGCTATTAAACAGCAGACATTCCACCCCAGAGGTGGTTGCATTTCAGCAGTGGGTGAGCGACGCCCTATCCATCACTTATCTACCTCCCAAGAATGCTGACTTAATTACTTATTGTTGGTAAGTGCTTGGAGATCATTGGATGAAAGGCACTGTAGAAGAGCACCATACTAGGCCAAATTCATCCCTGATGGAAGCCAATGGAGTTACACTGGAATGAATGTGGCATGTTGTTGTTATTGCTACTTAGGGTATGTCTACACTTCAAACTGGAAGGTGTAAATTCCAGCAAGAGGAGACATACCTACATAGCTCTGATCCAGTTAGCGTGCTAAAAATAGAAGGATAGCAGCAGTGTTGCAAATGGTGGGAGGGGCTAGCCATCCTGAGTACACACTTAGCATCTTGAATGGGTACACACATCGGACGGTTAGCCCTTCACGCCACTCGGGCTATGCTCAAGCAAAGGTCTGGCTCCTGAAGTTGGAACTGACACCTTCCAGCTCAAGTGTAGACGCACCCCTCGAGACAAATGCTGTTCTCTCACATGGACATGCAAGGCCTGACATGCAGCATGAACAGTGTTTCCTCAGGAATTGAGATGATGGAAAAAGGGAGCAAACAGCCCATGTGGGGGGAACTGCACCCACTGTCCGTTACAGTGCAGAGTGCCCCCACCAGCTGTGCACTGCTCCCTGCTGAGGGTTGATATGCATGGGTCAGGCAGTATGCACAGTGCAGTGGTCCAAAGCATCCCATACCCAGCAGTAGCCTCCGTGGCTGGCAATAAGGGGTGCATTGGCCCCTGCTTATGAGTTGCAGGGAAGAAATGGACTAGACATCCACATGCAACTGTCATGTCTGTTCTCATTAGCCATGTGGAGTGGAAGACACAGAGAAAACAAAGCGCATAAATGGTGCAAAGTGCATTAAACAAAGCACAAACAAATCCCACACAATCTTCTTTCATTTTCCTTCATTCGTTGCTTCCATTTGGACCAGAAGCAGAAGTACCAATATAACGCAAGAGAGAGGCTGCTTTTGCAGAATTTCCAGGCAGCAGGAAAAATAAGTCTTATGAGAAGCAGTTTTCATTAGATTTCCATCCCAGTTGTGTAGACCCTAAGCATATGAATAAGCTCCAGGGAAATCTTCCAAGAGAACACTCAGCTAAGGGCTGAACTGCTGAAAGAGTTTTGGGTGTGATGGATTTATTGCTAATTAGAGCATAAATAGTAAATCCTCAATCCTTTATAGTTGGGTAACCCAGACAGTGTATGTCTATGGGAGTTCTTAGAAGTTTGGAGGAAAGCCATACTGAAGGTGCCTATCTAGCTAGAGGCCTATTTTTATTACTAGCTAGAGTAGATGGGTTGATAGACAACTATGGTGTCCAGTTAGGTTTCATGTTGTACATATCAGAAACTACTATGTATCAGGAAGAGGACACAAATAGCACAAAGAAATCAGCTGCCTTGTAACTGTCTTCCCAACTATGGTTATTAAAAAGCATAGGCAAAATAAAATAAAAGAAATTGATTAGTCTCTAATAATGATGTTCCCTCTTTCCCTTCACTTTTGGGTAATATTTTTTTCCTGTTTAAAAAAAATGCAGTAACAATTTGTCCCTCACTAGAGAAATCTGGGGGCTTTGATTTTCAGAAGTGCTGAGCACTCACAACACCAGGTGATTCAGTGGGAGCTGGGGGCACTCAGCCTCTCTGAAAAGCAAAGCCCCAGGTATCTCCATTTGAGCACTTAAAACCAGAGGTGAAAAATTAGGACTTATATTTCAATAAATGATAATTTTTTTTTAATCAGAAACCAACCCTCCAGTCAGAAATACGAAGGAAGGAAGATGAAGACTGGTGTGATCTTGTGGTTAAAACAAACAATGAAGATTCAACTGGGTTCTGCTGAGCCTCTGACTCACAGTATAGCTCTGGTCAAGTCATTTGACCTCCTGGTACCCTCAGTCAATCCTGCTGGCAGCAATCAGAGACTTGCTGAAAAGCAATGTGTTGAACATTCCTATTGTTTTCATATAAAGCATCAGAGGGGCCTCAATTCAGCAAAGCACTTACAAGTGTGCTTACCTTTAAGCATGTGCATAAATCTTTTCCTGTTCCGGAAAGTACTCAAGTACATGCTTACATTTAAATCCCATTGACTTCAGTTGGAACTAAGGATGTGCTTAAGTGCTCTGCTAAATTAGAGCCTTAATAAGAGTTTTGATCTTTTTTTAAAGTCAGGTTTTTGTTAATATTTTCCAGTAAGTTAATACTGTAATGTTACTTTTAGATGGTCAGCAAATCTGGGAAATGGAGGCTACAGTGGATAAAGATAAGAGCCAACCTGTAAGTATGCAAAATAATGTATGGCCTTTATTCCCAGCTTTTCAAATATATGCTGAGAGCATATTCTACAAGGTGCTGAGCACCTACAACTTCCATTGACTTCAGGGGAAGTCAAGGATGCTCAGACCTTTGCAGACTGGGACCGTTCATTTGAGTTGCTTTATTTACATTAAGGGCCTGATTCTGCAAGGTGTTGAGCAGCCTGGACTCCCATTGATATCAGTGGAACCTTACAGTATGTAATCAGCACCTTCTAGGATCCAGCCCTTATAGTGCAATGGGCCTTACCTGCTCCTAAAGAAGTGAATGGGACTAGAATGGGAACGGAGGTGGGATCAAATTGTACATAAGTAATAAATATATAGAATAATTACATTTCATGTTTATCAGGTACATAGGAGTAGATAAAGCACTGAAGCATTAATCACTGTTGTGTGTGTTCTATATTTAGCTGAGCTTCTCTCTTCAAGTTCAAGACAACATCAACAAGTGTCAGAGAGAATGTGACATTTAAAAACCAGTTTCTTAAAATCAGAAATCTTCCAGTCCTACCCACCTGCCTCTTCTTTCCCCACATCCTCCTGTTCAGAGTTGAACAGGAAAATTCCTTTTCCTTCCTCCAAGGATACTCCATGCAGTAATTGCCGAGAGCCTGCTGATCACTGGACTTCAGTTTCTAATGCAATGTTGTTGCCTTTCATTGTTTCAGAGCATGCTTTTTGTAGAGATACCAGAGTATCGTAACAAGCACATCCGTACACCTGTGAAAGTGAATTTCTATGTCATCAATGGGAAAAGAAAAAGAAGCCAGCCACAGCATTTTACCTATCATCCAGGTAATGCATAGGGCAGATTGGGCTACAATTTCTTACAAAGTAGGCTTTGTAGTCTGATACCTCATTCTCTTGTCATTAATTAAGCATTTGAATGTTTCTGATTTAATGCAGAGTCACTGTCAAATCACCAGTTGTTATTTGGTTTAAAGGTTGCATGTAATTGTGGAGGAGGAATATTTTTATATATGCATGTGCATATGTAAGGGAGCTTTACATCAGATGTCCAGGCAATGGGCAATAGGAGTTTGCAAATGACTTCAATGAGAGCAGGATCAGATTCTTATGTGCCCTGACCCTGTGCAAACAATGAGTATTACCTTGCCTGGATTTTTTAACCTTGAGAAATGTGAGGTTTAAGTTTTGGTTAAAGTTTTTGTCCATCCCAATACTAAGTGCTTTCACGGAAGATTCTCCCATGACTGCACTCAAGCGATTTACTAAATGTAGTGCCCTTGTGGGCAGTGCACTCAATCACACACACTTGCACAATGATTTAGGTCTCTTATTATTGCCAGGGAAAACCTTTCTTTGTTTCTCAGTCGCTCATTAAGAATAATGTCCTTTGCATGCTTTATTCTAGTACCATCAATCAAAACAGAGCCCATTGATGACTATGATCCAGCTTTAATCTGCAATACAGTACACAGTGGTCTGGGAACAGTAACACAGCCTTACTATTCACAGCACACAATGGTCACCGAATCTCCTTCCTGTCTTGTGGCCACTATGGCTTCCTGCCAGCAGTTGCGTTCAGGCCTGTCTTCTACTGATTCTCGATATCATCAGCAGAACCCAGCAGCTGTGATATACCAAAGAAGCAAAAGTCTCAGTCCTAGCCAACTAGGCTACCAGCAGTCCAGTTTGATGGCCACACAAGTTTCCATCTCAGATGCACACAGGTCAGTGCTGGTGCATGCTGGTTCGCCAGGCCAAACCTCAGCTGTGCTCCACCATTCTCCAGCCAGTCAACAATCTTCTCCCGTGATTCACTATTCTCCAACCAATCAGCAGCTGAGGTGTGGAAGTCATCAAGAATTCCAGCATATTATGTGCTGCGAAAATTTTACCTCTAATGTAGCAAGACCCAGCCAGCCTCAGATCAGTCAAGCACAAAGGATAAGTCCAAGTTCATATCCTACCGTGATTCAGCAGCAGACAGCCGGAAGCCAGAGAGCAGCAAAAAATGGACCACCAGTTAGCGATCAGAAAGAAGTGTTGCCAGCTGGAGTCACTATTAAACAGGAACAGAATCTGGACCAAGCATATCTGGATGATGGTAAGCAGAACTCATTTTTATTACATATAATCCCATCTATTCCTCTGTACAAAAATAATGCGGTTTTCTTCTTGACAGGGTGTGAACCCATCTTTTATAAAGTTTTATATTTTCTTAATGCAAGACCTTTTCATCAGTTGCATTTTTGGTAGATAGCAACACACTCTGGCAATTTAAAAAAATGAAGCATTTCCACAGTCTACAGAAAAACCTCTGTCTTTATGTCATGGGGGGAGCTTTGTCAGGTTTTAAACAGTTGTTATTTTTCTTTCCACTTGCGAAACGTTAGTTGAAAATGGAGAAACTGATACAAAGGGCTTCTTTAAAAAAAATTATTTATATCAGTGCAAACTCCACAATGTAAAACCATTTTGTACATTTAATAAATAATTTTTTAAAAGCCTAATTGAACAGTCCATGAAGACACATAATGAATGGGGTAGTGTTGCTGGCAAAACTATTGCAGATGTTCTAGATGAACAGTAGTACATTGATTACTTAAACAATGTCATTTCTTTGTTGTGAGCCCAGTAGATTTAGTTGTTAGGACTGAATAAAAGCTAGAGTAAAGCTTTGTTTGAATATATCCTGCTTATCCTTGGGTAGACAAGAGTTATTGGCAAACTGGTTGATTGGTTGTTTTGTTAAATAGTAGTACTATTTCATAGCAGGGGGAAAACATAAAGCTAAGGCTTGGGGGCTAAATCCTGTTTCCATTAAAGTTAGTAGCAAAATCCATGTTTACTTCAGTGGGAGCAGAAGCCATTGATTAGAATGTTGCATATAAATGGAGTGGGCTAGATTGTGCAATTGTGTATGTAAAATGTGCACCTAGTTTTCAGGTACGGTTACTGCTACTGCTCTCTCAATCTAGATATTGCAGGTGCAAATTGCTAATTTTGGGCCCAGGAGTGTGCATGCACAGTTCTGACAATCGACATATAAATTAGGCAAAAAATTCTTACTGCTATTTGCCTGCACAGTTACACAGTTATAGATTTTGAAATCCTAGGTTGGTCAGCTTTCCTTTGTGAACCTAGAGGTACTGAATATTTGAAGACATATTTATCTGATATGATCATCACTGCTGCTTGCTGCAGGCAGAACAGGTTCCTACTCCCCCACCCCTCTTTTTTTTTTTTCTCTTTTAAATGTAGTCTGTATTCAAAATGTTTGAGCTACTTCATTCAGCCACTGTGGTTGATGTAATCTTGGCACCATCACAGCATGATTCGGAGGCAGTTCTTACAGATATAAAATGATCCTTGTCTGCATAGAGAATTTTGCTAGTATTTTTTGGACATGAAATAAAATAAAATAAACAAGCCAGGGACTGCTCAGGGAATGCAGCATTATTAACAGCGCAAGGTAATTTTTCTCAATAAGAGTAGACATTGTCTCTTAACATGCTTTTAATATTAAAGCATTGGAGATTCTTCCTCATTTCTATAAATATTGGATACCAAGAAAATCTCATGGTTATAATACAAATGAAAAAATAAGGAAATTCAAAGTTAAGGCTGATTAACTTTGGGGCTGATCCAAAGCTCCCTGAAGTCAATAGAAAGACTTCAGTGGGCTTTGGATCACGTCTGTAATGCCCAACTATATCACAAATGCATCACAGTGGTGTAAACTGTACCTCAAAGTGTGTGTTACAAAATAGGGAAAGTTAGTGAAAGACTGGCAGTGAGTTGAGAATGAAATTCCAGGTTTCTGTTTTGCTCAAAGTTGGTTGTTTGTGGGAGTTGTGTCTGAATCAGGACTACAGAACTGAATCCTTTTCTATGGAGAAGTTTTGCAGGTGACATAACAGGATAAAAGAGCTGCTTTGATCTGACATTTGGTCACGTTTTCTGTACCTGTTTAAATCATAATAGCTCATTAAAGCCCTTAAAGTTATTAGCATAAATTGTATTCTCATTCAGAACATTCACAAAGAAGCGAGTCTTTTTTTCAGCTATTTTTTAGGCTAGAGGCCATTTCCATTCAAGGAATGGAAATATTAAGTAAGCGCAAATTATCATGATATTGCACACAGTAGGTCAAAACCAGAGGTCAGCTCTCAATCATCTGAATTTTCAGAATCCTCACATTAACTATAAGGTATTTTGCCCAAGCTGGGCTGGGGGGAGTGTTCTCACTAGTACTTCCCTTCCCTACATGTTTACTTTATTAAGAAGGAGCCTTTGGGGTAGGCGTGCTTTACTTTGCAAAACACGTGATTCCAAAATGTTCAGATCTCAAAAACCTCTTTGCTTTTCCATGGGGAAAAGTGATTCAGAGTATAACAAAAATCACATTTTCCTAACTAGAAAGTTTATTTTTGTACTTTATAGTATTAAAAGAAACCCAAATCAACAGGATTATGGAATTTTTACAAGTCCCTTTGGCTGAACAGATCTCCTGAGATTATAAGACGTGATATATCTTGCTGTGACACTTATCAGGTAGATGCTTAGATGACCATTCCCATGGTTAGTTCCACCTTGTATTTAGCCGTGACACGCTGAGCACCTTTCCCAGATCTGAAGAAGAGTTCTGTTTGCCTGAAAAGCTTGTCTCTTTCACCAACAGAAGTTGGGCCAATAAAAGATATGGTCTCTCCCATGGTTAGGTTTAACAGGATGGATGGCTGTATTGTGCTGTAGCTGTAGCTGACTACTTCGGCATATCTACAGTGGTTGTTTCTATATCTCTTGCTTCCCTTCTCCTTCCCCTATCTACCTCCTTCTAGTCCTTCATCCTGTTCTTCTCTCTCCAGATTTCTGCTGACAGACCAGAATTGTTGGTTTTGGTTTGTTTTGGGGTATTTTTGTACTATAGTTGTGTCCATCCCTCTCCTCTCTGTCTCCAAGTCCCTTGCTCTTGCGGTTAATGCACAGCCTTGCAATTCAGGAAACTGAGAATCTATTCTCAGCTCTGACATGAACTTCCTGTGTGACCTTGGGCAAATCGTGCCCCATCAGTTCCTCATCTGTTCAGTGGGAGATAACTACTGTCACACAGGGGCTATAGTGTTCGTTAATGTTTGTACAATCATGGATTCATCCAGAGAAATACAGGGTACAACTATTATTATTTCCCTTTATTTCTTCTGGCCCTCCGATTTTGTCTCTGCTGCCAGGTCCTCTATGTTGTCACCCTGTAGTAATTCTCTTCCTCTCTCTGCAGCTAAAAAGCAACTTTCTTTATTTCTGATATCACGATCCTTTCTTTGCCCAGTGCACTCTCTGCTCCAAGGGCCCCGCCATTGGCACAGGTTATGAGAGATCTAATCCACCTAGCCCATCTTTTTCCTACCTTTAAAATATGATTCTTGTTCCACCTCCAAACAATATTGCCACTTGTTGTATTCCAATGCTACACATACTCATCAGTGATGCCTTCCTGTGATAGTTTCAGGAAGATCAGCTGGATTGCACTGCCTTCCCAATCCACCGCAGCTCACTTCCATCTTCTTTCCAGCTTCTTTAGTGTCACAAGTGAGGGCTGGCAGAACCATCAAACTTCTTGTCCTTCTATAACATTATTAAAGGGAACATAGAACAAAGCTATCCAGTAATTTAGATTGTGTTTGGAAGTGTAAAACAGATGCAGATTAATTTGAGTTGGATGGTGTCTGAATTAAGTCTGCCCAGCTCTTCAGGGAGATTTTATCCAAGGTTCTGAGTTGGACCTGTTTCAATCATTTCCCCCACTCTATCCTATGCTAGAAGCACAAGGTATGTCTTAGATTGGATTCCACTTGGAAGAAAGAGAAGGTGTGGAGGACAAAGAAATGACCTATTACAGGATGACTGAAAATAATGCTGCCGTCAAGGAGACAACTGGAATCAAACATCTTGTTCTGGATAGACAGCAATGGGAAAAATGGATTACCCCATGTGTCACTAGGCACAGAACATTCTAAGTCTAGGGTACAAAAAGAAAGGCACAATTGTTAGGGACCTAGCCTATTGAGACCAAAGTTCAAGTCTCTGCTATGTCACAGAGTTCATAATTGACCTTGGGCACATCATTTATCCTTTGTGTGCTTCAGTTCCCCATCTGTAAAATGGAATAATCACGATACCTCTGTGAGGGAGTACTAACATAAATACATTGACAACTGTGAGGCACTCAGATGCTACAGAAATAGGGGCCACAAAACTACCTTATACAGACACAATGGGAGTAAATGAAGGTGGTAGAATCTGGCCCTAAATAAGTAAATACACATGTAGCTGCTCTCCAAAGTGGTATTGATTTTCCAGCCTGAGAAGATGTAAGTTACATGTTTCTTACTTCACAAAGAAAAGATGTTTGTAATTCAGATGGCAACTCTCTAACCACATCTCAAAACCCAAAATAGCCTCTCTGATACAACAGATCTGAATCATTTTCAGTGTGTCAGTAACCAGAAGAGGGGTGGGGAGGATGGAGGTAGGCACAACTGCCGCAGTTCATCAGGCTGAGATCAGTGGTGCCCTTTTATAGCAAAGTCATTTATTTAACAGAAAAACTTCACTTGAAGCGGATGTTTCAGTAGAACTGAAATTGCAGTTTGCACACTGTGATACATACAAATGACCCGGGACTTTCACTCACCTTCACTAAGACCAGGATTTTACTCTCTGTGGGTTCCGCCACATACCACAGTAATTGTTGCCCAAATGAGATTTTTATTCTGATTATTGACACTTCGGTATGATTCTACTTATTTTTGTACAGCGTGACACAAACATGTCACCAAATGCTTAGCAAAGGATTCTACTGCATGCTTCTGGCCACTGGGAGAAAGTTGCGAGGCCCTACGGGGTCCCCCGGACTAGTCCAGGAGTTGAAGTGCGCACCTTGTTTTCTCTCTTACTGATAATGAGCCAGGTTGTACCAGTAAGCACAAGTCTGCACTGGGCACATAATGCAAAGCAGCCCTGCCTACGGAGATGATATGGGAGGGACTGTACCTCAAGAAAACCCTGTGCTTCCTGGAGCACCTGGGTAGTGCATCTTTGTACCATCCATTAGATGGGACTGCGGTTGCTGTGCCACCATCCCATCTGACCCCAGCCATTTTGTAGATTCGGGGCATAGGGACTCACTTGTGGCTGGCTCCTGTATGGAGGGGTAAATGGGGAGCTTCTTGTACTGCTCCAATGCAGGCTTGGACTGCTGTGCACTTGTGCAAGACCCTGGCTGTGTTTCAGGGGAAGAAGCAAGGCTGTCTGTGTGTTTAGGGAAGGAGAGGATTATGTATATGGGAAGTACGAAGAGGAAGAACCTGCAGTTATTTGCAGGGCGCAGGACTGCTCTCATTTATTCTAGCTGGCACAGTCTTCATGGAACCTTTCTGGTGGGCCAGGATTGTCATAGCACATTGAGCTCCAACTCTGTCCAGTCCAGCCCCCTCTGCTGAGAGTAAAGAAGCAGGGGTCCTAAAGCCAACGATGTTAGCTTAATGCCAGCTGGGGATTCCCCCACACAAGGGGAACCTTAGCTGCATGATTAAGGCAGTTTTACATCCCCTTCACACTACTGGAGTAGCCCAGAGAACTTACCCAATGCCAAGGATCTAGCCCTCTGACTGGCTTCAATGAAGCGATCTCTGAGTTCTCGCTATTTATTTCAACCGCAGGATGCATAGAACATGGTCGCTTATGCTTAAATTACAGTTTGGTTTAGTTCTCTCTTTTTCCACCTGTGAGTGTTGGACAAAATCATGAAGGAGCTAATATTCCAGGGAGAAAAATGGCTTTTTCTCTTTCTATTTCCTAGCATTATAGAAGTGAGCAAATTTGTATGTTTCAGGGCTGTGGTTTGATTAGCGAAAACATTTGCATAAAAAAAAACACTTCCTGTTTATAATTAGAACTACTTTTCATAGACATTGATTCAGTAGCTTCCGAGTAGACCCTGTACATTCTCCAAGTGATTTCACTTGGACGAACACAAATCTATGCATTCGCCAGTCTGATTCTGCCCCTATAGCTTCTATTACTCAGCATTAGTCACGTGGTCTCAGCTGAGGTCACTATTCTATGTTTTGGTTACAGTGCACACCATATATTTTATTAGTAGTACTTATTTCTATTGCAGTAAGTACCTAAGAGTCACAGTCATAGAGCTGGGCCTCACTGTGCTAAGTGCTGTACAAACGCTGAACAAAAAGATGGTCCCTGCTTCCAAGAGCTTAATATTTATTGTAAAGAAGTGGAAAGAACAACACTGGGAGGCAGCACTCCTGTATTCTATTCTCAGCTCTGCCAGGGACATGAGCAAGTCACCCCCGAGGGGTTAGCTGTGATGTACCTCTATGTAAAAATGTATCCGAATAGTCACACGAGGTGTTGTGAGGCTTAGTTGATTCATGTTAGTAAAATGCACACAAATCCTTGGCAAAAAGGTGTTGCATGCTTGGCTAATTGCCAAGTATTATTATTGTCGTGGTTGGCTCACAGAGGACTTTTCACAGGCCTCTTAAAACAAAAGAAGACCCAAAAAGCCCAAGCATTTTTTCACATGTGTATGAACCCCAGGAACTCCAATTTTAACAATTTGGCCCTTAAGGAACTATTTCGATTAAAAATAGTAAATATTTTGATTTAATTAAAAGAATCTTTGCACAAGCAGCCTGACCTCCCCTCTGCACATATGAAGATGAAGATGTCTCCCCAGCAGCATCCCTGAGTGGCTGTCCAAAAAACGCCATACATGCCAAATCAGCAGTGGAGGAAGGAATAAAATGAACTAAGTGATTAAAAGCATAGTTCCACTGGCATCTCTTTGTTCTTGAGTTCAAGAATCTTTAATTGGTGCAGCAGAGTGCCCACAGGCAAGTTTCTGACAAAGCATTTCCTGTTCAGAAGAACATGCAAAGTCCATTAGGAGAGTGAGTGGACTGCAGAGAACTGACAGTCAAATAGGGGTATATATATACTCCCTGTGTTTGTGGGCAGGGCCTCTCAGACAATTGGTGCATCAGGAAAAAAAAATTCCCCATCTACTTGCTGGTGGAAGACAAGCTTATTGTTTGGAGACTAAATCAGCTGATGATTATCAGCACTAAGGAATCAGTTTCCAGATGGCATCAAACAACTTTCGATTGTAATTTTGAAATCCTGGGAAACAATAACTTGAAAAAGGAATGTGTTCATGCAGTTGGGAATTGAAAACTTCTAAACCACAATAAAGTCCATTCCCAGACTTGCTGTCCATTTATTCCACACTCATTGCATTCCATAGACAGTCTGAATCACAGGCAGCAGATGGCTCCTATAAAGAAGACCATAGGAACATCATTAGATGTCCATCTTCTCGAAGACACTTGCCAAAACAGGCCATATATTTACTTTTACTTGCTCAATCCACATATAACCTCCACTTTCAGATTAAAGGGATAAAAACATCAACCACAATACTTGTCACTTCTGGGACACCTTACACTGAAGGGAGAGGCACACTGATGAAGCATGCCTAACACTACCAGCTAGGGAGGCATGTGAGTGCTATTGTCTGCATTACGTAGATGGGTAAAGTGAGACAGAGAGCTGTTAAGTGACTTGCCCAAGGTCATACAGGAAGTCACTGGCAAAAGTGAAAATAGAACATGGAGTCCTCATTCCCAGTTCTAGACTATACCACATGTCAGCATGTAAAGTGTGTAAATGTAATGTTAAAATAAATCCAGAGTTTTCCTGTTCCCTAAGAGTTTGTTATATGCAGAGAGGACATTAGGCTGATTGAGCAAACATTCTTTTAACTAAATCAAAACCTTTACTATTTTTAACTAAAATATTTCTCCAAGGACCAAATTTATAAAATGCATGTTAAAAATTGCATGCATGACCATGCCTGCAGTTACTATAAGTGGACATGCAAAGCAGGTAAATGTGTAAAAAAAAATGCTGCTGGGGTGAAATACATCACTTTGCATTGGGCCCACATAGTGCCCTCTGCACCATTCACTCCCCCATGTAAGTCCATAACAAAGGGCCTTGAGGCTTGGTCTACAGTTTAAAAAGTTTTACCACATAGCTATGTTGATTAGGGGGTCTGATTTTTTGCTGACATTGCTATTAAGTCCTAGATGCAGTTATAGCTGTATAAAAATGCTTGTGTCTGCATAACTTATATCCGTTCAGGGAACCCAGCTAAGCTATGTTGGTATAAGCACTTTTACACCGATATAACTGCATCTACACTAGGAAGTCTCTGCTGGTTTAACTATACTGGTATAGCTAAACTGCCAATACCTTTAACTGTAAAGAGGCCTAAGTGATGCACAGAGGTAATTTCTTCTTAAATGCCCAATAGCTATATGTGCACACATCTCCTCTGATTGTCACATTGGCAATAATTACATGAGCTTTGCACATGTTTGCACAAAATCTCTGCCTTTTGAAAAATTGATCTTAATGGCCACATACTTCTGACAAGGCTAATGCAATCCACCGGATGTAATTATGCGGAGGATTAATCATCTTCCTTATGACCCCAGCACATGAAGCTCTCATGTATGTAATTGTTCTGTTGTACATTCAGCTCTCACTCCCTTGAAAGCAGTACCTTGCATTTTAGAGTTAATGGAACCAAATAATCAGTTAGTATCCAAGGCCTTATTCATATCTCAACTGTATTGCCATCTCTTGCAATTTTACAGTCAGTTTTGCCATATTTGATGTTTTTCCAGGCCCCAGTGCCTGGAGTCAGGTGAATACATCAGAATATCAGCTTTCATTTGTTTTTGTTTTTTAAAGTAAGTTTCAAACCTTTGTAGTTGTGGAGAAGAACTTGGAAATATGAACCGCAAAGGTTCAGAACCCAAGAGGCAACTAAAATCAACCCCAAATGTATTACTTTTTAAATTGCATGATTGGTAAGTCAATTTTATGATCATTTGGGGCATGACTCATGAATTTGGAATGACTAGGATTAACAATACTACTTTTCACTTTTTTATTCACTATGGATTGTATAACACTGAGAATATGCAAAAAAGAAAAAAAAATGCAGCCTCCCCACCTCCCCAATCAAAGCAGTACAGAAAACATTTGAGGATTCCACTCTTCCTGGGAAGCCTCATGAAAAAAACAGCTTGTGCCATCTTCTAAATGCACCACTGAAAACTTGCAAGCAGCTAGAGTGAGCCCTGCTGCTTTCAAATGTTTGGACAGCTTCTTCAGATTTCTTTAACTAATGTGGAGTAAAATGTCTGGCAAGCGCAACTAACTTAAAGATATACAGTCTTTTTATGGAGCAAACTAGGGGCCAGTTATAAGGTTTTTTACTATACAAACATTTCTGGGCATTATTCACAAAAATAGAAAGTATTCAGTTGAAGTTAATTACTGCCACTGACCACAAAGGGCCGATAAGACACTTCTGGTTGTTAATTTTTAAAGCCCTGGAAAGACGGGTCTTTTCTCTAACAGAAATGAAGCCTTATGGATGAGGCATTTAAAATATAGTTTTCTTCCACCTGATTATCATAATTTGTTTCACATAAAAACTTTTTTTTACTGACCACTGTGCTTAAAAATAACAATCTTGTGATGAATCATCTGAATTTTCCATCCATTTGCAAGTCAGTTTTCTTAAGAAAGCTCTCAAGAGTGAGAGCCATTTTTCTGCCCATAGCAGAAGCTGGTATGAGTTTACTCTCACAGGTCGTTTTATAGCACAGCTTACTCACCAATTCCGAGACACGTTTATGCTCTAATTTTGATGCAGTATGTTTCTAGAGAAACTTTAAAACCAGACTAGACAATCATACTAGAAGAAACACTGTAGAGAAAAATTTGCATTGGCTGGGGATGAGCTAGATGACTTGAAAGGTCTTTTACATCCCTGGCTTCTGCGATTTTAAAAAAGCAACCGGAACAACTTGGGCCAATTCAGTAGCAATCAGAGATGGGGAGAGAATGACTGAACATCACAGAACTCCTTACCCTGTTGATTTACATCTCAGTAATTTGTAGCAGGCTGCTGACTTTCATGCTCACTCTTTTTTTCTCATTTTATAATATAATATTTTTAAGGTTAACAAAGAGGAAATAAGTGGAAATAAGGTAACCTAAAATACATAGATAATGGTGATGTGTCAGAACTAGCATCCCAAAACCCAGTTTTGCAAGTGTTGAAATCTGGGCAAATCCAGATGCAAATTTCACAGAGGGATCCTACCTCTGGTTTAACCTATGGTCTCCATTAGACGAAGGGACAGAGCCTCAGCTGGTATAAATCAGCATAACTCCTCTGAAGACTGTCCTAGGAACTTCACTAGCAACATCAATGTGACTTC
The DNA here is from genome assembly GCF_026122565.2 of Emydura macquarii macquarii. NCBI lineage: Eukaryota > Metazoa > Chordata > Testudines > Chelidae > Emydura > Emydura macquarii. The sequence goes on from NW_027131620.1 coordinate 13,364,983, forward strand.
AGCAAAGCCATGCTAATGTACACCAAGTATCTGACCAGACAGTCTCCATCTCACAGAAGGAAACCTCTAAGCCAGCCAGTCCCCTAAGCTACGGCCTCGTATGGACTTTTAATTTTGAAACTCTATTTCAGTGTCAATGCCAGTTTGAAAGCATAGGCCAAATTTGGTCTTCAGCTACATACAGACAATTCACATTGGGCAAAATCCTAGCCAAATTGAATTTGATGGATGGTTTGTCACTGACATCAGCAGATCCAGGATTTCACCCATGAATTTTAAAGGGAATGCTATGTTTGCAGTTGAGGGCAGAATTTGCCCTTATGTGTAATGTACTAGCAGACCGCCTCAAAGTAAAATGCAAAGATTCGTAGTTCGCAGTCTTCACCAGCACACATGCATATTTGCATTTGTGCACATTTGTATATGCACTTTGGAGCACAGACAATAGTATACACGTGATTTTCACATGCCAATTCTACTTGAGCAAATTAGCAGCTATTAGTGGATCAAAATGCACACCATTTGCATGGATGGAAAACTGTGCATGCACCAGGGGAGACTGGGTTGAGGCCCTACTGAAAAATCCAAATTATTTGAAAATTAATTGTACATCTGTGACAATCCAAACCCGAAACTTTATCTTTGGACTAGTCCTGAATTAGCATGAAGGCTCATGAACTTTGCATTTAACATGCACAAATTAATTTGAACCAGAGAAATAAAAGCAATAAAATAGGGGAGTATTAACTTGTAATCACTCCCTCTGATCGTCCCTACCAGAGAAGTCTAGTCAAAGATTCCCAACGTGTGGTTAGGTTTGGTTTGATTTTTTTTTTAAATGATAAAATGACTTCATCATCCATGAATGAATTGAGTCAGCTGTAGGACAAATAGCGAGACACATGAATGATTTTTATGGCATTTGCAATGTCTCGATCTGTGCTGGTTTATTTAGGTTGTTTCTACGCTTGTTTTGAAAGAGTGAGAATGACTAACTGAAGGGGAGCCACTCCAGAAGGATGAGCCAGGAGCTCGTGGTGGAAGTGCTACAGTATTCAAAACCTCCCTGGGTTAAATATCTGGTCATTATGAGCACTATAGCACTGATTATTTCACAAGCACTCCACTTTCTCGGACAGCCTTTACCAGACCCCTAGCCCCAGTGGTACAGGCCCACTGGAAAGGAAGCTATATAGTGCTCCAAATATCTCATTTTAAATAGCACCAAATAAGGCCTCGTGTTATTTCTGTGCATTTGTAGACAGTTGGATCCCTCCGTTTGGTGCTATTGCTATAGGAAGGCATAAGAATGACAAATCTGTTCATTTGGTCATTAAGAAGCTCCAGAATGAGCCAAATTTTCAAATGTGGATGACATAAGTAATACCCTCGATATTTGCCTTTCCATCCTATCTGCCCACAGATGTTGCATGAACACCTTAATTTCCAGGTAACCAGCAAAATGGGGAACTAACTTTTTATAGGCATGCAGATGTCACAATAGCAAAGGGCTGCTGCACAAAAAACAAGTATTAGTAAAAGGCACCCATATTTGAAAATTTGGTCCACTACTTGTGTAAGTAAATAATTATCAGACTAGAATCTGTTTCCTTGTGCCATTGGAGAGTATCTCCAGGCAGGGCTTTTGAAATGGTTATAGAAATGTTATGCATTAGCACCATCCATTCCAGGTAGAGGTGAGAATGCAAAGTAGGGGGATGAGAAAATTGGCTTGGCTAAAATAAGTATTCTGAACATTCGCTCAGATACAGGCCAAATCAAAAAAGAACATGTAAAAGGAGGGGCTTTTTGTTTTTGTTTTTTTAGAGTTCTGTTCACTCACTCCCTTCCTCCCCCCCCCCCCCCCAACACATCTGCATTTTCTGGGGATGAATGTACCAAGTTACCACCAGAGAACCTGTCTTGTGATAGTACCATCCTGACCAGCAGGCATACCTGACCAGCTGTCACACGAGTGCTCAGTCTTATGAAATGCCCACCTCAGTGCTGGATATGCTAGAGGTCTTCCCTTATGGGAAAACTCAAAATGCTTAATGACTTATTTTGTTAAAGGAACTTCCTATAGTGTTTGGGTTGTTGTTTTGTTTATTTGTCAGTTTTTTTAAATCAGCCTATAAGATGTAATATTTATACTCCTGCCACATAATTATATCAGGTGGTGTTAAAATAAAAACCTATTGAAAGGCTCTCATTCGCCATTAAATTCTGTCATTTTTAGACTAAGCTAGACTCCACTTCTTTTATTCCTATTAAATTCTACAGCACTGTTCAATAAGATAATTCAAATATTTCTGGATAGTTCAAATATTTATTCAGACTTCTCAGAACTGAATTTCTGAACAAGCATTAGGTGGCAGCCATATAGTTGAGATCAAGACCGAGCGTTTCCCAAAACTCTGGGCCCCAAATCCTCACAGTTATTTAGCTCCTCACTCCCATTGATTTCAGCAGAAGTTAGGAGCCAAAATACCTTTTAGAATCTGGGCCTAGTGGTTCTGATCATGGGGTTTGGTTTGAATCAGCTCTTTGGGCTCCCCCTCTTGTCTGACACTTAGGCTATTTAAAACCTGTGAAGAGCATAACTCTCTCAGCTAAAACGCTCAGGGAGGGTTTCCCCGGTCTGTTACATTCCAATAAAATCCTTACCCTCGCGTGCATTCAGAGAAAGTACCCTAACTCAGCAGTGCAAATAATCAAGTCTTTAATCTCAACTAGGCCATAATATTTACTAGCATTTGAACAATATTGTGGTGACTAGAGTGAGACATCCATTTCCTCTCTGTATGCAATGAGAGATACATGCAGTAGATGGCTGGTTTATTACAGGAAACTTACGTTGCCACACACAGACACATTACACACAGGCTGGCTTGGTTTAATTGGGATGATCCGAGGCCAAGGAGTTGGAGCGGTCAACCAAGGAAAGCAGCTCACCTTAGTCCTTGCAACAGAGTTAACTCATCTTGTCCTCTGTATTCAGACTAACAGATTGCAAGAGGTTTTTTAAAAAGTTGAATGCTACTGATTGCTGACAGGCAGATGCACCAGTTATCTGGGGAGTCCCTGTTTGTGGCACCTAGACAAAAATGCTTTGGCAAGCGAACAAGCCAGGAAATTAATTTTCTTGTCTTGAGAACACAGTCCACACTATAGTGCCTGGATAGATCGAATTTGTTATGACAGCAAAACAAGTTCTATGGAAACCATTGTGAAACCTTGGAGGGAAGCTGCCCAGGAGGGTTGGGGAAAGCCGTTCTTGTTTGTTGTGCTTGGCATCGCTTTGCTCTGGACGAAGATGCTTTAATTTTGGGGGGGGACCCAAGAGAGCATTCCTTTTTTTCCATACCAGAAAACCTGCCAACCTGGCATAAACATCCTCCTCTTTCCAGCTGCTCCTTTCCAAACACACTGTGACTCCTAAAGATAGTCTTTACAGTGGCCAGGGCTGTTGGAAAACATGAAGCCTGCATGGATTAGCAAAGGAATTCATCTGGTCTGACAAACTGGGTTTCCCTCTATAAACAGCAGTAGTGTTTTCATCTTCTGGACTGCACAGCAAACTTTACGTCCCCTTTCTCCTCCTCCCCCACTATGCCTGCCCAGAGTTCAGCTGTGGTAAAAGACACCCTGCAAGGTTCTACTTTTGGGGCATGGAAAACAGCATGAAATCAATGAGGCATTTTTAACCATCCCTGTTTTCAGAGGATTGGGGTTTTTTCACTCTGGTAAATAGAGGGTGGGTTTTTTAGTTATTTTTGTTTCCAGGTAAAAGGGAAATAAAATACCTCCTTTCATCATTGGTTTAGGGATCTTATAAGCAGCCCGCACCATACACTTCTAGAATTACTTTTTATTTTACTCACAGATGTCCTGTAAAGCATCATAAGCTAAACTCAGGGTTAACAGGATTTGCCAGGCTGTACTGCTTCTCTGCTTTGTATAATATATAGCACTAGCTAGAAATCAGCTAAAGAGGATTTTTGTGTAACCACCTGACCTTGTGTTTTTGTGCATATGGGGTAGCTAGATCACTATTGTCTCTACTCACTTTCAATACATGATTATGCACTGCAGCAAACCAAGAGCATAGGGTGAAAATGAGTCCTTGAAAATGAAATAACCCTGTTTCGTGTACCTAGTGTTGCTTTTAGAAAATAGGTGCTGGTTTTTGTAAACCAGCAATCTGACACCATGCAAGTGACAGTAAGCCGGCCAAGCAGCTATGCCCCTTAAAAGCCTTGTACATGATCCAGTCCATCCTCTAGACTCTAATGTATGATTTTTCCCTTCAGTACATTTCCCATCTAGTGTTTTGTCCAGTCTTGCTTCTAAAGTCCCAAGCAAGGAGATTCCTATCCCTTTCCTTGGAAAACAATACCACAACATAATAGATCCCAGTGTCAGGAAGATTTTTCCCAATAGTCCAATGGCAAAGGTGAATTTGGTATTTGATTAGAACATAATTTTAAAATAAAACATAAAATAGCCTTTCCCCTAATAGCACAACTGGGACAGGCAGAAGGGTTTTATACAGAGCAATTCCTGTTGGTCTGGTTTCACACGTGTTGCCTGGACTTGTTTATTATGAAAATCAAGCACATTTCTATTTAAGTGATACAGAAACTGCCCATAGAACTTTAGGGGAATAAGCAATGCAGGCTAAGAGAGCCTTAACAAGAGAATATAGCAAGGCAGAACACAAGATTTCATATGCTGTTGCTTTAAGTAGGGCCATTGGCTGCCTAGGATTTTGCAGCTGGAACAGCAGCCATACTGAACCGCAGAGGAAAACAAAACCCAGCAGATTTCCAAAATATCAACAGCTGGATACAGATGACATTTCAAAATTTAAACTAAAAAGAGAAGAAAAGGTGGGGGGAAAGGAATCTCTCGTGTTACTTCTTGGCCCATTTTTGATGCTGCCCCACACAGTGGCACATCAGATCGCTTCGGGCACAGGGGGCACTACAAAAACCACCTGAATATTGTTAGAGCCAACCCGTATGGGTGGAGAACAATCTCCACCAATAAAGCTTGCACTTGCACTTTTGACATGAAAATAGACATTTGGGGAGGCGGGGGAGGGATGGGAGTTGATGTCTCCAAAAATTGGTGCTGACAGCATGGGGAGCCTTCTGTAGGCAGGTCAGCAATTCAGAGGCAGACCAGGGCCAGCAGTCATTACCAGCTGATTACTATATAGCAAAAATAAAGATTAAGCTATTGTTGTTATTGTTTATTACAATAGTGGCTGTGGACCAACCACGAATGGGCCCCATTGTGCTGGTGGTGTACAAACACAGAGTAATAGACAGCCCTTGTCCCAAAAAATCTAACGAAAGCTAATTGGCAGCCACTGGCTCCCTTGCCGAGAGGCTGATCACTGAATTGGCCGTGAAGACTGAACTACTCTCTCACTCTTGAAACCTGGAGACTCGCAGTGCAACAGGGGGAAAGCCTTTATTGCTGTTGCAGTGCTCCTGTTCAGCAAAGCATTTATGCACATAGTGAGATTCGTGCCTCTTCATCGGAACACTTAAGCATGTGCTTATCTTAAGCACGCACTTACAGGCTTTACTGAATAGGAATGAAGTGCTGAATCAGGGCCTTAATGGAGGTGGTCTCTTGAGCCGTCAGTCTGGCACCTTTCCCCAGCAATGAATTCCCTTCATTTTTATTCCTTTTAAATGAGCATTTCTGTCCCTCCTGAATATTCTCTGTCCAGGACTGGGCACCTTCCTGTTTTCTTGCTGCTGGCCCCAATAAGTGATCACATGACTAGGCAGGTAATTCCAGCCCAGAGGCTAGTTACTATTGGCTGCAGATAGATGCCAGGAAAGCATGCGATACTGCAGAATACCAGTTGAGCCTGCATCAGTTGCTGACAGATTCCTAAGTGAGTGATGCATGCCACAGCCAAGTCACTGCAATCACACGAATTACGGGAGCATGGTCGTTAGAATGTACAGCTGTTCTTTTGATTGATTTTGGAGTTCTTCCCCATACAGCTGGCTTGCTGTCCTTCCCCTATGCACATGGGCCGTAGTCACCTATCAGACCAATTTTCACAGCACAGCCCCAAGTCCTCAAGAACACACTGTCACATTCAGGTCATGCCTTGCAGCACTGCCCTGTTGTGAGGATTGTGTTATCACGACACAATGCTACATCAATACATCAACATCCTTCATCATGATGATGTTGCTTTGAGACCATGAGGAGACATCACCACCTCACAATTCAATAGCCACATCTGCGGACCTACACTTATTATTGCCAACCCTTCACACCTTTGTTCATCTACAGTTTCTAATGACTCTTACAACTTGTTAAAGTAGCACTTCCATCATTATTTATTCAGTGATGTATTTAAATCTGAGAGTTTATACAGAACAATAGATAACAGTATAAGCCAGACTTTGAAAAACTTTAAAGGCCTGATCCAGATACGTGCTCATCTCCTATTGGAGTTGAAATTACTTAGGTGCCTAACTCCCATAGGTTTCTAGGCACGTCACTGATTTCAATGGGAGTTAGGTGCCTCAATACTTTTGAGGATCTGGCCCTTAGTACCTTGCAAAAGGTATTCAGCAACTTGCAGTATCATACCCTGTGTGCGCTAATTTATGCATTTCATTTGTGTTCAGGATTACAACAACAGAATGTGCAAACTAGGTGACTGCAAATTACATTTGTGCATGCAGTCACCTGATTTTCTCATACAGCTGTGGACTTGGTACACATATTAAGCATGAAATTGCATAGCTAATTTTGTTTTTGCAAAGTCTGTCCCAATGTGCACAATGGATATTTGTTCTGAAAAGAACTCTGAAGATGGGGAATCCTAACTGGTGACTACTATGGGTTACAGGGGTAAAAAGCAATATGCTTCTGAGCCCTAAAGTATCAATTTATATGAGCAGAAACAAGATTCCTTTTCAAACAGAAAACTTTTATTAAATGCATTCTTTTCTTTATTTAGTCATTCTGAAAAATATATCACGATCCCAAATGTTACTAATAGGTTGCCGAAGTAGGTGTATTTGTCCCTTGCATATTATACCAGCAAGAACTTTAGACTTGTGGGTCTGAAAAGGAATCTTACTGTTCCCATAATAGCACTTTGAAAGGGTAATGGTGACTTTAGGATTCACTATGAACATTTTTTATAGCTCTATCTGCAGTTAGTTCCCCACACTACAAAACAAATAGTATTCCCATCTAACCTGCCTTCCTAGCTGAAGCACAGTCGACTGGAACAAATTATTAAACAATCAATTTGTAAGCACCTAAAGGATAATAGGGTGATAAGTAATACCCAGCATGGATTTGTCAAGACCAAATCACGCTAAACCAACCTAATTTCCTTCTTTGACAGGGTTACAGGCCTAGTGGATAGACAGGAAACAGTAGACGTGACTTATCTTGATTTTAGTAAAGCTTTTGTCACTGTCCCACATGACATTCTCATAAGCAAACTAGGGAAATGTGATCTACATGGAATTACTATAAAGTGGGTGCACCACTGGTTGAAAAACCATACTCAAAGAGTAGTTATCAGTAGTTCCCTGTCAAACTAGGAGGTCACATCTAATGGGGGTCCCATAGGCGTCTGTCCTGGGTTTGATACCATTTGATACTTTCCTTAATGACTTGAATAATGGAGTAGAGTGTATGCTTATAAACAGGGGAGTCATTTCAGAAAAATTCTAGGGAAAGGCCAAGCTCTGACAACATTTAGAACATTATATGTGACTATATTTTATCTTGCGAATTCTGGAGGTGAGGGAAGAGGACAAAAAGTGGAGCCTATAGACTTATGAAAAGTCAGGGGAGAGGGGGGAGAACAAACCAGGGTTGGGCAGAATTCTTTCTTCCCCATAGCAAATGATGCCCCTGCTTATGAAATCTGAGGATGACAGCAAGATGAGAGGTGTTTCAAGCACTTTGAAGGACAGGATTAGAATTCAAAATGACCTTGACAAATTAGAGAATAGGTCTAAAATCAACAAGCTGAAACTCAATAAAGACAAGTGCAAAGTATGTCATTTAGGAAGGAAAAATCAACTACGCCAATACAAAAAGGGGAATAACTGCTACGCAGGAGTACTGCAGAAAAGGATCTGGGTGTTATAGTGGATCACAAATTGAATGTGAGCCAACGTGTGCAGTTGCAAAAAAGATGCAAAAAATCTTTCTAGAGTTTATTAATAGTAGTGTTGTCTGTATGACATGACAGGTAATTGTTCCATTTTACTCAGCACTGTTGAGGTTTCAGCTGGAGTAGTGTGTCCAGTTTTGGCACCACACTTTAAGAAAGATGTGGACAAATTGGAGAGACTCCAGAGGAGAGCAACAAAAATGACAAAAGGTTTAGAAAACCCAACCTATGAGGAGAGAATAAAAAACTGGGAATCTTTAGTATTGAGAAAAGTAGTATGAGGGAGGACCTGATAACAGTCTTCAAATATATTAAGGGTTCTTCATGTCAACTGAGGATAGGAGAAGTAATCGGTGTAATCTGCAGCAACACCGTTTTTTGGTTAGATATTAGGAACAATTTTCTAGCTATAAGAATAGTTAAATTCTGGAATAGGCTTCCAAGGGAGATTAGGGCATCCCATCACTGGACATTTTTCAGAACATGTTGGACAAACACCAGTCAAGGCATACTTGGTCCTGCTTCAGCATAGGAGGATGGAGTAGATGACCTCTTTGGTCCCTTCCAACCCTACACTTCTGTGATTCTATTACTGTACATATAATAGACAATTGTCTTTGGATGTACTCCATTCTCCAGTGAGATCACTTCAGACATTACCAAGCTTTTTGATTTTAGAGAGGAAAGTGTTTTATCGCTATACAATTCCAAAACCTGTATTAGTTGGGTTGGAACTTACTCAGAAGCATAGTCAGGGATGGGTAATATGCTTCATGTAAAAACAAACAAAATTACGAATATATTCAATACAATTTACAAATGCAGGACCGACCGTAGGCTGGCCATGTATGTGAGTGCATAGAGCTGTAGGTTGTCATACAATTGACAATTACTGGCAGCTTCTTACATCGTGCCCCTGAGATTCTATGGCGAATATAGCTTTATTGGTCTTGCCTGTACTGCATGCATATACACATAACACCAAGTCTTGTACAGTTGTAAAATTTGGAATAGCTCATTAAAATCTGAGATGGATTCTCTGAGGCAGTCTCTTCTTTAATTGTTCCAAAGTCTTGAGCTAGAGTCTAGCGGGGATGTCCCCAAAGCATTGGGGCCAGATTTTTAAATTGAATAAGGGCCCCATTGGTTTAGGTTCTTGCTACTAGTATTAGGTTGGGAATTACCCAGCCTTATAACTCTTGAGCCCGTCTGGCTCTTACCAAAAATAAAATGATCTAACAGCTCCTGTGCAATGAAGAGCTCAGTGTAGATTCTGGTAATTGGCACTCTTTTTTCTTACTTAAAACAAAAGTTTTCTCACTAGGACAACTTACTCATACTGAAAGTTTTGACTCTTTGGATGATGGGTGTAAATTTTTCTTATAATCTCAGACTATTTGCTGGTAAGAGGTTTCAGGCCTTATTTAGATGAGATACAAATATAGATGTAGTGCTGGTTTCCTGAAGTCTTTAGTTTTTTTCTTGTAATTGCTGTGTAGTTGGATGAGTTTTAGCAGGCTCCTACAACAAGTACATCCTCAGGGCATGTCATATATTCTAATACCTGCACGTGCACCATACATGGCATCTTCATGACAAGGTTCTATTATGGATCATAACTCTCTTCCTAACATTAGTTGCCCAACGCTCAAAATGTTCATCTTTTGGAGAAGGTGGGGTTCTAATGGGTGGGGTTCTATATACACAAGCATGGATTTCATACAGTTTAGGGCTGAGATTTTCAGGACCCTTATGTAAGTTACGTGCCTAACTTCCACTGAATGCCTAATTCCCTTAGACCTCTTGAAAACTGCAGCCCATGGTATACAGCTCAAGACACCTCCAGCAACAATACCTAATGGCTTGTAAGAAAGGAGGGAAAGTACATGAAAGTTTTGCCTGAAAGTGCACTTTCTTGATTTCCAGCTGACGCAAATTCTTCCTCCAGCTCAATGTGTAGGCAGAGTTTTTGTGCCTATCTTAGAATCTTCTGATGAGAAACCAATGATTAAATACTGCAATCCATCGAGCAAACAGGAAATCACACTTCTGAAGTAAAAATTACTTTGCAATTGCAAACCAACAAACCTCTTGCTGAGAAAGTAACATGACCCCAACTTGAGCAAGTTAATGTGTGTCCTACAAACACTGCAACACCCTTCCCGGTTCATGGGGCAGAAGCCTAGAATCCTTAATTCATTGCTATCCAGTGGGCTTACAAAGGGAAAACATTTAAATAACTGAAAGCACCACAGATAACCCTTTATGATCACTTAAAACTCTTACATCTCACTCTCCCTACTGTGATATTCCGTATCTTTTTCCAGTGGAGACTTTGGGGGCTTTATAAACAACACCTCTCCCCCATTTACTGTTTGTACTTGATATTTCAATCCTCTTATTGTGGGATCTTAATAAACTAGCTTCCACAGAATTAAACAAACAATCAGTTTAACTGTGTGAAAGCCCCCTGGCCACAAAAGTATAATGACTTAACCAATCACTTACAAACTCAGGTGTGACTTATTACTGATTTACAAGGCTGTAACCATTTACCTGAAGTGAAGCATGGCAAAACAGAAAAGGAACCCAACAACTCCACACACAGTTTTAAAAATGGAGTTTGGGGCCAATACGAGTTTCAAATTAGCTATACTCAGGCAAACAGTTCCATTAACCTCTCTTTATACATTCATTTCTCCTTACTTCCTTGGAAAGAAAATGCCTCCCAGAAACATTTTTCTGGCCCAGACTATTTGTTGTTTATGATAGTATTCACTTCTAGGGTGAAACTTTTGTCTGAGGCTCTCGAAGATGAGTAAATGCAGACACAGAGATGTTAAGGTCCAAGTTTTCAAACATTATCTAATCTGAGTTGCCTCAATTACTGGATGTCCAAATTGAAACATCTAAGGTCTGATTCTCAGAAGTACTGAGCACTAATAACTCAACTGAACTGCCCTGAGTATTTCAAGGTGGACATCTAAAGACTTAAGGCCAGATTTTCAAAGGTATTTAGGTGCTTAAAGATATAGAGAGATGACTCCAGGAGTTAGTCAGCTAATCTGTTTAGGCAATTCTGAAAACCTCACTAGGTGCCAATGTTCATCTTTAAGCACCTAAATACCTTTGAAAATCAGACCCTTAGTGGACACTTTGAAGAATGTTGGCCTCTGTGATTTGGCCAAAGCTACATAACAAGTTAGTGGCAATGCTGAGAAACAAGTGTAGCAGTCGTAGCAGCTAGTCGTGTGCTCTAACCACTAGGTAACACTTCTTAGTGACACATTTTGTGAATTTTTATAAAAGAGTGAGGCCCACCATCTCTTTTTGGAGGGACATTGACAATAATGGAAATAAACAGAATCCCCTCTCAATTTCTAGGGTTATTCTAGTGATGTAAGCAAATTACTGATCTGTCTAGAATTTTCCCTTGATACATTGTGCACATAGGACATTTTGGGTTTGAAAGGAACAGACACATATTGTATTTTTTCACTCTTCTATCACAGACACAACCAGCTTTCTGTTAAGAATTCTGGATACAGTGGTATAATAGCCGTTTTCTTTGTTCCTTACTTGGCAAGTAGCCCATCAAAGTATGATAACTAGAGGGTACTCAAAACATCATAGTTCAAATCCAAGTCCTCTGAACTCAGTGGGAGTTTAGATATGGATTCACATAGAGCCAGGCGTTAGCCACAAGAGCAAATATTACTTTGTTGCAGTCCAGTGTATTTAGATTCTGTTTTCTGTTGGATTTCTAGATGATGTATTTTAGAGTCTTGGAAAGATCTTGATGGGTGGATGGTTTTGAGTCCATTTAAACCAGCATAAAGTACATGCATGAGGGCAGAATTACCATTTACTTTTAAATATCTAACTTTTTTCAAGAGTTTGCTCAATTAAATGACATTGACAACCTAGCAGGGTATGTGAGGGATGATGGGAGAGTGAGGAAACATACACAGCTAATGGGGAGAAGGAAGAATGGGTCCAGGAAGGGCTCAAGCTTATTCTTTACATTAGGGAGTGGAATTTTGTAACAGATAAATATATTAAGGTTAATTATAGGAGTATGAGCATGAACTGAGCCCTTCTTTTAGATCTCCCTAGATTCCAGAATGTATCTTTCATTCTGTTGTTTACAAAACTAAAAAGTTCACCTGTATTTTTTACTAATACAGCTTGCTGGGGCTTGGCTACATCTAAGTCTGTACCTTAGGAAGTTGATGTGCTTGCATGTTCAAAGGGCAGTTTTCCAAGACGTAAGGTATAAAGTATGTCAGATACTGAATGGTAGGATCAAGCACATAATATATGCCTGCACCTTCTTAGGAAGCCAAGTAAAATATTTCTCTTCTATATATAGCCAACTGAAATCCAACTGCAAAACATTTCTGAATCTTGGACTCAAAATTAGATTAGACTTGAAAGAGCATTTTTACTCCTTTAATACTTTGATGATTTTTTTAATCTCTGCACTGTGTTTAAATAGGAACCAAATGCTTTCACAATGAATTTAAAGGAAATCTAAAGAGATCTGACAGATAAAAAGAAACTAAATATGGCCATTTTATGAGAAAAAAGTTTCACCTCCTTTGTGGTTGAAGCAAAGATGTAACTTTCAGAATTTCTTTGCACATTAATTTTCTGTTCTTCATAGATAATACAAAAGTCTAATGCATTTACATGGCCACCGTGTAATCAAAAAGAGGTTGAGATTAGATTTGGCATATTTATATCACGTTTCATTTGGGCCACTAAAATGATAATTATTTGGAATTACTGTAAAAGGCAGTGACTAGTCTTTGACCTGACATAAACACATGGGCCTCCTGTGCCTCTGAAATCTCAGATCTAATTACTGGCACTTCTTGTAAAGTTTGAATCATAGTAATTTATCTGTATAATTTTTTAAATATTCCTTTTAAATAATATCAGTTAGGAAATGCAAAAAAATTAAAAAAAATAAAATACAGTGCTGGATCTGAGCAAATAAAAAGGTCAGCGGTTAAGTTCTGCCTTGTGTATTTTGTATGCCGAAATGTCCATTTAATAAACTAAGACACACAGTGGAAGAGTAGTCGATAACTAACATTTGGCCTTATAAAATAGGCTGAAGGTTACAATTTTTTCTCAAAAATGGTTTTGCAAATCTTTTTCAGAGCTGATAGATACACACCTTAGCTGGATACAAAACATTATATGAAACAGAATGACTGTGATCTTTGATCCAAGCAATCAAAGTAAAAGGTAATTGATATTTTTCTGCCTTTTCTCCAGCTGTGTGTTTTCTTAAACTTATACTTTTTTTTTTTTAAATTTAAAAATCATGCCACTTTTAATGTGGCTTAAAAGTTTTAAATCTTTTTTTTTTTTTTTTTTTTTTAATTCCTCTTGCTTCCATTTTATATACCTTGTAGATTTCCTAAAATATCTGGGGCTTGGGGGGCAGGGAAGAGGTATTGGATTGTGCATGCACTGTGTATAAGAATATTGACATTTACGTTTAGTAGCCACCCTATGTCATTAGAACCTGAAGTTCGCCTGGGTGTGTTCCTAGCAAATTTTGGGGGGAAAGCAAATGTGGGGAAAGATCTTCCTCCCTACTCCTCAGTGTGGGTCTCTTATATGCAGTCAGTTCCCTAGTGCATATTCTGCACTTGTTTCACATGCAGAACCGCTGGCAATGTCCATGAAACACACTGAATAAGCAGGATTTTTTAAATGCAGCACAGAGAAGGGAGGGGAACTTATCCTGCACTGCAGTTTAGTTTTATCTCCTTTGGCGAGGATGGTGGTCCAGATCCTACAAACCTTACTGTCACAGGACTCCATCTGGGCAACAGAGTCCTCTCACTTGCCCTGGTTTTATGGTGGCATGGCTGCAATGATGTGACTAAGAATTACTTCCAATTTATGCAGCTAAAAGGGCCTAACTCAATGCCCAATAAATCCAGTGAGAATCTTTTCTTTGATTTCAATGATCATTGGATAGGGCCCTATGTGAAAAGAGAATCAGGCTCACTTTAAGTGGTGTCACATCCACTTAAATCACGTTGGACTTTGGCCCATTGATTAGAATATGAGCTTTGCTTGAGTGAGAATGGCATGACCTTTTTTTGTTACCTTTTCTTGGATATTTCATTTGCTGGCTCAAGATTTTAAATTCATTTATCAAGATGGTGGTTGATTTTTTAAAATGTATTTATTTATTAAAACTGTGACTTTATCATGTGCATGTAAATTTGGGATCTTGCATTGTCGGCCCACGAAGTTAATAACAACAATCCTTTTACTGTGAGGATATTAATCAGCAAAAGTACAACAATCCTGGTATTATTGCTAGTTAACATCCTCACAGTAAAAGCGCTAGCAAGAATCCTTTAAAGCAGCAATGGTCTTCTACTCTTTTTAACTGGCTTTACTACAGTTCCCGCTAACTTCCCTGTTGCAATAGGTTAAGCGGGTTGTTTTCTATCATTAAACCCTTTTTTTTTAATTGAGTTATTACTCATCTGTAAAAAGTAGCTCGGAGCAGAAGCCTGGCACAATAGAGTTTTGCAAATCAGAGTTTTGGCAAATCTCCAAGAGCCCTGTTTTGTTTGTCTTGCAGGGAACTGCTTTCCTACAAATTTACTTGCAGGCTTTTTGCAATAAGACAGCTTTAAGCTGAAAAGTCAGATGGACATTCAATTCTGGACCCTTTTTTCTAGTGTTGCAGCCATCTCTATTTTAAACCCCTCCACAATGACTCTAATGGAGCCATTCCAGGTTGCACCAGCTGAGGATCTGCTCCCTTTTGTACTGTGGACATAGCCCTTTGTAAAGCAACAGAGACACCTGAACTGAGGTTTGAAAAGAATTCAGATCTTTCATATGGATTTTGACTCTCAGGGTTTTATCTGCCTAAGTTCATAAAGGCCACAGTAAAATAGCTCTTCACAAACATTAATGAATTTATCCTCACAACTCCCCTGTGAGGAAGATGAATGTTATTATCCCCATTGAGCAGACAGAGAGCTGAGGCACAGATAGGTTAAGTGAGTTGCCCACGATCATGCAGGAAGTGTGTGGCAGAACTGCCAACAGCACCCTGGTCTTGTGAGATCCAATCTAGTGCCCCAACAACAAGCCCTTCCTATGGACTATGGATCTAAAATGTCAAAATCAGAGCAGATGGAATAACCCCCTTGTACAGAGCCCAAATAAACAAACATGTGCAGGGAGACTATGCAGCACGTAGTCCAGAATCCATTCCTCCAGAAGGGCAACTGCCACCTCTGTGGCCACAGCACAATCCTTTAGCAGAGGTGTTTGTGGTCACTGAATCTGTGCAGTTGCCACTAAACTCCCCAGCCCCTCTCCATGCTGACCTATGTGGGCTGAACAGATGATTTGACATCCCTGTGTGTGCCAATCTGCTCACCCCTCACGCAGCAGAACTACCTGCTTCACTGGGCTGTTGAATGCAGTGGGGGTATTGAGAGGGGAAGGGGGGAGTGGCTTGGGTTGCTACTACAATGAGTGCATTTCACCCCGTGTACACTAATACTTCCCATTGTCCAGGCAGATTTATGCATAACACACCAAACTTTGCTGCATCTTTACAGAGTTCAAGGATTGCATACCAGGTCTGCAACACATTCAAACGTATAGTCTTTTCAATGGTTTATTATGGTTTCTATATATATTACCTTAGAAATAAAAAGTTAAAAATATGATTAAAAAAATCAAAGGCCAAATTCTCAAAGGATTTGCACTGGCTTTTTTTTTTTTTTTTTCATGCATGTATAGTTTGTATCTATATTGAATCATGCACGTGCAACTCAGAGTTCTTGGGCGTATAACAATCCAAGTTACATGCTCCAGCAACTCATAAAAGGTGGCAGCACTCTAATTCATGCCCATAATCCAAGTCAAATGCCAAATTACCAGTGCAAATTGCACTCACAAAATGGAAGCCCCCCATTTGACCATGTGGCTCAGTATTTGTGCATGACACAGCCGACATTTGCATGTGCCAAATGGGTATCTAATAGCACCAGTTTTAAGATGTACAGGCCACTTTTTTGAATGTTTGTCCCCTGTCCAGTACCGAGACAAAACTGGATGTGGTTTTGTTTGGTATCATAGATGGGGAAAGCCATTTTGAATAGCACACCCCTGCTATCCTGCCAGCATGACCTCATACGCACTGTATAAATGAGGTCACGCCAGTGGAGGGAGGGTGGGGACCAGGGGGAGATATTCAAAATGGCTTCCTCCATGCAACATGATTTCATACACACAGTTCATGCGAGGTCATGACAGCAAGGGTGGGATCACACCATTCCCGGAAGCACTGGAACAACTGGTATTCTGGGGATGCGGCAGTGTCCCTCCTGTATTGGACAGACATTTTATCTATGCTACCACGAAAGGATAGAGAGAAATTTAGGTATGAAAGTCAGATCAGAATCCAAACTTCCTCCAAAGGTTGGGTGTGTCTGGATTTGTAGATGCCATTCAGCCTACTATAAAAAACCCAGGTCACTAGGATCAGAGCTGGGTATGGATTCAGATTCTCCCAGAATACTGGGGAAGCAGGTTCAATGGAAATGGTTTCATTCAGCCTAGTGTAGAGAGAACCCTGATCTGGGAAGATTGGATCTAGTTGCTATTATTTTATGTATTTGTAGTGCAGTAGTGCTTAGGAGTACCAGTCAGGGGCCAGGACCGCATTGTGCTAAGGGCTGCCCAAACAGGACTGCTTGTCCTTCTCTTAAAGCTGCAGTGTTGTGGCTCAGGCCCATTTATTGCAAGAGACAGTAACCTCTAGCTAGCTTAATTTACAGCCTTACCAACTCATTCTGACTGTCATTAGCAGTAAATATTTCCAAGAATGAGAGAGTTTGCTCTGTAGGCCTCAGGAACCAACAGCCTCAGCCTGCCATAGCACAGACAAAACTCTGCCCTTGTTCCCACCCATGAAGCCCCTCAGCAGTCGAAGAAACAGTGATCAGGTGGGTTACAACGCTGTCTGACTCACTGTGTTGCTCTGCTGTTTTATTGTTGTACAGTTACAGCTGTCCACCTGTCACCTCAGCCAACAAAACCCACTATCAGCCTGCAATGCAAATGAATGCAACAGGCCAGGGAGAAAGTGAAGCTGACTGTCAAGTAAACCCTATCAGCTCTAGATTTCAACTGCTTCACTACATTGTCCACACTGTTTTGCATCTGCCAGTTACAGCATCATCCATATTTGCACAGGAGACCACAGAGTGGCTGTTCTCCTGTCGCTGTGCTATCTGCCTGGCAACCCTGCGGCCTGCAGATTTTGCTTTACTCAAGTTGTATTTTTTGTTTTAGAAACAAAACAAAAAAATTCAGCACCCCAGAAGAATTTGCCCCATTGAGTTTAATAAGATTAGTTTCGTTCTATTTTCTAAATAGGGTAAGTCTTTTTCACCTTCTTGTTTTCACCTAAAATATTAGCCCTCCCTAAACTGAGACGAGCTTTTGTCATCAGGAAAGTCATGTTTCCATATGAGGTGGTTGTGTTAAATTAACAGGAAATGCACATACAATATGTTTTTGATACACTGACTGAACGAACAAACGTGTTGATAAATAAATCAGCCTACAGTTTCAGCCCACTCTTTTTTATAAAGGAAATGACCCCACAGAGTTGGTGCCCACTTCTTTCACCTCACTGCTATTTTTAGCAGTCAGAGGCTATGAAAAATTTCCATTGAAGATCTGCTCCTCTCATTTCCTAGGTAGAGAAAACAGGAAGTCCTTTAAGTTGAGCCTAAATAGGTTTTGCATGAAACTAGAGCAATCTCACCTCCCACTGGCAGTTTGGTTACACTGCAAAGCTACAGAACAACTACAGATCTAATAACCTTCAGCTGTACAGTTTTTTCAATGAAATTGCACAAGCAATTATGGGCAGAAGCTAACAAAGTGTGGCAGGTAGAAGTTTAGGCATGAGGAGATGGTAAAAGTCCCCTTCACTGTATAATAGTTTTTTCTGGCATAACTCGGTTTTTCAAGAGGCACCTCCACCAGTCAAATCGAGGTCAGGCATGTGAAAGCATAAACTGCCTGGAATTAGGAAGAAGGGCTAAATTCTGAGCTGTATTGCTTATGAGATTTCTGTGCACAGAGCTTCTAGAAGCTACCTCCCCTCTCAATAGGCATGTAGAAACCCTAAATGCATTAAACTTAATACAGTTCTGCTGCTTCAATGTGTGGGTAGAATTTAGGAAGTCCAAATCTGGTCTGCAGCATAAAGCACAGATCACTGCACCCTACAGTTTTTTCAAAAGGGATACTGTAACTGTATGAAACACAGGCTGATTTGTTACACTGCCACTATGTCTTTTAAGCAGTCGTTGCCCTTAACAGGTTCATTTTCTATGGAATCTTAACATGTGGCACAGAATTTTTATTCTATTGTTAGGTTCATTCTCTGATTAATTCAAAGGAGTTCAGTGTATTTTTCTCTCTTTCTAGCCCCGCTTCAGAAAAGTATCTTCTTATTGAGATAGGGTACTTAAGCATGTGCATACATTCTTTTCTGAATTGGTGTCTGTCTGTCCTTTTCTCTCTCTGTGTACCGAAGCTAGAGGCAGAGAATACATACTGTTTTAAGAGAATTAGTTCCAACAAAAATTTACATGACAGTTCTAAGCCCCCATGCAAGAAAGTGTGCCCGTGATTGCAAGAGCAATTAGAGATGGGCCCATTCAGATCTGGAAATGGATCCAAATCTGAATTTTCTCCAAAGATCTGTGGCAAGAAGAGCGTTTGGATCTGGTGTTCTGGACTAATCCATCTGTAATGCACCTCCAGTGCATGCACACATTAGTAAAGGTTTTTATAATATAACAAGCTGTGAAATGCCTTTTGCACGTTCCTGCACTGTATTAGATATTAGATTAGGAAAAAATGACTATTGTATGTGAGACAAGGTGGGTGAGGTAATATCTTTTCTTGGAGCAACTTCTTTTGGTGAGAGACATAAGCTTACACAGAGCTCTTCTTCAGGTCAGGGAAACATACTCAGAGTGTCATAGCTAAATAAAACTCAAAGCAGCACCAGATGCAAAATCTACAACCATTATCTCCACCGCTAAAATGATCAACATCCCCCACAACACATCTTTCAAATCCATAGATCTTACTCAGGCCTATCACAACATGTGGTGTACCTCATCCAGTGCACTAAATGCCCCAATAACTCTGTGGGAGAGCGTTTCCCAGAAATGAAGAGAAGCGCTGTGTCAGCTCGAAAGCTTGTCTCTCTCACCAACAGAAGTTGGTCCAATAAAGATATTACCTCAGCCACCTTGTCTCTAATATCCTGGGACCGACATGATTACAACAACAGTGCATACAATATTGTATGTGATAACAAACAATGCGTGCTGTTTGGGGTTTTTGCAGAGAAAAGCAAGGAAAGCAGTACACTAATGCATTCTGTTGGGCTTTATTATTAATCATTCGCACACAGTTTCAGGACATTAGAGTAAAAATGAATAAAGAGGCATGGAATATTACTTATACTTTTATTTCTGCACTGTAAAGAAAAATGCCAATGAAGAATAAATTGTAAGAAAAATGCACTATGTGGCAAATATGCTTAAAGCCTGATTTCCAGAAAAATACCTTTGCACATGACTTACATGCACAGAATTTTCAATGCAAGCACACATGCTTGGCATATAAAAAATGCACTTCTCAAAGCTGGTGCTTCACTTTTCTAATTTTTCTTACTTCATCTTGGTAAGAATGTCAATATCCACTGACTCTCTGGGACTTTTTGTCTATGAAACAGTAAAAGAATTGTTTTTTGCAAGGGACCTCAACTGCATGATCACAGGACATGAAATATTCTACTTTTATAGCGCTTGAAAAGTGCTGAACGCTATATAGAAAAACAGTAATACATGGCTGCTGTTCCAAAATGTTTACCATCTAAAGGCCCAATCCTGTGACCACTTTCAATTGGGCATACTTAGGAATAGTAAACAGCATGCCAGTATCTAGAGCTACATCCATAAGTAAACATTTCCCAGATCAAGCCCTCCTTAGACATGATGCAACAAATAGAGCTAAACAGTATGGAAAGGATTGGGTGAGGAAGGACAAAGGTTAGAGCAAATAACATCACACAGTTACTCAGTTTAGGCAGGTGCACATTTTGGTGATCTAGATAGAAACTGGGTTATGTGGGTGTTTGGGTTTTTTTTTTTTTTTTTTGTTAATAATAGATATGTTATCATTATAAAATGTTAAGGGGATGTTTGAGATTCAATAGCAAAACCTGCCAGGATTGCTTTGAATTCCCATCACTTGCGGAACGTGCTAAATCTCTTTCCCCTTTTTTATTTCACAGTTAATGAAATTATCAGGAAGGAGTTTTCTGGACTCCCTGCCAGAAATCAGACGTAAAAGAAGAGATTTGTGAGACAACTTTTACTGACTCCTTCCATAACTGACCTGTTTAGATCCTTCCACTGCCCCTTCAGCCTGCTGCTTCCTTAACTATTCATCTCAAGGCACCGATTCAATGCAAGGAACAATGTATTGGCATCAAGCTGACAGCCTTGACTAAGCAACTCGCCACCTCTCTCTGTAAACATCAAAAGGACACCCTTCCTTTAGTCTAGAGATTGTATTGTTCTCATATAACCTGCTACAAAAAAAAAAAAAAATATATATATATATCATAATAATAAGGGAGAAGAAAGGCATCACTCCAGAGCGCTGTTCTAAAGCAAATGTGGCTATATATTAGTATTTAATTAGGAGGGGACGGTAAATAAAGATAGAGGGAGTGCCTGCATTTTATATAAGATTAACAACACTTTACATTTAAATAGCAGCACCTTTCCATCCAGATCTCAAAGCCCTCTGCAAACACACGTTACACATTATTATTTCTAATTTTGTCGGTGGGGGAAACTGAGGCACCCAACAGTTAAGTGATTTGTACAAGTCAGGCCACATCTACACTATGGATTCTACATTGATGGAAGGGGTTTTTCCCATCACTGTACATAATCCTCCTCTCCCAGGGGCAGTAACTAGGTCGAAAGAAGAATTATTCCATCTGAGTAGCTGCATCTATCCTAGGGGTTAGGTCAGTATAGCTATGGTGCTAAGGGTGTGACTCTTTCACAGCCCTGAGTGCTGTAGTCATTTCAACATAATATTTAAGAGTAGAGCAGGTCTCAGACTGACGTGGGAACAAAACCCAGGTTTCCTGACTCTGAACCCTGTGCTCGGCACACCAAACTGTAGGTGCCATTTGAATCCAGGACGTTCCTTGCTGTTTTTAATCAGAGCTGATGTGCCTTTGAAGGAGAGGAATGCTTAAAGAGAACTAAGTTAAAAGAGCAATTAAACATTTTCAGTGTACAGCCCAAGTAAAAATAACCCCTGATAAAATGAAGAGGATGCATCTATTGGAGTTACAAAATCCAAGCAGAATTATGCCTATCAAAAGACTTTGTGATTGACCCAAATTAGTGGTTAGCCAATACATTGACAGATCTTAATTATTTTATTCTAATAAAGTACTGCTGTTTATTTCATGTAGAACCTGCCTTCAATTCGTAACTGCTCTCATTTAGAAGCCACAACATTTAACCACGCAAGCTGCAGGGGAAAGTAATTACATCTAACAGAAGCCACAGCTTCTAAAAAAAAACCCAAAACATTTATTTGTCTTTTTTCTTTTGCTTTGAAAAGCCAGCAACAATTTACAGAAAGGCTGAACTTCCTGGTTAGTCTAATAAGTTAGCTATGTACGACTTCTAGTGCTAACACATAGTTTGAATATGGTGTGCTCATGAATGTTAATCACAAGAAACAGAATATGGATAATATTTGCTGTTTGCAGTTGTACAGCTAGTAAGCTTGTCAAGTTTCACGCTCTCATTTTTTAGTGTGTTATTGCTTTCCTAGCATGATAAAAAGACATCCTGCATGGATTATATACAAACAGTAAGGGCTAACCATACTATTGCAGCAAATATGTGATAATCTTTTGTTAAATTAATGAAATAAATATTCTTAAAGAGTGCTTGTAGGAAATTTGCAGTACTAAAGATCGCTCTATAAGGCACACTAGCTAAAGATTTAAGGGTTTCAAATCAAAGCTTGCCAGTACCCATGTATCTACAAGTTCACAGCATGAATTAAGTTGTATGAAAGTATTAGATCAGCAGAACTTCTGTAGAATGCTTTTCCAACACTGCAAGAAAGATAAGTGCATAGACCCCATAGAATAAGTACTGGATTTGGCACAGTCATTCTTCATGAGTATTGTGAAAATATATCTTTTCTACCACTAAATTCTACCACTTAAGACATGCAAAATCTTATATCTCGGAGAGAGTTATAGAGATGCTATACATTTCAGAATGTCTGATTGAGAAATTGACCTCAGCCAAAATCTAGGATCTTAAACAACTCTGGATCTTTGAAGTATTTGAAATCAGAATTTTGCAAATGAGCAAACCCAAAAGCCTGGATTCAAACTTTCTTAGGTCATTTAATGTCTGGGTGTATATTCTGAATAGAATTTTAAGTCTTGCTTGAGCCCATTTATATTCTTAATCCAAAAGGTGATTAGAAATTTGGCCTGTTCATGAAATTTGCTTTTTGTCAGGTGGATCAAACATATACTGCTGATACCTGTAGACAGTGCTAGTGTAACACACAGATCAAGCAGTAGCATTTCTTCCAGTGTTCTGCTTTGTAAGAGAATCTTTTTCAGAAGGCCATTTTCCTATATGCCATTTCAGCAATACTAAAAGTGACTATTACACAATACTTCCAGCCACAGAATCTGCCATTGATATAGCCAGCTACATTTACTCCACCAATAAATAATACAGCAAAAAGTATCAAGGGCTGGTCCTGTATCCATTGAAGTCAATAGACTTTTAGCCATTGGCTTCCATGGGAGTAAACCTGGGGCCTTGAATATGATTAATTTAAAATGACCTAGATATAGGGGAATTATTGTATGTTATTCAACACCTTTAGGTGCTGTATTTTAACATGTTTAATTTCCTCAGAGACTATTTGAATTTATTGCTTTAAAAATGCAGTGTACTATGAGATATTCAGGACCTCTGGTTCTTTTTAAGGCAGACTAAAGTTCCAGGCAAAACATTGCATTGTTTTGACTTGTCTTGATTCTCAAGGTGCAAAGTCATCTTGCACAAGTTGTTTATTTCAGCTGACTTTACCTGAACAAGTGTGAAGTCCAAAGGAGTTTTCCAGTTTCACACAATTTGCACATAGAACTATCATAAAAATTACTTGGCAGAATTTTTTCCATATGGACTCTCTTGTTGGATTTTAATAAGCAGCACAAAGAAATATGTGAATTTATTTAGTTTATACAATAAAATTGGCTAGACAGCATGTTCTAAAAAACACTGCAACTTATTTGGTGACAGACTAAAAATAAAACCCCAAGAAGGGAACTGGTTTCAAACAGCATTATACACACAAATGCATGCCTGATTTGGACAGGTATATGGGGTAATTGCACATGCAAATTCACTAGAAATCTTGGTCATTTCAATATGTAGTTACCCAAATTAAATATGAAATCATTGTACATATGTTCCCATTAAGTTTGCCTAACCGATCTGTCACTGCCCCTAAATTATCATTTGAGCATCCTGCATCATTACCCCCTTTTAACATATTAGGCTCTTATAAATGTAGGAACCACACAGAAATTAAGGCTTTGATCCTTACAATGGGACATCAACATGGAGTTCCACTGAAGTCACATTGCAGGATCTATCTGTTAAACATGTTCTCTCTCTCCTATTTTTTTTTTTTAATCCATTGATCTTACATTTTCCTTCAAGAGCTATGCTGTGTAGGGTGGGATGATAATTTTTATGTGCTTCAGGGACTCTATTGCTGCTTGCATTAACCTGAATGTTTTTCTTCCTAATGTTTAAGACACAGATAATTAACCATTAGATGTGTTTGTGCATGTGCATATACACATGTATGTTATATACTTGGGTTGCAGTCCTGCAACTGGTGCCAAAGGAACAGACCTCTGCACCTGCATGATGTCAGCTAAAGGATCAGGCTCTTCATACATGTATATAATATAGACTACATTTTAGTGGTTTTATTTACAGCTACATGAAGTCTATGCTCCTGTATCTGCTTTTCATCATGTTACATGCAAAATGTTCGATAAATAATATAGTCTTAATCCACTTCATATTTATTTCTAGAGAGAGGGAGGATCCTAAGACACAGAGTTATGCAGTTTTGTCTCTCTCACAAATGTTATAGATATGCTGAATAGCTTCAAAATATATAGTACTAAATTATTTAATTTTTTTTGCTGAGCAGTGTTTTTCCAGTATTAATATTGTTACATAAATAAAAATTGCTCCCATGCTCTCTCTATAGAAACATTAGGTTCAGCTTGGAAGAGTTAATAGCATTTTGTGAATAATTTGTTCTCACTTTAGCTGGAAGATAGCCATATTTGCACATGAGGAAATTCTGTCTTTCCTCAGTTATCTGAATGTTTCACTGCAGTGCCTTCCTGCTATTGTACCAAAGGCCCTCCAAATATACTGTCCACAGGTTGAACAACTCTAATGTGTTTTCCATCAATGTTATACCATGCTAAGTACATGGGGCTCATTGTAATTCAAAGTTCATCTCTCTTTTTTTTTCCTCCATTTTTCCGTCATAGCTTTGGCTGCAAATTACAGGATGAGCTCCTATAAACTGTTGCATCAATTATATAAATACATAAAATAAAATCATCATTCTTGATACATAAACAGTCTGAGCGCATAATGGGAGTTGACAGATGTAAGGAAGATTTTTTGTCAGTTACAAATGTTTTAAGCGAAGTTTGCCAGGGGAGTAATTGCTTGTGAAGAGATCTACAATGAAATATGCAACCCAGTTTTGCTTTTCTCCATGAGAATGAGCAAAAAATGTAAGAGCTAAACAACAGCAGTGGATTGAAAGTGTCTATTGTATGTGTTTTTATTGGTAGAAAGAATGTAGAAGAGCCATGTTTTTGCACTTGCTTTATTTGTATCCATGTAAATATGTATCACTTCTATTCTTCTTATAGGAATACACCATTTTCTGAATGTAGTATATTTCCAAAGACAGCACTATGTTATTCTCTATTGTATAAAAATGCTGCTGCTTGATAATATATCTAAAACAGTTCTCAAAATTAGCCAGCATGTTTTTTAATATATTTTGTAATCTGTATCTTAAAAAATAAGGGACTATGTTTTTTTATCTACCCTAAATATGCAACGTCTTTTGCATTAGAAATGGTATTTATAAAAGTTGTTTTGCATTTTTTCCAAGTGTATTAATTTCTCTATGCATTTATTGTTGAACTCATTTCCCCCATAAGATAAATGATTTCAAGTTGGTATTTGATAAGTGTTCCGAAGACTTCAAACATGTTTTTGAACATACTATATTTCTAAATACTTCAGTCTGATTTGCTTTCCCATTAATCACTTTCCAAATTGCTACTTCAGAAAAAATTATTTTCCATCTGGGATTCAAGAAAATGTCTGTCTAATTTTAAGATATAAAACTGGAACAAACACCACCATGTTTGTCCCATTTTAAATTATCTGATGACTCAATTTAGTCTCCACAGTGAATGTTTGTTATTTATACTGTACGCTTATGGAATTGGGAGAGGTGCCTACATTGGGTTTAGGAAAAATGAACCACAAATTCCCCAAAATTCAGTTTCTTTTTGTTTTCTATGGAATTTGTGGTGTGCTTTTTGTATTGTCCATGATTTCACACATGTAATTTTAAAGTATTTAGTTTGCCATCAGACATGAAAATGCATAGACACCAACATACCAATTTGCTCTTAATACAATATGAAATATCCATCCCTTTGAACATTTCACATGAAGTTAGTATGCCTTTCTCTTACATCTGTGCTACTGTGTAACCCCAGTGAATGACAGTTAATAACAATTTGCTTAACCAGCATCAATATCTATTATAGTATATGTAAGATTTGTTTATCTATTTTTTAAATTTTTCCTTGTGTGTAACCCAAAGAAATAAACTTGTACTTGACCAATATTGCAATACAATTTCAAATGAAGGTGCTGGTAGCTGTACATGATCATATAGGCTGCCAATGAGAGGCAAGCAAGGGAAAAGTTTATATTTTGAGTTTCCTTCTGTAGCTCCTCTGAAACTGCTACAGAAAAGCTGGATGATTCCAGCAATAGTGATCTATACACATGCTAACTGGATATACTGAGTTTCCAAACAATCCATATATCTGCTGAAGAGTAGATGGGTTATTTTCAAATATTACTATGGGCTAGACTGCAATACTCGTACTCATGCCGAGCAGTATCTTACTACGTAAGTAGTCCAATGGGTGTATGCAGGTGTAGACTATGGGTGTAGTCAAGTAGTCAGTAAGGGTCAGTAAGGGGGGCATAATTGGTCCTAAGAAAATCAATTTAAAAATAACCATTTTTGGTAATCCCTGTATTCCTAGACTCACTGCTCAAGTCATAGCCTATACATTCAGCTAACATTCTGCATTAAATGCACATACTCACCTGAAATAAGAAATGACTTTTAAACAGACATTTTACTACCAAATTGCTTGCGCAAAAGACTAAATTTTAAAAAAGTGAAGAGGGGTTTATATCACACTCATATTCCAATGCCAAACATTGTTAACCTCCAATTCAATGATTTTTCCTCTCTGTAAAATATTTTTATATGGCTTGTACTATGATAGTTTAGCAATAAATCAAATGACAACATCTGCAGCATGTGAGTTTGTGTATTCTTAAATACCCGTATCACCATATATACAGTGATTAGGCATGATCTTGTAACCTTTACTTTCTTGAATAAGCCCAATGAGACTTCTTTAGTGGGACTTTTCAGGCAAGCTGGTATGAGTAAGGATTTCAGAACTGGCACCATTGTTTGCAAAGTAGATACTAAGGAACTAGGGCTGCTTGGGGTGCTACCGCACCCCCTGGCTTGAAGCATTAATAACAAACACCAAATACATGGTTACCATGGTCTTCCCCAGTTTCTGTAGATGAGATTGAATTATGTAGCGAAAAGAAACGATAAAGTCCATCCTTAGCTCCCAACAGTCTTTTTCTTTTTTTCTAGTAAGAGAACCAAACAAGCCAAATTAACAGATGCTCTGTAAAATGTTATGGAATTGTACAAATTTAATTTCCATCTGAGCAAAGTATTCACATATAGAGATTACTGAGATTGGGGATGTGATCCATTTTATTTGCGTTCATCTAAATCCCAACTCTGCAGTTCTTTTCTGGACACACTAAAAGGTATGTTTTCATACTGCTCTGCTGGAAGGGTGCCCAGGGAGCCCATTATTTCTTGGTAACAGTTGAGTTTATGTAGCGTACGATTAAAGGCATTTACCTTAACAAAATCAATATTACCCTTTGCATTTAAAAACAGAAAATTCAAACCATATTTGATGCATTTGTCAGACATAGAAGCAAATGTTTTACTTATTCACAAAAGCCTCAGAACAAGAACCATGTGGAAGTTCTTAACTCCCACTACACTGCACAAAGGCTGGGAAGCCCATAAACCAGACAAGTTTAGCCAACAAAGAAGCTGTTACTGGCTAGGGGGAACATTTTATGATGAGTAAATACATGGCACTCAGAATTTAACTGTATTCAGCAACAGGAAAATGTAAGTAACTTAACCTTGAAATTCCACAGTTAAGGCTGAAAACTTGAGCACCTGAGCTGACGCTCTTGCTTTAATACTTATCTTGGGCACAAAACAGATCCCTACAATGGCACCCCAAATTTTCATTCTTGTAGCTGAATGTAGGTTTTGTAGGTTTTAATCAGATTGCTTATGCTCCTGCAACATTATATTTTTAGCTAAATTTCTTTTGGTAGCAAAAGGAGGAAATCAGTAATGTTTCTAATGAACATCTGGATCCAGTATGGTAACTTGCAAGCTGTCGTGCCCCACTGTGTAAATAAGTGATTTACAAGATTTTGACAACAAATTTAATTTACTGCATTTAAGAAGCCCTGGGTCAGCCTCATACCAGGCTCTTTTTATAAATACATCATGAGTGCCTTGTTCTGTAATAAAGGCCCTTTCAGAGCCATTGCATTCACTTTCTAAGTTTAAACTGCTTGCTCTTGAGGCCCCTTACAAATGTGCCCCAGCCTACATCTTAGATCCTGTTAGTTATCATGGTCCCACTCATCATGACGACAGCCCAGATAGCCCCTTTTGTTCCCATGTTCATGCTATCTTCTGGATCCCAATGCACGGATTAGAAGAGAAAGGGAGTTACATTTATTACCCACCGAGGAATTTCTTAAGGAAGGGAAAGCCTATATAGAAGGGATAGGCTCCATTATAACCAAAGGTTAAGACTGCTGGCACAGAACATTGCTGAGGGTTCTTTGAGGGGCGGGGGGGAGGGGGGGCAGGGGAGAGGGAGGAGAGGAAGGATTGGAAGCCTGGGGAAAACCAAGCAGGTGCTGAGTTTCATTCAAATTGCACAGACTTCTGTTAGGGATGACAGCATTACAAAAAGCAACTCTTTATCCAGTAAAGGCTACGACAGATGTTTACAGCTGAAAAGGAGCTGGAGATCAGAAAAAGAAAATTGTCAGGCAAAGGAGTGAAGGCACATGCAATAAAATAAAACCTGTTAGGACCAGATCCTCAGCTGGCCTATCTCCATTAACATCACTGGAGCTACAGTGATTTACACCAGCTGAGGGTCTGACCTACAGGAAGTCAAAAGAGTAAGGGCAGGGCTATACTAGAAGTGCTACTTGCATCTGCGCCACTGTAGCATGTCTGGTGAAGACACTGTATGCTGATAGGAGAGTGCTCTCCCATCAGACTAATTACTCCACCTCCACAACAGGCAGAAGCTACGTTGGCAGAAGAATGTTTCCGGATGACTTAATGCTGGTGTGGGCAGCGCTTAGGTCACTGTAATTTCTGTTGCTCGGGTGTGGGGGGAGGAGATGGCTTCACACACCCCTGAACACCATAAGTTAGATTGACTTAAGCAGTAGGGTTGACCTGCCCTAAAATAGGTGAACTAGCATAGCTGGCAGTGGCAGAGGATCTTTAATAACCGGCTTTACTGAAACATGGTGGAATGATAAATGTTGATGTTTACCGAGATAAAAAGGAACAACAACTAGTTGGGGAAGTAGCCTGTACCTACAAAGTTCCACAGCATCTAAAGAGATATAGCTGGTGAGTGCAGAGGACCAGGCAGTAGAATCTGTATGGATATAAATCCCAAGTCATAAAAAATACAAATCTAGTACTCGCCTCCCAATCAGTGAAAGTTTACTGAGAACACAGTTTTGAGGGTGACCAAAGAGGCAATTAAATCTAATAAGGAAATAGGAATCGGTGACTTTAGCTGTCCACTAGTTTCTCGTCAAAGAAAGGTTTAGAGAGGCAATTTTTTAAATGCCTTATATGATTCCTTCTGAAAACAGCTGGTTCTAAAGCATACAAAAGTATAAAGGCTACTAAATAACACGAGAGTTGGCTCAAGAAGCAATAGTGACCAAAAGTATAGTTACAGTCATTGTAATATAATCAACATGTTCAGGAGAGATAACATCAAAAACCTAGCATTCACACACTAAGCATTAGAAAGGGGATATTAAATAAAAAGGAAAAAGAAGCTAATCAAAGAGACCATAATGTCTAAAGTAAGGAAATTCAAATACATACATTCAACACTGAGGCTATACCATAAGTGTCATAGAAGACATGCATATCCTTAAATAGAAAAAGGAAGCAGGAAGACCAGAAGAGGTGCTCAATATGTCCAAGGATATGAACGGACTGACATATTAAAGCACAATACATCACCAATTCCAGATAGCATACATGCAAGGATTCTAAAGGAATATAAGAATTAGCTAATTGAGGCCTTGTCTACATGAGAAAGTTGAACTGGTTTAACTAAAGGTCTGAGTTTAAACTGAATTAGTTAAACCACTCTTATTTCAATATAAACTGGGCTTGTTTCAGGTTAGCTTAGATCGATTAGGAATCAGTTTAACATTAACTGAAACAAATGGCTATTCAACTGAAATAAGAATCCCACACAGGGAGCTTGCACTGGTTTAACTAGATGGATTTTAAAACCAATTTAAGTTAACTGCTGTAACTTTCTTGTGCGGACAAGGCCTGAGTTACTATCAAAAATATGCAGTCTCCCCACTATTCCAGAGGATGGTAGAAAATGGTTTACCTATCTTTGAGAAAGACACTAGTAGTGAATCTGGAAATTACAGACCAATGAGCCTCACTTTAGTACAAGGAAAATGTGCTGAAATGCTCATTAAAAGCAGGTTTATAAGACAACTAGAACAAATGGAATGATGGCTTCTTCAAGTATTTTTCCTGGCAAGGCTGTTATTAGGTTCATCTGATCTTAGGGGCAAAGTTACCTAGCAACCCCCAGCTGTTGTGTATTGCATTAATATAATACTGCCAGAAGAGATTGTATTTTGGCTGATTGCAAGGATGGGTCTTGGTTCCATCTGTTCTCTTCCCCACCCACCCACCTACAGCTGTGTCTGCTGCTGCTAACTAAGCCCCGTTCTATTTTTGTGGTCCTATGATGAAAACAAATAAGTTTATGCCATCCTGTACAGCAGAGACCATGCCCAAAACACACAGGCACTAAGTCAAAAATGGGTAGTAACTATGAAGTCGCGCGCACACACACACACACACACACACACGTTTAAAAAAAATTAGAACTGGACAGTTGTGACTTTCATTTCTGTCTTTGCACTGTCTAAAACATCAGTGCTAAAAATGTCAATGCTAGTCATGCATGCAAAAGTTAGCATCATTTAGTGCTGCTGCTTCAAGAAACCAGATTGAGAGGACTCAGCTTTCAAAGCACCTTGCTCAGGACAGCTATTGATTAGGGTACTAGCTACCCCAAATGGTCTAATTCACATTGACCTGCTGAGGAACAATCTGAATGATCTGCTAGTACTATGCCTGGTAAACTGGAGGGAGAGAAAGACTGGGCTGGCTCTTTCTCAGACTGGGACTCCCAGGCCACTTCTGAGTATGGATTATCTACCACTGATACTTTTCAGTCTTAACACAAAAGTCTCTTGGGTGCAAAAGAAAAGAGAGAAATCAGTTCTCTAATCTTTAACAAGGCTCATATTCCTTTTCCTACTAAAGTTTTTAACTTTTTCTCATGCTAAGGCCACTTCTCCACCATTGCCATGCTAACTTACTGCCTGTTGGCCTCTTGATGGTCTCTCCTGATTCCTGGTCCATATGTCTGATTAACTTTAACAGCTTAAATCACTCCCAAATTTTAAAAAAAAAAAAGGGGGGGGGGAGGGGCTCAATAGATAACTGGAACACTATTGAGATGAGTGCATCGTGGCAAAGAACTAATCGCATGCTGTGGTACCAGTACATTCTACTGCATCTCAGACAAACACACATGCACGGGAATAAGAGGAAATAAGATATTGTCATATCAGATTAGTCAGATGTTGGGCCCAGATGTATAGGAGACTGTGTTCTTGCTTTTTCACTTACTGCAGGTAGGCAGAGACTTGGCTCCACTGCCCTCTCTACTCAGATGAGCCCTTGTGGAGGGGCATTGTAATTTGCAGCAAGTTACTATCAAGTCCCTTCCCCCACCAACTAAGGAGGAAGCAGTGGAGGAAGTATGATTCAGATTTGCCACCAGAAATAGTTTATGCATCACCCCTCGCTCAGAGTGGTGCCTACAGAAACTCTCTATTCCCAAATACTGCTGAAGATACAGAGTGGATTAGGAACCTTTTGGAAGGCTTGCAGAAATTCTCTCTCCAACAAACCCTCAGTGATTGCCTACAGGGTCTGCCCTCAGAGAGTATAAAAGTAGATTTGTTAAACTTCATCGAACTCATGTGTGGACACTCTCTTTCAGAATTAAAGCAGTCTTAAAACTAAAATGAAATTAAACCGAATTAAGGCCATTTTAATTCTGAATGAGATTTTCCATGTAGGAGTTTAATTCAGTTTGACTAACCCACTTTAAATTCACTCCTTTAGTTCATTCAGGTTAACTTTTCTGAGTGTACCCATATAGCCAAGTCCCTAATGATGTTTTGTGAGTAACTTTGGAAGGAGTCAACTTTGATTTTGTATTAATCGTGACAGATAATGACTATTTATGACAGTTATATATTTTTCCCCATTTTTATTTACTTAAATTTCTGCACTAGTAGGAAATTTCATAAGCAGCATCTCACATGACTTATTTGTTCAAAATGTATTGACTGCAGAAGTCAAAATTCCTAATAAATTCAGAAACTAAATTATAATATTTCATGTCAATCATATTATGTGATATCTTAGTGGTTGCTGGATAGAAAAGTATGCAATATATGGAGCCTGAATTTAAAACACTAGCTTGAAATCCCTTCACACTATGAACTCATTTGGATCTGCATCCAAATGGTATGGCTGAAAATTCCGTCACGGTAAAGAAGGGACAAGACTCATACTAATAAATATAAATAGGCTACACATTAATATTGAGGCAGCTAGATGCAGACAAATGCTGTGGTTCTCCAGCAGCCACACTGACAACACAGTTTGCATTTATTTGTGTCAGCAAAAACCTAGCATGGGAGAAGTAATCATCGAAGAGACTGCTGACTACACTGCAACAGCCTGAGCCCATCTCTAATCATAGGGTTTTAATTTCATTCTCCATACATTTTGAAATGTTGTCTCCCTCTTTTGGAGGGATAATTGATTATTACCGATGTTTATTATTAAAATCAAATCCTTCCAAACTAACTTCTGAAGAGGACTCATTTTGGCCTACAACACATGCAATCCTAACTTTTCCAGTAGGCAGTGAAATAGTCTATACAGTATCTATATTGGCACATCAATAACGGAGACTGCTGAGTGAACCTGAGGGGAACTGAAAAAGACACTGTCCCATTATTTTCCATAACACTTATATATTTATTAAATGGATACAATTACATGAGCACTACTTTCATGATAATTTTTTTCTAGAGTCTTGGACATGCACATCTAGAAAAATGTGGAGCCTAAGCACATCTTAAGTGAAAGGACAGGTACTTGCTTTAGATTTACAATAAGGTCTTGGGTTTGACCCCTGTCCTCTCAACACATTAATATACCCAATAATACAGATGAATGCCTCCACTAGAGGTAAAGCTATTTCATTAGTGAACTGAGTGCTTTTAATACTGAGTGTCGGCTGAGGTATATTTTTATGGCCACATTATATAACCTATTGCAAACAGGGCAGTGGACTAGTCACAGATTCTTGACTGTAGCAAGCACCTCAGATTAAAATAAATATTGGATTCCAGCTTCCTTCTCAATCCAGGCCTAACAAATTATGAATTTACAAGCTTTCCCAAGTCAGCCCTGCTGGAGGGAGCATTAGGGGCTAAAGTGCTTGCTCCTTGAGTTCAGGTCCCTGGTGAATAGCTCATTGCATTGTTAATATTGAAGTGTCTCTTTATTTATTCATTCATTGATTCAAACACTTCTATAAATCAGGATTCCTGCTGGCCATGTACAAAGATTTTGCAAGATACCGTTCTGGCCTCATTTTCCTTAAAAGAGTCATACAACACCAGAACTAAATGGAAGCAATAAATGCATTTGAACCAAGCCCACATTTCTTACATTTTCAAGCCCTTTATGCGTGATTGGGATATGTAATACTCTCCCTCGCAATGGCACCACTCCCTCTAGCCTCTACCTTGGTGCCAAAACAAAGTTTAGACAAAAATTGTTCTTTAAGCTCAACACACGTTTTCTTTTGAGTAAAAAGAACGTGTTTTTTTCCCGCTTTAAAAACAAAAGCCACTGTAGAATTGATGCCAAGGATTCAGTTCTATGCAGAATATTACTGCCACCTGCAGGAAAGCAGTGATCACAGCTGACTTGGTGATCTTCTAAATCCAGTTACATCAGATGACTTGTATTAACATGCTGCCAAGTGAGCGTGCAGAGGTCGCCACTGTATTCTCAACACATGCTTGTTTGTGTCAAGCTGAGGAGAAGAAAGAAGCCCTGGGCACAAGATGAAAACCCAGCTAAAGAGTAGCAAGCTGTTCATAGGCGTGCGTATGGGGTGTGCCCAACATACGGCCCGCGGGTAGAGCTGCCGCCGAAAGAGTGGAGGGCGCACGATTTCCTGGCGGATGGCAAGACACAGCGAGCTGCCACCAAAAAAGAAGGAGCTGCAAGATTTTGCGGTGGATGGGAACACGCCGCCATCTGCTGCTGAAATACCGCTCCTCGCGACATTTCTCGGCGGAGACTAGGACGCGTCAAGAATTCCGCTGGCGAGTAATTCAAATGTGGCCCACCGGTGGAATTGAGTTTGACAACCCTGATAATGAAAATTCCCTGGGTGCACACCCTAATGAAAATTCCATGGGTGCACACCCTAATGAAATGTGCTGCGCACGCCTGTGAAGCTGTTAACACCTCACCCAAAAAGCTTCTGAATTAACGCTGTGTTCCCATGAGGTATGTTGAATAAGGGTGTTAATAAACAGACATGGGCTTGAACGAACACCCCTCAGTGCAAGCACCAGGTAGTTGGGAACTTTGAGGTGGGTTTGCTGAGGGAACTGGAGCTGGGAACCATTCTCTCTACACTTGAGCAATCCAGAGGATTCCTAGGCAATACGGCTGTTAAATAGATGCTATATGTCCAGGAGAGGACTCCTGAAAGAGCCATGAAGCCATGGGGGAGGAAAGAAGGTGGCTGCACCAGACAAGGTGCTGGTCTGCCCCCTCACTCTGCAGAATTTGCCTGTGTGAATGCCCAGGCACCACAGTTTATCAACTGAATGCCTTGCTTTCTCTGCACAAGCCCCTGCTTGCTAAAAGGAGAATGCAGCTGAAACTCTGCAAGCCAAAGATCAGAAGAAATCACTTTCCTCCCATAGGCATTTACAGGCAAGAAAGATGATGATTTGGACTTTAAGAGCGACACCCGTCCAATAATAATTCAGGATGCCTTCTTCGCCCGCAGATCTCACAACACTTTGCCAAAGCTGGTAGGTGTTTCGTGTTTGTGCAAGGTGTTTTGTCTGGAAATCCTGTCTTCCCAGTGGTCTGAGTCTCTCTATACTACCTGTTTGCAGTTGCTGAGTTGTTTCTTTTCAATCACACTCTCTTTCTTCCTGTGGGTCTTTGCTAGGCTGACTGCTGCCATCATATTGCACATACTGTGTGCTGGGTAATGACACAAGAGGACTCAATTCTTATTAAACTAAACTGTCTGTATATTAAATAAATTATTTAAAGAGCTGTTGCAAAGAGCATTCTAGCCATGTGAACACAGGCTGCCTCCCTGGGGCCTTCTCCAAAACTCTTCCCACCTGCAATGTACACTCCATCCTCTAAGTAAGTAGCAATAATTCCTTTGGACAGATGGGGAAACACAGGAACTGTCCACATTCTCATAGCAAGTTAGTGACAGAGGTGGGAGCAGAACTCAGATTTGCTATCTTCCAGGCTGGGCACTATTCACTAGGACACTTCAATGCAGCTTCAGGGAGAATAACAAACTTGAGTAAGAATTTAGTTCCTTTCTACAAAACAAGCAGGAAAAAATATTCTATTATTTCATACTGTGTGTTTTCCCTGAAAGATGGATGTGGTACTGTATTACATTAGGGAGTGCATTTGGTACCAATTAATAAACAATTAAATGAATGATTCCTTAGCAATAAATTAAAATAAATTTATGAATTCTTCTACAAGAGGCCATGTGTAAATAAGATCCATTTTGTCTTCATTATTGTTCAGCATTAATCATCTTCACTAAAGTCGTACCGTACAAGGCCAGATCTTGTAGTCCACCTTGGAACCCTTTGAAATAAGAATATTAGTGATGATTTTCTTTGGCTATATAATAGATACTGTCAGGAGAAGGCAGCGACTCACCCTCTAAGGAGAGAGGAGGTGTGCACCAATAGGGATTTTGTGCTTGAGAAGAAAATCAGAGGCTGTGACTGGTTGTGGTTTTGAGGAACTCCATGACAACAGATAATGACAGGGTCCCAAGCAAAAGTTACATAGTTACAGTATAATAGAGATGGATCTCGAGTTTTTAAGATGACCTCTTTCCTAATAATGTCCCAAACTAAAACACCAGATCTAAACACATCAGAACTTTGTGGCTGTTTGAAAACTGAATTTTGTAGCTTGAGCTTTCATTGTGATGTCAGACCGGATGCAGCTCATGGGCCTAGCAGTTCTGGAAGCTTTAGATGAGAACTCTGCCATGTCTGTCTCATTAGAGAGAGAAGTGGGTGAGGTAATAGCATTTTAAAAATAAAAAACAGAATTTTACAGAGACCTTGAAATAGGACATCACGTTTTGGAATCTTTTAGCTCGATGTAGGACATGTTTAGGACTGAAGCCCAGACCAACAAGGATATTTAGGCAGCTAGCTCCCATTAGATTTTAATGGGAGGTAGGTACCTAAATATCTTTGAAGATTTTGCCTCTGAGAGCTAATTATCTGGAAATAGTAACATTCAATAGGAATTCCTTTAGGACCTCTCAGTGAGAGGCATTTGAGGGAGTGTGTCTGAGTAACCATACTTTGAGGTTGCAGTGCACACAACTGGCTGAAGCTGGGAATTAAATTCAGCCCCTTCCACCTGGCCACCACTCTAGCATGTGCATTTTTCAGTGACAAGAGATTCCAAGGCCAACAGAAGTAAAAATATCAGCTGTGGCCTGACCTGAATGCGAGCTCTGTATAGCTCACAAGCTTGTCTCATTCACCAACAGAAGTTGGTCCAAGAAAAGATGTTACCTCACCTGCCTTGTCTCGTTAATATCCAACACAGCTACAACACTGTAAGTATTAGCAGTGGTGTAATTTACAGATACACCACGAGTCCATGCACTAACCACTACATTAAGCTGTTTCCCTTTATGAGACTTGGTCCTACAGGACCAGATTTCTGGGACTGCATATTTGTATGTGCCTTTAGCAGAATGCAAATTGGGCTTATTTTTGCATTTTCAAATTCGAGCTGGTAGGTACTCTGAATCAGTGGTCAATCCTAAAAAAATAAAGGTCCACACCCAAACATAAAGAAGTGTTATTTAATTTTTAAAAGTGAAATAATTAATAGCGCTGATTCAGCATTTTTCATCCATAGACTTCAAAATACTTACAAAGCAAGGCTCATTAACCCCATTTTACAGAAGGTGAAACTGCAGCAGAGGAGTGAAGTTATTTGCTCATAGTTATGCAGCAGGACAGTGGCAAAGAACCTAGGTTTCCTGAGTCCCAGTCTCGTGCACAATCCATTGGCTCACATTACCTCCTTTAAAACATCAATCTAATTAGGCTGCATGACTATCTTCCTGAGGCGTGACATCTGCAAGAGACAGTATCCTGTCATTTGAAGACTGGATGTTATTCTTATTACTAAAAGGTGAAGCAACCACTGTAGGAAAGGCTTGGCATACGAGCTGCAGTTCAAGTTGTCTTTGTTGCTGTTGGCACCGGATATATATCAAGTTCGTTAGTGCCAGAAACACCCTTGTTATTCTTCTGCCCCCCACTTCCGATTTATGGATCCCTCAAGAGCACAAGTGAAAAGTATCCACTTTGCTTACTATATGTGTGGTGGAAAGTAGGATTTCAGGAATGGCAGAAATGCATTCTTAATGTAGAGACAGCAAATTCCACACTCATTTTCTGCTCAAAGGACACAAGATTTGTACAGAAAAAAGGCAAAGGGGTTTTGTTATGAATAGGGACTGAAGGTTTGTTTTCTAGCCAGCAATAACACTTGTTGCTAATCAATACCTTGTATGATAAAGGATCTCTCTTCAAAGGGTGGGATTAAACTCCACTATATAATAAAATAATAGGTGTTAAAATAGAACTACTCCTACTGCCTTCCAGTGGTTTCATAGTCACTGCAGTTTTTCCCACCAAATTTATCTTTTTCATGGGGCTTGAGACACTTATCTCTGACAGAACCAGGAATGCAGTGTTGGGATGCTTCTCAAATCTCCTTCTTGGGTTCACTGCCATTTTAATTCTACCTGGGTCATAGCTTTCCAAGGGAAGTGGTTGAAACCTCATCACCTGTGACACTAAATAATAGACCAGACAAAGCAGTAGGAAATATTCCATAGGGAACAATCCTGCCCTAGCAAGCTGGGATGGGCTAGACATAACATGATAGGGCTTATCTGTTTCCCGAATTTATGATTCACTGCACTATCTGTAGCTGAGATTGTTAGAATGAATAACCCCCAATATTTAACATTGCTAGGTGGCCTGGGAGAGTCTCATATACATTTTTCCTTCTGCAGTGCTATATCTGCACCATGAATGCATGGGATTCAGAGTCTTTCAGATGACTCCATCTGGATGCTTGATATGAATGCATTTTGTTTGTTTTATATGAAACTTGGATGAATTCACAGTGCTACTTTTTGGGTTCTAACTGCTTGTTCAGTTTTATGACTTCTGTTATCTCATCTGCCACTTACCAGTTGTGCACTATTATAGCAGACTGATCAATTAAGAGATTGAATGCTGCTTCAGACTTCAGCTTTCTCTCCAGAATGTTGCCCTTACATTGGTATCTTTGCATCAGTTGCTCAGTTTGCCTTTGTCTAAATCTGTCCCTTTTCAGTAGTGGCCACAGTAGTGGCCACTCTCTGGTGGGTCCTCCTATGTGAAATGAATCTGTGGTATTAATCTAGCCCTTAGTAAAAGCACATCCACGTCACAAATGCCAGCAACCATTATAAATGGCAATAACTTTATTACCACTATTGGAAGTCTTAATGGGATAGCCCAGGAAGAAGGACTAGAGACATCACATGGAGCCATGGACATGCCAAGATAGCATGGAGTCAGTTCTAGACTCTCCCTGCAACCAGAGGTACATAAGAAACATTGACCAAAAAGAGTGGGGGAGACTGGTAATGTACCTGTTTTGTGGAACTGAACAGAGCTTTGGTCTCCCGGTGGTCCACCAGCAATCTTTCACCAGCACTAGCTTGGAATTTGGTTTAAAGTTCAGTTCATTAACATTTCATACTCCTTCCTGCTCTGCACAATTTTCATGTCACGCTTCAGACCATCTTCTTTGGCTCTCAATGAGGCCTGCAAATCCCTACTGTATATTCAATAAGCCAGCTCCTTGTGTGGTGCATTTTTGCGCATATCAGGAGAATGAATCCACTGGGTGCAATTTTTAAAACTTTTAAAACAAATGTTTCCCCATAGATTTAACAAAAGATGAACAAAGCTCTAACCCCTAACACATATTTCTTGGTTGCTCAGAGACGTCTGACTTTAAGTCTCCCTAATGAGCAAACATAGTGCGTTTAATTTTGTTTATGAAAACAGATTCATTGTGACAGCTAAACGCATGAGTCAGTGCTCTCTCTGAAAGGGTGTGCTGCAGCTGGGGACACTCACCAAACAGAAATGCCTACGAAACCAAAAGAACTCCCACAAGCCAAGAGCTGCAGCTTCTCCTCTAACAAAAACACTAGTACACACAGCCTATGGAAATACTTCCTCGTTGCCTAGCAACTGACTGTTTAGCCACGATCTCCATGGTAAAGCAGAGGTTTGTGAATGAGCTGTGTGATACATTTGTTTAGCTGATGTCACATCCACTGTGCACAAAACCCTACAGGCCTGACGCAAGCAGAGCTCATAGTGAACCCAGCCTGAGTGTGGACAGCAGGTTTGAGCCCCGTGGGTAGCAACCTCAAAGTCTGGTAATTGTACTGGTCTCTCTGTAAACTGTGGCAAATGATAGAAGGGAACATATATTTGGGACTCCAACATTGGGAAAACTGATAAACTCCATGGAGTGGATTTTCAGTCCAGCTCAGCTGCACATACAGCATTTGTGAGTGCATCGAGTCTGCTTGGGTAAAATAGGTAACTGCTCAGGCAAATACTACAGCAAGTTCAAAAGAACCAGCCGTACCGGGGAAAGTAGGAAAGGGCCAGGCCCGGCGGGTGCCGGCCTGCGAGGGGAGCGCCGGGCTGGCCCTTCACGACACGTAGGAGGCAGGGGGCACAGGAGGCTCTAAGGGGCGCCAACCCTCCTGTGCCCTCCTCTGGTCATGAAGGGCTGGCCCGGAGCGCACTTACCCGCCGCTGCCTCCAGTCCCGCAGCCCGGCGCCAGCTCAGATGGGATGGCCTCATCCCCCAGCCTGGGGGTCGGGCAGGCCCTTCATGACGCACAGCGGGGGGCGGGCGCAGGAGGGGAAGCAGCCACCCCTCAGCCTCCTGCGCCCTTTGCCCATCGTGAAGGCCCAACCCAACTCCACCCCCCCCCCCCTTGCTGGGAGGGTTGAGGCCACCCCAAGTCCTATCTGAGCTGGCCCTTCATGATGGGCACATGGTGCAGGAGGCTGAGGGGTGGTGCTTTCACTCCTGCGCTCCCCCCGCGCATTATGAAGGCCCGGCCTGGCCCGGCTCCCCCAGGCTGGGGCGTGAGGCAGCCTCATCTAAGCGGGCGCTGGGCTGTGGGGCTGCAAGGGTAGAGGTGGGCACCACGCATCGGGTAAGTGCATGGAGCCAAGCCTGCATTTGCACCACTCCCTCTGCGCCTCAGGCCCGCCCACCCCCTGCAGGTACAGACCCCCCCTCCCTTGGGCAGCTGGAGGGCAGCGCAGGGACCCCTCCTGTCCTGCGGGGGGGAGGGGGAAGTGTGAGGCATGGGGGGCGCAAATGCAGGCTTGGCCCCCAGGCGCCGGAGACCCTCAGTACGCCCCTGAGAACCAGGGGGGGCTAAAGGGACTTTAAGCTATCATTGTGGTTTCCCAATCCTGGGAGGGTCCAGTTCACCACTAGGCCTGGTTAAGCTAAGGTATAAAATGAGGAAGGGTCACAGATTCCTTTTTTTTTTTTTAAACCCAATTTGCCACCCCTAGTAGCCCACAAATCTCCACTATCTAGGGCCTCATCTTCTGAAAGGTACGTCTGAAGGGGCCAATGCACAACTGAGAAAGTTTAGCACATGCCTTTTGAGGAGATTAAGGGTACGTCTACACTGCAATAAAAGACACAGGGCACTGCCACAGCTGGCCTGGGTCAGCTATCTCAGGCTCACAGGGCTCAGGCTATGAGGCAAAAAATTGTAGTGTAGATGTTTGGGCTCAGGCTAGACTCTGAAATCCTGCAAGGGGTGTGGGGGGATCATAGAGCCTGTGCTCTAGCCTGAGCCCAAACATCTACACTGTGATTTTTAGCCCTTCAGCCTAAGCTCCTCAAAGCCTGAGTCACCTGACCCAGGCTCTAAGACTCAGTGCCACAGGTTTTTAATTGCAGTGTAGATGTACCCTAAGGACTTAGGCACTGCAATCCTGAGCATTGCACCACCTAGCTGTTAGGTGCTCTGCCCAGTGCAAGCTGCAGCCCTGAGTTAGGGCCCAGGCTTCCTGTGCAATGCAGGGGCAAGATAGGGGCATAAGAATGAGATTCACGGA
Source organism: Emydura macquarii macquarii (assembly GCF_026122565.2). Classification (NCBI taxonomy): domain Eukaryota; kingdom Metazoa; phylum Chordata; order Testudines; family Chelidae; genus Emydura; species Emydura macquarii. The sequence continues at coordinate 13,406,791 of NW_027131620.1, forward strand.
AGCCAGCAAGCAGACCAGGGAGCCACCTAAGCTTGCCAGTAGCAAATGCTGAGGAGATGGTTGGATTCAGACCCCTACCCCAGAAAGGGATTTAGATACCTATGTCTGGGTCAGAGGGAGGCACCTATCTCTGCTTGGAATGCACAGACATGAACTCTATCCTGTAGGTAGGCACCTAAACCAGGTCAGCCTGCTTTCAAGAAAAACTGAGGAAGTGATGGTGCTGCCCCCTTATAACTTTTAGACTTCTGTTTGAAGCACTTCTGTTGGGCTGGGGAGGGATCCAGTTTCTATTCCCATCTCTGCCAGACATAGAGCAGGGATTTGAACCCACATCTCTTAGGAGAGTGCCTTGGTTATGGGGTATTCTGGGATAAGAAAACTCTCTTACTCTCACCAGTTGAAACTGTTCCACTTTGTATAAACGATCATTGGAACCAGGACTTGAATCTCCCACACCCTTAGCGAATGCCCTAACTACAGGGCTATAGAGTCATTCTCATTTTCTGGCCCACTGACTATTGGATTGGGCCCCGAAGGCAAGCTAGACAGGGAAACACCTAATTTGAGAATCCCTTTGGGACCGAGATGCTGGGTAGTGATAGGACTGAAGCAGCTATGCACATGCCCAGCTGCCAAAATGTAGATACCTTGGGGGCTTTAACAGTGGAAACTTGGGTACCTAGGAATTTTAGGCACCCTCTGGGTTAGAGGACAGCTGAGTGGGGGGTTTTTGTGAATGCTAGTGGTGTCTACATTTTTAGGCGCCTACAGTGGCAGTTAAGCTAAGTTCCTTTGTGAAATTAGCCCTGACGTTCTGGACACATTCTCCCATTCTCCTCCCTGAAACAGCATTCTGCGGTCTGTCACAGTGCCACCAGCACCACTGAAGAGTGATCCAGGCTTTGAAATGAATCCATGATTTTAACCCAGTCCCTAGCACACTGCTGACACTCTGTAAATAATAACAACGCAACTTCAGAATATGAGGCCTTTGTTTTTATTTCTTAGTTTCACTGATGTAAATCTCCCCTACACACATGAGATTGTGCCAGGGTGATGAATGATTCTAAATAAGGAGCCACTTAGCTAATGTTCAGTGTACAGAGTTCTATTGTATAGAGGCGGAATAACACACAGGGCTCTGTTCAATCAAAAATGAGGTAAACAGAAGTTCAGCATTTTTCCTTTAAAAAAAACTTTTTTTTCCTCCTGGAGGCTGTGTGGAAGAAGTAAGGAGACTTCAAAAAGAAAAACAAAAAAATCACAGGTTATATGTTTGCACAGTGGTGCATGAGTCAGATGCAGGAAAATACACTGGATATGCACATGAAAATCAGACAAAAGGAGGCATGTTTTCAACCACTGCAGGAACTTGCTAACGTGTGTGTTACAGAAGATATACTATACAGTGCAAGCTCATCAAAAATGCCAAGGATTGAAATGGGCATGGGGTGCACCTCACTTGTTTCACTTCCAGAAGAAACAAGGCTGCCAATCTGCCTTAACAATAATAAATTCATTTTAAAATAAAAATTCTAAATACTTGTTTTACTTATATGTAGTCACATAAGGTGATGGCATCTTAACCAGGCATGTGTTACCAACGATGACTGTCGGTAACATCAACCAATCCAACCAACCTTCTTTTAATAGCCAGTCAGTTATTAAACTCCCTGTAGGGCTGCCAATTTTCATCATTTGGCCTGCTACACAAAACCATTGTGCAGCATGCTCCTGGAATATACTCCGTCTTCAACTATAACATTTTTTAAAACATTCCCATCTTGCAGGACTGACCCAGCCAATTACGGATGGGAAATAAATTAGCAGCTTTATATGCAAAGAATATGACTGAGCTCTCCGCTTGCCAATAGGTGACTAATCTAATGTGGCATGAGAGATTTCATTATCCAGATTGTCCATTATTCAAAACAACAATCTTTTGGCCTATAATTGAAGATATTTTGGTTTAGATTATCAGTATAATCTCACAACATTTCAGCTACTAGCTGCATTTAGTGAGCAGTAGCTATTACAGCAAGTAGTATTAAGGGATTGTTTGCAAAGCAAGGTAGTTTCCAACATAGGGATGGTAGAACTAGCTTCTCATTCATAGCGGTGTCCTTTTAGGGGGGAAAAAGGCATCAGAAAACTTGTTCAAAAGTATCACAGTACAGTAAAAAGAATAAAACCCTCATGTTTAAAGACAAAACTTAACACTCACTATATTCAAAACTACCACTAGAGGGAGCATCAGTAAAATAAGAGTGTAAAGGCAGCTGTGTTCATGCTGAAAGCACATGCTTACTTACTAAACCCAAAAAGTTGTCCTGGCAAAAGCAGCTATTGTGTATTGCCATGTTATTAATTTTTATAATGTTTAAACTATAAGCTTTTCAGAGCATGGACTGTGCATTCCCTCATCCATATATACTCCTATATATACGCCATACTGCACCTGAAACATTGTGCCCTAATGCAATATAAATGATTTCCCCTGGGGACACAGCCTAATCTGCATATGTGCACCTGTGCACCCGCACACCCACATTTAGCCTGCAGTATTTAATAGTGCCACATTATTACATTTATTATCATTTCACAGTTTGTGCATGGACGCCAAAGTCTCTGCAGGAGTACTGATTCTGATCCTTGACTAACCATTCACCTGGTGCAGTCACTTACACCCCTAAAAAATCAGAGAAAAAGTGGGTCTAAAACACAAGCATTCAGATTTAAGCAGTGTTTTACACACCCTTTGCAATGTGCCAGTAAATGATGACACAAGATGCAAGGCAATGGACAATCAGGTCCTGTTTTCTCTCTAAGGAAAGCCACACGGATAGATGATGGGAAATGTCAAGGTCTTTTTTTTTTTTTTTTTTGGCCACCAATTCAAAATCCTGATCAGGTTCATTATTAGAGAATGAATGGATATTCAATGGCCTGTCTGACATGGAATGGAGACAATATTAGTTTAGTTCCTAGCAGACATACTCACTTCCCAAAAATCACTACCACAACTGGCACATTCAGCAGAAAACCGAATGATTAATTCATCATAAATCTCAACTATCACAGCTCACTCGTAGAGGGAGTTTTTCCAGATAAGCGATGATGAGGCCTTTTGGCAGGTCGGGATGGAGAAAGGATCTTTATAACAGTGACTACAGTATTGACAGTGCACAACCCTACAACATACTACAGTGTCACAAATTATTTTGGTTACTTTATTACTTTTAACCTTAGCGCTTTTTTCTCCTCACTGAATAAAGAAAGAGCTTCATTCACCAAGGATGTCAGTCCAGCATCTTTCAACAGCACTAAATGCTCTTTGCAAACCAAATGCTCTATTTTAAAAAAATGAGATTGACATAAACGTAGATTGCCACTTGGAAAAATAAATAACAGGAAAGGCAACATTAGAATATTCCTTAGCAGGTTGTGCTAGGCATTGTTAAATTCTCTATATTATTGTAATTCATAGAATAATTACAGCAAAAGATGAAACTAAGGGAAACTGGAAGGGTTTTTCATTTTGGCACCCGCTTGAAAATAGGCTCCTTATGCCCCAAATTTAATATATTTTGTGGTGAGGAATTGATTGAAAATAGGCCAATTTTGTACAATTCTGAAGTTTATAGTTTAAAATTTGAATTTGTATGCATCTTCAAAGCAGAAAACAGCCCTTTCATCAAATGTCACAGAAAAATTAAACCTGAGGGGATGTAAGCAACTCCATCCCAAACAAAATACCAAAAACATCAGACAAAATCCTGTGAAAACTTCATTGGTTCTCACCAGCTCAAATTATACCTACTCTCATGACTACAGCACATAGATGGAGGATCAGTTTACATGGGCATATCACCCCAATTGCTTCAGATTGTAAACTCTTTGCGGCAGAGACTATCTTTTTGTTCTGTGTTTGTACAGCGCTTAGCACAATGAGGTTTGGTCCGTGACTGAGCCTCCTAGTCACTGCCACAATATAAGTAAATAAATCACAAAAATTTCCCCTGATGTCCATTTGAAAAGTCTGTGTCCAACAGTCCTTGATTAAAAATAAACCACTAGTTCCTTGGTCCTAAACTTGACTCAAACTAGCCCTTTGAAGAAAAAACTCAGCGCTGTAGATTAGTTGGCCTTTTACCAACCAAGTCCTGATTGAAAAATCAAATGCAGATGTGAACACACACAAAAATAAAATGAAGCAATTTCTGTTCATGCAGCAGCCGCCTGTTGGCACACTCTGGAAAAATATCAGCGCAAACTGGTACCGTCTGGTATACACAGCAACATTTGTGGCAATTACGTGACCAGAACATTTCTGCTCTCCCCATTAAAATAAACTTTGCTCTCCACTAACTGATCCCAGCATGGAGAAAGGAGGGATAAAAGCAAGAGAAAATAAAAAGGACTCCAATAGGGAAGTTGAGTGATACTGCAGCTAAAGGGTATGCGTGCAATCCTGACCATCCTTCTGTGGTCTCCACTTAATGGAGCCCCGGTGGAAATGGACATCTTTCACAATGTGATTCCTGTGCAGCACACTGGCAAGTGTGGCCTCCGGGAGATGGGGGAAAAGGGGGGGGGGGGAAGGGAGAGGGAAACACCGGACAATGAATAGGACAGGCTAGAAAATGGGAAACACTAAGGACACTAAGCACATATTTTTCCTCAGTGTCCTGATCTGTTCTAAAGACGGTGATGCTTCTAAGTTCTATTGCTACAAGGAAGAAAGGGGGCTAGGAAGGAAGGGTGATCATATAAGAGTTTGCAGAGGTTGCAACTAGTATTACATCCTCGGTCAAAGACTATGACTTGCATTGGCAGAACTTGATGTTCTAGCTGGTCTGTTACCGTGCTCGCTTCTGTGACTAGAAAGATGCCCACCAAAGGCAGAGCTGTGCTTGACGTTTGTGACTTCAAAATCAGGGATACTTTTCGGAAGACAATAGTGCAGTGCATGTTGGTATTATCTGCCATACCTTGAGCTTGACTCCAATTCCAGGGGAAGAGAACCTAGCACAACGCTACTGTAAATTTTTGTTGTTTCATGCCATTGGACGCCCGCTCCTGCATCTACCAAGTATCCACTTACCACCCCACAAATCTTTCAGTAGCTGTAACATGTTACAGGCTGCCTGCTGACAAAAAGTGAGTTCCGTTGGTGAGTCATCCATCAACAGCACAAAACCCTGCGCAAAGCTTCTTATAGGAATGCAAGAACAGATGGTTTCTCCCTCTTAATTCGTACTCCCTGGGAGTGGGAACTTGGAACTTCCCTGTGCTATTGAATAGCAAAATATTTTTGCCAGACTAAATTTTTTAGAAAATAATTAAGACTGTAATAATGGGTGGTCCCACAAGTTATAAATTTCATGCTATGTTTGGCTCCAGGCATCTATGGAAAACAATCTGCTTGTCATAATTGTATTAATCTTCTGAGAACAGGAAAGTCTTAGGGGCAGAAAGCAGAAGGAAGAGATCTTAATATTAAAAAAGCATTGCACCAGTGTAGCCTAGTGTAAAATATCAGAGCTGGTTTGTGACTCATCTTTGAATCTATACACTGCTTAAATACCAAAGGGCTTTTGGTATCTTATATGGTCATGATAATTATCAACAGGTCATTGAATTCATGAGTTGAATATGTAATGCTTTTAAAAAAGGAAGGTTCCTCACCCATCCACTTCTCCTTTCTCTCTTTCCTGATTTTTTTCTTTTTCTCCCCCTCTTTATAATCTTTTATGCCTAACCTCCTTTTTTTCCTGTTACCACCGTCTCATGCCTAGGAGCAGTCAGGAGCCCTGACACTCCAGAAGCACGAGTTGTCTGAAATAGCGGTGGGATGTTTTTCGTATGAGCTCTCAGAAGCCCTGATTAAAGGAACACCTCTCTGCAATGAAAACTGTTGCATGTCTCCAGTTATCAATTGTAAGAGGTCCCTCTTCCTCCTATCTACAAACCAAAAGCTATCCCCCCAACTCACAACCAGCAGCCTCAGAAATGCTACCTACTTGCATCAATGACTGGGGGAAATTGATGGGGCAGCAGTGAAAGGGGAACAGTCCCAGCAGCAAGGGAGGGAGACATTCACCAAGGAACAATAGATAGCTCCTCCCCTTGGGAGTCTCTGGCACCCATTGGCCAGCTAGGGGAGAGGGATGCTGATTGGCTCACATTCCCCAGCTCCCAGGATTTAACCCAGCACAGGTTGTGTGAAGCCTCTTTCAGCTCTATTCCAGCAGCCCACCCTACCCACCTGCTCTAAGGATGGGAATTCAGCCAGACAGATGGTGCTGGTCTAGCCAATCGTCTGTTTATGGGGGTAGGAAGGAATTTTTTCTCCCATGGGCCAATTGGGAGGAGGACCAGGGAGGTTTTTACCTTCCTTACACCACCTTCAAGCCACAGTGGGTGAAGCGGGAATGCACTTAGCACCTGAGTGCTGGAGTGGTTTATTCATTGCAACTTGCAGCCCGTTTCCAGTGCAGTTAAAAAAATAAAATGAACAGTTCCCAGAAGCAGAAGACCTGGGACTTTAGTGATGGGCCTTAGGTTTATGGAATGGAGTGAGACTTTTTGGCCCTCAAAAGCCGAGATCCCCACCCTTCTGCACCCTCTGTCCCCTGCAAGGGGGTGGGAGGAAGAGTGCTAGGATGCAGAGAGAGCTGAGTTCTGGGGGCTGGGCTGAGGATGGCATACCCCGCGCTATGTATTATACAGTAAGAAGCTCTGTAACGCCCACCCTGGAGCCAATTATCTGCCTGGTACAGGAGAGTATGAGTGATGCCCCTCCCCTGTGTTAACGTTTAATTAAAATTGCACCTGATGCTTAATTCCATGCATGTGTCTGTTCCCATTTTGCAGCTGTGTCCACATCACTAGGATGGATCAACAATGCAGAGTCAGAGCGATTAACATAGATATTGAAATCCCAGGCTGGACTCAAGATTTAGAAAATACGGATAGGATCCCCCCTATGGCATATCCCCATTCCTATTCAATTCAGTGGCAAAACTGACGGGCTTCAGAGGAGAAAAGGGCTTCAGAGGAGAAAAGGGCAGGAAATTCCAACCCACCACCCTCTGTGCACTCAAATCCCTCCTTACTCTCTTCTTCCGCAGTGCCCACAAGAAGTGAGTCAACAGTAAATAAACAAATATTGTTCTTTAAAAAATACTTTTGACTGTATACACTGTTAATATGCTACTGAGGAGACCCTCAGCACTTGGCAGGTTCGAGCTGTCTACCTGGACAGCCCCAAGTCGCATCTCCCCCAGTGCAGAGCTGAATGCAGAGACTGCTAGAGAGGAGCTTGTTGCCAAGAGTCTGAACATTGTACTGCTGGAGGCCAGTTCAGCTCCTGGTGCAGGCTGGGGAGGCACATGCACCAGACTGCTCATACCTCCTATAGATTTTGCTACAGGACTACCCCAGCCACTCACCTTTCCCCACACAGAATGCCCCTCCCTGTCCCATGGGATACTTGGTGCAGATGGACACAGACAACAAATCCATCTCCGTGCATGGCAGGGAAAGCCTTCTGAAGCAGGGGTATTCTGCGGCTGGATTGGGGAGGGAGAGCTAGTGACTTTTTTGCAGTGTTATAGCACTGGGCAACTCTGAAACAGCCTACACTCCCACAGGCTAGTTTACTGGAGTTTGCCTCTAGACAGTCAGTGTTGCATGCAGGAACCGAAACAGGATTCTCATATAGAGTATTCTGCATAAAGCTTTCACTTCAAAACAAAATGTAAACCAGAAGAAACACTGGTTTTGCTCTTTTAATAAAAATGACTGTCTAATGTTGCATAATAAAAAAGCAAAAATGCTGCAGATAACACTTTACTAAACTGACTTCAGACCTTCAGAGCCTGCAGCAGTCAGAAGAAATGGGGGGGGGGGGGGGGGAGAATCCAGTCTGGTATTCTGGGAGCCATGAATACCACATTTTATTTTTTTTGGTGAGACCTGAAGCAGAAAATCCTGACAAGAAAGACACTGAATGCACTAAGAATGTATTGTTGCAATGAGGGAGGTAGTTCATTTTGACTGGAATTCAAAGTACAGTGGAGAGTGTGCCATAATGAAAACAGAGAACTTGCTGACTTCCTTTTCTCCTGTTAACTCTTCAAATGCTGAGCCCTTTCTCAGACTTAATGCTTGGAAGGACATGCTACACCCCCCCAAATAAATCTGTCAAAGATATAAAATTAGCAACTATAGCACCTTTCATTTGAGAATCTGAAAGCACTTTACAATATTAACTAGCTAATCTGCACAGCAACTCAAAAAGATAGGGAGGTGGTATGTATTATCTCCATTTTCCAGATGGGAAAACTGAGGCACAAGCCAGTAAAGTGACTATTCCAGATAATGCAACAATTTACTAACAAAACCAGGAATAAAATCCAGGCGTCCTGGCTCCCAGTACTTTAACTAGTAGAATACACTCCTGCTCAGATATTGGTTCCCTACTAAGTTATTGCAGTACCAGAGACACCACCCAGCTTTTAAAATTAGCCATTAGCATATAAAGGCTGGTTTTCTCAGTCTTTCCTTTCTAATTCTTGCTTTGTTTGCCTGGTATGAAAGGTGCAGATGACCATTACAGCCAACACACCCTGGAGAGAAATTATGATTAGTTGAGTTAACAAGAACTCTTTTCCCAGTCCTGCTCTGTTCACTGGAACCCCTCTCCAACATGTTCTCAATATCTGCCCTGAAGCCAGACGATGGATTGAGCTAGTGTCATGGTATCATTGCACCAGGACTTCCCTTCAGTTTCTGCAGAATTTAAGCTTTCATTGAAAGGAAATTCAATTCCTAGCCATTTTGGTTGTGAGGAAGAACATCCCCCCAGAAAAGTGACCCATTAAGTGCTGGCCTTCAAAGTCTGCACATGGAGTAATAAAGCACTCTGGTATGAGCTGGCCCTAGTCATCTCAGTGAGTGTTGACACTGACGTCTAGAGATGGTGACAGTCATTGAATGATAATTTTAGCAGCGCCACCCAGCTATTTGCAAGTAGAGAGCTCAAACAGACTGCTGTCAGTCCATTTTTCTCCTGTTGCCAAAAAGAAAAATTCAGTCAAGGTGCTAAAACCTGCCCTTGACATTTTTGCTTCTTTTCTTTGGAGTTCCTTGATGGCTTTGTACATGGTGAGTCTGAAGCCCTTCATCTGGTCATCTGTTCTGGCAGGACTTTCAAATTGTTTTAGTTCCCTTTCTGCCAGCTCTAGTCTGCTCTTTTTGTGGGCCTGGAGGATTTCTTCCAGCATATGGCTCCACTACTAGACAAAATATACATCAGGCATGGAATAAACTGAAGAATGTAAGGTCCCAGCTTGACATGATAGAGCACATGCTGTGATTTGGACTTGTCAAGCTTTATTTCATCGTTAGGCCCTATAAATTCTGATTCCCTAGTGTCATTTATCTACCATCTAGAGGTGGACACAAAGTGCACTCTGCCAGCATTGACAATCTAGGGACGCTTCTGCCATCTGTCGTGTACTACAGATGGTCACAAGTAGCTTAGCCTACATTAATTAGAATGAGCTGCACACACAGCACCTCTCAAAGTATTTGGTACCTTCCAATTCAAATACTATTGCCTTTTATGCCAGCAGTCTTTCCCAAGAATTGAAATTAGAAGGCGTGTTCAAATTTACAGGGTGGGGTGGGGTTGGAAAACAACTAAATTGGCAACACTGGAGTCTGTGATTCAGCAATACCCCTCCGAGTCATAATTCCTCACCTGCTGCCCCGTTGGTCCAAAGAGATAGTAATTTCCTGATGGCATAAAAGCCCCACCTAGTGCTGATTCAGCTACTTCAGACCAGTGAGTAGAAGAGGTGGAGTCATGACTTTTCTGATTGCCCACTCCCTCCTTTCCATTCCCCACCCCAATGCTCCAACTATGAGAGTAAGTGGGTAACACACAATGCTTACTCCTACACTCCTGGACTGAAGGTCAAGGTAGCCCATGCAAAAGAGCAAGGGGAGTTCTTATTCCCTTGTGTGGGCATGTAGCCCAAAAATCTCCAGTATCACTTAATGGAATCTAAGCTTTCAATAATTTTAACTACCCCTACAAAGACTAACAAATTTACTATTTGCAGGCATAATTTGTTAGTCTTTAAAGTGCCACAGAACTCTCGTTGTTTTTGCTGTATACGGACTAACACGGCTACCCCTCTGGAACTATCCCTACAAAGAGATACAGGTGTCCATATTAGCAAACAGACATCAGTACTAATTCACTACTATTCTGATGTATTATTCCAGTTGAATTCTGTTAGTAAATTTCCATTATTTCCTTGGAGTATCAGAACTCGATTAGTACATAGCTATACATCCAGTTCTCATTAGTGATGGTATATGATACAATTCACAGACAAACAGGCATGTTACTCTGATGAATAGAGAGCTTCATGCACAGAATTCCAATTATAACATTAATAGGAACAAAGCACATCTGACATGTCAAGTTTCTAAAATCCAAAATACAATTAGTAGAATGCTAAAGCTGCCACTAGAAGCCACAAATGTACCAAAGTTCATGGCCAAAGAGCTACCTTCTGAGATCAATCAAACTGGGTCTGAATCAGGATTTGGAATGGTTATCTCATTAAAAGAAGTAATTACCTCTGATCACCCATTCTCACCTCCTACTCAATGGTTATTAGGCCTCAAGTACCCTGCCTTCATCCACCTCCCCCATTGTTGTCACTTCCCTTGGATATGTATATGTTGCCTCCTATATATGTTGCCCCCAGTGTGATTTCTATTACTTGCATCTGAGGAAGTGGGTTGGAGCTCACGAAAGCTGATGCCTGCTGAAATTAAAATTGTTAGGCTTCAAAGTGCTACAGGACTCTCGTTGTTCCCTCTGGAACTCTTCTGAGTTCTGTATTTTATACATTGGACCACATTGTAAAATGGAATTCAAATATGCACCCACAGCATTTGCACGTGTCCGTTTTGCAACCTGCATTTTCATCTGCAAAGTGGGTACCTCTACATACAACTTAACTCTGGAGATGCACTAATGTCCAGCTGGCCCACACAGGCAGGGGTTTTCCTGTGCAAATTTTGAACTGGCAAATGTTGTGGGCACAATTCTGGAGGCCCTTCAAGAACATGGTCCATAATGTTTTATCTGAAAGCTGGGGGGGTCCATGCCTATTTCTAACACTGAAATGCCAGCACCAGAGAACAGCTCTTGTTTCTCATATAGGAACACATATCCCAGAGAGGCGTGTCATTTACGGTATGTCTAGACAGTGAAAATGGTGCATAGGCCAGCCTACCTGTGCTAGCTTGAATCCTGCTGGCATGGGTAACAGTAGTGAAAACAGCACAGGAAGTAGTACAAGATTGGCACAGAATCTGGATACCTACTTGTCTCACTAGCGCATGCTGTGCTGTCTTCACTACTCTAGTGTTACCCATGCTAGCTGATTCAAGCTAGCTTAAGTAGGCTGGCCCATGTACAGCGTTTGCTGGGCTTGCATACCCTCAGAGGCACTTTGATCCAGTGAATTACAAAGTCCACTCCAGACACTGTGTAATAAAAGTGGACATTTTGTGTGCTCATGATAGCAGCCCTCCAGAAGTCTCTTAGTAAATTAAAGGATTCAGCCAGATTTGCAGAAGTCTGAGTGCAAAATGTGCCTGCATCTACACTCAATTACTGTGATTTTGTATGCAATTACAATAAATGTGCATGCAAATGGCGAATTAGGTATTTAACTGGCTATTTGCTCTCATAAATACCTGAGTTATATATGCAAGCTCAATGAGCACATATGCACATTATGCATACAAATACATACGCATTTTTTGCACATAAATACTAACCATCTGTTCATAAAGTTCAATCTGGCTGTTTTCTTTCAGTTACAATACAGGGGCATCCCACATGGAGGAGCTGGGGAGAAGCAGCACAAAGGGCAGTTATGTCTTGAGGTAGCAAGCAGGAACATCAGAGTGAATGAGGGATAGGTGTCACATTGGGAAGACCATGTGATCAACAATATAGGGAAACAAGGAGGAAGAGCATAGTAGGGAGAGATACCTCTTAAAACTGATTCTGCTGGCCTCTCATCTCCTCTCCAAACATACCCTGGATGAGAGCCTGGTGGCACACATTTCTTCACGTGTATCTTGTTTATTGCTGGCCTGCATCACTTCCTTTGGAGTTAGCCCAATCCCATTGTGAACCTATGAGAACTCTAGATTAATTTGAAATTCTCCTTCAGGATTGGCACAGGTGACCTTGTGAATGTGTTTTTAGGAATGCTCCATTTGGTTTAATAGATAAATCAGAAAGGCTCCATTAATTTCAACTCTCATCTATACTAAAAACCTCACAATCTTTGGAAATACAGATTGTTTCAGAGCTATTGAGCTTTGTTTTACAATTAATCTCTCTGTAGAATTAGGTAGCTTGACAGTTTGGCCTCACAGAAACATGTATCCATCAGGGTTCTTCCATTAAGTTTGAAACCTATAGATTTATAATGATTTGCAAAGGCAAAGAAGAACACAGCAGAAGTGATAACAATGGTCTAAGAAAAGAACAATACAAGACACAACAGGAAGAAATAGTGTACAGAATAGTCAGGATTATTTGCTCTCACACCAATTTCCAGCATGTCCTGGGGCAAGTCACTTAACCCAATTGTGCCTCAACTTCCCCATCTGAAAAGTCAATATAATAAACCTTACCCTATCTCATATGAGCATTGAGACTAAATTCATTAACATCTAAAGGAAACAAAATGGATGATCTAATTGGTCTTTCCATCAGTTAATGTTAGCATGCTATGAAGTATCATTTTTGATGGCTGCTGCATGGAATATTTCTAATTACACTGGTTCATTTGAAACCCTTACTTGATTTTCGAAAGGAAGGACGGTCTTGAGGTTAAAGCACTGGCTTGAGACTCAAGACATCTGGATTTAAATCCCAGTTCTGCCACAGATTTTCTGTGTGATCTTTGGCAGGTGACTTAATCCCTCTGCACCTCATTTTCCAATCTGTAAAATGGAGATAATAATCCTTCCCATCTCCCACCCTTTGTCTTATCTTTTTCAATATTAAACACCTCATATCAAGGCATGTCTTTTATTATATGTTTGTGCAGCACCTAGTACCAGGGCCCTATTCTCAGTGGGGGCCTCCAGATACTACTGTAAAAGAAGTAATCATCATTGTGGTGAAGGGATTAGTGGTGTTACTGTTGGGTTGGTTTTGTGGCCCATTTCCAATAAATAACTTTTTGGCAATTGTTCAACCCTTTTAGAGGAAATGTCCCAGGTCCTGCTCCGAGACCCTATAAGCAAGTTTTGTCTTGGGAAGGAATTGCTACCACAGTTACAAAACTCTGGAAAGACAGAATTTCTAATGGAAACGCTGACACATCTTTACCAGAGCATCCCAAATGCACTGCCATAATGCTAGGAAATTACTGTTATGATAGGAAGTGGTTCATATGGCAGACAATGCCAGTAAAATCCTATAAAATGTTCGTAAACTTTTCCAGAACCTCAGCTCTTGGTATAATAAGCAAAGAAAACAGCAGGGTGAAGACAAGGTATTTTTCCTCCTCTTTGTTATAACCACAGACAGTTTATTCCTATGAATAGCACCTCCACACATCTCTTCCCTCAAATAACCCCCTACAGTCACTGCATGCAGATAGATATCTTTCTCATTGAATTAGCTTAGATTTTCTTTATGAAAAGCTTGTGAAAAACAGAAGAAAAATTTGGATGCCATAAAATCTGAGCTCAGATCCTCAGTTGCAGCTCAAATGCAGAGTGTGTATAGGACAAAGGGGGCTATAGCCCTCCTCTTATACCATCCTGATACTACTCTTTCCATTACTTCCTCCCCAAGAGATGCTTCAAGGCCAAAAAGGGCCAACAATATACTCCAGGATTGGCTTAGCATAGGTACATCCAGACATGCCACTTTCTCTAACCACACCCCCATTTTCCCTGCCACAAGAACACCACAGAAGCTGTTCACCCCAGCATGATCTCCCCTCTGCAGTGGCTATTCTCATGCTGATGACCGTGGGGTGGATAATGTAGATAGGCAGATATGGGACTGCTCCTGTTGTTCCCAAGGATCAATGCTGTTCATGAACATTCCTATCCATCCCACTGTACCTTCCATGCGTTCAAGGGACCATGACAATGGCAGCCCAAGAAAGCCATGGGGTGGGGTGTCCATGATGCTTTTCCACTGTCTTTCACATGTGAAAGGGGAGAGTGCAGTCCAAGATGAAACTGACAAACTATTAAGTGCACTGCCAAAGTTCTACCCCAAAAAGAACGCTCCTCTCCCCCCCACCTCCCTCCTACTCCGACCGAACAAATAAATAGCAACACGCAAAATTGTTACCAGACCCTTCAGACATGCTTGTTTCCATTTAAAAATCCTTAGGCAATTTTTTTTCTTTTTTTTAAATGAGGCATTTGTAATTTACAGATGCTAAGCTTTAAATTGCCTAGGTTTATTTATGAGCTCTAAGTTCCCAGGATGTTGATTCTGCACTGGAGGTTCTAGCTGATGCATTGCAAATCTCCAGAAATGTTTGTTTTTCATTTGTACACACACTAGCAATCATTGGTAACCAAATCCATAACTAAGGAAACCTGACTTCATATTGAGACAGACACTTTTAGTCCCTGCCTGACCACAGACACACTGGTGGGTAATTTAGAGTGATGGGACACAATGACATCAGCGTGAGTTGTGTCTCAAATGTTCTGCCAACAGCATAAGAGTAATTGTATGGATTCATGGAAGGCTTCTCCATATCTGCTCAGTTTTGTGGGCCTGGTATTTATCTTTATTACAACAAGAAAGAAAAACAGATATTTTTCAAAAGAGGTTCAGTCATAATATACAACAACCAAGAGGTGAGCATTCAATGTATGGGACTGGTTTATTCCTGACTGACAATTTAGATGGAATATTACGTTTTATTATATTTGAGTTGTTTGTTCCTACAGATCATGGGCCTGTTCTGAACTCACTCCAATCTTACAGTGGTGTTAGCCCAGGGACTGGATTATTCTTGATTTACACCAGTGAATGTCAGATCAGAATCCGGCCCGATGGGCCCGATCCTGTTCTTTTTAAATCAGTGGGAACTGTCATTTAACTTTATTGGCAGAAGAATCAGATAATGTGTTAGACATATTTTACTAATACAAATAAATAAATATAAAATATTTTTAACACAAGGGGCTGACTCTTCATCTGGTGTATATTGGCACAGTTTCACTACAGTCAATGGAGCTATGCCCAATGGCTATCCTTTTTGTTAAAGCAACAACGTCCATTCAGTCTAGCCCCAGATAAAAAGACTTTACAAAACCTAACACCAATAAACATTCCCATATATTTTTTCAGTTCCAAAAATCTGATTTTTGTTTGGATGTAAACAACCAATTGCTGTGTTTGCAATTCAAATGTTTCAACATTATGCCTGGTCATGAAAACCACAAAAGTAAAAATGAGCAGAAACTGACTTTAAAGGAAAAAAAAAAAAAAAAAAAAAAAGCACATTCTTTGTCTTTATATGTCTTTGCTGAATCACTTTCCATGCCACAAAGTGACATAAAATAAGTAAATAATGAATTATTATTATGAACACAAGACTGTTTTCATTATTCCACTTGAAGGTGGTGCAAAAAGCAAACAATAGTGAAATGCAAAGTGGATTTGTCAAATTTCTTCACCTAAATAATCTACAATTCTATTAATAGGACAGGAAATGAACTCTTTTAAACAAAGAATACAAACATGATTATTTTAACTTAATTGCTCCCTTTAAGGAGGCAAGTTTTTTTGTTGTTTGTTTTGAGTTTTTTGTTTAATTATAAAATAAGAGCTTTTACTGGGATGTTAATGATGGCAACAAGGCAAGGAGACACCAGCAATGATTCTAAACCACTCACTAGAGCCATGTTTCAGAGTTTCTGTTTTGGGAATGGATGAAACTATTACAAATCCAAGGAGATGCACGCAGGGCTGCCTTACAAGTATATATCTATAAATGCAGTGATCATGCAAAGTTAAGCAGAGCCAGATTTTGAAACGCACTCCGCTCCCAGTTAGGCACCTAAATGATTGTCAAAAACACTGAGCACTCAGCAGCTCCCACTCTTACTGCACATATGCTCAAGTACGATGCTGGGTCACTGATGGGGACATGCCTGAACCATGAAGTTCACATCGGGACATGAATATACCTACAGATATTTGAGAAGATTCTAATCAGGTGTTTTAGGTTCATCTCTGGGACTGACACAGACAGGAGTGTGCCATCAACTGACCTTCAAACCACTTTTCACGAGAACCAGGGAGAGTGGGGGTGATCTTGGAGATCTTCTATCCCCATTTTGGCCAGGAGTGCATCTGCTCATCATATGATATAAGATGAGATCATAGAAACAGAAATACTTTCAAAAGGGCCTCCTCCCAGTCTCTACATTTACATCCACCATCATATGTGCCTAAGCATCTGGAGGCACAAAGAAGAAACATTTAACATCTCTCTCTCTCTGCCTAATTTGCAGCGGAAAAGGTGTTTCGCTCAAGCACCTAGATATCAAAATTTGCACACACAAATGATGTGGGCATTAATATTGTGGGCACATATTTAGAGGCATTTAAAAAATGCTCTTGTGAACACACTGGACAGGATCAACAGAGTAATTTGAAATCAAATTCTTTTGCTAGTCTTTCACTAAAATTTACTGAAGCTATGTCATTCATAAGCCAATCATCCAAAAGCAAAATTTGTGTCCTCTGCAGTATGGGAACCAGAACACACTCTGGTCCTGCTGAGTAACAAAATAAAACTAATTTGTTTGTTACATAAAAGCAAAACTCATATTTCAGTCAGTGATAAGCTACAGCCAAAACTTTTGAATCAAGCCATTCTGAACTCCAAACCTCTGACTTTTGGGTAAGTTCAAACTCTGGACCCAAAGCCAGATGCAAATTTTGCAAACAACCTCTTCTTCCTGCAATGGGCCATCTCAAAACTCTGGATCCAGGTATTCAAAAATTTAGATCTGAACACAAATTTTGCAACTTGAGCTTCTGCTTGCTAGTCAGATGCCCCATGCATGCTCAGGTAAAATGCATAAACTTGTTTTGTTCACCTCTCATATCTATGTGAGACACACAGCTTACCCCCATCAGAAAACAAGGCTGTGCCATTCTTGAGGTGGGGGAGCTGTTCCCCATGCATAATCCACTGAATATACCCTGCAAGTATTCCTGCCACCAGGGAGGCTCCTTTGTAGCTAGTCTTTGAATCATACAGTTCTAGATCACGAACTGCTTGATGCGAAATGGCAAAACCTGAGCCTAGGGCACAATTCTTTCAGGAAAGTTTAATGAGGTTTGAATTTCCCCCATAGACAACAGGCAAGGAGAATAGCCCCCATCTTTCATAGCCTCCATGGTAGTCCTGATATGCCACATATTGTCATTTATAGTTGCGATTAAAAGTTGTGCAGCCACAGCTTTAAAAACCATCTATGTCAGATAGCTTTAACCACCACAACACATCTAACAAGGGATGACACAAGCGTTAACAATGTCTCTTTATGTGCGCCTTTAAGTGCACAGACACAGTCCTTAAGTGCCCTTGATTCCAGAAAAACTGTTCGTACAAATGCTGACATTAGTCCAAAGGCAGCAGTCTGAAATTGCCTTCTCTAATATATATTTGTTTACCAGATGAGAGAATAAATATTCAGTTATTCTGTGGTCACATCTACATCTCAGGAAAAGCCCACAGCATAGCTAAGGACATGCATAATGTACACAGATTAGACAAACGTAACACTTGGGCATATAGCCAGCTGAAAAGCTGTACGTTTTCTCTGTGTTGTCAAAGAACAACACTTAGTCACCTCTGTTCCTGCTGTGCCCTGTGCATTAAATTACCACTGCCATAGGAAGTCATCCATAATAATCAAAACGGTAGTTTATCTGGATTACAAGAAAGAACTGAATCAGTCTGACCATGAATAAAATGTCACGTGTGTACGCAAAGTATAATCAGGGTATACTCAAACCTCATGCTTCAAGATCCAGGTATGTGTAAGGGAGGGTTAGATAAAACATTTCCCATGTAAATTTCCCCCATATAACAGTGCACAAACCAACAATGTGCATTATGGTTTCTTTTCATTTTTTTCCTGGACTCGTATTCCTCATTAGCATCTGGAGTGGGCCACTGCCAAAGGCAGTGTGCTAAAATAGAGGGACCCATATTCTGATCTGATGTGTTAACTCATGCTTCTTTGTAAACTAATTTTGTCTCTCAAAGGATGAGATTATAGTTTTAAGACTGGAGTACAGTTAGGCTTCTTTTTCATTCATACATATCCTTAAAATAGATTCAATTTCCATGCTAATCTCAGTTCTTTTGAACAGAGCTACTTGCTAGGTACACAAGGAAAGCTTCAAGGCTAAATGTCCTAGTATGTTAAAGCTGTAGGAAGAGACAATGCACCAAACTATCGGGCTAAATATTTCTGCTTTAAAGAAGATGAATGGCGACCACAAACTGGAAAAGTTATAAAATAAAAGCTTCCTCACTAGAAAAAAATCTTCTTGTCAAAATAAGGAAAGGAACCAGATTTTACTGTTTAGATTTTTGAGGATTATTATATCTATATTTCAGAAATAGCCCAAGATTTTAACTAAAAGTGATTGTTTTTATTATAGTTATATTGTCTTGAGCCAATCTGCATGTATTTTCCTTCAGGAGAAGGCCAAAAGCAGAGCTTTGCATCCAAACCCCTTTGATTTTTCTGGTAGTCCAGATTTGAATCAATTCAATCCCTAGAACTTGGAATGTCTTCTACAAATTTCAAGATACAAGCAATCTCCGTTCTGTGATTCCAAAAGTTCCCCCAAATCACATGTATTCTAGGAGACATCATTCTAATCAGCCCTAACCCATTTGGTGTCTCAATGTTGTGTTAAACAGCTGCCATGGTACAGCCCAGAAGTTGTTGCATTTTGGTACAGAATGAAGTGATGATTTTGGTGATGAGTGAATTCATAAAATTCCCTTAGAAAATGCGCCATGAAAAATCCAATGTCTTTTGCAACAGAGAAGAGATAAGACATGGTTGTGTTAGGTACAAGCTGAATTCCTTATTGAGGCCACTGGACACAGACTAAACATGCAGTTCTTAAAGACTCTGTTGCTCCCAGCTGGACTAAATACAGCCTGTGCAGTCTAGAGTCACCACACAGCTCAGCTTTGGCAAAGGAAAGGAGCTATGATTCTACTACACCACTACAAAAATGTACAGTGCCATATTTTTTTAGTGTTATTAGAAGGAATTTTATAACTTTTTTTTATCTCCCTCCATAACCAGACATGTGAGGAAGGCAGTACAAAAAAGAAGTCAGTAATTTTCGTTCACAGCCACAAGAGGGGAGCCTTTTCCTTCCATAACTGCAGAGCTAGTCACTTAGAAGTTCATTATCAGATAGCCACTTTTGAATAGCAATGTATGTCTTTTGATTTATGGGCAGAAAAGTTTGGAGTCATAATTAAAGCAGGTAAAATAAGAATGTTTTAGCAACACACCAGCTAAGTTTTAGTGAACACTGGTTGTACTATACATGCACCATTGAAGCCTCACTGTTCAAGGATTTTTTGCATGGAAATCTGTAGATTTGCATAACTTTTTTCTGCAATGAGAGGGCACAATGTAATTCTCACTCTTTGCTATTCAGTGTATTATGGTCACTAAGGGAATTTGCAGACTTCTTATGAAAATCATTCATTTTGAAGTTCAGTGTTAGATAACAGAAGGCTGCATTCAGGGAGAGTGGTGCTCATTAATTTAATGCTCAAATGTCATGCCTGCTATTAAATCGGTCTATGTGGTTCATTGTGCATGTTACCCTTGTATTATATGATATAATAATTCAGCAAATCAGACTTTCCCTTACTGATGTGAAGTGTCAAATTTATGAAACCCATAATAGGCAGATATTTTTCACTAGTAGAATTTTAATGAAAAGCTCTGGATCCAAAGCCTATTGACGTCAATGACTGCCACTGACTTCAATGGGCTTTGGATCAGGCCCTAAATAATATTTAGAGGAATAAATCAGTTCCAGCTCATGGATGTTTGGAGCGATATTTAGACTGATTTGGGGGAAGAGAGTTACTTGGTGGTAGCCACTGACATTATGAAAACCACCCCCACTATTGACACCTTTACTATCAACCCGGTAGAGAGGGCAAAGACTGAGGGACATGAAGCCCGAATTATCTTCTCACTCCCAATTAGACTGCAAGTTCCCCAGGACAGGGACTGTCACTATAGTCTCTCAGTACAGTGATTAGCACCATGGGCCCCAATTCTGAGTGGGTGGCCTCTAAATGCAACTGCAGGAGAAATTATAAATGATCATTCTGAATCCAGGTGAGGATCAAGTCGCACTGTGAGGAAATTTGCATGTACTATATCCAATGATGTGTCCTTCCGGTGAATAAATAGAGGCCTCCAATCCTGTCAATTCAACACCTTTCACTAGCACTAGATGTCATACTATATATATGACACAGAAAATCAGTGCAAATCCAGTAATGTCAATCAGAATGAAACCCTCCAACACTGGGCTCTTGTGCTGCCAATGTTATTCATCTATCAGCTACAAGCTCTCCTTTTATTTTAAATCCACACATTGGAAGGTAGCTGCAGGTACCTCTACTCCTAACTCCATCTGGCAGTCAGCTCTGGACTAGGGTCTCAAAGGAGACTGTGCACTTTTCATAGCTGCAGGGTTAATACTGCAGATCTATAGGATGGAGAAATGAGATTGCTTAATGAATAATGGCTGGCTAGGATCAAATAAAGCTAAGGACCCTAGGACAATTTTATAGATTTGAGATGGAGATCGCTCCTTGGGTATACAGGTCTGGATAGGGCATGTGGGTTAAAAGGAATCCCACAGTACAATTTTTTAAAAAGGGAGAAAAGTGGTGAACATGCTGTATTGTAAATTCAGTAAACAAGCTGATTAAATTTCAAATATTTCAATCCGTCTTTCTTCTCTGAATAGAAAGAGCCTCAATTCAGAGGCTAATTTGGCACCTGCAATTTTGCGTCTCCAAACGATTTCAAACTCAGTTTTGTGAAACGAAGAACAGAATTGACATGTCCACATATCTGATTTGCAGGCACACCGATGAAAATATTGGAAATGCAGGTACGACACTGCAGTCTGGCTTAAAAATTTGTCTTGAAGGGAAAAAAAAATCTGTCTTGCAGAATATCCTTCTTATTAGAGTGGTATTATTTTGTGCCATTGTAAGTCGCAGAGAGCTGCAGCTATTTTTCTCCCTAATCTTTGAATTAAATGCCATTTGAAGGTGCTATGACTGAACAGGAGCCATGGAGGCTGAATTCTGACTATCCCCAATCTGAACAGTGCCACCAGCTTCTCTAGACTGCCCTGCCAATGTGACTTTCAGCCTCGACCCCAAGGACTACTTCTAGTTGGCAACTTACTCTTCATGACTCCCACGGTGCTGGGCCCCTTTCCTTGGGTTAGCTAACTCAGGTTACAATAGCAGTGAAGTAACCTGAGGTCCAGTGAAAATGACCCCTCATTCTAAAGGTTAAAGGCAGGATCAAGACTGTTTTCCTGACTCAGACACTGGGCTGCTCTGCGCCTTATGTTACAAATCATATTCACCCTTCAAGGTGGGAGCCATGGAGGCAGCTAGTTTGGAAATGCCCATTTTTAACTGAAAGAAAAACAGAACCATATTGAAGTAAAGCCAGGGTACATCCACATAAGACACAATTTACATCTTGCCTGAGACTTTCACAACATGGCAACAATGGGTGTAAATTTCTTTTCTAAAAAAATGATGTGGGTAAGTTTATCTCCCAAGGAGAGGAAAGAGACCAGGGTCTCGTTAAGCACAGAGCCAGCGCCCCCTCCACTCACAAGCACTCCATTTGTTTATATGTACACTGCAGATTAATTTTTAATACTGCTGGAGTGATAGCTCAAGGATTGCAAGGGTCTTCTTGCATAAATATACAGAGCATGGGCATTGGCAGGGACACACACCGCATTTTGCATCTTACCCAGCACCATACACATTACTGGCACTTACTAAATACTCATAATAATATTAATAATGACTAGATGGATAGAGCTCTGCATGCACCAGAGATATGGGTATCTGCCTCCACCAAAGGTGTACACACCACCGGCATGGGAGTAGTTATTAACCTACACTTACTGAGGGTACCATTTTATGGATGGCACAAACCAACTGAACCTTTACCCCAAACCTGAAACAAACTATTTTGAGGTTTGAAAGAGTTCCACTTTGTTTTCCTTATTATTTTCTCCTAGCATCTACAGAACAGAAAGACGGGTAGGATATAAAGATCCAGGGCTTGGAGCAGGTGTCATACATGTTATTTCAGCCTGAAACTATATTCCAAAGGAGTTTACCATTATCAGGGAGGCCCAGATTCACAGAGGTATTTAGGCAGCTAAATACTATTGAAATCAGTAGGAGGTAGGCCCCTAACTATCTCAGAAGATCTGGGCCTGAATGACTAAATGTTACCTCAACCGTGGAACAGCCTGCTTCCTGCAATGTGTTAGGGCAGGATTTGATTTGGGGTTCAGATTTGGGGTTTAGAGGGAGCCGCTTTCTGGAAAGGGCTAGGGAGGGATGGATCAAATTCAGCCTGGTATGAATGGAAGGCAATGAGAGACACACACACTTATGCTAGCTTCGAGTTTGCTCTGGGGATTATGTGGGCATAACTTTAAATGCATAAGGTGGGAACTACTTTATTTTATATCCTCCTGCTAGCTGCTTTTCCTGCTAAAACACCCACATCAGCATGTAAGTTACACTGATTTTTGCATTTGGCAATTGGGTAAGTTTCATTACTTTGCCATTTGTGTATTTGCAGTGTACACATGGGGGCTCTGGTCACTCTGCACTACTCCAGTGCTGCAAACCAGTCCTAAGGACAGTGGCTCCAGCTTCTCCTGCGGTAAGTTTTTGGGCAGCTCCTATGCCACCTCCTCTCCCATCCCCTGGCAGAGGGCATCAGGTTGGGGGGAAGAGGACTGGTCAGGCTGGTCTTTGATCTAGCTGATCCTCAGCTGCCAGAAACTTTGCCCCTACTTATGCCAGACTTACACTTTGCACCACTTGCCCTGCCTGGAAAATCTGGCCCCAATTCTCCACTCCTTTGCACCAGGTGAGTGCATATGCAGTATAAAATCCAACCCTGCTGAATGAATAAGTGGAGAATGCCAGATGGGTTTTGCTTATTACTTGGCACATGTGTACCATTTGCAAGGTGCCGAGCCATGGAGAATCAGGCCCTAGCCGGTAACTTAAATGACAGCTTGCATTGCCTGGAGACTTTCCAGAGTTTAGTTCTAGGCTGTGTTTGGTGACTTCAGTGCAGTCATTCTCAACATTTTCCATACTGGGAACTTACCTCCCTTCCAGCTAGCTGGGATCTAGTCTCCCATTGAGCAATATGGGAGGGACAGGGGCACTGTGTGATCTATTGTGAGTTGCAATCTCTGAGCTAAGAACTCATGAGGTAATGAAACCAATGGAGCAGCTGCACCTGCTTACATGGGCGGAATTTGGCCCATGGAGCTTTAACCCGAGGCACCTGAATACAGAGGATTAAGGATCAAGAACTCAGCTGCATGCCCCTGGCTATTCTTTCTCCTCATCTTATTTACAATCCCACTTCTTCATTTTTAAAGGCAGCTTTTCCCGCGCTGGCTGCTGTGTATTCAGAATGGTAATTACATAATACATTATCATAGCAGTAGAATCAGAGAACACGTAATACCAGAAGGGACTGAAAGGGACTCCCATTTATTGCTCAACTTTTGTAGAAGACTATATTCTATACATCAAGCAACAGTTCAGCATTAACAGACTTCTTCATAACAGTCTGAGTCAAGCTGTGACTTAAAGATTTCGAGTGATTTTGATTCCACAGTGACTATCTTGTGCAAAGCCCATTAACTTCGAATATGCACATCTACTGGCAAGGATGACTTAGGAATTTTCTTTAAGTAGCGCCAGGCTGCCAATAATTGTAATCAAAAGAAAAACTTCCTTTCTTCCTTCCTTCCAAAACCTAAGGCTTTCGCTTACTGAAAGCGGATAAATTATCCAAATTAGTTTATAAAGAAACGCTTCATGAAGAACGCCCTTAGCATAATACAGCCGAGAGTCCGTTTTCACCACTTTCCAGTTTCTCATTAGGAATCCTGGCCTCTCCTTGTTGATCACAATTTTTATGTGGAGTTCTTCCTATTAATTTGCTATGGGGGCAGGGTTATCACTGTGAACTGCACAGGTGTAACCCTAAATACAGTATATAGCAAACGCTTATTAATGAAGACACACTGGAGTTTAGATTACAGGGTTGTCAAGATTTATGAATACGAGCTTACCCAAAAGGTTGGTTTGTCTTTTTTTTATCATCAATATATTTAGCATTCAGAGTAGAAATTGCATATGAAAAGAAACACTACTTAAAGTGGGCCAGCAAGGGAAAGAGAATTGGGCGCATGTTCTTTATATATCAAAAAACCACACCTGTTAAGAGGTTTTCTTCTGCTTGTTTTTCTCCCAGTTTTCTCCTTGGTCTCCCCATGTAACTCATTAGCTGTCTCAGATATGGTTTGTGAGACCTTTCCCAGTCTTTAATTTAAGGGGCAGAGGTAATTAAATTTAACTAAGATGTCTTTATTCCTTATGGTTTCTTAGATATCAGAGTTAAGTGATAGTAACAAAAACAAACAGCTTTAAATAGTCTGAAGAAATGTCACCTCCCATCTCAATGATTTAGGATGATAGCGACAGTGACACTGTGTAAGTGAAACCTATCAGTTCTCCAGTTGTCCTGGAAAAGCTGAGTAGATAGGGCCTGAATGTCTAATATAAAAAGCAAACAGAAAAAGAACTTTTAAAAAATTAAATAAAAATAAAAACATTTAGGCCTTCTTTAAACACCAGAAGGCATCAAAGAAATAAAAATTGAAAAGGCTCACACCCTGTCTTTTTTTCCTCTTTTGAGATTACCTTAAAAAGGTGTTTTTATTAGGAATGACTGTGTCAGTTATGTTCTTTGCTTCCGTAAAAGACTTTCTCCATTCACTGTGGTATTTGTTACTAAATAGGTCTGGGATTTTCAAAATTAGGCAGCTAAAGTGAGTTTTCCACACTTAGGCATCTAGGCTCGGATCTTTAAGATATATTGAGGTGCCTAGCTTCCACTTCCATTATCTTAGGAGGTTGGGCTTTAGGGTCTGATTCAGCTCCTTTTAAACTCAGTGGAAAAACTCCCTTGGACCCCCAAAGGCACCAGACACCCATTTATTTCACTTTTGACAATCAGATCACTTTTTCAGGTGCTTGCTATAGATTTATTTAGGATCATAACTTTATTTAGCATAAGTCTGGAAATCTCAGCCTAGAGATTTGTGTCCAGCTAATAATTCAGCACATTGTTCACCAAAATGCTTCAATTCTCTCTTTCTCCATGGCAGTGCTTCTAAACATAGCCCTTAATGAGGTACTTGGGTGAAAACAAGTTCAAGAGATCGTCTAGCAAGATGAAGTTAACACTCTGTTGGATGTTAATCCTTCTGTGTAATTAGGGACTGTCCCTTGGTGGTATAAATAGTGTTACTAATTACATTGATATCAACATCACTGCTATTATTAAGCAGCTTCATTAGGGATACAAATTTGGTTTGATTCAGGATCAGAGAAATCAGCAACAGCGGGAATTTATGATGGACCCTTGCCAGTGTCCAAAACACAAACACATGCATGCCTATACTTTAAAGTGGTTTTGAAATATTCAGTCATTAATGCTTCATTTTCTTGCTCTCTGGCATGGGCGACAACAGCAAAGAGCCCAATCCAGCTCCAAATCAATGGAGAGACTCCAGCTGACATTAATAGGATTTGGAGCAATCTTCAAGGCAGGAAGAAGTTTAGATCTTGGCATCCAAGCAAGAGAGGGTTAGAGTTGCCTTTCCTCATTGTTTCAATGGATGGAGTGAGCCAAGGAAAGGGAATACCCAAGGTGAACTACAGGGAGCCAAATTGGGAGAAACTGAAGCGTCTTCTATAAGATTTCCAATAGTTCGCCCTTACAGTCAGACCAGAAATATGATTCTCACCATTATTACACTGTATTTAGCAATTTCTGCTTCTGGCACCAGCTAGAAGCAAGGAGAGCAAAAGCAGCCATAAAAATGACTAACAGAGTGAGATATGATTTCTTTGCAGCTTCAAAATGGCAGTTGAGGGTTTGGATGCAGGTGTAGATCGTTGCTTGTTTTATGCACACCAATCCCTCCATTCCTAAACACTCCTGAATCTGCTGCCACAGCCAGCTTCCAAGCTAAGGGACTTATCCTGTAAGGTAGCAAGTGCATCCTGTGAGACCATGGGCACCCTCAGCTCCTACTCACCATTTCAGGTGGAGGAGAAGCTGTTCAGCAACCTATAATTGCCTAAGAAAATCTAATAGGGGATTTGAGGATTTAATGTCTTAGTCCACACTAGCTGGGATGTACAGTAACTTCTAATGAGCACTAGCAGGTTGCACAGCAACTAGCCTGTGTGAATCTTGCTGGCACGCACTAAAAGTTCCCAAGTATAGAATAATGCAGGACAGTTTAAAATGCTATTACAGTAATGTACACTAGGGAACTTTTAATGCACACAAGCAGGGTTCACATGGACCAGCTAATTCACAACTGGTCACATTAGAATTCACACCTCAGCTAGTGTGAACTAAGATTCTATGCAGACAAGCCCTGAGCTTCATTCTGTCAACTCTGCTCCTCTCCGCTAACTAAGGAAACTATGAAGGGCTGGCAGAGGTTGGTGGGGTGGGAGAAGTTAAAGGAACAAATCTTGTGAATCTACTCATCTGTGGCGACACTGGATTTATCTATTCCTTTGATATTAAGCCTTAATCTGGTTTCATTACTTTCATTAATATTGACATCTATGCCTTTGTACTTTATATTTTACCTAATTCACGCTAAACATTAAAACTACTGGTGCACAGAATATTGCTGGGATTCCTGGGAAACTTGTATGATAGAAAGAAAACATTTACGAAGGAAGCAGCTCTGGGTTAACAGATCAAGCAAAAGCCTTTAGATACCAGAAACGATCCAGTCTTCAGAACAGGTACTAGTCTCTTCTGAAAGCAGATTGGAGAACAGAAATAATAATTAGTTCAGTGCTGGCTTCTCCTGATCAGCTTTTTTTAGTTGCAAGCCTGCATACATATTATTTACTGTGGAAACATCTAGATACAAAGGGACCTCAGAATAGCATCCAATGAACATTTTCATCACTATGTAAAGGAACAGACACTGTTCAACATATAGTTTTATTTGGTGAAAAAAGTAAGCCCTAAGAAACCAAATCAATAGGTGACTGGATGGCTCAGGGAACTGAAAATTGCATATGGAACCTTCCATCTCTAAGTCACCAGCGGGAATTTAGCCCAGGCTGTTGCCATCTGTTAGCTGTTCAGTGACTCAAATTCATGTAGGCACATACATTGGTACTCCAGAAGCCCAACATCTGCAATTATGCACCTAATTGCCATTTTCAAACATATATTTTGCAGGATAATGAAGGTTGTCTGAAAATTGTAGCCCTTAGTGTGTTAACACTACACCACCTCCCTATGCTTTGGGAATCACAGGAGGAAATGGCTTATAATACTTTGCACTGCAGGCACCTTCCATTCAGGGAACTCACAATATAAGAAACAACTGTCCTGTCCGTCAGAAAGGTCCCATGACCAGTTATAGCCATTTATGAGTTCATTTTATTGGATGTGTTTATTGAGTGCTCTAACTACTAATGAAAGTAAATATTTGTAAATAGCAAGAGGAGAATGAAAAGCAAGAAGTTTGTAGCTATTTTTGCTCTCTTTACATTTCCAAATGAATTTTCTGTTCATAAGTAATATCCCCTAGCTCTTATATAGTTATATAAATGAGAGACTTTTAGCTGTGGCTGTGCGCTGGCAGGTGGGGTGTTTGTGCTGGGGGAGGGAGGAAGGAATTCTCCCACTGAGCGCTATGCTATCCCCCTCTATGCTGACACCAGCACCCTTGCCATTTTAGTCCCAGAACTCTTCTTGGGGAAGAAAAGTGCAGTATAAATGTACATTATTAGCACCTCTCCCCTGTGTAGGATCTAGCACCCCGCATGCAGTCTGACACTGTCTGGCAAATTGGGAAACCATCTTCCACAGAAATTAGCTGTTGCTTCCCTTCTCACGGCCTTGTCAGATTTCACATGGAAGCAACCACTCCTCTTATGAAGCAGAGGGGATTTTCATCTTGTACAGGACCTGCAGCAAGCTAAGGAGCTGTGATACTGCATACATTCTCACAGTACTGCAGGTGCTCCATCCCTGCATATGCAACTTACAGGGCAGTGACAAGATTACAGGGTATTTCCACACTAACAATGCAGTGTTGACAGTGATTTTTTCAAAACAGGAAATTCATCCAAACCGACCTTTCCTGCACACAGTTTTGATTTTGATTAATTGGCATTTTCCAATCCCCAAAAAACAAACAACCTTACATCAAAAAATTCTAAACTTGAGTTAGGAACACATCTTTTTTTTTTTATAACAAAGACAAAGCTATACGGACAGCACAGTTGCCAATAGCTTACATGAGTAGTTGCTAGTCAGCAGAGGAACGGTGGGAATCCAGAACCTTTGTTTCTGTTCCTGGCTCTTGGATGTGGTCTAGTGGTTACAGACAATGCAGAAAAGCCCAGTTTGCATATTAATTCTGAAAGTCACTGTGGGCAAGTGTATGAGACTTGCTGTATTCATCTCCTAAGGTGAGTCAAGAGTAAGGACTGTAAAGTGCACAGAATGAATCAATTTTTGCCAGTCCCACAGTATTTGATTTATCATCAGACTACAGGTAAGTAAAATAAATCCTTAAGAAAAAGGATTGGTAGGATTTTGTTGTTGTTATCAAAAGACAACAGACCTGGATCATGGCTGGAAGTGAGAAGGCACCATGTTCACTCAATGGTTAACTTTTGCTCTGCAAAAATCACCCATATCTACAGAGTCCCTGTCCAGGGCTCTAGCCACTAGACCACACTCCCTTCCCCTTTAGTTTCTCTCTTTTACGCATACATGCAAATTGTAGTAGGGTCTGAGATTTAAAACTTCTGTATCAAATGAGTTACAATTTTTAAGCAGTAAGAAGTTTACATATGATGCCCCTTAAAGGGCATCAGAAATTACCATGCCCATTCTCTCCAATCAGAGCTCAGGGTGGTCAGGAAAGTTTGCAGGAGGTGTTCCATTCCCTCAGTTATATTCTTAAACTTCCCATTGTTGCAGCCAAACTAGTATTCACTAAGTTCTATGTAATATTTTTAAGTCCCCTTCAATTTTGCCTCCTAATTTTTTTTCTGTAAAATTTAGTATCTTATTCCATTGATTTACCTCAAATTGCGTGTGGAGTTTTTTCTCCCACTTTTCTTTTAACAGCTCTATTGATTCGTCCAGATATAATAAATCCTTTCCAAAAGAATATGGTTCATGTTTAAGATTAAATACCCGGCCAATTCAATTACCTTTAAAGCTACATTAGAATCGATGGGCACAATTCTATTTGCTAGATCTAATTCAGCTCACAGATCTAATGAGATTTGCATAGTTCAAAATGAAACAGAATTTGACCTTTTAATTTTAAAACTTTCTCACAAAACCTTACCAACTAGTAATCAAATAGCAATGCATGCACACACCCATCACATGCTGTATATCTATCAGACTCCAAATTTTGACTAGCCACCCAGGTTGAAAAGGGGCAAAACTGGTGTTAGCTGTGGGGATCCAGTTTCCAAAGAGAAGCCTTGTAAGTTGGTATCCTGTTGAACCAAGATGGAACAAATGATGGCAGCACTCGCAGAAATTAAAAATGGCTGGCAGGATTTAAAATAAGGCCTAAAACAGGAGCTGGAGACTTCACAAAAGGAATTAACACAAGACCTAAAACAAGAGCTCAGGGTTTCCCAGAAAGGGCTCAGAGAGGACATGCAGGCTGACATCCCTGTTGGAGCGGCAATTACAAAGAGCGCAGACACGTTGCAAAACCCAGCTGCAACACACCCAGGCTGGAATGGTAAAACAGACTGATGAGGTGACCAGCAATCTGATTGCCACAGTCCAGTAGTTTTTTTTCCCCATGAAACAGTGGAAAACCAAACAGACTTTGGCCAATTTGGAACTGCTAACCGAGGGGAGTTGCAGCAAGAACTTAAGGAACTGAAAATTCTGCTCCAGAAGGAAATCAAAGGGTCACAGCCCACAGCAGAAGGCAGCTGCCTGGATGAGGAATTGAGCCACAGGACATTTATAAGGGTTTTCTACCCTGTTGGTAAAGCATAAAGTCCCAGAGAGGGGAGATGGGATTGTCCTACTGCAAATGATGCAAAAACCCCTCTATCTTTGAGGAGAAAAGCTCTTTGG
Source organism: Emydura macquarii macquarii (assembly GCF_026122565.2). Classification (NCBI taxonomy): domain Eukaryota; kingdom Metazoa; phylum Chordata; order Testudines; family Chelidae; genus Emydura; species Emydura macquarii. Next base: position 13,437,454 of record NW_027131620.1, read on the forward strand.
GAGGCTTATTTGGCTCATTTCACCATTACAGCTCAAATGAATGGCTGGGAAGATAAGCAGAAAGGGGGGTTTCTAGCAACCAACTTGGGTGGCCCAACTCTGACAATGCTGCAGAATTTACTGCCAGAAAAGAAAATGAGTTATCTAGACCTGGTTCAAGCTCCTGACAGGCAGTTTGGAGATAGCCATCAGTGTGAGCTGGCTAGGATACAGCCAAGAGCTAGAAGGAGAGGAAAAGAAGACACACACATACACACACGCCCCCGCACGAACTGGCAGGGGACCTGCAGAGACTTGTGTTCCTGGCATATGCAGATACCATCAAGGCCTTCCAACATAAACTGGCAATGGATCAACTCATAAATGTTCAGCTGGACTTTGACATGCAGTGAAATACCAGTAAAAGGAGGCCAAAGACACTACATGAGGCTGTGGAATTTGCCACAGAACTGGAATCTTCGCTTGAAGCAGTTCATCAGAAGAGGAAGCAGCTACTAATAAGGAACATGGAAGCTGATCGCCATGAGCTCTACAAATACAGCTGTGTGTCCCATATGTACAACGAAAGAAGGGATTCTAATCTGTTCATGGCCTTATTGAATGAATAGAAAAACTGATAAATTTGGTTTGTAAAAAAAAAAGGAAACTGGCAATAATGCAAACCTTAAAGGAAACAATTCAGTTAAATGCTGGTTCTGTGACAAAACTGACCACAAAACAGCAGTGTGTTATAAATTTAAGGCAGGCCAAGGCAGATTTCTGCAAGTGTCTAGTGAAAGTCTCTTTCCTAGTTCAGGGGAACACTACGCTGAAGAGACAAAGCTTGGTGGAAGTATCAGGATTAGCCTCACAGTTTTTATTTAGATCTGAGCAGTTAAATAACGATAATGAGAACTTAGTTACTGAGTGTGTAAGAGGATCTGAGAACAGCCCAGTGGTGATTGTTACATGCTCAAACATAACCATTATAAAACCAGGTATTCTAAAAAGGCTAGGGAATCGGGAATCCAAATTGAACCACCTATTTGTACTCAAATGGGGAGACAAGTAACTGGGGCAAAGGTACCTTCCAAAAACTGGGAAAATGGGGTTTGAAGGCTGAACCTCTGGAATTCGACAAGTGTGGGTGAGATAATAATTAGCTTGGATTTCATTATGGCTAATAACAGTGTAAACAAAGCCAGGAAAGGTGTCTTACAAATCACTCTGTGGAAAATCCCTTTAAAGATATGGCCTAATGTCACAGGTAAGACAAATGGGTTATAAGTAATTGGTTTGCCTTGAACAAATTATCCTGCCCCCAAGGACAGAAACCATTATAACAGCTATGTGCTTTGGTAGCTTTCCAGCAAGGGAAAGATTGGGGTGCTTGAAACCTGTTTTGAGACCCCAAGTCTTGGGGAATCTTAGCTAGTAAAACTCCTATGGATCTGAGACAAGAACCAATCCCTGTTTGTTTGCTGAGACAGCGGGACAGAGAGCTGGGAGGAGCTGCTGAAAAGCACAGTGTCTGACCCTGGCAAAAACCTGGGGAGAGGTTTTCGGATGGGGGTGCATGCTGAAATGAGTGCTCTTGGTGTTGTGAGCTAAAGAAGCCGTTTCCTGCTATTTGTTTGCATCTGTGTTCAAAGACACAGGACTTCGTATGTCCTTTGTAAATAAACAAAAAACTGCCTCAAAGAAATATCTGACTATCACCATTTTCTGCTCCCAGCACGAATAGCCCCAGGACCCCAAACTTTCGACTAGCTGTTCAGGTGAAAGGAGGCAACAGTATAATAAAGTAAACAATAATAAAATACCCTTCTGGGAAGGAATGGAAATATTTTATAAATGATTTTTATTTATTCCAAGCCACTCTGCATTCCAAAATTTATGAACATAGGTCAGAGCCAACTGTGTTCTTCCAACCTTACCGCTATGCAACTCCAGTATGTAACCTAACTCTATATCCAATGTATATTAGATTGCCAAAATTGAATCTTCTGATAGCAAGGATAAAATTATCCAAGTTGAGCATATTATAGCAAAAAAGAAAAGTCTGAACTATAAAAGGCTTTACCATCATTATAAATAACTGGTTTAAATATATAGCAATATCTGTCAAATTGGAGTACTGAGAACATAAATCAAAGGACACCAATATGGGAAAAGCTTAACAAATCTTTAAACAGTCTACTGTATAAGGAAGCAAAGCCTGGATTCTGACTTTCTGTCAACATAGGATGTGTCTACATTACAGCAGTAGAGATGCAGCACCATACATGTGTCTCTGTAGCCGCTGCAGTGTAGTGCTGCTGGTGGCAGTCTATCTGTAAAGGGCATCAGGAACTGCCACGTCCATTCATCGGGATCACCCAATGAAATTAATAGGCAGCAGGTTTAAAAAGAACAAGAGGAAGTACTTCTTCAGACAACGGACAGTCAGTCCGTGGAAGTCTTTGCCAGGGGATGTTGTGAAGGCCAAAACTATAACACAAAAGGGTTCAAAAAAGAACTAGATAAGTCCATGGAGGATAGGTCCATTAATGTCTAATAGGCAGGATGGGCAGAGATGCAATGCCATGCTCTGACTGTCACTAGCCTCTATTTGCCAGAAGCTGGGAGTGGATGACAGGGGATGGATCACTTGATGTTTGCCTGTTCTATTCATTCCCTCTGAAGCACCTGGCATTGGCCAGTGTCAGAAGACAGGATACTGAGCTAGAGGGACCATTGGTCTGATCCAGTATGGCCGTTCTTCTGACCTTACTGTCTTCACTCAGAACAAGGATGGTCGGTAGCTTAAAAGGAGATATTCAGTTCCTTTGATTTAGATTCTTGGGGACCTCAATTTGGGATAAATGCTATTGATCTAACCCACAGGAGTTCTAGGGCATTTAATTAATTAATGTTTGTACATCTCCCTCTGTGATCCTTGGATGTGAAGCACTATAGAAAGGCAAAGATAGATTTTAAAAAGAAGGTGCATGGGTGGACCCATTAAGCCTGCAAAAACCCATCTTTGCATGATTGTGCCTCTCGAGTGTTTAAAGTAGCACTGCCTTCGCTGAATATCTCTTAAAACATGAAGTAACTCAGGTCAAGACACTCTCCTCTCATCTCACACCAGTGTAACTGCACTGACTTATAGGAATTATTCCAGATCTACATTCGTGTGAGTTCAGAATTAGTACCTGTGATCTTTTTTGCTGCTTAAATGTTGACTCATATACAATTACTTTACCTGTATGCTAACAAAAATATAAGAATCTGAAGTACACTGTAATAAAGGCAATGATGTATTCCTTTGTCTGCCTTATTTTCCAGGATGAGTTACAAAAGTCTGCATGCCCCTTGTTCTGTCACATACATTCAGCCTTTTTATGTAGTTTGTAAAGATTATGAAAATAAAGGACATTTGATGACATTTTCATCTACTCTCCAATTAGCTTAATTTAATACTCCTCTTTTCAAGACTAGCCGTATATAAATATAACTTAACATACTGTACAATAATCTAAAGTATGCTCAATGTTGCCAACTCTTGCAATTAGATTGAATATCACAAGACTCACAATGTTTTTCTCAAAACATCAGCTATTGCAATCAAATCATTACAAGATCATCTCAGCTTTCATTTTAAAAAAAGTAAGTTTCTAGCCCTCATGAATATGGGGAAAAGCTTGGGGGGAAAAAATGACCCAAGTGCTCTCTAGAGGCTCAACAGCCAGAAGGCAAATTAAAAGCAATCAACATTTATAATTTTTTCCCTAAATGTCATGATTTGTAAGCCAATCATGACTTGTTTGTGCCTGACTCCTGATTTTTGAATGCAGGGGTTGTCAATACTGCTACTCAAAACCTGAAAACCAAGTTATTCGTTCTACTGAATTACTAATCATTTCTCAGGATTCTGAGATTAATGAATTTTTATGTTTTGTTTTTTCTAATTGGGATACCTACTTTTCTACTGAAGATGACTGATATCACAAAAACATGATCTCTTTCATTCCTTAATACAATAGCAACCGAGATAGTTGAAAACTCGCCCTTGATTTTCTTTTAAATTGATGTTAACTGCTGTTGATGTGCTCTTTGTATTATGACACGATCAGTGCTGAAGGTCACCTGAGATTAAAGTGAAATGTGACAAGCCAATAAAAAATGTGTTAAATACGCATGATTTTATTATATGACGCTGAAGTTAAAGAATTAAAAGGAACCAAAATAATATTTTTTCAGGAGAAAGTGGGGGTGGGCAGAGGGAGGGTTAGGCTTTAAGGTGATCCTGAAATCTCTGTCGTGAGGTAAAATTATTCTATTGACAAGCTTTTACTATATCTAACCTAGCTCATCTATCTAGCCTATTTCAACTGCCTCTATCACAGTGTTTGAGTGTTAATGGATAAATTCCAAACTAAATCATATCATCCATGGTTCAGTCAAATGCCAGAAGGGACCACTGTGATCATTTTCTCTGACCTACTGCATAACACAGGCCATAGAACATCCCTGAATTAATTCCTGTTTGACTTAAAGCAGATCTTTTACAAAAACATCCAATCTCGATTTAAAAATTGCCAGTGATGGAGGAGCCACTTCCAGTAGTGCTGAACCACTGTTTTATAGTGGGGGTGCTGAGAGCCATCGAACAAAACTGTAAACCCTGGATATGAAGGAAATCACTTTGAGCCAGGGGGTGCTCCCACTGTCCCAGCATGCCTCGTTCCAGCACCTCTGCCCATTACCATTCTTGGTAAATTGTTCCACTCGTTAATTACCCTCGTTGTTAAACATTTACGCCTTATTTCCAGTCCGAGTTTGTCTAGCTCCAACTTCCAGCCATTGGATCAGGTTATACAAGTCTCTGCTAGACTGAAGCGCCCATTATAAAATTTGTGGTTCCCACACATGTACTTATAAACTGTGATCAAGTGACCCCTTAACCTTCTCTTTGTTATACTAAAAAGATTTCGCTCCATGAGCTAATCACCATAAGTCGTGTTGAATTCTCTGTGCTCCTTATTGCTCACCACTGTCTTTCCTTGCCTGAGTCTGAGGGACATTACACCATTCCCAAAATGACCTCATTCCACCATGTAGAAGCCACTAATGCATGTAATTTAGACTTACCCCACTAGCATTGCCAACCACAAGTATTTAAAAATCAGTATTAAAAAATTTAATGAGATTGGTTTAAAAATCTTGAGATTGTTTTAAAATAAAAAAATCTCGGGTGCTTGTTAAGTGTCTTCTGGTTTCTGAGCCTTTAAGTTGCACTCGCTTTATATTTTCAAGCTTTTCTCCACAATCACAAAAGCTAAAAACTTTTTATTTTATTTTTTTTAAAGGGGAAAGCTGAGATTCTCACGCAATCTCATGATTCCAGCAGCTAGGCTTTAAAGACAAAACACCAAATATCATGAGAGTTGGCAACACTAAAAGCCTGGATCTAGATCCAGAGTCAATCTTCTCTGAAGCTGGGGGTACTCACGGTCCAGTATTTTGATATTCCCTGTTTTAGAGATGGCGCTAAACCACCACATGCAGATCTGATGCAAACTACAGATAGATTGGCTTTGGGTTTTTGGCTTGAGGCCCAGCTCTAAATTAAAACAAATAAAATGTGTTTAACTTCACACACAATATAAATATAAAGGGTCTGATTCTCATCTGATGGTCACCAATGTAAAATCAGGAATAACTGAATTGAACCCAAAGGAGCTAAACCAGTTTAAAACTGGTGTGAGTGTGAGGAGACTAAGGCACTATTTCCTGCAAATATCAGGGCTAAATTAATGAAAAAGTCGCCTTTATATATTTTCCTCATTTATAAATAATCCATCTGTATTTCTTCTTGATTTATCTGACTATACTTGCTTGCATATTATGCCCACGTAGCTCATTTTGTATTTTCTGCCAACTAGATCATATTAAGGCAGCGTTTGCTGATGGTCCAGTTTCTGGAAGCACCCAAGTCACATTAAAAGCTAAACTGTGACCCAAGTCACATTCAAGTTAAAATCTGCAATGGATCATTTAGAAACCAGGCACAGAAAAGAGGTACTTCTTTCCAGTGGGCCATGGTGATTTAATTGATTGCAGCATATTGTGTCTGTGTGGTCTGTCTGTCTAACTTTTTTAAAAAAAATTAGCTTAAAAATACCAAATCACACAAGGTTTGGAGTCAAAAATATGTCTCAGATAGGTTGGTGCTGGACATGGCAAAAGAATCTTTCCATAGATCCTGTTGGATTTAAGGGCATGTACATAATCACACTAGGCGTCTGAGAGGGCTGTGAACATAAGTTATATTATTATTATTACTACCACAAAAGCATTTAAAGTGCCCATTGTGCTGCATGCTGTACACCTACATCATTCTTGCTCCAAAGATTTGTCAGTCCAAACAGACAAGAAAAATAAGGTGGAAGAATTGGAGTATCATCATCTCCATTGTACAGATCAAGAACAGAGGCACAAAGTTTAAGGCCCCAATTCAGCAAGTTACTTAAGCACATGCCTAACTTTAAGTACATCGTTCCACTGAAGTCAACAGAACTACTTGTGTGCTTGACATTAGGTACGTGCTTAAGTTCCTTGCTCAAGTGGGGTTTAAGTGATTTGCCCAAGATTACAGAGGCAGTGTGCAGCGGAGCTGGGAATTGAACACAGTTCTCCTGTGTTTCAGTCCTGTGTGTTCAAGTCACCTTTCCTCTCTCTTTTGGGTTTTGTTATAAGACTGAGAACCTTGTGGGGAAAAATACCAAAGCATCTTACAATCATTAGTGATTTTAATCTCATAGCATCCTTGGGAAATGCTGGTTATTCATGAATTTAAAATACGAATACTGGATTCAGATACTGTTCAGACAGAACAGTTTCTATTGCCATCCCCACTTTAGAAATGGGGATACTGAAAGAGAGAGAGACATTAAATGACTTGCCAAAACTTCACCCAGCTGTGATTTTAAAAGTACCTGTGGCCTTTTTCTAGAGAAGAGGACCATTACAATTTGCTAGCGCTCCTTCAAACAGGTTGCCAGAGTCTCCATTTTAATAACAAATGCCATTGAACTTCTCAGGAGTATTTGTTTCATATCCTCAGTATTTACAGAAAACAGAGTGGTAAAGCAACAAGTGACAGAATATTGCTAAAAATAAAGTGGTTGTTATTGATCACTGGCACATCAGCTAAACATTGCAGTGCATGGGGCAGCATTGACATTCTTTGCCTCCTTTTGTTAGTCTTTTCTTCAAAGAATGAATCTCTCTCTCACCCAGAAAATTGCTATCTGTACATACAGTTAACATTTTCAAAGCCATAAATTCAGGGCCGAATAACTGAATCCACAGTTTGTTTGGGGTCAGAAACATGAGCATCATCATTTGCAGTTGCAGAAGTGCACCCACAAAAATGTAGGCCAGAGTTTATTATCTGGGCCCTGGTGTGTTTCATTGTCCCTAATTGCTATTGTATGTTGTCGTATTATGCACATCTTTAAGTTACTGCATGAATCAGACTCCCCTCATCTAGTTCGACCAGAGGATTTATGGATCAGTAACTATATAGCATCCCTGCACTCTGATTGGCCAAGACAATTCCATTTTTTTATTATAATATTAATGAACATAAGGAGAGAATCTGTTTAGTGGTGGGAGAAGGGAGCAGGGAATCAGGACTCCAGGGTTCTACAAAGAGTTCTGCTCCTGATTAAGAGACTGGTGGAATTTCACCCATTTCGTAAGTTAACTCCATTTTGTACTTTGCTCTAAACTAGCAAATACCTTATTTCTGCACACAAAGGATTTCTACTGAACAGAAAGATGCATTTGATAGAAGGCTAGGTAGGACCACTGTAAGAAAATAATCTGTGCACACCAAATACCATGCTACCTTGATACTCTCCATACCTATTCCCCTCAGGATCCATATTCAGAGACAAAGCAGCATAGTTTACTGACAACATCAAATTTTTGTCTCCTTTCAAGATGCAGAGTTCAAACTATTCTGTGTCACAGAGCAGAACACACCACTGTCAGCCACATACTGATTCCAGCTTAATTGCTGGCAGGGACGATGTATGAAGTAGAATGAACACAGCATGACCTGCAGGCAACAGTCTGGGATGGCAGTCACAAGAATTAGAGAAATCTTGCTGAGCAAATTTGATATAGCAGTGGTGGATGGAGAATAAGAGATAAACCCCAGGATGTCATTTTATGGTCAATGTAAAAATAAACACTTTTTTAAAAGTTCTAGATACTCTGAACCTTTAGAATTTTGAAGGAAAAGTTTTGAAAGGAAGTCATTCAGAATGCAGTCATAACTCACTGCCCCAGCCCAGTGCTGTCTGCCTGGAAACCAGAGATGGGAAATGAGCCTAATTTTAGAAAGCTGCAGGGGCCAAGATTTTCAAAACTGCCTAGTGATCGAGACACCTTGAAAGGACCTGGTTTTCAGAACTGGGTACTAAGCATTTCCTAAAACTCAGATCCCTTCAAAACACCCCAAGTTGGACAACCAAAATCACTAATCACTTTTGAAAAACTTGGTCTAGCTGTACAACATGATGTATGTTAATTATGCTAATTCCACATTTACTTGGCTCATTACACATTCACAACTACCCCAACTGTGCATACCATTTATAATAATTGTGTGCACAAATTAGACACAATTTTTTGTCTAGCAATTTTAAAAATAGGTGCAAACAATCAAATGCTGTACTGCTGAACACTTGTGAACAAAACCCTGAATCTTTTGTTTAAGTGAGACTCAAACCTTTCCTGTAGATTTGGTTCACACAGCTTCATGAGAAGAAATGTGATCTGAGTTATGGGTTTATTCAAACTCAGAAACTCAAAAACAGAGAGAGTTAAGCCATAAAACGGGATCCATAAATGTGGTTTTCCTAAACTTCCCAGGTATTTCATAGGTTTTTAAGGCCAAAAAGGACCATTATGATTTACTAGTCTGATATCCCGCACAGCAGAGGCACAGAGAACCTCACCAAGTATTTTCTGAATCAAGTCCATAACTTCTGTCAAAGCTACTGTATGTCTTTTAAAAAAGATATCTAACCTTGATTTTAAAAACAAGACTTCTAGTGATGGGAGAATGTACTATGTCCCAATAGTTAATTACCCTCGGGTTTAAAAGTTTGCTCCTTATTTTGTTTCAAGCCCATTTCTAGTCAAGGCAAAATTCAGGTGCAGCTGATTAGTTTTGTCGTATTTTTAATGAAAATATCAAATACATAGCATTGGAAGGATTTGGTAAATGTCAATTTCACCATACATGCACAAATTGATGAAAAAATATTTTAAATCGATGATAATCAAAGTTTACAGATAAGAAAAGTAAGAAAAATACTGGTTATGAACTTAAATTGATTTTAGAATATTTACCTTGTATATTTTGACATGTGATGTTGACAATTTATGTTTTAGTGGTTATAAAGCTTTAAAGTTTTGAATCGCAACATCTATTGTTATTAAATAATTATGATCCAATCCCTACCCCTGTTGTCTGGCTCCACATAATTTCCTGCATCTGTGAAAATTTAAGATTGATAAAAATAAAAAAAAATGCTTAAAAATAAACATCAATATTATCCATTGAAATTACAAAAAAGAGATCAAATTCTGCCAAGCCTGCAGATATGGTCAATTTCATCATAAAATCCCCACAATGAACAAATCAATCATTTGTCTGAACACCAACCCATTGCTCTGCCTCTGGAACTCAGTAAAAGGTGGATGCAAAATCGGGGGCGGGGAGGATTCCATTCTATGGCCAATACCTGGGTGGCTTGAAGACACTCTCCTCTTCGTATGCACATGCTAAAGTGGATGAGCAGAGATGTGCTGCTAGAATTTTAACGAAGCTGCTACAAAACCTTCCTCCACCGCTTACCATAAATCCCATGTACAGAACCAAGGGTGTACGCTGCCCAAAGAAGAGGTGAGGAGCTTGGGATCCTATTTGCTTTCTGTTTAAACCAAAAAGATCTTTTACAACTGTAACCTAAGAAATAAACTACACCCACTGGCTTATATTAAGCCATTGATTTCAAAGGAATTGTGTCAGCAGGGAACCTGGACCACTGACTTTGCTCCTGACTGTATAGATACTATAGCACTGAAGAAGTAAATAGGTGAAAGACCCTTTTAGGGGAGCCCAGTTTCCCCTCTATTGGCAGTTCTTCCTCTTGACAGCCAGGTATGTGTGGGTGTGAGAAGAGATTAGGTGAGGGGAGAGCTTTATATTATCTAAATCACTGGATTCTTTTTAATGTATTGTCTAATAATAAACTCTCCCACCGGTTGCAAGTTTCACATACTGTACCTTCTGTTTTTCCGTGTCAGGTGCTGCAGCAGGTAGGAGAATGTTAATGTGTACAATCTTTAAATGTCACTGTAATGGAAAGCAGATGAGTCTTATGACAGCAATTTTTCACTCACTCAGTTTTTTGTGCTAGAACTATGTAACAGGAATAAAAAAAGAAGTAGATGGTGAAAAATTGCTGTTTAAATCAGATACTGCACTTGGTCTCATTGCATTTGCCATATGAGGCATATAAACCCAATTAAGATATCAACCTCCTTTCAAATTGCTCTGATACAAGCAAAGTTATGAAATTGCATGGCAATTGCTCCTTAGCATTACATAACCTTTTCTGCTAGTCACAGTTTACTTAGGTGCTTAATTGTGTGGTGCCGTTACATGCCAGAATGCTCTTTGCTCAAGATATCTTTTGCAAGCAGCAATGCCTTCAAAGTCACACATGTTTCAGATGCAGCATGGTGTGAAGGATAAGCAATTTTTGCCCTCTTTCCCCTCCTACCCAGCTACAGAGGATCTGCCCCATAGTTATGTACATGCCACTTGAAGAATCTGCAAAAAGGCTAAAGTGTCAGTGAGCCTCCAAAAATTAAACCAAATATTTGCAGACAAGTTTATTCACACATTCTGAATCCCAGCTTTGCACTGAACCACACAAGATGCTTCCCTGTATACAAATAGGCCAGAAGCACAACCCTTTGATCCAAAAACTCACCCCAAAGTTTGGGGAAATGCAGATTCAGATAGAGGTGGGCCACAGCTGAGAAGTTCAGATGTACTCTCTGAGGACCTGCTGGTGTACTACATTCATGTATTATTTCATGTACAAAGGGCTGGGTGTAGCTGCTGATTCTGATGGATCCTTCAAAAGGGGTACCAAAAGTTATAATCAGTATGAGAGAACTGGAGGCAAATCAAACAAATCAGATCATTCCATATAGATTTTCAGCAGGAATATGATACTCCGGGGTAGAAATTATGTCTTTGTGAGCAAATAAGCCAAAAGAATTTTTCAAAGATACAGTAACACAATCTTCTAGTTACATGCCAAACTTCCCTATGCAATACCTTCCGCTAGAAATCAAAGGCCTCCTCTTCAAAGGTAAATTTGTGTGGCCGCGTGCCTGACCTATGCATGCACGATACTGACTTTTGCATACACATCAAGGTGTTTACACCTGCAAAGCCCTGCCTGTGTGCATGCATCAGAGATTGGGTACACCTAAGTCAATTACATGCATAAACGTGCCTTTGAAAATTCACACATCATTGTATAATCCTTTCACAAAATGATTCCTGGATATCACTTGCATTCAAAATGTAAGACTTTCCAGCTTGCTATATTTGAATCTATGTATATTATTCACATGCTTCAGTGTTCTTCCCTCTATTCTGTTCATTCCCTTTGATGCACCTGGCATGGGCTAGATGGACCATTAATCTGACCCAGTATGGCTATTCTTGTGCAAGCAAAAAAATACAGATGGTTCTTCCAACCTACTTAAAATACTTTTCAAACATTCAGCTATTACAGTGTGGTAAAGTCACAAGTGGAAGCCTCTGGACATCTTTTGTTGGGGTGTATGGGAGGTGCATAAACACAAATATATCCCCCACCTGGACATCTGAGTGGCTGAATTAAAAGTAAATGGCTGTGAAGCGTGGGGACAGCGACCTTGTTCTGGCCAGAATTTCATGAAACACGTTGTCAGCCTGCTTAATGAGACAGATGTGGTCAGGATGCTTTGTTCTCTCTTCTGAATGGACTAAGGTTCACTCTTTTGGCAGATTTGAGTTATTAATGGCTGGCAGGTGCCCCTGGGGAACAGCTTTTGAAGCAGACCCTCTTCTCTTTTATGTCAGAAGACATCAGAAGACATCTCTTGCTTTTCACGAGGAGCAAGATGCAGAATGACAATCAGAGCTGCGACTATTTTATGGGCTGAACCCATGAGTTGATTTCAAAAGCTTACGGGATGTGCCCTAGAAAGTTTGCCATTTTTACTGATCATGAATCAACCAGCTTCCCTATTTTCATTCTTTAAGGAAAACTCCTTAATCATAATTTTCAGATGCCTGAGAAGTCTTAAGACTCATCGACACTGGGACTAAAACCAGATTAGTATATACATTGTTGTTCCTTTTGTTGATGAAGATTTGCTTTGGAGCACACCTCAAGAGATGGAGCTAATTTAAAAAAAAAAAAAAAAAAAAAAAAAAAAAGAGTTATGAGCCAATAAAACACTATTAGCACTTACCTGTAGGCCAGTAAGATTTAATGAGCTCAATGGGCTCGATTCTGCAGGTGCTGAGCACTTCCGGCTCCCATTGGCTCAATCTGAAGGTATTCAGCACCTCCAGCAATTGCTTAGCACCCTGCAGGATTGGGCCCAGACTGATGGTCAGTTTGTACCTTGTCCTTTCAGAGGTCTTTTTGGTTTTGGCAGAGACTGGCGTGTCTAGTCCATCTCAGATATAAAGTCCTGTGCAAATAATCTTGTAACGTACATGCAGAGTCCGAGGTGCGGGAGAGTAGTGTTTAATCTCTGCCTAGATTGGTTTTCTGAAAACAGCTACAGAAGAGCTCCTAAAACTGTCAAGAGCTCTGTCAACTCTTTGGCGAAGAGACTGTCTCTTTGTTCTGTGTTTGTACAGCACCTAGCCCAAAGGGGTCCTGCTCCAAGGCTGAGCTTCTAAGGAGCCACAACAATATAAATAAATAATTATAAAATTGGTCAGTTTGGTTCACATAAGCATCCAAACGCCAACCCAGCTACAGTTTTTGACTCTGTGAAGCTCAACTGGAGGTCATGTGACCATAGGCTTATTAGATCTCCCAATTCCATTTGAACCAGAAATACCATCGGAACAGGCTCTCATAGTAGTCTAGCATTTTCAATTCTGGTCTTGAATAGAACCCAAAGGACTCTCAGAAATTGGGGGGTAGGCTGGGCTAAGGGTATGGAAAGCATTTGTCTTGAGTTTCAAAAAGATTTGGTTTGAGTTCTGCATGAGACTCGGTGGTGATGGCTCTTATTTTATCCGAACCAGTTTGTCTATTCCTGACAGGCATTTGTTCCATGGAATAGTAAATCCACAGGTTTCTATATTGCCCTTCACTGTAAATATCCAAGGTAAACCCTACTCTCTTTATCCATCAGTTACCAACCAGGATGAAACGTGCCGGTGTAAATCTGGCCTATGGAAACGCCATTCTGATTTCAAGGGTGTTTGCTACAGTCATACAGAAGAGTGCAATTCTAAAGCCAAGCAGGATGCTCAGACTTGCATGTCATTCCAGCTCACAACAAATTCATAACAGAGCAGGTTTCTGAGTTCTGTGAAAAGCTGATAGTTGTGAATGGGCTGGCTGGTGTGTGCGGTGTTGGCTGTTGGCACTTGTGACTTCTTTATAATAAGGTGGGGGATTTTTTTGTTGTAGTTGTTTTGTCTGTTTTTGTTTTGTGTGACCACAGATCAGTTTGCCAGGATGCTTGTCTCCACTAGAAATGGGAAGAGGAGGCAGAATTCAAATTAGAGTCAGGTGACTGTTCAGGGATTCATGACCACATCAAAGTGACAGGCCTCAGATTCTGATTAGACAACACTGAAATCTCAATCTATTCTCACAAGATTTCAGCTGCAACTATCCATACAGATACCCCCATACAGCTTTCCTCACCACTGCTCAAACACTGTATCCAAGCCAAGAGTGGAACATTTTGGATGCAATCTGAAACCAAAGCTATAAGAGCAGGTTTTGACCCAGGAACTCCAATCTGTCTCCCTCATCAGCACTTTCAACTCATAAGGATTTGAGGTAATTGTATTGGCCAATGTCTCTTCAACAATATTGTGGTTAAATAGTGGCCCGGTTTCATGTGGAATGGCTTAGAAAATAGCTGTGAAGTATACATCATCATCATCAGAGACGGGCAGAGTCTATCGAGGACCATTGCGTCAGCCAGATGATATCAGACTTGGCTTTGGGTAGTGAAATTCCCAGGACTGGCTCAACCCTGTGAATCCACAAATCAACAAGCAGATAGAAAGAAAGTGAACACCTTTCTTTTTATGTGCTGTGCATGCGGAAGTAGCCTCCCACTCTCTCCTCACCTGGCAGCACCTGCATCCATGATCAAGTGGCAGCTGCAGAGTCCCTCACTTAGAGGAAAAAGGATTCAGAAACACTTGAACTAGAGGCAGAGAGGACAACTGGGACACTTCCCACCAGAAAATTTATGTGTAAATTCATTAAAGTTTGCTGGCTTACAGCAGCCCTTGCCTCAACGAAATGTGCTTGATTAAATTAAAACGCAGACGGGAGACTGTAAGATACTATGGTGTTATAAGAACCTAGACGGAAGATAGCTACAAGCTAGACTGCATTGCAATGAACTTGCTGGACACAGAATCTGGTTTTCTCTGTACTCTCTAACTAAACAATCTAGAATGCCTACTACCACCATCTCCAGCGTCACCCTCCATTCTTGCCCAAATAGACTAACCAATCACACAGTAATGGAAGGGATTACTGTCTATACTGCATTCATATCCTCTATGTCTTGCTACAGTATTAGATATTTAATCACTTACCAAATAATGCATGTAGTTTTCTGTATTCTGTTTACTGTAAGCTAAAGAGCTAACAAAAACATTTTGTGCTGCAGCTTAATCCCTAGCTGATCACCCAGTTTAGCTAGAACTCAAATCCTTTTTTTAACTGAAGAAAGGAACAACAATATTCCTTGTTTGTTTCTGCAGCGAAAGGGACTCCCCACCAGAATTACGGTTTTGAAGGTGGCTGATAAAATGAATGCCAGAAAGTAAAATAGGTGAACTGTCTGCCTAGCAAAGTTTTAATTTACCCTGTCTTGTTTACGGAGAAGTTCTTCACAATGATGGGCTCCCAAAGGAGATTCATTATTCCATTGCACAATTGGAACAAACAAACGGAGCTCAAATTAATTTGGCACAAAAGCAGAACAAATTGCATTGTTTGCAATGCAAATGTGATTTCAGGCTTCATTAGCATTTCCTTTAAAACCTAATTTTTCAGTAGTAGGATAGAACGATGCTTCCCTAACCACATAGCAATGTTCACTAAGCACCTGGGTCCATTTGTTAGTGGTTTAGGACCAGATAATAGATTAGAGACGGATGCTGTGAACTTTCAGACTTCGGTGTGATAATGTAGGTTGGCTTTAGGGCCAAATCCTGAAAGCTTCATTTCACTTTTACTCAATCAAACTCCCATGGAATCAAAAACTGAGCATTTTATTCAGTCCTTACTCAAGCAGAACTCCTATGGAAGTGAATGGGATTATGCCTGAATTTAGTCAGTAAAAAAACTGGAGACCTTATTCTACTCTCAGGGGTGAGAATCAAAAGCAGGTTCTGAGTAAAGAGTGAGTGAACAATAAGTAAAATTTGTGTCAGAACTTCAGGGTTTGGCCCCGGGTTTTGGAATGCATCCCCATGGTCATTCACTCTTATATGCACTACCAAGTTATACCACAAAGACCAAATTCTGCTCCTCTTTACACTAATGCAATGTTTCTCAACCAGTAAGCAGGAAGATTATGACAGGCAATCGGGGGTGAAAAATTGAATTACAATCTAAAGAAAAGACAATCTTGTTCTCTCATTTCCTACACCCCCTTATCCTTCAAGGTTAAGTAATTCTCTGTCAACCTGTTGAAATACACACACAAATTATATTGGCGTATAATTATCATCAGTACGTTTTTCACACTTACTTTATAGTAAATGCAAAGGGTTGGGAAATGTAAACAGTTCACTTGGAGTAAGGAGCCACCCTCCAGAAAAGGTTGAGATACACTGCTCTCATGTACATGTGGAGTAACACTATCAAAGTTGGTATGTCCTTCCAGGTTTATTCTGGTGTAACTAAGAGCACAATTTGGCCCAAATGTTTTAAAGATATTCTCTCCATAGAGTTCAGATTTGTTGTTCCATACACTAATCCTTTAGTACTGCTATGATTACAGAATAATGATATATATTCCATTATTTTGATAAGAAACAAATAAATGAGCTAGCTAGAGTTTACTTTACATCCAGGCCTCCTGGCTGTTGTGCTACTCTCATCCTGCTAGTTTTCTTGACTCTGTTTAATGTCTTATGATGCTTTGAAGGGACATGCAGTTACATTTTGTTTTCTGGCATGATAACAAAAAATTCTTAGTACAAACAAATGTAGATAAAGCAAACGAACATTGAAACATACAAGATTAGTTGTGGTACTAATCAGTAAAGTAGCATTGCATACTAAAGAGAATGTGGGTGAGGTAATATCTTTTACACTGCAAAGTGCATGCTAAATCATTTTTGTTAGAAATAATGACACACTGTATGCAAATGCTGTAAGAACAAGTGAAAATATATGCACTTTCCGATTCACAAATAAAAATCATGAGCTGAAGGTCTCATGGGGATTTGGAAAGTATTGAATAGTATAAGTTTACCTGCAAAAGACTAATCTGATTGAGAGAAGAAGATAGAATGGAGACATGATAACTACCAAAGAGTCATTTCAAAGAAAATGGATGCCAATAAATTAATGTTAATAATTGGAACAAGAATAATTGAAATAATAATGAAAACAGAAGAGTAAATGGATTTAAGATGCAGCCAAAGAAAAGTGTTTTAATTATTAGAAAAAGGAAGTTTTAAGAGTTAAGGCAATTAAACAGACTAACAGTGTCAGTCATGGAACACCATAACTGGAGATTGAAAGGGTTTGTCACAGAAAACTTATACCAGTAGAAGCTAAGGTGGGGATTTAAACAAACAGATATAGTTGTACTAATATAATCACCCATTCCCTCTCCCAAAGTGGATATTCATTTCAGTATAAAAGAGTGGCTTTTCTCAGTGTAGTTTGGGTCACTTTGGTTGAAAATAAGATGAAAAAGACATCCTAATTAAAGAATAAAAGAGGCTATACAGGAGTTAAAGTATAACTAGAGCAGCTTAACCATACTAATATAACTTCTAAAACTTTCCCATAAAGACAAGCCCTGTGACTGGATATCCCTCTATCAGGATAGTTTAAACTTTAAGGATAACAAAAATTAACTCTGCAAGTACATGGATTAAATGATCCACTAGAAGTCCTTCTGAAATCAAAATGATCCAACCTTGATTTGCTAAACTGTGTGCTCAATTGTATGTGTTAAATTGCACGTGCAAATGTGTATCTGATCTGAATGCACAGTTACTGTGGCAGCACAAACCAATCTGGTCCACACACCACAAGTCGAAATGTCAAAGAATTAGCCAACTGCACAGGTAATTGTCCAGTTTGTGTGTACAATCACAATGGCTGCATGCACAATTGCATGTGTAGCAGGAGAGAAAGCTGAATGGTGTCATTTTCTGTTTCAAATGTCTACAGTTAATCTAGTGTGACCCTAGGAGTCCCTCAGTGCAACTGGCAGAGGCCCCACTGTTTTCTAACTCCTGTCAGGCCTGAGACACTCACAACACCTACTGTCAACATTGCTACAACAAACAAAAACAACCTACCAACATTGCTATCATGGTATTTAGCTGTAAAGAGTGATGTGTGAAGTATCAAATGAAACCTGGTGACACACTGGTCATTAATATCATTGGGTAATGTATATACTGATTGTGTGTAAGGAGTTATGTAAGTGTTTTGGGGGCACAGATGATAAATAAGTTTGTTCTAGGCAAAGGAATGCTGATTTCCCAGTGTCTCTGATGTAAATTGAACATGGGGGTGCCAGAGACGATGGGCAGTTCATTTGCATCTAAGGTAAACACCAGTTATCAGGAGGATGAGGAAACAGCATGGCATCAGCACACCAGAGGGAACGCTCCAGCGTGAACGCAGGGGGTAATCCTGAATCTTGATACAAAGACAATGAGCTTTGGGGAATATAAGGAGAAGCAAAAGGGCTTCTTCTTATCCATCATGGAGAAAGCTCAGAGGTCAGTGTTCTTTGCATTCCACCAACAGTGGATCCCCAACTATGTGGGGTTGGAGATACTAAGTGGCTGTAGGTGAGAAAACTGCCTTAGACAAGGACTATAACCTGTTGAGTTAACTTTTAGTCACTAGAAAGCAGGATTAGTTTTTTGTTTTATTTGTAACCATTTCCTGTTTCTATTATCTCTGCTTAGTATCACTGGTTTTATCATCAGTTCATCTCAGTGCTGTTATATTAAAGTGAGGTGTGCATCCTTAGCTGCAACGCCAGGGCTGGATGCTGCAGAGAGACACTTCTGGAGAACCTGGGAAATGAAGCACTCCCAGGGTTAATCTGCAAGGCAAAGTTAGGACTGGCAGAATCCTAAGAAGTTTGTTTGGCAGGCTAACAGACTGGGGTGGCAGGCAGCTGTCATACAGTGTAGCACCAACAAGCTGTCCTTTTCCTAAAGCAGAAAGGTGACAGGGTGATTTACAGTTCTGGATGCCCCGAGAAAGGATCACACTAGCTAAAAGCTGAGTGTATATTCAGTGATATTGATGCCTAAGCACTCAAACAAACAGGCAACATTGGAAACATTCTTCAGAGAAGAAAGAAAGCTACGAAAGGGGGGAAAACTATAGCATTATGTGCTAACACAAATATGTTCCCTTAGATGGCTCAAACCTACATCCACAGGATTGGAGTTCAATCTGTTTAAAACTGACATGCATGCCTTTTAATCATTCATTAAAGACTGTCATTTATTATCCTCATTTCTAAAGTCTCCATCACGGTCATATCTGACATTATAGAAGACAAAGGTCTTCTGTGGGGCTGCAGTTTGTCATGAAGCCAGTTAAGATCACAAAAAGTTTTTGAAGGACTGATATTTTCCTTTCTTGGTCATTTTGTGAAACAGTGGAAAAGAGAGAGAGCAAGTACAGTGTGTTGCCAATGAGCTGTGCGAAGCCCCTTGCAAATGCATCACAGTCAGTCACTCACAGCCGCTGTCAAGACCCACTTTAAACTATGCTCATGGTCAGAAAATTGACATTGTTAAAGTAGCACATTCTTACTCAGTGTCCGCTAGCTCTTTCATCCACATCTATTTTATTGACAAAACCAGTTTTCACTTCTCTCAACACTGCTGAGCTAATAAGACTAAAAGGGAGCTGGGATTGTTTTCTCTCCATGCATCACCACCAGAACACATCTAAATTCAGTGCTGAAGTCTTTATTATTGGGATTAATATAGGAGGCAGAAGAACAAATGCCAAACGTTAGAAAATTCAGGTCTTGACTTATAACAAGGGGGTCTACCAAATTTGAGGCTGTGAAAATCGCATCATGGACCGTAAAATCTGGTCTCCGGATACCCAGTTATGAAGGCAGAGCGGAGAGCGGCAGCTGCTGCCTGGAGGCCCAGCTCTGAAGGCAGCACACCTGCCAGCAGCAGCGGAGAAATGAGAGTGGGGATACCACGACCCCCTAACAGGCTTGCAACCCCCTTTTGGGTTCAGGGCCCTTGCTGCGAAGAAATCCCACATTTTTCACAGATTGGTCATGGCATAAATAGCAGATTTGTGGATGTGTAACACAGCCGTGAAATTTGCTATTTATGCCATGACCAACCCATGAAAATTGTGTGGTTTCGCCATGATTTAAGTAGACCCCTACTTATAACATATTTGGGGCTTGATTCCATAGTCTTTCCTCATGCAAGTGGTCCCATTGAAATCAGATTCGTCTAGTTGCTTAAGTAAAGCAAGCAGGACTTTGACTTTTACTACTCAAGTAAGGTTACAAGATCAGGACCTGGATGTCAATCAGAGCGAATAAATATGGAATCTCACAATGAGCCAAACCCTAAGGTCCTCAATCCTTTATTTAAACTAGTCCTTACTTATTGAATGGGAGTTTGTCTGAGTAAGAACTGAGTAAAAAACCCATCAAGGATCTCCAGATTTCTGAGTAAAAATTGAGTAAAAAAACTCAATGATCTCCAGTGGTCCAAGGTCATTTTCAGCATATAATGACCTAAAAGAGGAAATCCAATCCTTACTCCAAAGGGACTGCTAAGAGCAACCGTCAGCTTTCATTTCCACCCCCCAACACCAGAATTCTGCAAAAGAGCCAAACTGGCCTATTCGGTCAGGAGGTACAAATCCTTTACCACTGAGGTACCCTCTTCGTCAGAGTAATACGTCTCTGCCCTGTTTCAAAATGTAGAATGCAAAGAAATGTAAACCATGCAATCCAAAGAGTAAACTCAACCTGTACATCACTTTACGAAGCTCCATCTAGCTCTCCTCCACCACCTTGTTGTCCCTAAGCATTTAAGTAAAAGCTGCTCCCTTCCTTTCTTTTGATTCAATCGTATCTGCTGCAATAATGCATTGGTTTGGGAAAAAAGGCAGTAAAGTTCATAAAGACTAATTGAGAAGCAGCTAATCTCTTCAGCAAGCAGAGCTCATCAATAAATCCATGGCTCATAAAGTGCCAGTTTTAGAAAATTAGCCTTGCTGTTCTCCTTGACCAGGTTTGTGTTATCCAGGTCATTCTATTACCATCCACCGAACAGCATTTCATGGAGCACCTCTCACCCCCCACCCAGCCTGAGTCCCTTCCTGAGGGCTGTCAGAGCTGCAATCTTCAGTTATCAGTGCCAAACAGCCTAGCCAATTAAAGCAATTCTTTTGACAAAAGCAAGACCTGCGGAGGTCACACAATCTAGTACTCTTACATTTTTTAATTGTTGTATTAGGTCTTGTAGATTGGCACAAGCCATGGGCAAAGTGTTAACAACTAACAAGGCTTTTCCTCATTAGATTGGTACTGTACCTTTATTGTTACTTATAGATTCAGCATCCAAAGTTCAGCAGGCGCTTTTACTGCCTCCATCTTTGTCTGTAAAAGGCCCAGTTCTCTATTCTGACTAACCTGGACTCAGAGAGAGACAAAGTGACATTTAGGGCTGGCTGAAAATTTTCCACCAAAAACATTTTAAATGGAAACTTTGGGTTTCTACTAAACAAATGTTTCCTGAAAGTGTCTGGCTTCCTTGAAAATTTTTGATTTTTTTCAATGAAAAACTGAACACCGAAGCCAGAAAAAAACTGGGGTGGAGGATGGGGCATTTTCTGAACAGTGCTAGTGGTACTGCACCTCTCCATATTCTGTGGCGGTCCAGGATCTGCTCATCCAGGCTCTGTGCTCGCCTAACTGACACTCAGCGTATATCTATACTTAAAACACTACAGCGGCACATCTGCAATGCTACAGCTACACTGCTGTAGCGCTTCAGTGTAGACACTACATATGCTGGCAGCAGGGCAACTTCCATCAGCATAGGTAATCCACCTCCCCAAGAGGCAGAAGCTGTGTCAATGGAAAAATTCTTCTGTCAACCTAGTGCCGTCTATTCAGCTGAGATGACCTGGGCAAAATTCAGTATCTAGAGAAGGATAAAATAATGAAGGGGAACGAGGAAATTGTTCAACACTATCACCATACAACAGCTTAGGACAGGAAGTGAGGTGTGCCAGGACCATTTAGAACTGCTGGAGGAATTCTAGACCTGAAACATGCTGAGAATATGCAACATTCATTAATTTCAATGATGTGCTCAGGATCAAGCCTTTAGCCAAGAAGGAAGGAATTTGGCTTGAATGCCAGTACTAACACACTCTATTCTACCTCAAAGTGCCAGGGTATCATTAAAGGCTACTAGTGGTCAGGAGCGTGGTGTTAGATCTCATCTAAAAGGTATTACACGTATATTCATTTCTATCCAATTATTTATATGGCCTCCATCACCATAGTATCTTATCCATGTATTATCATGCATTGTCATGTATTGAGGCGAGCTAAAATCCAGTTTTCTATTATCCACACTTGAGGTTTATGCACCATTTTCACAACTGATTTAAAGCGCACATTTCACTCCTACTAACAATAACGTATGCTGATTATTTTGGCGTTGCATAGTGGCTATGATAGGAAGTTCCTCTCAAACAGGATGTCAGAAATCGGACTGCATTGGGACACAGAAAAGAGCAATATTAGTTCATGCATTCTGTTCCAGGTTATGCCAAATCAACTGCTCTAAGTATTGAATTTTCATTAAAAAGAGGGAATTTTAGTTCAAAAAGAGGCCCTGGGCATCATCTCCTGCACATAATCATTGTAAACTGCAACACAGAGCACTGTAAAGTACTTTTTTGATTATGTTTTAGTTCTTCATTATCATACATGGGCTGCAGTTGATTCATAGTTCAGCTGCAATCAACTGACACCCAATTACCATCAGAGTGCAAGAAGTGTTTCCAATGTGAGCTGCCAGATTCCCAGAAAGAACTATGCTGTATTTCTAGAGTGCTAACTTTCTCATTTGTTTGTACAGTTTGGGAGTTTCATACAAATCTTTGTATAATTACTAATTTCACCAATGGTCATAGAGGGCCTGCGTTAGTCATTGGAGCTAGATTTTTCTTTTATCCCGACAGAGAACATTAGCTTGACATTGGCCATGGCAACGCCAACATCTAGCTATAAATCTAAGGATTGGATTACCCTATGCAGCAGAAAAATCCACAAGAGAAGACTAAAAGGTTTCCTCACTGAGATTTCTCTCCAGTCATTGCATCAGGGGATGGGTTTTGTTCCTCATCTCCCCCAACAGAACATGCCAAAGGGCCCAAACACAGACTGTCCAAGCCGGCTCTGTGTCCTCATGGCCTCCCACCAACTTCCAGGCAGCCCAGGTCCCATGAAGACACCCAGAGTACAGACAGGGCTCTGTAACACAACCTAGAATTACATGACATTTCCACCAGGAGCTCAGCAGGATCAGGAGGGGCAATGATGCCTGATGCACTGGCCCCATCCCAGCCCTCTTGCTTTTCTCCTGGAATGCCACTCCCTGTGCCTTCCACACATGGAGCTAACGATAATAAATAATTCACTCTGAAACAGTTACCCTGGCCTTCAGGGAACAAGCAATATTTTTAAAAGGGAACCGAGGAAGCACTAAACTGACGCTCCTCTTGCTTAACAAGTGAGGAGGCTGAAAGATGGGGTCATGCTGCAAGTCTCTTTTGCGCTATCATGCTTGACCTGAGCGTAGCAAGAGAGAAATATGGGAGGGGAAGGGAGAGGAGTAGCAGTGGGGGCTGGGGCAGGTTAGCTTTATATAACGATCCAGTGGGCTTTGGGGCCAAAAGTTGACTTTGTTGTTGGGCGGTGGTGTGAACTGGTAGGAAAAGCCTGCTCTTAGCCCAAGGTAAACAATGCTGAAATGGAAAGTTGACCTTTACAAGGAGGTGAACACAAGAAAACTTCTCAGCCGTCATATTGTACGAATTTGTGTAGGGCAACAACAGTTGCTAGCAAAAATCGGTATCTAGATGCCCGTGTTCTGCACATCTCCGCAGACTCTTTACATTTGGGCTTATCATAAACATATTTAAATATGCCAAAATATAAACTGCATGGGGAAAGAAAGGAGATGTGTGCACTAATTCCAGTGCCGCGTGCAGAGTGTAAAAGCATGGGGAATGCAGCCAACGGCGAGAATGGAGTCAGAGACTGGATACCGAAACAAAAACAATAAGCACTCTCAGTGTTTCTGTTCTGCTTTGGAGTCTGCCAGTGAAGTCAGTCTCCATGGGCAACATCACAGTCATCGCCACAGCAACACACTGTGATGCTGCAAAGCGCTGAGATGGCTATTTTTAAAAAGGTAGGAGGAAAAACCACAAATTGTGGAGTACACAGGGGTATAACAGGCATCTAAATCTAACGACTTGAAAGGTACAAGCACTAAAAAAAATACTCCCTGAAGAATACTCCCTCTATGAAAGTGGCTTTTGAAAAAATGTTTTAAGTGTAACATTTACTGGACCTAGCACTGAGCAACTGAGAACACCCCTTCCCTGAGCAAATTTAAGGACAGCAAAGAAACCACAGAGGCTACCGAAGTAGTGTATTGCAGCTAGCAATGATTGCTTATTTTGTGGAACTGTTCAGGGATACAACTGCTGATCATGTAAGGCCAGGAGAGGCAGGTTATCAGGAGAGAAACTGCACAAGTGTGTAAATGAAATATTCAAAAAGCAAAGTTGGATTACATGACATGCATAAAGAGGGCACCTCACTCATAAGAGAGAGAACGCAAGTCTTTCCTTGTTCTTTACACTATGTTAAAATCCAGGTACTTTTCTGATGGGAAATGCACACAACCTCTCAAGAGTCTAATATAAGTATTTGCACTCACAAAACTCCATGGGCTAACAGCAAAGAACCTATTTCCCAGGCTTGATTCAGACATAGCCAAAGTTTTGTGAAAATTATTGTTCTCATGAGATTTTGGTGTTTGATGGTAAAAATCCTGAGTAAACAGCCCATCTTTTTCTATTTCCATCATTCAAGATAGTGAAAAAAATTTCACAAGATCAACTGATCCTGCAAGATTTGACATCTTGGGCTGAAATCTTGTGACAAGAGCTTGCAAGATCTCAGGTCCACTGAACATAAAGTCTCACTAACTGTGATGAACCTAAACCCTCCTCTGCATGTCTGGATTCAGAACTGATCTCAACAACTTTCCAGCCTTAGAATAGGGTTCAAAGAGAGGGAAATTTAATTTTCACCACTTACTAATACCTTTGATTTCAAATGTAAAACACAAGTAAAATGAATAGGATTATCTTTACTGGTGCACACAAGCTCTGAAACTATGATGCTTTTGCTCACGGTGCTCATTGCTCATTGCACCTTCACAATTCTCAGAGCCCAGCCTATTTGTGGAGAGTGGAGCCATTTGTTCTCAGAGCTACTGCAGCCTGTTATTCAAGGAAGAGAGACACACTGTACTTTCTGTTAGGGAGACTTTACTTTTGATCTTTCTTGCTTTGTTGTTCTCATTAAAGAAATTCATTCTCATGCCTTACGAAAGCAAGCATTAACCTAGTAATGAGTTGGTGTTTATCCACATATCACATGCAACCTGACAGCATCTGTTTCAGACATTAGAATAATAGAGTAGGGTAGCTATAGACTTTGAGCAAGTGAGTAGAGACCTGCAGTGCATCATAATCTTTTATATCTTGTTCAAGACAGTATTTCCATTTCTCACATTTATGAATTGCAAATTACATCTAAATATATGCAAAACAAAATTCTAAAAGAAGATGACAAAGCTGTGTTTAAAAATTTCATTTGGGGAATGTAGTGTTGTAAATCTTTTTAATTAATGCTATACATTATATTTGTCTTATCCTGCTTGTGCTGTGCATTGCATACGTTTTAAGATTAGTAATTTTGCACTGAAACTGGCTCATGATTCACACCAAATGAAAGCTAATGAGAACTGTAACATGGAGATGCAATAAATACTAGAGAATACATGGAAACACTTCTCATCTTAGCAGAAATGAATGACCCAAAAGCATGGGTTTCTCTACTCCGTGGCATTTGGCAGGGCTTGGAAGCATAGATGATCTCCCTGGTTATACAGGACCTTGATGCGGGCTTGGTGTAAATTTCAAAAGCTAGTTGAGGAAAGCGTCCAGAGGTTCAGGTAAGATGGTTCAGGTAAGATGAATGAAGTTCAGATGTTTCTTCAGATGATCTGAACCTCTGAAGCCTGCAAAATCTATCTGGAAATTCAGAAAAAGAGGCTTCTGAGCCAGGATTTCCAGTACTTTTAACTTCTGGTTAGGATAAAACTACCTAAAAACAGCTTCCTTCATGCTGTTTGAAGACCTCTGCCTCCACATCTAGTAGTAGCTGCCATTCAGATGTGTTTAATTAGAAACAATGAAGTCCCATGCTCTGGAAGCAGAAATGGTTCAAAAAGGTTACTCTCCTCCCCACCTTGCTACCCCATAATCCAGGTAGCTGGCACAAAGTAGTAAGGGGGTAAATTACACCCTCTTACTTCCTTGCAATGCTGCACATGCCAGACCACAATATGGCCCTAATTATATCCACCGGCACATGCAACCACACTTATTGTATATGGTTTTTGCATTCGGGTCTGCACACAATACTTCTGAAAACCTGGCCCCTACTGTTAGCATTGGGTAAAGTGAAAAAAACAAAAAACCCAAAAAACAAAAAACCCACACTTCTGGCCTCTAAGAAAGCCAGATGCATCTGCTGAAACTAACGCACATTCTTCCTTTTCTCTGAATCAGTGGAAGCTCCGCAAGTTGTTATATGCACTGACATTCTCTTGCACTAGGCAAGATGATTCCTGATCAAGAAAAGTCTTCGGTAACCCTTAACGAATGCTAGAGGGCCAAAGTTGCACAGCTGCAATCCACTCAGAATATTTATTGCAGCTGTTTTTAATATAGATGGGATGGGCTTTTGGTCCCAGAATGGGAAAGGGTCTATCTGAACAATGAGATCACATGCTCTAGAGCTGCATTTATCCTCCCCCCATCCCCCAACCAAAAAAATCAGGGGAATGGAACAGATTAAAGCTTGTGGAAACTTGTCCACAGCAGGTACATTTAAAGAGAAGTCCATAACAGGGTTCTCACACAGCAAACTGTACCCAGCTGTCCAGTCTACCCCAAAGGAATAATGAAGGCTCTTGTTATAGCCAAAGCCATGACAGCAGATTAGTAGCTGGTGGTATTGCCAGGACCTCGCTTGTCTGTACAGTTTGACAGATACCACTAATGAACCTGTTAGAAAACATGCACTTCCTGGTTGTACCTGTCAGTTGAATTGAAATAGACTAAAGGCCAAATTCATTCTTTTCCTATTGAAGGCAATGGATGTGAAAAACTACTAGTGCAGATAGATAGATTTTTGTCCCAATACCTGCAGTCATATTTGAAGGGTATAATTGTAATCACCCCGAAGCCCAGCCTCCTTTTTTGTAGATGCAATTTTTGCCTTTCAATTTTGTGCTTGCAAATCGATTTGCAGGTCTGTAAACCTAAGTAACTGCGTATTTAGCTACCTGATTAGCGCCTACAAGCAAGCAGAGGTGGTTCATACTCACCCACAATTCAGATACAGGTGCAAAACTGTGTTGACATGGAAGGAGGTTCCCTTTCTGAACTACAGAATATTTAAAGATCAATATCTATCCTGATAAAATTATTCCATGTAATATTTTGACACTGATAATATTTGTATTAAAATGTACAAGAGGCATAATTTATATTTTATTATTTTCCTACCTCATAAAAAAGCTTGAGGGAACAAGGTTTAAATTACTGGGAAATTAGAGAAATAAAAAAAGTGTTAAATTTAAGCAGCTACAAAATTTGGTTTATATCACGTAACAAGATGTATGTAATGCGATTTTACACAGCAGCTTTTTATCATTTACATTTGCCTCTGGCTTAATGAACTATGTCACTTTGTTTATCTTTGCTAGGGTTGGATATAGAAATTTCTCAGGCAGCAGCCACATGAATCACACCTGCAACATGGAAACTGGTAATTGGCATCATCAGCCAGCAAAAGCGTGGCCCGCCGCTCAGGCTTGAGCTTTAGTGATATTTCACTTAGGGACTTATGCAGCATTTCCATAGAAATAAAATAAAACCTCGAGCGCTGAATCTGAGCAGCTCTTCATTCAAGGATACCATGTGGTGCAAAGAAAGGGAAGGGGCTCAATCCTGCCACCCTTACTCATGGTCAGTAGCCTTGTACTCTAGGAGTAGTCCCACTGAGTGAGACTGACCACCCTCCTGGTTAAGGGAGGTGACATGGAGCACATCTGTATTTCTGGGTAAGTGAAGTGCACTATCATTAGATTTAGTGCAACAGCCGAGTTTTGATCATCACAGACTTTGGAGCACAAGAAAGAAAATCTGCAGCAAGAGTTTAATTTAAAAGTACAGGACAACAAGTTCTAATCTCTTCTGCAGAACTCTACCCCCATAGCCAGTGCAGGAATGCATGTTAAAGCAAACTAACTCCATCAACAAAAAACCAAGTTAGAAGTATTAAGAGAAGGATCTAAACCAAAACCCTGGGGCAAAGAACTCCCTTGCTTCATCAGATTCTATACAAGTCCTAAGCCAATGCCAAATTTCACAGTCTGTGCTCACTTCTTTAATGAACTGAACCAAAAATCTGGACTGGAATGCTTAGGTGAAATCCTGCTAAGGTCAATGGCAACACTCCCATCGGCCTCAATGGGACTAGGAGTTCACCTCTGAACTTCAGAGCTGGAGCTGAATTGTGAAGCTGAGGCCCATTACGTCAGGAGAACAAGCTCTTGCTGGGTGCTCCTCTCCTGAAGAGATAATATGGTTCCTAAGCAGCTCCCAGAAGCTGCCTTTGCCAAATTAATCCTTCCATAAGATCAATAGTTTCCATCCCTCCAAAAGAAGGTGGTTCCAGATTCAACTCCACTAAAGAGTTTGAATGCTTGCACAAAACATTACCTTGTTAGGATTGTGGGAGTTCATACTCCATTTGTCTCTGTTGTTTATTTGCCCTATGTATAAAGATATTTTAAATATTTACAAACAAGATCAGGATAAAGAAATATCTATAAATTGCTCAAACTGCAGGAGCATTGGCAAGAAACAGCTTCACACTCGAGATGCCTTAGATACGTTAGAGCTGCATGATCTCTAGCATAGCAGGGCAGGAAGAATAAGGACACCCACCTTACCACCCAACTCTAAAACGGAATTGCTGAGTGACATTGGGCAAATCATTTAAAGTCCCTAACTTTCCCATCTTTGTAAAGCACTTTGAGATCCCCAGATGAAACTACATGGGAGAGATTTTCAGAGGTGCATTTTACTGCATGCCTGACAACATGTGCAACCCCAATTCACTTGTACAAGTTGGGGTCTACATATGCAAAACCTGTACATTTGGGTTAGAAGTGGACATGTGAAAATTTGGGCCTGCAAATGCACAGTCATTTTATTATAGTGATCGCCAGGGCTTTCAAGCCTCCAGCTCCCATTCAGAATCACTGATTCTGTGTCTTTTTGGAAGATACCTGTCAGCAAAGTGAATCTGCTTACAGGCTGTCTGGATCACTCTCCGTCAAGAAGAGGGAAGTCTTTTTTCTAAGAGAACAGAATTCTGACACATTTCTAGTCACATCTGTATAACTTTTTGAAACATCTCTGAATCTGATCCCTCTGTGCTCTTTGTACAATAAGTATTTCAAAAGGAACTGCTAGTAAATTTGTACCATCACACCTTGCATCGACGGATCTCAAGGTGCTTCACAAACTTTAGTGAACTTAGCCTCACAATGCCTCTTGCAGTAGCTAAATGTTATCTCTACATGGGGCAGACAGTAAGTCCAATGGGGGGCACACAGTAAGTCAGTGGCAGAATCAGAAGCCAGGAGTCCTAACCCACCAACTTTTTTTCTAACCACTAGACAGCACTCCAGTGTAAACAAATGTCCCCAAGGAATATCAGATTTTGTGACTCTTAAAACAAGTAGTAAATAAAATGGGGATAAAGAAAATTGCATTTCATAGGTGTTTTTTATGCAGGAGTGGTTTCTAATATGTAGAAATCTATTCATTTTAAAAAAAGAGATTACAAGTAGATATCTAATCTCTTCAATGGGTTTTCATTAAAAATCAGAAGGTGTACAGGGTTTAAAGTTCTCCAAGCTTTTATTAAATTGGACAAAGCTGGAGGAGGAATAACAAGTATATTCATGAGGATAAAGTTTTACTGTCATTAAAAACTTGCACATTTTCTCCTTTATGCTGGCTTCTTATTTTTCCCCTCAGGCATTGATTGTCTGGCTACAGATCATTTTGATGTTCACATTCTTCATTTCAATCTAGTTACAATAGGATACAGTGGAACAAAATACAATCCTAATAGAGAGAGTTATATTTTTATAGACATATCAAACAAAGTCTTTCATACAAATGTTACCTAAAATGCCTTCCAAAGTTAAATAAGAGTTACAAAAAACAAAAAGGAGAGAGAAATAAATAGGCAACAAAATCAGTTTTCAGACAAAATTTGGAATCAGGGGTCATGTCAAGGAGGCATTTAGATGCAAAGAAATTGTCCCAGATGGCAGAAGCAGCAAAGGCTCTTGCACAAATATTGGTGAAGGAACAGAGAAGTGCACAGAGCAAAATCCACAAGTTAAGGTGGAACAAGACTAGGTCCAGTTAGGTCTGACATGAATAAAGAATCTGTAGAGTGAGGTGGTGGCAAGTCTTCCTAAGTGTGAGAAGTCAAGTGAGCATTCTGCCCTGGCTGAGGGATGGGAAAGCTACGAAGAAGGAGCAGCAATAGCCAAGTTGATCGGAGGCAATGAAGACATGGAATAACATTTCAGCAGAGGTGAACTTAAGGCATTGAAGTGTACAGGCAATGACAACAACTTTGTGCAGGACATAGGACATGTGAGAGGAGAATGGAGGTTCAGAGTCAAAGATGATGTAAAGTCTGTGAAAGTGATAAGGAGAGGGATGAGTCAAAAAGAACAGAAGAGATAGAGGGCCAGATTGCACTGACCCTCTGACAGCTGATTTGCATTACTATCACAAATTTTTTTGGCCATGTATCTTTGTAATTTCCTGGCCATCTCCCCCAACCTCCTGTCCCTCCACCCCCCCAAAAAATTCCCCTACAAGTCTCCTCTCCTCAGTAAGGCCAATAAAATGACACACGTGGAGTTTGTAGACCAAATAATTTTGGAGATGAGCAAAATAAAATTTGGGGAAAAAGTCAACAATGAAAGGTTTGCAAACACCATAATTTTCAAATTCCATTTGTGATTTTTTTCTAGATTTCCCAGAAAAATTCTACCTTGGTAGCTCAAGTCATGTGTAACTTTTCAATGGGATTAGTTTCTTTGTGGGGTTGGGGGACTACAGAAGGGTGACAGTCCGGTTTATAGTGGGAAGTTATTTTAAACTTAACTCTGAAGATGCAACCACCACTCTAATATGAACTATGGACTAGGGTGCTAGGCTGTACCTTCAAGACCCAGTCCAGCAGTATTGGAGGAGGGGGTGTAAAGGAGGCTATGCTGCAAATGGGAACCCCCCCCCCAAGAGGAATTCTAGAGGACTTCGCTTAAATTCTTCATGAGGCTCAGAGTGTGTTCTACAATAGCAGCAAAACCACCCTACTAAAAGGGTCAGCAAGTGTTCTCCTCTATGCTGGTCGGTCCAGGAAGTAAGTGGGGTCCCATGATCCACTCTCACCTTTAGGAAAGCTTCCTTTAGGAAAGTTAGCTGTGGCACTAACCTAAATGCAGCACCCATTCTCCCCAGCTTTGTTATGGCTGATCCCTGATGTATGCATCAGAAATGTCTTTTTGTCTCCCCACATACGCAGCTCTATCTGGAGACTTATATAGATGTGTGCAGAAAGTAGTTACTGCTGCTCTTACTATAAAGCAACATATTGCTAACAATTCAGCCCTAAGCATAAACAAAAAAACCCTTTACATTGTGCAATAACAAACAGTGTTATTTATGTGCTAATGAGCAGCTCAGCCACTTTCAGCCTAGAGCCTGTAGCAACCAAAACTGCTCTGTCCCAAACTCCAAGTTACCAGACAGCTGGATAATATTCCTCTGAATTGCCAGTGAACAGCCTAACATATCTGATTAGTCACAACAATCTCTTTTACAAAGATGCTGGCTTTATCTTTCATTGTTTTAAGTTTACGTCCCTCTTTAAAGCCTACTTCTGCTGGGATGTCTACAAATCACTCCCACCTGGCATCGAGTGGGCAAACGATGAGCTGCCCCTTCTGATTTTCTGTTACCCTCTGTTTTATCATGGACTCCTCTTCCCAATCCACCCCATCCCGCTTGTCTGTTTTGGCCACCTGTTACATCCCATCCACCATGTCGTTTGTGAGCTCTGTGGGGCAGGGACTTTCTTCCCGGTATAGCACCTAATCCAATGAGTGGTGATCCTAAATAAGGGTTCCTAAGAGCTACTTAATACAACAAAACCAACAACTGTGCCTCTTTAGTACAACCTTAATTATTCAAACACACAGAGCTCACTGAGTGATCATTTGGGATAATCCAGGCATATTTCTGTGTAATTCATACTTTTACTAGAAGTAAGTATTTATATTATAAAGGCCTCAGTCAAAATCACAGCTGGGCACTTTACAAATATAGGTAGGAGAAGCGATTGCTAGCACCAGTTAAATGTGGCAAGCTGTTGGGTACTGTCTCTTTAAAGGAGCAAGCAGACCTTATTATTCCTCTGAATGGTCCAGGAAAGGGCTGGACACTAAGCTGGAGGGAGTGGTAGATAACCTGGAAGGTAGGGATAGGATACAGAAGGACCTAAACAAACTGGAGGATTGGGCCAAAAGAAATCTAATGAGGTTCAACAAAGGAAAGTGCAGAGTCCTCCATTTAGGAAGGAAGAATCTCATGCACAGCTATAGACTGGGGACCGACGAGCTAGGCAGCAGTTCTGCAGAAAAGGATAAAAAGCTGGATATGAGTCAGCAGTGTGCCCTGGTTGTCAAGAAGGCTAATAGCATATTGGGCTGCATTAGGAGGGGCATTGCCAGCAGATCACAGGAAGTGATTATTCCCCTCTATTCGGCATTAGTAAGGCCGCATTTAGAGTATTGTGTCCAGTTTTGGGCCCCCCACTACAAAAAGGATGGAGACAAGTTGGAGAGAGTGCAGCGGAGGGCAACAAAAATGATTAGGGGGCTGGAGCACAGGACTTATGAGGAGAGGCTAAGGAAACTGGGCTTGTTTAGTTTGCAAAAGAGAAGAATGAGGGGGGATTTGATAGCAGCCTTTAACTACCTGAAAGGGGGTTCCAGGGAGGATGGGGCTAGGCTGTTCTCGGTGGTGGCAGATGACAGAACAAGGAGCAACGGTCTCAAGTTGCAGCTGGGGAGGTCTAGGTTGGACATTAGGAAAAAGTTTTTCACTAGGAGGGTGGTGAAGCACTGGAATGGGTTACCTAGGGAGGTGGTGGAATCTCCATCTTTAGAGGTTTTGAAGCTGCGGCTTGACAAAGCCCTGGCTGGGATGACTTAGCTGAGGTTAGTCCTGCTTTGAGCAAGGGGTTGGACTAGATGACCTCTGAGGTCCCTTCCAACTCTAATATTCTATGATTCTATGATTTCAGAGCATATAGTTTTGTGAACATTTGGAACAGGGAATGCATTGGAGTCACTTAGCTAGCAGTAACCATTGCTGGTAGACACCAGAGAACGGCTGGGCCGTAACAAGCAGCCTGCTGGAGTCTGAGTCTGAGTGCTGAGCCAGAGCTACTTAACGTACAGACACTCAATGCAAGCTTGTCTGTTGGTTGTTCGTGTCCAGGCTGCTAGCCACAGCAGCAGAGGATTTAAGGCATCTGGGATTACAGGGCAGGCAGTGACACAACCCCTCACTGGTCTGGATTGCACCCAAGAATGTGACACCTGGCTTCTACACCCAGCTTTGCCATTCACGGTGTGCGATCTTGAGCAATTCTCTGTGCCTCTGTTTCCCCTCCCAGCTTTAGCACAACTGGACTCCAATCTCAGTTGTGGCCTCTAGACACTACAGCAGTACAATTAAGACATTACTTTCTGAGGACAGAGATGTCAGTTCAGTGAGGTTCCACTGTATGGAATAGTACAATTTTTGTGAGGTGAAGTCAGAGTAGAAAGGTCAAGACTCAACCTGCAAAATGAGATTGTAGCTTCCAAGTTGCATGTGTGGCTGTTGGAACTGATTTAGCAAGCTCTGTGATTACCTTCCTTGTAACCTTCATTCATTCAGAGAGATCACTTCTCAAGACAAAGACAATGACTTCTTCATGACAGAGAGGCTCCACCTCCTCAGATAAAGCTAAAAAATACTTTGAACATGTTGTGCTGAAATAATAATCCTCAGAACATGCAAGAATGATTATAGAGTCCCTGGTGCACAGCTAATCAGCCAGTGATGAAAGCTAACCTTACATTTTAGGATAACAATCAGCTAAATTAATTAGCAACATGCAAATTAATGCAGTTTGCTCATCGGTATTGCCTGATTGTTGCAAAAGCAAGTCCAATGTGCCTTCAAAATCACTCCTTCATGGATATAAAAAGGCATCAGTATATAGGAACTCAGAAAATTATATCAGTGTGTTAAGGCAAAATGGGGCATTTTTGTGCCATCCATTTTGATGACAATGAAGACGACAAATGGATTCCTCCAACCTCATGTTTATATCTAACAAATCAAATATGAACCAACCAAACCAGATGCTGCTGGCAATTTCAGTACTGTGCTGCTGCTATCTGTGGAACAATCCACCCCATGTAAATCCTTGTTTTTAATCATAATTGCCCTGTGAAGGAGACTACCACATTGATCAGTGAAAGGGTAACATTTTCCATTCCACAGAAAGTTTTGTTTCATTCTAAGTGTTTTGTGGAAAATACCTACCATTTTCCAGCAAGCTCTAGTATTTGCTATACACTGTAGGAATTTGCTCACACATGAATGCACAAATGAAGTGTTACGGGATTGACTCCAAGAGTCAAAAAAAAAAAAAAAAAAGGATACAAAATACCACAACTGTTTTACTTCTATATTTGCAATCACTGAGGCCAATTCCCCATGTTCCTTAATCAAAAGGATCATCAGGCAAAACTCCCATTGAAGTCAATAGGAATTCTGCATGAAAAAGGACTTCTAGGGATTTTGCAGTGATATATTAACAATGGGTAAGTCCTGAATAGTTGCTAATAATACCAAGTAAAGTTAATCATGTCACATTTTCAGTTAATGACTTTATATAGTTCAGCTGCAAAATCACAGATATCCACATGCTGTCAGACTGATGTATGTTTCTGAAACACATGAAATGATGCCAGTAAAGTGTGAAAAGAAAAAGACGGGGAAATATTTTTGTACAAAACAACAAATGGGCATGCAAATCCAAATATTAGCGGTATAAATTGACCTTGCTAAGCAACCTACATGCTTGATGAGATAGATGCCAGGCTTCTAGTAAATATATGTTACCTTAGATCTAATGTAGTTAAACTTTGAGAACTATTACTCTGTACAACAGATGAGAAGGAATATAAAATCCATCATCCCCCCCTCCTGTCTGAATCGCTTTATGGATGTCTAGAATCAAATCACATTCTCCCCAATACCATACAGCATGCAGTATTATGACACATCCATTCTAGGTTGGCACTGATACATTATATCCATGATTTGGAGTGATAAAGTGCCCATGGCGCAACATTTTATTGGTTTCATAAATCAAATTCACAAAGGCATATTTTTTGTAACCTACAATGAAAAATCATTCTATTTTGTTAGATGGAATTACATCAATGTGTATAACACTCTTGCCGCAGTGCATAAAAAATACTGACAAAAAACAAAATCCTTGGCCAAATGTGTTGCCAGTTTTTCAAAGCAACAATAATTTGCAGGGGTCCAAAGTCATGTTCTTTCCCCTTTTAACTCCTAATAGGCTACTGCTAGAGATCAACCCACCACAAAGTTTTGATATTGATTTACACACCAAAATCCAGGGATGTTTGAAAGGCTTGGATTCCAAACACTTTTGTTTCCAAAATGGACTCTTTCAGACCTAGCATTTTATTTCAGACCCATCTCTAATTAAAACTATTCAATAAGATTTTGAAGTTAGTTCTGTACCATGAAAGATGCATAATTAACCATGCCATCTCACTGATCCTTGTACCCCAACCATCTTTCTTTCTATGGCTTGGCTCCAGCTACTACACAGTGGTAAAGTTTGTTTAGACTTT
The DNA here is from genome assembly GCF_026122565.2 of Emydura macquarii macquarii. NCBI lineage: Eukaryota > Metazoa > Chordata > Testudines > Chelidae > Emydura > Emydura macquarii. The sequence goes on from NW_027131620.1 coordinate 13,473,491, forward strand.
TGGGGGAGAAGCCCATGACTCACTTGTTCTCTAAAGCATCATGCACATCTTTGGTACTGAATAAGTGTTTAATGAAAATAATAATTAAACTAAAATGCCAAATCTTTGACATCAGAGTTTTGGAGATAAACATTTATGTCAATGAGGTTATACAAAGGGTAAATCTGTCCACACAAATCTTCAAATATGGGATGAAAGCTCAAGAGAGCAGGTTTCTCTTAGGAAGTTCTGGAGATTTCCTGCTTCCAGCTCAGCCAGAAATACCCTCTCTTGCTGTGTTACAGATCTCTGCTTTCAACCCTTAAAAGGATGTGCAGAGAAATGTGAAAATAAAACTAAACAAAACTTGTAGGGGAGGAAGTTATATACATTTTAATTTCAGACCAAAAATAGGCTCTCTCAGAGCATGGGATGGAGGTTTGAGTCATCAATTCTTATTTTATTCAAACCCTTTCAGCCAGCCCCTAAAAAGTATCAGCTTGCAAGTAATTACATACTGTATTATGGCAACTAACAAGATTTGGTCATTGACTGCCACCACTTTAATGCCTACAGCAGATAGTTAACCTAAATTCTACTCTCCAAAATCAAGGTCTGTGCTATTTACACATTATAAGGGTTGAATGGAATGGCCTCAGAGTCACTGAAGTGACATGACTTGAAGGGTATGTTTAGAAAATTATCTGAAATCAGAATGTCATTCCACTGTAAATTGTGGGGCCAATCCTGCAAGGCGCTGAGCACTTTCTGAGAGGCAAGTCAATGGGAAACAATGGTGCCCAGTATTTCACAGGACTGCTGCCTATCCGATTACCCGCTATGAAGATTGCATTGCATGTAATTTACTAGGAGTGTTTGATTACTAAGAACTCGAAGTAAAGAGGTATAATGATCATTTGGTGTATCGGTAATCTTCACATGCTGCTGTGTTGATCTATTGTTTGGAGTTTTGCGACGTCATTAACAATTAAGGATCAGCAGCAACTGTTAAGGTTCTGGAATTAATACTAAGGCGTGGTCTACACTCACGACGAAATTCAGCAGCAGTCGATGGGACATACACAAGCTACGTAAAGTAGCTTGCGTGTCTCCTGTTGACTTGATAAATTCTAATTAGCACAGTGTTCCCACTCTGCTGTGCCAACGGGAAATGCCCTCCTGTAGATGCAGCGTTAATCTTTTTGCAGGGGTGGATTTACTCAGTCGACTTTTGGATCGATTGAGTGGGTCTCTATTGCCACTAAATTGATCCCACAAAATCGATCCGGCGGCGCCAACAGTGCTGCTGTGAATGCAGACTCACCCTAAGACAGCACCATTTCTGATATTGGCGTTTGCAAATGAGAGTCAGTTTATTAATGTTTAATTGTTTTTGTACGAAAGGATCCCATTAATGCTTCCAGGAAGACACTGGTTCTTCTCTTTGCCATACAGTTCAGCACAATGGAGATAATACTGGGCTATGAGAATTTGTGTCTGTAAAGCAGCTTGAAAAGTTTTTTAAAATACTGTTTAAGAGCCAAGTATTATTATAACTAAAAATGCATTAAACTATTTCAGGCTTAGCTGTAGCAGTATAGTGTAGGTATTTCCTACCCCAATGGAAAGGGCTTTTCCATGTAGTTGATCATCTCTCCAAGAAGCAGTAGCTAGGTCGAGGGAAGAATTAAAGCTGCATCTACAGCAGGGTTTAGGCCGACCTAACTATGGTATTTGGAATGAAATTTTTCACAGGCTTGAGATCTATTGAGTGTAGACCATCTTCTTCTTTGATGTTGCAAGTACCAAGAATGGTGCTAGATTTCCTTGGTCCTTGTGCAGTAATAGCATAAAGACATGGTTGTAGCTGGCTTCTATGGATAGGAACTCTTCCCCCACCACACTACTCACCAATGTAGGACCTATGTGTATTTTATATTAAAGTGCTCTGCTGAAGAGCCAGGAAGTTGTGCAGAAAGATTGCATAGGACTTAGGAGCTGGAGTTACACATTGCTGTGCAGCAGAGTTCACATTTATTCTGATTAATCCTCCAACATCAGTCACACATGCTACTGATGCAGATTAAGATGGATTCTGTTAACATGGCGGGGCTTGAACCAGTAACCTTTAGAACTAGACAAATATCTTGGTAGCTTGGAACTGTAACATACTTAAATCTGCTGAATCAGGTTCAGAAAGAGGACATGAAACACTGACTAGCTGGTTACACAGACACAGCTCCAGTACCATCCTGGAGATAATCACAAAGAAAAAGAGAAACACATAAGAAAAAACAGGATACCCATCAAGAGAATTAGTGAGAGGTTCTTTAAATAGAATAAATGCATGAAAGGCTTTCAAAAGCTATAAAAATATGCTTTATGAGTTCTCAAAATGATAGCTCTTAAAAGCAGATTTTGGGTTTCATCTTCAAAGCAAATGAAGGAAGAAAACAATATATATCAATGAGAGAGAGCGAGAGAGAAAGATATAATTAGAATTTCACTCAAATCACAGACATGTCCTAGATAGGTTTTTTTGTTTTAAAGGAAGAGGAAATGTAGGTGAAAAATCAACTCCTAAATTGATAGGCATCTCACCAGCGCCATGATGGAAATAATCACACAGGAAAGTGATAGAGTATAGAAGCATCTTATTTTAGAAAATTTTAGTCCACACACTTCCTCTCACCCTCGCCACACATTCGCTCTCTTACCATAGCACAACCAGCCTTGAAATTGAGATGTTTCAGTTGATGAGTTATTTAAAATATACTATTTTGAACAAAATATTTTCCATCGCCTAAGGTGCCAAAGAATTAACTTGTTTTATCTAAAGCACCAGGTGTCAGTGCTTTGTACACACTTGACTCTGATTACTGCCACTGGCTGACCCCACTGCATACCAACAGACAAACAATCACTAGCTAAGAACGCAATACAGTTCTTCTCACCTCTGCCACACAACTTGCTTTTTTAGAGGAGAAGATTGTAGATTGTATGGGAGCCGTGCCTATATAATACATGTATTGCAACAGCAGCATAGCAAAACTTTCAGTACATACAAGCAACTTACTTTAGCTGCAAACAATTTCATGATTGATAGGAAACAATGTGATTGTTTGGGAAAGTGAAGCTATTTGCACTAGATAGAAAACTGAATCAAATGCAGGAACCCAGAATACACCCTTCAAAAAGATCCAAGCTTCACAAATGGCCCATTTCCCTGTAATGGACTGAACCAGAATTCTGTACACCAACAGCCTCATGCACTTTGAAGAGCTCAGTTGTTCTGTTCCCAGACATCTAGAGAGCCACATCCAATTTTCATGGCATGAGCTCAATCCACCTCCCTTCAGAAAGAAAAAGATATTTTAAGAACTTCAGGAAGCTGCACAACTGCCTGAATTTGAAAAGTCAAGGCTGTTGTAGAGCACGTAGAACACTGTGGCTGGCAGAACACAGTGAGAGAGTGTGGTCTTGCGGCCAGAACTAGGGGCTGAAGGTAAGGACACCTAGCAATCCTATTGACTGACTCACCCAGGGATATTAGGTAAGTAATTTTACCTCAGTTTGTCCCTCTGTAAAATAGGGAGAATACTTCACTGACTCAGAGGGATATTCTGAGCCTTAAATTAATTTATATTTAAAAAGCACATTGTAATTCTAGCTTCATACCTGTTCTTGACAGCCTGATTCAAGTATTATGAAATCCAAATGTTCCAGAGAATAAAAAACAACGTGTTTTAAAAATAAGGGACAGTTTTGTCCCATAACCTAACAGATTTGGGGGCAGCAGGAGTTGAGTTAATTGATTCTAAAAGTTGAAGACCTGGAAAGAAAATTACAACCCACAATGTGCCCTCTTGTCTCCTGAGTTCAGAAAGAATCTGGTTTGTTTCCATATACACTTAATCACTGGCCTTTCAAAAGCAAATATCACTGAAGCCTAATTGCATGGGATGGTTGTTCTGTATGATGAGAAGTGAAATCCACTGCTTACCTCATAATTCATCCCTCCTAACACATTGGTACAGAAAGCTCTCTCTCTGGAGGTAAAAGAGCTCAGCACATCAATCCACTGTGACATTGTCTCCAATTATACATAGTTTAATTAAAAACTAGAGAGCCGATCTTACAACATTGTTATATATGGAGCACATTTGTAGGATTCCTACCCTTTATTGAAACAAAGATGGGAAGACAGTTCTAATAATTACAGGAATAGACTAGCCACAGTGATGGATAATTTGGCAGTGGCTTTAACCGTGGACTAGCTACTGTCACAATTGTACCTTTGGGCCTTTTGATGTTTCCTGTTGAATAAGTATTTAAAATGCTACATAGCACGGGCACAGCCTCTTCCCCTGTACACAAAAGCTGGCAATTACACAGCTGCAGGCAACATAAAAGGCCTTTTAAAAAATTACACATATACTTTAATAACATCTCTGCCTTCTTACTGCTTTCTGCACCATGTGTTATTTTAACGGCTCTGTTCCCGCAGGGTCATATCTCAATAATGGTGAGGGGTTGGAGATTGCTATGGAAAGGGAAGGCTCTAACTCCTCACTCTGCCTAGTGATTACACTCAGGATATTACAAAGTGAGACAAGCGTGTCAGGGCTATTCCCTGTCCAAAGCAATTGCTGCCTCCTGAAATTCCTTCTCCTCTCTAAGAAATCTAATTATCACAAGACAGAGCTGCAGGGGATCTATGAATCTTGTACATGTTCTTGCAGTACTTAACTGCTCTGCAGCTCCTGTTAATTGATGCTGATAATTTGCATTTACATTAGACCTAACGTGATTACACACGTTCTTCCTTCATCGGGGGGAAATGTATAATTTCTCAGCTCAGATTGCAGAGATGGATGCATTAGCCTCCATTGATCACAATGATCTAGTTCAGGTACAGTACCGCATTTTATGTCAGGCCAAAGATAAGTTACTTTGGCAATCCTGCATCATACTCTGTCTGTCTCACAATACATTATCCACTTGAGGCCTTAAGACTTCAGTTTAATTTTTCTCCCCCCCTACCCCTCCCCTCCCCATGCCTTCTCTCTCTCTTTTGGTGGCAGTTGCTGAGCAAAGTATTAAATGTGGAATATGAAAGAAAGAGTGAGAGCACTAATAAATGGGTCTTTATTCTCACAGAAAATACAGTTTCAAGACTATTTTTCATAATATCAATAATTACCACTTCTGTGGTACCTCTCAAAGAGTTTACCGAAGTGGTAGGTGTGATTATGCTCATTTTACAGATGGAGAAACTAAGGCACAGAAAGCTATAGGGCTCTGATCCTGCACCCATTGAAGTCAATGTTATCACTGACTTCAATGGGTACAGAATCAAGCCATAAGTGACGTGCCAAAGTGAATCAGTGGCAGGGCTGAAAACAGAAGCTAGTTCTCCTGATTCCCACGCTCATCACTGCCTATCTTAAGGAACATGCTACTTTTAAGTATTAAATTCTTACAGTATGTGGCTCTCTACCATTACAATATTAAACATGGATGGAAACGCTATATATTTTAATGCAAGGGCTACTGTTCTCATTTTCTTGAAATACATCTTCATTACCCTATGCAATATATTACACATACTTTCCTTATTTGACAGTCTCAGATGGTAATAACTCTTTTCTGGGGAAAAAAAGAAAGTTGAGATGGGCTGGAGCTGTTAAATTTTGATCCCATTTTCTAGAAGACAAAACAAACGCACAAAAGGAGAAAAAAAGAACAGCAAAGAGAAAATGCAGCATCTGTCTCTGGTGTTGACTCTCACTCGCAGACTTGCTGCTGGAAAAAACACAGACAGCACATGGCTTTATCAACTGCTCTGAAACCTGGCAAACCCATATCAGTATCGGGCTGTTTAGAACATTGCTTTTGGCTGTCTCTCTGGTCACAGGTTTACAACAGCATTGCAAAATATGCAGAAGGGGAAGAAAAGGAGAGGGGTAGGAAAGAAAAGGGAGTGGAAGGAAAAGAATGGGGGGGGGGAGAGGAAGAGGCGCAGTGCAACAAAGACTCAGATCCCAGATGGTAATCAGGATTAGCCAGAGCATTGGAGGTGACAGTGTCATTTTGTCCCTCTCTCTGGCCCAGTCTGGTCAGGACATCTCCCAGGATTAGGATGATGAAGGCACAATGTTGTCACACTGGATCCCAGAGTCCCGATGGTGAAGCATGTTCCATCATCCCCTTCTTTCAGTCTGCCATCATTCATCGCTCTTCCCCACCACTCTCAGTCTCTTTTTGAGAATCCCAAAAGAGTCATGGGGAAGGATAGCCTGTCCTCTTATTTTGTCCTAATTGCCAACACGCCGATTTTGGTCCCTTAATTTCCAGCCCCACATTTCTCTTGCTTGCCAGACATGATCTGAACTCAGTTCTTGATTTATCTCAGTAGACCTGTTTGTTTGTCTCCCATTTACATCTTGTCCCCATAACGTTTATGGTGATAGGTTACTGTGGCACTTTATAAACTTGCTCACATTTGAACTCACAATTAAGGAAAATTTGTAGGCCCACTTAGCACAACAGGGTCTAGCCAGAGCATGACTTCAAATTACTCCAGCACTGTCCAGATATTGTAGGCGATGTTACCAGGTCATTGTCTCCCTTTCTGCCTACATGCTGTCAGTGCCTACTTGAATTAACCCTTTATACTAAGAGAGTAAACACCATGATAAACTGATGGAGCATAGAATATTCATAAAATATTACTGGCAGCTTCAATGTCCTTCACAAGTTGGATCTGGGACCAAAGTTTGCAGCTTAGACCCATCTCTAGTAGGGCTAGTCTTAAATTTTCTGTCAAAACTATTTTAAACAGAAAATTACTCAGCTAAGTTGTCTGTGAGAAGGGTCTGCTTTCCACAAAGTGATTCAGCTTTTGTTGAGAAATGGAACCTTTGAAAATTGAATTTAGATTCACAATAACTGCCATGGTGCCTTATAGGAGTTGTAGTTGGGTCTCATGCTTTCACTCTCCTCTATGCAATGAGCTTACTGGTTGCACTAGATCTCCCATGCTGCCTTATGGTGGCTTTGCAAGAGGGGAAAAGAGGAGGCATTGTGGAAGATGTAATATAGCCAGGCGCCTAACCTAGAGGAGAAATGGGGCATTAGGCACACAAATTATAATTCCCATGAACTCCATGAATTTGGAGTATTGCCAAATTAACATTTTCTGGATTTTGGCCATAATTTATTGGTTTTTTTGAGGGTTCTGTTTTTTCCAGTGAAAAGTTTGGTTTCCATGGGGAAAAAACCTTTAAACAGGTTTAATTTCTAGTATCTAAACTTCTAATTTCTCCAACTTCAAGAGTCATCAGCATCTTTTCTAGGATACAGTCATAATCAGCAACAAGCCAGTCAGTGCTGGAAAGAACAAGCAAAGGGAAAATGTATCACCAACCCTGAACTTTCAAAAATTATGAGGCAGGCCACCCTAAAAATCCTGACTGTGGCTTAAAAATTCTGACATTTTAAAAATCATAAATTGTGGGTTACTTTTATTTGTCTTGTGGCTTTTGAGCCATTAGATTCACATTTTCAAGCTTCTCTACCACCGTGAAGGTAGAAACACGAATGGGAGATTGGGGGGAGGGGAGGAGAAAAAAGAGGAAAAGAAACAAATCTGAGATTCCTTTACAATCACGATTCATGAGCAGGATATTCAGACACAAATATTGTGAAACTGGCACTAAATTAAAAAAAAGCCACTAAAGCTAACAACATGGGCCAGCTGGGGGACTTAAGGCAAGTCACTTCAACTCTGTGCCTTAGTTTCCTCATCTGTAAAATAGGGATAATGATCCTTACCTTCTTTGTAAAGTGCTTTGAGATCTACTAATGAGAAATGCTATACAAGAGCTGGGTACTATTAACATCAGCGCTAAAAAAGTTCTGACTATGGGGATCCACCCATAAGAGTATGAAAATTAAGGGACTCTAGCCAAAACCTGTTATGTGAAAAGTATAAAGACGTTCGGACTTTTCAGCTAGTGTAAGTTAGGAATATATATATATAATGCTTAAAATGAGAGGTGGGTATGAGTAAATCCTAACGAGGACCAACTTGGAAGAAGAGGAAAAAAATTTTTTTTAAACCTCTAGGATCCCTTAAAGCAATATTTTGGTGAGTTATTGAGTCGGGTGTCAAACTACATCCTTTGGGGCATGGATTGTCTTATCTTGTCTATTCCGCCCCACAGTTCAGACTATGGGCAGTGTGAATAGCAGTGAGCCCCACAGTGCTGTGCCTTAACTCTCCTCTTTGGACACTGCAGGCATGAACTAAAAGGTTCCTAGTTTGCATTAATGAAGAGGACTAACTTAACATGAATGGGGACCCTTTAGTTCATGCCCCAGCATATGCATGGAGTTACAGTGCAGCACTTTGGTGCATGCTGCTATTCACAGCCCTGTAGTCCAACTGCAGGGCAGTGTAGTCATAGGTGCTGTTCAAACTCAGGCTAATGCATAGCTGTCCAGATCCTAATTGGGGCTGAAATACTGTTATCATTGCTTTAGTGTGGTAACACTTATGAACAGTGGCTGGCCTGCCTACCAAAAAGCCAAAGGGAACTAGTCACCCCACTTCCACTGACTCTCAATGGGAACTGAGTGCCTAACTTAGTCCCTTTGAAAATCCCACCCTAACTTGCTATCTGGGAGTTCACCCAGCTTGTGAAGTGAGCACTTTCCTGAAAGCCTAGGAAAAATCTTCAAGCCCTTCTCTGCTTTCTTGTCAGGTTTCTTGGCAAGTCGCTCTGAAATCAGTTCAGATGTCAAGCATCTGATTCTAAAATCAGTACTTCAGACAGACTTCATTAAAATGCAATAAAGCGCCATTCATTATGCCAATTTCCCATAGTTTAACTCAACTTGGAAGTGGTTTTTATTCTGCATTCCACAACCCAAAATCATCATCATTTACTGCCTTATTTGGTTTACTGGTTGCAGTGTTGTTGTAGCCGTCTTGGGCGTAGGATAGCAGAGAGATGAGGTGGGGAGATAATCTTTTATTGGACCAACTTCTGCTGGGCACATTTCAAAACTGGCCTTGCTTATAGCTATTTGGTTTGAACTTAAAAGCACAGTAAGATAAAGATTCATATTTATGCTGATTAAGGTCTGTCATGGTTACAGGGTTAACTGACTCCTGTCTGGTCTGAGCGTACCTCCTCAGGCGTCAGGCCTTGTGCTTTTTTACCTACCTTGATATGGAATTTTGCAGTTCTCCCACTCTTAGACCAGTCCCTGGGATACAGTGTCCGGTGTATCCACCGTTCTGATCCCACAAGTTTACCCAAGTTTGGACACATCTGGTTCTTCGTTGGTGGAGTCTTTGACCAGTGATACAGTGAGCAGATAGCCTCTTAAACCCAAAGCACTGTTGATTTTAGAAGTAGGAACAAAAGATTTCAGAGGAAAAAAAGAAAAGCCACCTACAGATATGCCTATTTTACCTAAAGCCCTATTACCCTTCGATGGTGACTCACATGATGCAGGCCTAGCTTCTTCAGACACCACCTCATGGTGCCACCTGTCTCACTTTGGATCCTGAAGTACTATCCCACCTCTCAAGAGAGTATTCCTTTTTAACCTGCCACAGTTTTTGATCTCCTGTGTCTGCAGGCCCTTTCCTGTCCTGGCTTAACAATTTAAGTGTTTACAGACAGGCAGCTTATCTTGAGCCATTCTTTTCCTTCCTGCCTGTTTTTCCAGATGTCTCTTGTTGATTTAAGCCAATATAGTCATACAGAAAACACTCCAATAACCAGGCCAACATATGGTTTTCATAAATTATTGCAGACAGCCCCATATCTGTTATACAACCAAACCCTCAAGCAACCATTATTTCTAGTGACAAATCGTTCTGCACAATTTTCCCCACTCCAATTACCTTAATTGGAACTTTCAAAGATGCTTAATTTTTCAGCACCGCCATTTTTAACAATGTACTTTCTTCTGCTTAGCTCAAGAGAGTTGCTCTTGATGATTAACTCAGGCTAGCCCCAGAAAGATGTTCTTAATTCAACTTTTAAATAAAGGACATTGTGTTCACAAGGAGCAGCAAAAAATAAGATTAATTTCCCAGTTATTAATGAAAACTGGAATTTCAATTAATGTACTCTTGGCTACTTATAGTTAGTGTACGGGGACCAAATGCTGCAATCCTTATTCATGTGAGACACTCCATCGGAACCAGTGGGTCTATTTGTAATGGTTGCAACATCAGATCCCTTATCAGGATACTAACTCATAACTCCTAATGCTTGCTGACAGCTCAGATTTCATGCAAGGTACACAGCCAAGTCAAGCAATACGCTTCTGTCATGTAACAAAAAAAATAAAAATCAGTATTTATCAACAGGGTTAGCATAGGTTAATAGGTATAAAGAACCCATTACAAATATCTTGTTCTGTATCCTTTTGACGTGCATTAAGGATTTGTGACTTCGCTATCAGTTGAGCTCAATCATGATAAGTGGAATGAAAATTGTGCCAGCTAATCTTAAAATGGAACTTTCAGACAACAGTAAAAATTATATTTGCTTTGATCTTTGATGGGCTGAGAGATGGTGAGATTTCTTTGCTGTCAATACAGTTGTTGTTGTGGGAGAACAAGGATATTTGTGTCCAATGTGCCTACCTACCAAAATAAAATATATAAATATTTCCCTTTCATCCTTCCCCATAAGGATTATGCTACTGATGCCGTAGAATCATTGCAGCAAGTTGTCAATGATGTCTGGAATGAAACATTCCTGTCCAGTGCACAGAGGGAATATAAAGAGCAGTCTGCCTAATCCTGGCTGTGCAGTGATATTTGTTGTAATACTCAACCCAGACAACCAGAAAAGGCCAAAGAGAAAGGCCTTCCTCAAAAGAGGAAAACTGAACACTATGCCATTTTAGGAGCAGCTCCTGTATAGATCATTATGAACCTGTTTCTCCATCGTATTGTATCTTATGCTGTCATATATAGCCACCCATTTCAGAACAGTAGCATTTTACACTCAGCTTTGAACAGGTGCAAATGACTACACACAGGGAAAGGCAGTGGAAAAATCTCCCCCAATGGCCCAGTCCTGATATACCAGTCCTGCACTCCATGCATAAATGGAGGTGCAAGAGACCAGCCACTTTTCAACCACCATATTCTGAACCCTGCTAAGGGCCTGGCTAGTTTAAATCCTAATTTAAGTCCCATAAGGAACCAAGAGAAGGAGAGTCTGAGAGGCAGTTAATACCCAGATCTGAGCAGTGATCTGGCAATGTCTCCTCTCCATCCCATCCCACTTCTTTCCCTTCCCAACTTGCCCCCTAAGGAGGTACTGGGAGGAAGTGGACCTCAGGAGGGGTCATTTCTGCCCCTTCTTTATCCCAATAGATCATAAAAGAGCTGGAGGAAGGGAAAATGTCTTTATTTGGGGGTCTCTTTATTTGACGGTCTTTTTCTTCCTCTCATTTCAGATACTTCACCCACAGCTACCAGCTCACTAGCCCTTTGGAGGCAACATCTTTCATGTCATCTGCAGACATTGCAGATCAGAACTTAACAAAAAACAGTAAAAAATCTCAGGCACCATGGACCCAATCCTGCTCCTTTGCCTTCAATGGAAACAGGATTCATCTCCATATGGTACAGCTGGCACAGTCCTATTTGCCTCATTGATGCTTTCCCCCCAACACACACCCTGGAACAGAAGGATCTGCTAAACTGAACTTTTAGTTACAAGCATATCTGAGAGCACAGTTTGTAACAGCAGCCCACAGCCTTCCCACACAGGCCACCTATTTGTTCAGAGTTTAACTGATAAACAAATGTCAAGTTTGTTTGTTTTTTTAATTATTTCTCTGCTCAAGCAATTGAAAAAATCTTGGAACATAAGAGCCAGCAGCTTTTGGAAACGGAAAAGGGCAGCTTCATACGCTTTAAATAGTTTTTCCATAGGCCTTTATGCAATAACATACCCATTAGAGATAAGTGATCCTTTACCTAAGGCATGAGTCTATCCTGAGAAAACATTTTATTAACTGTTATTTTTCCATCAATCTGGGGAGAGGTGGTGTGTGTAAGGGGTGGAGAAGTCAGCTCAAATAATTCCAGCACTGTACTGATTACTGAATCTAGATGTTTTATTTTTCATCCTGCCTTCTGATATAATGATCAGTTTTGTGTCAAGATGGAAGGTAACATGGGCCAAACCTTGAAGAACTGTGTTAGATAGTGGAACGAGACGTAGGCTTTTCCTAAACTGTAATGAGAGGCTACAAAAGGGAATGATGTAGTAGCTGTCTTCTTTGCACTCCGGTTACTTATTGCTAATCATGATCCTAATTACAATGAACTTAATTTTCTAATGTCTTTCATCCAGGAGGATTCCAGAATGCTTTGCAAACTTTACCAAGATATTTGCAAGTATTGCAAGAATCACTAGTGAAGTGTAACCACCTCTACAGCAAAGCACAGCAGCAATTAACAGTGCACAGCTGATGTGTCGTTGCTCTCCTCACAGCACTAATATTAGGAAACCACACGGGCACAGTTGAGTTCCAAATAACCACGTTCACTAACTACATACAGTCATACAAGGCCCAGCTTGCGCGCGTGCGCGCTCTCTCTCTCTCTCTCACTCTTATATATATATATTATATACACATATACACACACATACTGTTAGGATCCTGTGGTTTCAACAATAGAAGACTGGGAGGTACACTAGAGGGCTCCCAAACTATCTAAAGGGCTCCCAATTCCTATACCACAGCAAAATTAGCAAAAACTTGACAGGAGATGTAGTCTCATGAGAAACAATGGAGAATAAGGTGAATGTTCAGCAGGCAGGATAGATTTACTCACTGGAATTTTATCGAGTTAACTTTAAGGCTGTGTAACAGTGAGTGAGTGTTTGCCCCCCCCCACACACACACTTTTTTTCCCCCTTCATTTTTAGCAAAAATTGAAGTTTCCACTGTCACGCTGGTTAGATTTGGAGGGGCAGGGCGGGACGGGGGAGGAGGCGCGAGTTTAGTATATGGTTTAACAACAGTATGTCAAAATCATGATAATTCATGTGAGATATGTCATGTTAGGTACTGTTAGATAAGTATTATCATCTTACCTAACACAATTGAACCTATGTTCGTGTGTGATATATGTAATGGAAGTTATGGATATATTTAACATACTGTATTTCAGATTGTGCTGCCTGAGACACACCCTAGACAGGATGGCAGCACGACAATAGCCTGCTTAATGGCCCATTAAGACACTCACAGAGGCCAGGGGCCCAGGGAAGAAACCAGAGATATGCCTGATAAGTCACCAGGACTTGCCCATGTGACTCTAGACTCCATTTTAGTTCATGTAAAATCTCACAAGTAGCCTGGCGAGGGCCAGGGGGTATATAAGGCAGAGCCCTGGGAATCCATTTGGTCTTTCAGTCGGGATTCAGCTTCAACTACCAACTTACCTCTGGATCAGCTCATCTACAACTGAACTGAAGCTATGAAACAAAGGACTGAGGCCCATCCAATTACTGGATACCAGAGAAACGTTACAAGCATGCAAACTCCACAATTCTTCTAGAAACCTGATGTATTTGGACTTTTAATCATTTGTATGTATCTGATTGCTTTAATCCTTTAACATTTCTGATGGTTTGTTTCTTTTATAATAAACCTTTAGTTTTAGTTACTAAAGGATTGGCTGGCAGCATGGTATTTTGGGTAAGATCCAAACTTATATTGATCTAGTACTGTGGCTGATGGGGCCAGAGGGAACCTTTTTAGTAAAGAGCATAGAGTTTAAATAACTGGTCTCTTTACCGGACCTAGTGGCTGACTGGGAGCCGGAGACTGGAATGCAGTAAAGGGGGCTGTGTGTATTTGTATTTTGGGCTTCTTGATAACCAGTGTGGGAAGTCAGAAGCACAGTTTGTGGCTGGTTGGAAAGCCTGGCTTCAGTGCCACCCACCAGCGCTGGGAGAATCTGCTCTCTTTTCACAGCCTGCCCTGACCTTGGCACGGAAGGGTCACATGCACATTTTGGTAAAATGGTTATTTTACACTGACAAGACACATTCTCATCTCTGGTATGTTACTTTCACTCAAACAGGTCCACTTTTTTTTTTTTTTTTTTTTTTTTTTTTTTTTTTAAAGAAATTAGCTACATTTAGATAATTTAACAAGAAAAACAGGATAATTTTTTAATTCACAATGAAATACAAAAACCCTCACTTCTTGAATTTCAATTAGTTTGTCAGTCAAACAGTCCCAAAAGTGACAGGTTTGGTTTTTTTTTGTTTGTTTTTTTAAACAACCACCAGTGATCAGCATTGCAATATTACATCTCAACCAATGGATGACAGCCAGCCATGCTGTATGCCATAATACCATGCTGGGGCAATGATTCAGTACTGACTCAAAGAGAAAATCATTGAATATATAAAGAGAATGCAGTTTTTCATAAGAAAAAGAGATGGGCTGAAAATAAAAAGTAGGAAAAGTATAAATACCAACTGACTCAGAAAGAACATGTATAGCCAGTCAAATATTCTTTAACAGAATTTAAAACATCAATGAAGCCAATCCTGTCTCTCACTTGCTGCTAGTAGAATATAAGCAGCTTGAGTACAGATTCTAATGTTGTTTATATCCTAACTTTGATTCATACACAGCTGAGAGGAAATATTTGCTTTTGGAGCTCTCAACATATGACTATTTTAAGCTAAAATACCTAGTTTTATTTCTTTAATGTTTGAAAATTATTTTTTTTAAGTATCCAAGAAAAACACAAGTTCTCCACTTTGCAATAAATTTCCTCTCTGGTGCTGGACTCAGAAAATGATTGTAAACAGCCAGACAAATGAAGTCAGAAATCACTGCAAAGAAAGGGATATACAGGAAAGCCATTACATGATAGAAGGCAACTAGAGAGCTCAGCATTTTGATCAAACAGAGTTTGACTAATGGAACCTTGAAATAGGACAAAACAGGAGGAGAAGCAGGGAAGGCTAAACACGAATGCAGATGATAAAAAGCAGCTTCATTGAACATGATTATATAGTACTAGTTCATACACCACACTGAGCTCATAGGCCCCTGAGAAATGTTTAAATCACGTACACTTGGTTTAGTGAAGCACAAATGTAAAACAATCTATTATAAATGAACAGAAACCATTGTATTGTGTTTTGAGTCACACAACACATCCTGGTTTTAATGACACATCCAGATACAGACAAAGTTTAGGAAAATCCAGTGGTTTGGGGGTTTTAATATATGGTATATTGTTGCTCGCAATTATGAAAGTAATAATATCCTAGTATTTCAGAATCTTCAATATGCTGGATCTTGCTGGCAGGGATGAGTGTGAAGAAAAAAGGAGAGTGATGCACAGAATCAATCTTGCAAATGAAAAGCAAGGTCTTAACATTTTAAAGATGGGATTAATTTAAGAATTCCAAATAAAGTCAGTTTGTTTTTACAATCTCCAGGGGACTTATTCTAAACTATCATTCCCTATTCTTTCGCTTCACCGCTGATCTCACTTTTGCACATTATCCAGCCACTCTTGTACTAAGCTTCTTCTCCTCTGCAGCTGCCACTATCTGAAACAGATTCTCTTTATTTCTAGGACTTGCACATATTACCACTTAGGTCAGTATAACTTACGTCACTCAGGGGTGTGAATAAAGCACCCCCTGAGCGATGTAAGTTACACCGACTTAAGCATTGGTGTGGACAGTGTTGAGTCAGTGGGAGAGCTTCTCCCACCAACATGCTAGTGCCTCTCATGGAGGTGGCTTTATCATGCCGATGGGAGAGCTCTCAAATATATATATATGGTTATGAGCTGGCTTAAATCTTGTTATGGGTTGAGTTAAAACCTACTGAAATGGATATGTGAGTGTGCCCTTCACCTAAGATAGCTATAAGAGACAGTTAAGGGGCCCCACCAACAACAAGGGTTAATAGACTCTGCCCAGAAACTAGCACCATGTGGGCAGAGGGTTTCACTGGGCATTGTTCTGACCAGATAGATAGCTGCATCACTGGATGTGGGAAGAGTCTGGCTGGTGGAGAGGCTAGAAACAAATCCCTGTAAAAAAAGGAGACTGCTTCTGGGTCTGCTGCTGGCTAAAGAGGCTTGGGACTGTATGTGAAGAAATTGCTTCTTTTGTGCTTGATTTTTCCTGCGTTCAGAGAAGCAGAATTTTGTATGTTCCTTGAAAATTAACAAGATTGCATCAAAAAACACCAGACCTCATCAATTTCTACTCCCAGCTGGAACAACCTGACCCAGATTTTGACTAAGCATTTGGGTCAAAAAGAGGTATCAAACTTTCTCCTTTCCTGAATCATGTCCCCTTCCCCCCATTTATTTCTCTCAACTAAGCATTTTGGGAGACTGTATGAAAAAGGTGTTATACCAAATACAGCTTTCTTATATTGGAAAGGTAAGTTTTTGAATATCTAATTAATTTCTCTAATTTTTAACTGATAAACACTTAGCTCACATAAGTGCTTTGTTCAGTCTGGGCCTAACTGAGTTAAGTGTTTTGCTGAACTGAGACAGAGCCAAACTTCGATACAGGGTACAAGTGGTTGTTATCTTTTACAGAGCCTAATCCTGAGAAGTTTTAAGCACCCATGGACTCAAATCTTCTGGGACAATCTACTAAGCAGTTCTGTTCCCCTTCCAGACTCTCCCATCCTCCCCCGCAAATGCTGGCATGATTTGGGATGACAATGGTTGCCTGTATAACATCTAGATTGCTTTTAGCTTTTTCTTTTCCTCCTTCACAGAATCCTTTCCTGCTTACTGGACTGGAGGCAACGGTAAGATGACAAGAGCATTCTTTGGTTTTGAAGCTGAATGAGTAAATGACATTCCTATTCATTATTTATCTGCTTTCAAATTCTCATGAATACCTCTAGTGACAATTACCTAATTTCTAGGTAACACTCTCAAACAAAATGCACCCTACAGTAGTAGCTTCAATATTTATGAAGTAATAGTTTTCTATAAACATATAGAGACTCAGTAATGACAAACTAGAGCTATTCTTTAAAATTCTAAAGTGGAAACAGACTGAATAGAAATAATGTTGCTTTGTTAGAACTTAAAGTTATCCTGCCAGCTGAAAACACTATAATTAAAATAAATAAACAAATACCACAGATGTCCTTTTCTTGTGCCCTGCAGACTGCCAGCTGGGATTCATGAAGTCGCATGGAATGAATTCTACATAGGAGGTCTTTCTTTTAAAGAAAGCTCTGACACTGCCTCATTGCAATGTTCAACTTTATTAACCAACAAACAGTGCCCCAAATTGAGCTTACCTGCTGGAATAGAAAAGAGGCAGCTTCTCCAACAGCCAGATCCCAAACTACCAAAGGCTTTAGAGATGGTCACCAACACATTCAATGGCACTGAAAATTGAATAGGCAGCCAGGTCAGAGCATGAAGCACTGGAGATTCATTATATCAGCTCACCCCATTAGATAGAATTCTGGATCACATTCAAGGGTAGCCTTACACAAAGTTCATTGCAGTTATCCACGTTTGAGGTGACAAATGCATGAATAACTGTCAGACCTTTCACCTGATCAGACCCTGAAGGCAACATTTGGAGTGTTTTGAGCTATTTGACTACTCTTCTCACCTACTGCTTTAATACATCAATTAAGGGGTAAATGTTCACAGCAGTGTCTGGAAAAGGCTGTATTCATGTATTTCAACATTTAAGACCTCCTGAACCGTATGAAAAGGAGAATGATCTTCTGTGTAAAATGGGGTATTTTAAAAAAAAATCCTACAAATTTCCATAGCAGGCATAGAATTCTTTTACATTCTTTAGGATGGTTTAAACATTTGATGGAAAAGTTACCTCTTAAATTCTATAGGTTTTAGAGTAATTTCTATGGAATTATTGGTTTCATATCACCAGGTCATAGATAAGACTAGAAGGGAACATTGTGATCTCATCTGACCTGCATAACATAGGCAACAGGACTTCAGTACAAACAGGAATTAATTCAGGGAAGCATCTCTTTTTGTAAACATCCAATTTTGTATTAAAAATTTCCAGTAATGGAGAATCCACCACAACCCTTGGTAAGTTGTTCCAGTGATCAATTACCCTGATTGCTAAAAATGTCTAGTCTGAATTTTTCTAGCTTCAACTTTCAGCCATTGAATCATGTTATATTATATGTATATATCTTTGTCTGCTAGACTGAAAAGTCCCATCATCAAATATGATCATAGTCTATAACCTTCTATTAAGTTAAACACATTGATTGACTAAAAGCACTCACTCTCTGCACCCTTTCCAATGTATTAACATCCTTCTTAATTGTTGACACCAGCACTGAACACAGTATATCAGCAGCAATTGCACCAGTGCCAAATACAGAGGTAAAATAACTTCCCTATTTCTATTTGATATTTCTTTGTTTACACATCCATGGATTGTGTTAAGCCTTTTGGCCAGAGCATGTCACTGGGAGCTCATGTTCAGCTGACTATCTTTGGAGCTCTTGTGTAAAGCTTGGTGGTCTTGCTGCATTTTATTTAATTATTAAAAAAGGGGTTCATGCTATTCTTCCAATTGACAATGATGATAATCAATTATTAATGTTTAAATGTGTTTTTTAAACAGAAAAGAGGGATGTGTAACAGTGTGAGCACTCCCTCATAATGAGCACCCCTTTCTGGCTGCTACATGCCTACAGTCGTTCCATTTTTTTTAGGCAGGGCAGCAGCCACCGCTTGCGGGTGCCCCCTTTCTGGTTGGGTGCAAACCTGCTTCGTTCTTTGGTTTTACAACAGGGTGGCACCCCTCTCTCATGGGCTCTCCCCCTATTGCCACCAATGGTTCTCAGCAGGTCTTTAGTGACTCAGCCTTCTGGCAGAGCCACACAAACTGTTCCCCTCCCTCTCTAGTTTTTACAGTCCTAGTATGGGGCCATAGCACTAAGGCTTCCTTCTTGGAGGCACTGCCTTCTTTGACAACCCAACAGGTATCCTTTCAGCAGCCTTCCCTGGGCTCAGTCTGCAACCAGACCAGCAGGGCTCAGCACAGTACTCTTGCCTGATCTGGCTAAGTTCTGGACTCAGTCCCCTGGGCTCAGTCTGCCTGCACTGACCTTTCTATGGTCCTGCTGCTGTTTTAGCCAGCCAGTCATCTGGTTCTCCCTCTTTGAGCTCCAGGCAGCAACTGAACACTCTGCCTCTGCTACTTGATTTTATATGCCCCGCCCCCCTGCTTGGTTGCTCCAGCAGCCCCTTGTGATTGGTTGCTCCCCTGCAGTCACGCTAGGTTGCCTGGAAGATTTCTCCTCTGCTCTATCTTGGGTCAGGGTGAGGCAGGGGCACAGGCATGCAACAGGCAACATTACTGACAAGGCTTTTTAATGATTTACAAGCATGGTGCTAAACTTTGAGTAAAAAGTCCCTGGGAAACCCATGTTTAGAAAGATAAGGATATGCTGACACTGGGGCATGTTGTTCTCTATAGCTTTCTCACTCAAAGAAGAAAAATAAAGGTTAGTGAATAATTTAGGATGATACAATTTCCAAAGATGAAAAATTGCTGAATGGTAAAGGATTATGTTTTGTTAGTTAGTTTAATGTTAATAGTTTATGGTCATGTATAGTGAATGAGTTTGGATAGCCCAGGGTAAATACTTATGCTAAGGTTTGGCTTAGACTATGAGTGTTGTTTTGCCAATTTCTCTCATATTTAGACGTACTTAAATAACATGCACAACTGACAAAACAAAGGTGATGTTTTGTTCATGGAATGTGTTGTGTTGGAGGGCATAGATAAGAGGAAGTGAATCAGTACGATAAAAATACACTAAATATAATTCTAGAGTCCCTATATTCGGAAAAACAGGAGTAGATGACATGACATGAATAAATGTAGACAGCAAAAGTTATGCCAATTGAAGCTTGCACATGCATACTGTATGGGTTATGTAAGAGATCATACTTAATGTTGATTGGAAGAAAGGTAATTAATACATAGTGTAGAAAGATAAAAACCCAAGTGAACAAGGGCCCAAGATGTAATATACCAGACCAAAGCCTGAGACAGTCACAAAGTGGACAGCTTCCCGGTACCCCAGAATATAGTAACTTCAGCTCATACCTTTTCTACCTTATCTGTTTCATTATGTCATACATGATCAGAAACTGCAAGTGACAATGATAGTCTAAAAATTTAATTGGGTGGACTCATGCTTCAGTTTCCCATTTTTGCACTGCACTGAAATTGGAGGGCAGTCTTCCAGTTGCAGATGCTCTGCCTGTTGCTCTTCTACTATTTCAGGCACATGGAACAGTTGTGTAAATTAGAGGGAAATCCAAATGTGTGTTCTCATTTCTGGAGAAGGGCCAAAACCAGAACCTTCGATCTGAATCCTACTGAATGCCGGAGGAATATCTATGCAAAACCTTGGAGCCAAACCATCCAGCTGACTTAGTTCCACTGTCGATCCAAGAATACAAGAGACACTGGAAACCTCATTAAAACATTGGACCTCAAAGAGTTCGGTTCCCTTTATGGCTGAAATCTTGTGAAAAAGTTACAAGAGACTTTGATGTAATTGAATCTGAACTCTATTTCAGTCTCAAACCCCAAACGAAACCTAATGTGGATCTGGGTCCCAACATCCCTTGTTCTCAGAATATCATGTATGCTCAGTTACTCTATAACCTAACCTCGTCTGCAGCAGGCTGGAGAGTAGCATAAACGGTTCTCCTCTAAGCTCTGCATGCAGAGATCAGCAGCATCAAAGAGAGGCCCTTTACTCTCTCACAGCCTGGCAGTGATATTATTGCTGTTAAGATATCAGCCTTAATTAGTGCATAATTACACTAACATTTGTTCCCCCACCCCCATTTACTACTGTGTCCTCCCACAATTGTTACCCCACACTGCCTCTGAACAAGAGGGCTTCTATCAAAATTTGGCAGATACAGAAATAGAGATATCATGGTTAGGGTGATCTGAAACCAGGCAGCAAAAGAATGGGCATAGAATAAAAGAAAGACTCAGAGGGTGGAATAACTTGCCCTTAGAAAGTGCGTTAGAATCACACAGTAGACAAAAAGGGAACATTAGGAGAATGTAACATGACCTGCTGCAATTCTGAGGGATTTGCTCTGCTCTCTCTCTCCCTCCAAGCTCATTATTACAGCACTAAAACCTTTTCTCATAGTCATTTGTGCAAGAAAAATGACAGCACCCCATTCTGCAGTCACTCAGTGTTAAAACCTAGGATTGCTACAACTCTGACTGGATGTAATATGGTAGCTATTAGTAAGAGAAATGAATTGGGAAATAGCTATAGTAAGCCCATGACCAAAAATAAAATATGAAGAGGAGATTCCCTCCAAAGGGAAGGACAGGCATAGCACACTATTTCTGCTCCTTAAATCCTTCTGCAGAAAGCAAAGTGTGAGCCGCTGCAATTCCTTTATGTCTTGTCTTACATTACAAGCAGTGATAAAAAACCTCCAAAAGGCTCATAATTTGGATCAATCTCCCCAAATCCATCTCTGCCATCCCTCACATCCAACTCCCACCCTTCTCCTTAGGCCCACATGAATGCCAGTGAGATTCCTCAGAGCACCACTTGGGGACTGGGAATGCAACTTCATTGCCCTTGACTGAGTACCAAAGCTATTGCCTCTCTCTGGGCCCCAAAAGTGGCAAGATGCCAATTCTGCTAGGCGTTCTTTTGATTCCATGGGGTTATTGGGAGTGTTAGTCTTTGTATCTCGCTAGTGGTTGGGCCACAAAGGATTTCAGAGTCACCAAATGTCATCTTGCTAAGGGAGATGGTCCTTCAACTCGGGCTGTGTGGGGAGTCACATTTTTAGATCCACAGGTCTCAGGTTCAACCTCAAGCAGAGTTAATTACAACTACATTTTTAGCAGTGTCTGGGATGGAGATGTGTGACAGAAGGTGGCTACACAAAGGAAAGGAGTCCTGAGAATTGGATAAGCAAACGGAGAATGAAGATGTATGGAGTACAGAGTCAAAAAGACTATTCCAGTTACAAGGAGGAAGCACAATAAAAAGGTACAGCTCCAGGCTGAAGCAAAGGGAAAATGAATTAGAAGAGCATAGGGACCTGGAGGGAAGTAGGGAGCAGTTACAGCCTGGACATAAAAAGGCAGAAAGGTCTCAGGAATGTATGTGTCTAAAATTAACTTCACATTTCTCAAAGCTAACGATGAATGAATCCTGCTTCAATATAGTAAATGCCAAGTGTTCAGAAGAAGCCTTACCCAAAAGTTTGATGCTGCATTGAAACACCATGTTCAAGTGTTTGGCTCTGCCATTCTCATGGATTTTTCAGCTCTTGAAGCTAGCAGAGATGTTGAGAGTCAGCAGGTGTAGCACTTAAACCCGCTGTTCATTACACAGGCCCGTAAAAGGTGCCCAGTAACCAGCATCTGGTTGCCATAACAACCATAAGAAAGGCCCATAAATAGAACATCTTCAACCAGCAGGAAATTATATTGGCAGAGAAGATTTAAGAACCAACTTGTCTCAAGGTACTTGCTCCTTTAAAAAGGAATTCACATTGCCACAGCCATCTACGACTGCACTATTATCCCTAAGTTGCATTTTATAGCTACTCTGAACTTTGTAGCAACAGCAGAGATAGAACTCCAATTTTTCTTCCCTCAAATCACAGGGCCCTAATATTTCAACTAAAAGAAGAAAAGAGTCTTCAGTGTACAGCCTATGAGCCATTCTAACTCCATCCAGTAGAGGGCAGGCATGAACACACTTCTTCCCCAAAAATATATTTCCCCTTTGTTTTTTACTGCACAAGGGGATGCAGGGTGAGAGGAGCGCCATTTATTTGTAAACAAAAGCAAGCCACTCAGACAAAAGGTAATCACTCAGATGAGAAAGCAGCAAGAGAGTCTCAAGAGTCAAAGTTTTCCTTATGGTACATACAGCTTCCAGATGGGAAGAAGTGTTTTATAAGAATGGAGTGAAAGAAAGGGGAGAACTTTCCCAGCATGGGAGGTCCTTCACGAGACCTCACTGAAGACTAGGATGTTCAACTTTTTTTCTTGACAGCCCTGCTTTCTAACCGAAGAGGCTCTTATTTATGGGACTGCTTTTTATTCATTATTATTATTAATTTGGTTGTCACAGAAGCAAGACACCTTTAGCCCACAACTTCTACTGTAATCAAGCATAATAGCTGCATCCAGTCATTAGTATGAATCCCCTGAAGGAGGCAAATACTGAATGTGAGACTATTGCACTTTAAAATACTTTACGATGTAAAGGTTGGTCTCGGATGCTTTCAACACACTTGTATTTACTGCCATAGATAACACCATGCATGCTTACCATAACCCATAGTAACTTATACTGCCTCAACTCCACCGTATTCTCTTAACTTGTATATCTGACACCCTCCTTACTGCTGAAGTAAGAGGGCAGCCATGATTACTGAGTGCACAACTTTACTAAAATGGAGTAGGCTTATGCCTAGAGGAGAGCAATGGTATTTGGACCTGTCTGAGTTAGAAGAGAAAGAAAGAATAGCTTATAGAGATAGGAGGCAATTATATGAATTTGAAGAAATGGGGACCATGTTTATTGATATATTTGAATCAAGAATTCACCAATAGCCTAGTAATGCCAGACTTCCATTCCATCTGACCTCTCTGCTTTTCCCTTTCCCTCTTCTCCCCATCCCAATCTCTTCCTTCCCTTTTTTGCCTATTTGTGTATGTCTTTTTATTATTATTATTATTACCCCACCCAAACATGTTAAGTCTGTAATATTGTCTAATTTTGTATGGCTTGTGCTTGCAGCTTAGCCAGTTGTAAAGTTGGGTAATGGCATAATTTTATTGGCTTTCCTTGTGAAACGTGCGGTATTTGGGCACATATGCCAGCCGAATGTCATTTACTTTTTTGTATTTTTATTGTCTGTTTCTTTATGAAAAATAAAAAAATTAATCACAAAAATATGTAATTAACTCAAAACCACCTACCTTATGGACATTAACCTCCCCTTCCCAACTGTCTGTCACACCTACTTGTTGCTCTCTGTCCTAAACTGTATGCTCTTGATGGCAGTATCTTTCTTTTATTAATGTATTTTTGCAGTGCCCAGCCCAGTACAAATGCCACCACCTTGTTCTCATACAGCACTTCTCATCAGTTGCTCTCAAACTACTTTACAGAGGAGGCCAGTATCATTATCCCCATGTTACAGGTGGGAAAACTGAAGCACAAAGAGGGGAAGTGACTTGCCCAAAATCATCTGGCAGGCTAGTGGCAGAGTTCAGAATAGAACCCCAGTCATTTAGATCCTCATATAGTGGTCTACCCACAATGACTGTCAATAAAGCCCTGATCCAAATGGGGGCTTTGAGGCACTATCATAATACAATAATAAATAGTCACTCTCTGGACTCTGGCCCCAGTGGAGATAAATATTCACATCAAGATATTCAGAGAGTAAACTACACAAAAATATAGGCTTATTCTCAGGCTCTCACAGCTTTGTTTTTATCCTGCTGTATATTGAGTAAACTTCCAGATATGATATGATGCATTCTCCACTTCCATTAACTGGATTCTCTAATTACATTTACTTAATCAAAGATAAGCCTTCCAGCAGAGGTTCTGTAACAAATATCAATGTTTCCTTTATATTTCCAAAATACTCTACTTACTTGGCATCTTTGACGATGTTTTTCATTCTCAATAATCCTTTTAGCTTCTGAAATCTATAGTTATTTCTTTTCCAAACTGTGCTCTTCTTCTTGGTGTTAGTTAAGTCATTTCTGCTTCCAGTTGTTTGGAAATTTGATGAGTGAAGATTTTTCTTAAATCTCATTGATTTTTTTAAATTATGTCATCAGCACCTACAGTGATAGATAGGCGCTTGGGTCTGTTATAAAACTAAATAAATGTATATAAACAATATCTTGTGACTGTTCAACAGGAGTTCACGTGCAATAAGCTGTTTTCCAGACATTCGGGGCCTGATTTCAGAACCCATGAGGCATGCAACTATGCAGTTCCTGGGGGGTATATGCAAATGATTAGTTTCCATGCACAGATACCTTATATGAACATGTTTTAATAATCCTTGCGAAATGGACATACAAATGGGCATACATTTTGTTTATATAACTGGATTCATATTCCATTTAAAAATCAGACCCTCTGTAACTGGTGAGCAAACATTAACATGCTCCTAGAAAATCTGAACCCAGACAACACTCATCATTCTGGCTGGCTTAAGTCTCTTGGAGGCATGTGGTGAAATTTTGCCCTCATTTACACCTGTACAAATCCAGGTGAAGTCAATGGATTGAATAGCAGAATCTGGTTCTTATATACTCAAATGATCATGATGAAGATTCTCATCCCAAAAGATCCTGAAGTGCTGTTACAAACTAAGACCTGGTCTAAACTAGAAAATTTTGCCAGCATAATTATGTCAGTTAGGTGTGAAAAAAATCATGCCCCTAACACATAGTTAGGCCAGCAAAAGTCCTGTGACAGGTGCAGTTATGCCAGCAAAAAATTCCTTTTGCTCATATATCTCATTCCCTTTGGGGAATTGGTTTAAGCTACACCAACAAAAGAACTCTTGCCAGTATATCTATCCTGGCAAATCCTTCTGAGTATGGACAAGGCCTCATACACAGCAAGAGATCAATTAATCCAGCTGTGAAATGAAGACACCTCTGAGATGTAACTTGGCAAATGCTTAACAGCACACACCAACATTATGCCAGAGATTTTAGGAGGGGGCTGGAATAATATTTCTCCAATGAAATTGCATGGGGTATCTGGCCCTGATTTCAGGTTAATTCTGTAGCTTTTATGAAGAGTACCATGAGATCTTTAATGTCCGGAAGTAGTCAGGACATCAGTTCTAAATCTCACCCAAGACAGCATGCCACAGCAACACATAGGGTATTGGTTCAGTATTGACTGAGATGGCAGAGTGCCAGTGACTTATTCACCAGTATCATCTGGACTGTTGAGGTATGCCTCCAACAAAGGCATTGACCTGACCTGACTCTTCTTTGCTTCTAATTAATATATCTCCAGTAGTCACAGTTAGCTAATGAGAAAAGGGAGAAAATTTAGCTGGGCACCTAGTCTTTAGTAAGAGATTGGGACTGAGGTATACAAAAGCCTTGTTCAGTTTCACATTGTAGTAGCTTTTATTTGTATAACTTATTTATAGATTCCTGCAAATAGAGGTTTAAATACATGGACTGAAACAGATTAAATTGCATTCAAGAGCGGATGAATGGCAGAATCAAAAGCTACTGTCTGATGGCCATGTTAACTGAATCAACAAAAGGATAAGCAGGTCAGGTAAGTGGTCTCCTCCGGATTCAACAGCACAAGCCTGCCCCTTACAGCCATGGTCCCAAAACAAACTATCGTTCGGGCCTTCAACCCACTTTGGTAGTAACTTTCCTAAATTAGAAATGAATCCTCACTACCACTACAGCTATGTTTACCAGGGATTTTGCCTTCAAATGCCTCCAGGCTCACTTGAAGTGAGATCTAAGCTTTTCAGTTCACTAGATAAAGATGAAAGGCAAGGTTCAAAGAGGCTAATAAAGGAGCATATTTTACACATATCAAATTGAGTTTGGAGGAAATCAACATATTAAATAACTGTTACCTAAATCATGGAGACTACTTGGGGGAAGATAAAGGGAGGTGGGGAATAAAGAAAGGTTACTTGTCAGGGCTTCTTCTCACAACTAGACAAACTCCCTTCGAAAGGCAATGGATATGTGAACTGGGAAAGGTGATTCACCCAAATTTTGCTGTCTATCCCATGAGTCAAACAGATGGTAAAATACACACCACAGCTCAAAGAGCGCAAAACTTTCAGCAGACCAATATAAACAATGAGCAAAACTAAAGGGACGTTTTTGGTTTTGCAAACACTCATCAATAATCTACTGCATTTGCAAAACATTGGTGGCTCAGATTAAGGGTCTCCTTTTATCCAAAGCCCACAGTTTGGATAAATAGTTCCAGTTGCATCCCATTGCTAACCACATCCCACTAGGAACAGAAGTATTGGTAGAAGAAACCTAAGTAGACAGAGAAACAAAACAGGAGAAACTCCTCAAAAACAAAATTTTAACACTTACTGAAACTAAGGGAATATAAAAATGAGTCATTTAAAAAAATGAAACTGTACAGCAATGATTCTCAGACTTCGAGGCCTAGATTATCACATCTAAAATTCAAGAGGACTTGTACCACCTTCCTCATTGTAATCAGCGTAGTTATAGTAGATTCCTACCCCAATGCTATACTTTAAACCAACACACAGTTGTAAGTGTGGCCTTCATATTCCAGTCTGAGAACTACTGCTAGAGGGAATTGCACTGAAAACATTGCACAGTAAACTCTAACCTTCAGATGATATACACAGCACATTCCCCTATGTATTAGGCATATGGGTATACAAGTTGGCGATCTCCCAGTCCAACACTTGGTGAGCATCACCAAAACCAACAAAAATATCCTCCTCTTGGCAATCTCAGCAGAGAGCCAAGGATGAATTGGCCTTGAGAGAGCTATTTATAGTGGTGGCCTCTCCAGGTCAGAGCTGAAGCAGGGCAGCATGGGGAAGCTTATACTGCTACTACCCATGATGTATGTGTGGATAACCAAAGACTTCAGTGTCCAGGTTATCAACCCAGCACCTTTCACAAGATCTGAACTCATTTTACACAAAAATATTTTTGTTATGCTCCTTTTAAAGGTTATCCTGTGGAACTTTGATTTTGTTTTTGCATATAGCCTATTGAAGGTGTTTCATAGATTTCCACAGTCCTTTTCAGCTTTTCTTTGGAAATTTTCCTGTTATTTGTCCCCCTTAAAAGGATTCATTTTTGGTACAAAATCCCTCAATAGCATTTTGCAGTTATGATTCCCTCCTACCAGAACTGATCCAAAGCTGGGTTTGGAAGGACAGAGTACAATTAAAATAGGGAAATATTTATTTTCTTAGCGTGTAGCTACACCAGCAACAGTCAGCTGTAGTTTAATTAGCAGCTATGGCACACTAGAAGATTTGTGGTTTCTTCACTACGAAAGGTGGTTGTTTCTTTTTAAAAAAAAAGACTATTAAATACAGGACCAGATGTAAAGTTTTGAAATTCAGAGGAGATGAGGGTGTGAAAAGGGGATGAAGAGAGACAGAATTGGAAACGAAGTTTTTCTAAATTCTACCAGACTTTTCTTTGTGGCAACAGAGGTTATGGAGGATACATCAATTAACTTGGACTGCTAAAATCCAAAAGAAATCATAGATACATTTGAAAAGATACATAGAAAACCAACAGATGCTTAAAGAGTCTATTTCTCAAATAAAGCCAGGTATAGAATGTTGACAATTTCTTATAATGATATTTAACTGGTATTTTCAACTCAAAATGTGATTCCTGATGAATCACACTACCCTGACACACCACTGCAGTTACAAGTTCTGCAGTGTACAATGACACTTCTGGGAGTCTATGCTCAATAAGAGAATATGGGAGGTGCTTGGTTAGAAACAAAGAGTAGGAAATGCACTCATCCAGTTTATTTCCACCAATAAATCAGAAAAGGTTTGTGGACTCTTTGGGAAAAATAAATAAAAGCTTGAGTTGCCAAATATGTCCAATGTGCCTCATAAAGTTATTTACAAAAGCAACAAGATAAGAGCAAACCCAACTGAACATTAAACCATTCCAAAACAAAAGCCCAGAACCCGTTAGCCTGAGCATAATACTGTACTAACTCTTAATATTTGTATCTGAGAAACAAGCATCTCAAAAAGATAGGAAAAAAGTGAATTTACAAATGTCATCTCCATTAAAAAGCTGACTAACAACTTCAGCTTTAAAAGACTACAGTGATAGATGCTACAGAACCACCTAAGAAGAATAGAGCTGTTACTGGAAAACATTTAAAGCAACTGACTCAAAGGGCTTAGTTTATACAAGCACTGCAGGTAATTGAACATGCAAGTGGGCAGTTCCATTAGCCGGTGTCTTATTTTATATAGTTATTTGCATATGATGCTCCAATTACTAGAATCCCCCTAGAACAACAGTACCACTAAGACTTGGGTTTATATCAAACTCTACTTGCAAGCCCTGTTAAATTAAAAAAAAAAAAAAAGCCTTGCACAAATTCTGCTGTTTCCTGGACGCTTTGTGCCAATGCACTGAGGGGCATAATTCACACACACACACACACACACACACACACACACACACACAAGCAGATTAAATGTCTGCAATAGTTTCAATGCATTGCTGTGTGCAGAATGTAATCCTAGCAGTTGGAGTGGCCCTCTGCACAGAGCAACGCTATTCTCAAAAAAAAAGTTATTTCACTGATACTGAAATCAATGTCTTACAGATAAGGCAGGACCTTTTATGATTTCTCTATATTTTATAACCTTTTTATTATATGCATTAAAAAATGAGAATAGTTTTTCCTCTTTTCTGATATAGAATGATAGAGAAAGAAAAGGTCAGATTAGCATACAATAGCATGTAAATTAGAATAGCAGGAAAAATATGGAAGACTATCCACTTTGCTGCTATATTTGATTGTTTTCTTTATGGCTTAACTGTATAAATTGAGAGAGTTTAAATGCCAACATGTCTAATAAACGGGCACATGCAAAAACAATAAGGAAGCAGACAAAATGATTCATGTGACATTTTTTAAATCTCAGAATATGTCAGCCACCAGATGCTATAAAACCTGCAAGAGATGATGTGCTGATGTGATGGAAGGGCAAGGGTCTGGCAACTGCACACACAGCAACAGAGCATCAGAAGATTCAGGAAAAACTTCTCTATAAACCATTACAAGTCCAGAATAGTCTTGGAAAAACATATTTAAGACAAAACAAATGTGCTGAGATTTCCTGAATGATCTTCTGCTTCAAAGATTAAGTAACATCTTTGAGACCAGCTTTCTAAGAACTGACAGAAAATGCAGGACATCTGTGCCCAAAATGGAGAATTTTAAAAATACAGGGCCAAATTTTACCTTACACAATTATGAGGTCAACATCTGGACGTAACAAAAATACCTAGATCAAATATAGCACTCATCATATCTAACCTGTACCAGTGCCACTGGTGTTCTGCAGCTATAATCAGAGTCACATACACACAAAACATACCTGAGTTAAGTTACAATCACATTTTGATCATCATTTAAATGTCTAAGAACTGGCATTATAATGGAGATGTTGACAAACCCTTGATCCTTAACTCTTCGCTCTACTAGAAGGGCTGCAGCAGTAACTCAAGTATGCTACAAATAATCATTCCATTTCAGACACTTCAGAAAGAATGTGTGTTTTCTCAAGCAAAATAGCAGTGTCAATCAGGGAGCTGCCTATGGAACTAGAGATTTCAATGGGCATAGGAAAAAGAAAAACACACACACACACACAATGCTATTTAGTAACATGCTGGAGTCTGAAGAGAATTTCATTCAGAGCTATAAATAATGCTGCTTTTGTTAAAGCAGAACCTTTCGCTGTGGTAGAGACCAGAAACTGATTGAGCTCATCTTTCAGTTCTGTAATTGCATGCAAGAAAATATAAATTGGTTTTGCTCAAAGAACTAGTAGATTGTAACCTGTGATGATGTCTCACAGTCAGTTGCTTCTATTTTTTTCCTTTGAAGGATTACATGTTGAACTAGAATGTAAAGCAGTCCAGTGCCTGAACCAATGAACACCCCCACCCCTTCACATCAAGTGTGAAAAACCAGTAGTTACACTAGTGGACTTTAACCAGTTAAAGGGAGAGGGGAGCACTGGTCCCCTAGGTGGTGCTGAGGTGTTTGAGGAAGACACACAAAGTTAATGGTGACATTGGTTTCTCCGTCTGCAATAAGTGACTAAAAAAACCGAATGAAGGAAGAATATTTGTTTTTTCTGTTGTAATGACACCCAGAGTCCCCCCATCAGGGCTAGGGCCCCATCTGTACTATAGGCTATACAAAAAACAATCATTAGGGAGCAAGCAAGTCTTAAATTAGAGATCCGTGTATTTCAATTTGCTTAACAGGAGTCAAAAATTGACAAAAAAAATGAAGTGAAACATTACTTGTTGCTTGAACAAACAGCATTTCCAATGCACCCCTTCTTTAACCTAGTCATATTAGGGCAATATCAGTGAAAATGGCCAGGCAGTGGGCATTGCCCTCCTTGCAATGGGAATCTGGTTCCATCAGGTTAGAGACCCAAGAGCAGAGACTGAGGAGAAACCCAGAAGTCATACCAGAGCCTGATGTAGGTCTGAGCAGGAAACCTAGAAAGCAAGGCCCCAGTTCAGCAAAGCACTTAAGTAGATGCTTAATTTTAACCAGGCAAGTATACTCAGGAAATAATCATGTACCTACAAGTTAAGCATCTGCTTAAGTGCTTTGCTGAACTGGAGAGGAATGTCTGAGCCAGACTGTTGTCACAAGTCTCTGAAGGTTAGCCTCAAGCCATGGGGTGCCTCTTGTGGACTGAATACAGATGCTCAAAAAACTGCAATAACTTTTTTTTTTTGGTAAGAAAATGTAGAAGAGTGTCATTTGGGGGAGGTGCAAAAAAAAGTCAACCAGTTCTCATGTTCTAAACTGCAAAGAGGGGGTGGCATTGAGTTTCCTAGTATGGAAAATTTGTTTTCCTTGTCTTTTCAAATTGTTTTTCAGAATTGGTTTTGCAATAGGAAACTGAAAAAAGAACCAAATTCCACCACCAAGTGTGTAGGTAGCTGAGGACTGGGTTGACATGGTAATAAGGAAAATCATAAGGTAGGAAGAGTTTAGTGCACTTCATTGCAACTGTTAGACGTATTAGCATTATCTGAGCTACTCCCCTCAAACTAGTGCCAGCCTAGTGAGCTGGCTGGCATGGAAGCAGAATAATCACGACCAGACTGCGAAACACTATACAGAGTGGTTGGACTAGCCGAGCGATTCATTTAACAGTGGATAGGCTATTGTAACTCAAGATGCTGCATCCCCACTTCACAACGAGCTTCAGTGTCAGCAGTTGTCAAGCTTCAATCCCCCATCCTCACCCCTCCAACAACAAGCCAGCTTGTTCACACTTAAAGCACCACTTCACTCAAACTAGAGATTTTTGTGTGCGGAAAGGACAAAATTGTGTGCAATTAGGACAAAACTTGAGTTATAGCTTGAGCTAACAATGCAGTGAGCACAAGTGCTGCTGCTGGACCCCCCAAGAATACAGTACAGAAACTCAAACTTTGTCACGGGGGGAGGAGGGGGGCGCTCGGTAATATAACATCAGTCTCTCACTCACACATAATATGGTGACATGCTACTGTACTAGATGAGGTGCATGCACACCACTACTGGACGGGGAAAAAAAACTTTTGCAGGGTTGCATCTGTTTGTAATAGCCTCTCTCTCTAGTGACTCAAAGGTTTCTAGCAAACATTATGCATAACAGCAGTCTATAGGTGCACGTACAATCAGGGTGTGCACCAATAGCAGGTCCTATGAATGTGTATGCTGAGTGACTTTAAAATGTTAGAGAAAGAATTATGTTCAAATTAATTAAGCTAATTAAAGATCAGCACTGTGGGAGCTTAACAGAAAGAAGAGAGAGTGATTTTCAGCTACATTGACCTTGAGCTGCTATGAACCACACACTCTCACCAGGAAATGCGAATCTTCCTTAAGCATGATAGTCCGTGATTAGAACTGCAAAGCAGCTGTATAGAACTCTCATCTGGTTGAAAATATAACAATGAAAACACTCTGCTGAATTAGAGACAGGAAGAATGATGTTTAGAAAAAGGAAACATGGAGAAGTGATTTTTCATTCAAATCACCCACCAAGTTCAAAACAATTCAGTCTATCTTCTCCAGCAAAACAACAAATACCAGAAGTAAAAATCAACTGAGAAAAAAGATTTTTAAGCTTCCCATTCTTCTATGTGCTTAAATCTATTTAACATTCAGCAGTAAAAAATACACCCTCCCTACAAAAGCTTGCACTGTCTGCCTTAGCCAATCCAAGGAGGGAGCCTGCAAAGTGTTCATAATCAATCAGTTTAGCCCGCGAACTCCAGCAGACAAGCTGCACCATCCTGTGCATTTTTTAAAATGGAATTCAGTGTCAATGAAAGATATTGGCTGGCAGCTTTGGCGAACACTAGGGCTTTGGCCTCTATATATCCACAGAGTAGGAGGGCATCAGCAAGACAAGATTCACATGGTCACAAGTCCACTAAGCCTCAGTCCTGAAGACCTGGAAAGGCCAGCTGTAGGTCATGAAGATAGGCCAGAGTTGATGGACACAAAAATGAACTGTCTGTTAATATTGCCAACAAAGGGGACAATTAACATCAGCTGCAGTGGTTGTTGTTGGATGAAATGCTGGTTCACCAGGAACTGGACTGAGACTAACAACTCACAATAACTATGCTGTGACCCAAGAACCTTGGTCCTGATGGTTGCTTTGCACTGCTTCCGCATCACAAAGTGTCTTCAAACCTTGTTCAACTGTCCAGTGGAGGAGTCCCACAGCCTATGGCCACTGCAGTGTCTCCTACACTACACTCGTTTCAGTCCCTGGCATAAGGGCTATGGCCAGGCCATACACAGCCAGCAGCTGTACTTTCCACCAGGGACTTCCCACCCAGCATTCGCACCAGACACCTCCTAAACTCTTTAGCAAATATAAGCTCTAGACTTGTCACCATTAATTTTACTCTATATATTTGTAGGAAATGGGAATGAAGTGAAATGCTGGCTGCTGTCTCTAGGTTTATTCATTGTAATGATTGCTCTGGAGGTGAGTGGGTGTAATCATTCTGAAATGTTCATTCTAAAGCATCCATGCACGTGGAGGAGGCTAGCTGTACTCCAAAGTGACAACCATCTATGTAACAGAAGTGGAACAAGATGGAATCATTAGCAATGAAGACGAAAGGAAGCACACAAAGGAGTAAGGCCTGTACCACTGTTTGCAATGACCGTTTCAGTCATGGCCACCAGGAGATTGAGAAGAAGTTCCAAAAACAGGGTCTTTTCATTCTTCTGGCTTAAGCAGCCAACCCCCCAGTAGGGAGCCAGTGATCATTATATCATTACTGGCCAGGATCAATCCCTCCCAAAACAAACAGTCACGAAAGAAGACTCTGGGGGGGACATCACCTTCCCACAGGTCCTGACAGTGTGGTCCCCTCTGCTGAGTCCGGTCCCTCTAAGGCCTTCCAGGCACTCCGCTGATAAAAAAATTATGTTATAGATTGATTTAAAGGCTGTTCAAAGAGGGTGCAACTTGTATTCCTCCTCTCACCCCAAGAGGGACCATCTCTGTGACTGAAGAACCTCGTAATGCCAACTAACGAGGGGGTGCAGTGGAGTTACAGGAGTCTTCTGGGTCTGGCACGTACATTCTGGTTCACAAAAAATGTCCTGTGAGATCTTAGATGAAAGCACAATGTCACACTGGTCATCAATATCATTGTGAAATATAGGTACTATGCAACAAGTTATGTGC
This sequence comes from Emydura macquarii macquarii, assembly GCF_026122565.2. Lineage (NCBI taxonomy): Eukaryota > Metazoa > Chordata > Testudines > Chelidae > Emydura > Emydura macquarii. The sequence continues at coordinate 13,508,103 of NW_027131620.1, forward strand.
CTGAATCAGAAAATAATGTTTTTAAGCGTGTAAGGTAAAAACAGGTCACACCAACAGCCAACGTATCAGACCAGATCCTCCAGACAGGAGGTAAGAAACATGTCTCTGTTGGGATATAAATTAAGCATTATGAGGTAACGCAATGGATGCCCATTTACATACAAAGTCAAATGTTAACAAAAGATGTGAAGTCAACAGGAAAGGAGCACACAGGGGGAAGCCCCCCCAGGCTGTTTGTGAGTAAAGACAATGAACTTTGGATATTTCTAGAAGGCAAAGACACCATCCTGGTATCCTACACTTACGACAGTTCATTTGGATTCATGAAAAAGGCTTACTGAAACCCTGCTATTGAAAATGCTGCCAAGGACTTGGGTGAGATAAACTTCTTTAGACAGGAGGTTAACCTATTAGTTGAATCTTTCGAAAGCGTGTTATGATTTTGTTTTATATGTAACTATTTGTTTACAATATTCTTACTCACTGCTTTGAAACTCACTTGAAACTTTGATAATAAGTTAGTTCTTGTTTTCACTCTACCACTATCTAAGTGCTGTGATATTAAGCAAGGTGGTGGTCCTAAGCTGAATTTTACAAGCTGGTATGTGCTGTTCCTTTGGGAATAGCAGGTTTGGTAATTCTGTGATCATCCAGTGGATAAGGGCTGGACATAGTAGGGAACGCTCTGAGAACTCAGGGGTTGGTCTATATCTATTGCTACCTGTACAGAGAGAGCAACACCTGCAGAGGCCTTGAAGGTAGGGCTTGTGCTGCCAGAGGCTGTTGGTTTCAGGCAGCTGATCCACAACAGGCACAGAAAAGACTCATACATGCTGAGGAGGGTAGTGGTGAAGTGCTTTACAACCCCAGGTATCCTCTGAGGAGGGTCAGAATCTCCATGGCTAGAGCAGATGGTAGGTAAGGCGATGACTCACTCCTCTCTGCACACTCTGACATTTAGCCCAACCAGTTAGACCTCTCACTGAAGTCTAGCACTGCCCGGGAGGGGCTCAGCATCTTCAAAGACCAGGCACACAGGTATCCCGAGAGGAAAATGTGACTTGCACCTTTGTAAGCTTTCTAAAATGGGTTTGACCCAAATTACTAGCAATGTTGGCTTTACATAGTTCAGTGATCTATAAGGATCCTGTGAGACCCCTGAACTGCTTATTTGCATCATCTTTAACGCACAGTATATATCAATGCCAGGAATCGAGAAAAGGGGACTAGGAATTTCACTCATCCCACCATCTGATGGGCCCAAACTCCAGGAGACAAAAGAGAGAATGCCTGATTATATCCTTGCAAGATGCAATCCAGGTGTTCCAAGGGTGAGTTGAGATAAGGTAGGTTGAGATTTCATCAAGAGGAGCTACTGACTCTTGGGTACAATGCATCGCACACAAAAGGGGCCAGGACATTCTTAATATTCAGTTCCTTTTGCCTCTTCAAAGCCCCATAGATACTTCAGAGGCTGGGAAAGGCTCATGAATCAGGCCCCCTGCTTTGACTTTGTTGGTAATTTTTCACTGGCATAAAGCACAAAGCCAAGTGCTTTGTGGGCTTAAAAATATTTTTATCTTCCACCGGATACCTTCGTGTAGCAGTTCATAAAGTTGCTTTTAGACCACCTCGTATTAATGAAGTCTTTTTTGCTTACCAATTATTTATCAGAATGGGGAAGGTCAGTCTGGAACGTTACAAAAGCTGAGCTCTAACAACAAGCATTTGGAGGAGCCATTTGCTTACTAAAGTGAAATCCTCTTGCCCATCCTAAAATGTTATTCTGGCCCAAAGTAATTTACACTCATTAGGTAATACTGAATCAGAAATGTTGAACGGGGAGTTTTAGTTGGGAGATATTCACTCACCCACGCACCAGAGTAGGAGGCATTTTTTTCTGAAAATGCCTTATTGAAATAGAGTGTTCATTTTTCATGTTGTTCCTCAATTATTTTTTGCTCTATTAGCAGAGGGTGGATAGCACTTTCTCCAATGGAGTGCCCTTCTACATGGCACAATCTTCACATAGCTAGTTACATCCTTGCATAAGGATGACTAATATCACAATCTCTCTGGGCTCCCTAATCTATTTTCAATGAATCTATGTTTTGATCACCTAAACATATCCAGATGTGGGATTAAAGCATGGAGGCATATACATTTATTTATTCAATTTCTTCATAAGCAATCCAGTCATGAGTTATTAGGTGCCCTGAAGTAAAAGGCCAAACACAGAATGTTACATATATAATGGTAACACTAACGATACCCAGCTCTTGGATAGCACAGTTTCATCAGTAGATCTCAAAGCACTTAACAAAGGATGTTGGTATCTTTCTCCCCATTTTACAGATGGAGAACTTGAGTCAGAAAGCAGTTAAAGAGACTTGGCCAAGGCCACTCAGCATGCCAGTGGCCAAGCTGGGATGAGAACCCACATGTTCTGAATGCTAAGCCAGGCCAGGCCTGTAGCCACTAGGCCACATAGCCTCTCTCTAGCCAATGGAAACCCTTATGTGAGTAAAATCTGCAGGATCACATTCCTGGTGAATTTTTTTAACCACAGCCAGTTTCCTCTATTACCTGTGATTATTTACCCGCCTTATGTATATTTAATGTAAACTGGCTGCACTTTGTAGAACCACAGTTGAGCAGCAAGCGTGTTCTGGACCCTTCCACTGAATGAGCAAGAAAACTTTAGGGCTTGTCTTTATGGAAAATTAATGCAAAATAGCTGAAGTGTGAATTTAAAGAACAGTAGCTCTTTGTTCACTTGGGGAATTAGTGAGACTCATGTCACACTAACGGTGCTTTTCAGGGATTAGCTAAACTATATAAAAGCACTCTTCTGTGAAATAAGCATGTCCACGTAAGAAGTTAGCATGGAATAACTATTTAGCAATATCCATTCTGCATTTGCTGTTTTGGGCCTATTTCCCCCCCCACACACACACACACCTCCCCAATGTAGATAAGCCTTTAGATCCCAAAATGCTGATAAATAGCACTAACCAGGAACATTTGCAACCAACATTTTCCATTTCTTCTCTCTCAGTTTTGGATTCCCTGCTGCACCCATCTTTAACTGAAGAATGGATTTTGGAACCTTTTGCCCTCTGGCTAATGTGAAAAGGACAAAAACATTTCTTCCCTTGAAGGGGAGGCTATCTTTCTGCAACAAAACCATCAGATTACCTAGTTCTGCTTCACTGCTATGATTACTAATTTAATGTAAAAATAATGACTGTAAAAACTAAGCAAGGACTTCCAGCTGCTCATCAGAGTTGTTCTGTGAAGACTCCCTCACCTTCCAGCAAACTAAGAAGGAAAGAAAAGTCACTAGCTCATACTAAAAAATAAAGTAGGTCTCCCATAGGCAGCTGTAAATGGCATTTGCTCCCCACATAGATCACTGGAGACATATTTAGCTGGAGAGAACCACACAGCCTTTTAATCACCAGTTTGCTTGCACAGAGTGTTTTTGTTCCCAGTGATATAGTTTAGCTCAAAGCTCAGAGCATGGCCTACCCCAGAGTTACGAACACCAGAGTTATGAACTGACTGGTTAGCCACACACCTCATTTGGAACTGGAAGTACGCAATCAGGCAACGCAGAAGCAGAGACCAAAAAAAAGCAAATATAGGACAGTACTGTAATAAGCATGAACACTAAAAAAAAGAAATAAAGGGAAAGTTTAAAAAAAAAAGAGATTTCACAAGGTAAGGAAGCTGTGGCTATGCTTGTTTCAGTTAAATTAAGATGGTTGAAAGCAGCATTTTTCTTCTGCATAGTAAAGTTTCAAAGCTGTACTAAGTCAATGTTCAGTTGTAAGCTTTTGAAAGAGCAACCCTAATGTTTTGTTCAGAGTTATGAACATTTCAGTTAAGAACAACTTCCATGCCCAAGGTGTTCATAACTCTGAAGTTCTACTGTATCATTTATCCCAGCATCCCAATTCCAGAGATACTTTCTCTTCTAACTGGGACAGCTGCTTAATTCAGTGGGTAAAACAGCAACTCCAAAGATAGATTTTTCAAAACCATGAATATCAGCCTAAAACAAATCACTGTCTACAAGGTCAGGACCGTTTGGTGCTATATTAGGATGGGAAACAAGAAATACATTTCACAGGTCTTTCCAAACAGGCAGCTAACTGGGAGAAGGTCTGCCGTCTTTAGCATTGCTCTCCTGAGAGAATGCATAATTCAGGTGAATGGCAAATAGAGTACAAGTACTTGTCAGTTCTCAAACAGTGCACTCCGGAACTAGCTCATCTCATTTCTGTCATAATAAATTTTCAGCCAGGCAGCAAGTCCTTGAAATGGCAGCAAGTACTTAAATCAGCAGAAAGCTTTTTCCATTTGATGGCTCTGACACACTGGGACCTGTTCTCCACACTTTGCTCCTTGTGTCAGCCTTGACACCTATGCAAAAAAGAGTAAAAAATGCTACCACAAATGGGCCCATGTTATACCCACTTGGTGCAGCTGGAAATGATTTCACAAGGCAATGAAGAACTAAGCCCATTTGTGTTGCATTATATTGGATACTATACAAAACTGATCAAAAACTGGGATTCCCCTCTACAGAAAAACTAGTTTTTCAGCAAAAACTCAAATACGTAATATTGGGCCAAAACCTGTAAATTTTAATCAGAAATGATGCCTTGTGCTCTGATTCTCCTCTATAGACCGGGGTCCCTGGTTGGACTACATATCCGATGATGCACTGCATTCCTCATTCTTGGGAGCCTGGGCCATACAGGAGAATGGGGACATGAGGCAGCTAAACTACAGCTCTCATGAGGCACTGAGGCAGCATATCCAAATTGTAAATATTTCGATTTTCAGCCAAAATGTTTTCATTTTAAAAAAAGTTTTCTACAGAAAGCAGACACTTTGAAAAAAGTTGTTTCATTGAAAATCGTAAGATAGAATTTGGATTAAGGTAAGAATTTTGACCAGCACTAATATTATATTATACAGTGTTACTGGACTTTAACCAGCATACCAGACATTTAAACAATAGCTTTTGCACTGCATGACTGATGACCAATTCAAGGTCCAACAGCTCTCAATCTTCTTTTAACATTGTTCTGTGCAGCACTGTACTTAATAGTTAGATCTTCCTCCCGCCCAGGGGTCTTTTTTAACTGTCTCTAGAGGATGAAGTCATGACTGCTCAGCGAGGTATCATAAACCCTGTGCTGCTAACAGCTAATGGAGATTGGTCTTTAACTCTAGTGGGAGAGGCCTGTGCTTTAGGAGCAGATAAAGATGAGAGTTCTACTTCTGTTGTTATCCACATGATTCTGAGCAGCCATGCTGCCCAGCATAGGGCGGGACAGGCAATCCTGTGTAGTCACAGTTCTGTTTATATATATTATCTTTTTACAGGAGATAAACCCCACTGACTGGACACGAAAATCAACCATTGTGCTTAATTTTTAGCAACTATTTGCTGGGATGAAACACACTTCCTTTTAGTGCAAGCAGCTCCTTCTCCTTCCACTTCTGAAATTAGCTTCCAGTCATAGCAATCAAACAAGTCAGAAAATAACCCCTAACTAAAATGATTTGGAAAAAAAACCTTTCATTCCTGTCAGCCATTCAGCTGTGGATGAGGCCATAACAGCTAAATCCACCACAATACCCGAACGATTTGAAAGGACAAGGAACTTGATAGCAAAGGAGCAAGTTTGAAGGGATTGGAAGTATGTGGACCATATTGTCTTGCTCTTTGTTCCGCTGCAGTAAATCTAGGCAATGGGCCAAGTTCACCTCTAATGTCACTGCCTGCAACTGCAGCAAAGGGGCTCTTGTTTAGCTGGGGGGGGGGGGGTTTGGCTTCTTGCTTAGGTTGAGTTGCTCTGAATTACAGTCAGTGTGAATGAGAGCAGACTACGACACATGTATCTGTTCTTATGGATTTTAGTGCTGCTTGGAAACATAGAACAATTAACAAGTTTTTCAACTAGCCTTAACACACATTGTAATAATATATTAAAAGCCAGAATATTAACACTATGTATTAGTTGGAGAGACAGAGCAGGAATATGGATTACAGCAAAGATTCAGCCTGTTCTCATGGGATTTAGCCTGATTCAGGCGGAAGCAGCTCAGATAAGTGCAAATTCTCCACTGACCCAAATGGAACCTTTGTGGCATGTCCCTCACTTCACTGCCTACATTCACATGCACACTTTCACAAGTGGCCAGACAAACACGGGCAGAGTTTAGATACATGCCAAAACATGGTTTCAGTTTTGCACATGGATCAGTTATTAGAAAAATGCATTTTTCTACATGAATGGTTATACGTTGCTTTTATACACATATTCCAAGCCTTTGGATCTTGCTTGTTTCTGCAGTTGCAGAGGCCTGTATTAGAAACTTGCCTGGCACAAAGCCTGCATCATCTGCCTGCTCTTTGATGTCAGATGGTCTTGCTTTTGCATCTCTTTCCAGAATCTCAGAGCACACGGCCCAGCCACCATCTGCAAGGCTATTTTTTTCAATTATCTATTATTTTGCCATACAAGCAGCAGCCAGACAAAAAACTGCATCCAAATCCCAATGAGTCTCCAGAGCTATTTTCACATCTGACTGTATCTGCAGTGGAGCCGCTTTCCTGCTTTAGAATATCATTTCATTTAGCTGCACATTAACAGCCATAGAAGAACCTAAGTGAACTCACGTCACATTAATGTCATTGGTACCAGCAGCCTCACATATGTTGGCTAAAGAGCTGGTTACAAATCCAGAGCTCAACACTGATGATGCTTGTTTTATTTACATCTTAAGGCCAAATTTTGCCCTCTGATGCAGACATATGGCTCCCAGTGATGTTAATGAGTACACTGTACATGCATCTTACAGAAGAGCTTGTCTCTTAATTATTTTTATTGCAGTAGCAGATAGGAACCTCAGTCAAGGATCAGGGTGCTATTGTGCTAGGCACTATGGAGACATGCAACAAAGATGGACCCTGCCGCAGAGAGCTTGAACAGTAAGTTTCATCATTCAGTTATTCCAGTTTTGAAGTGTAATTTCCTCCTTGTTTTACTCATCTTCACGTCTAGTTGAGTCTGAAATGAGAGCTAGAGCAAGAATATGGCTATGCCCTGTTCGTGCAAATGATGCTCTTGTCCTCTCATTGGAACACAGATCTGCTGCAATCCACGACTGATAATATTTACTATTCTGAAAAAATTGGTTGTACCAGCTTTGCCTTTTCACTACTAGACCTCTTAACTACCCAAAGTTCTCTCAACCCTATGGCCTTTGACACTTGAGCAGGTGTTTCTCCTTTAAAGGAACTCCCCTTCACTCTCTTTCACTCAGCTGACCCCAGCATTCCCAGCAACAGGACCCAATGCACTGGAACTAGACCCCTATTGACTGAAAAAATACTCACCAGCGTCCACAATACCATTTCCCACAACTCCTGAGCTATGACCAGATTAGCTGTACTTAGCCTGAGAGACCTGACATAGTCCCCAGCTGCTACAAATAAAGCTGTAGCCTTTCAAAATAAAGCAGCCCACATGTTTCCATTGTGAGTCTGCTTTGTTGGCACACAAAAGATCACATTTTGAAGTTGCCATAAGGGACATGCTGATCAATAATTCCTCCCTCATCATATTTCTGTGATAAGGATGAAGTAGGCCAGCACAATAACCAGGCAGTGAAATTACCATCATCATAAGATGATACTCAAATCCTGCATACAATTTTCCCTTTGAAATACTCTTATGATTGTTAAACTCCATCTGAATTGCATCGCATCTGTCGATAGGGACAATACCTTTGATTTATTCCTCTTTTATTATAAAATAATTCTAATTGTAATTCAGGCCATTTTATCTTTCCCTTCCATTTATTTGAGCAGCTGTGGTATTTCTCTAGTTACAGGTTTTATGCTGGGTTTTTTTGTTTGTTTGTTTGTGTTTGTTTGTTTTGTTTTATATCAGATTGACCTATTTTGGCTTCTGTCAAGAAAGCACTCATGAAATCATCCTAAGAGCAGCTGGAAAGAACTGCAGCTGTGTTCATGAAAATGATCAAATAATCAATCTGCTACTGAGCCTTAATGATAGTCATAGTCCTTCAAGCACAGGAAATGCCGTTGCACATCAGAGTCAGGCCCAAGCAACAGAACGAACCTTCCCCCCCAGCGCTCAGCCCAGTACAAAGACAGCAGCCAGATATAGGCCAGAATTTCCCCTAAATTCAAAAGCATTCCGATTGGGTCCATTCCCCCAGCACATTTCAGTAAAGCAGTCAAAGCACTGTTCGAATTCATACTTCTAGGGGGCTACGGGCCCAATTCCACACTCGAGTAGCCTTGCCAAAACAAGCTGTGCATGCGAATCACATGGAAGGATTTCCATTTCTCTGGAAACCTGAGAGCTAATTAATCACTCTACGATTTTGTACCATGCCCTGCATATGCTACATATGCACTGCTGAGACTTTAAAAAAAAAAACTTGTTTGCAAACTGACAACTTATTTTCATTAGTCCTCCATTGCTTCAACTCACTTTTGATTGATAACCTACAGCATAAACTTTGATTTAGAATGTCTTTTTCTATTCATGTTTGTCTCCTTTTTCTATGTAGTCTCCTTTGACCATGGTATGTAAAGTGCTTGCCAAATGCAGCAATGAGCATTAAACATTAGCACAGCCTCTTCATGCAATGCAACAGGGGCCACTGTGACATGAACATGCCATGAAGGCAAAACAGACACAAGGTGGGGCAGGTCATTTCTTTTATTGGGCTGACTTCTGTTGGTAAGAAAGACAAGCTTTTGAGCCACACAGACCTGAAGAAGAGCTCTGTGTGGCTTGAAAGCTTGTGTCTCACCAACAGAATTTGGTCCAATAATAGATATCACCTCACCCACCTTGTCTCTCTAACATCCTGGGACCCACATGGCTACAACTACACTGCATACCTGAAGACTAAATGACATCAGGCACTCTTGCCAGTCCTTTGCCTTTTTAAATCACAATGTTGCAATGCCAGGATAACCCACACTTATATAGAATAGCTCCAGAGGGGTAGCCGTGTTAGTCTGTATACAGCAAAAACAGCGAGAGTTCTGTGGCACTTTAAAGACTAACAAATTTAATATTTGCAGGCATAAGCGTTCGAGAGACTTCAGCTCTCTTCTTCAGATGCAGTAATACAGAAAATAGGTAACGCAGAGGCATCTTATAGATATCCAGGTGCATTGAGAATAATGGGAGAGGTGGAGTCCGGTACTTAAGACCTAATGACGACCATTGAGTAGGAGGTGAGAATGGGTGAGCAAAGTAATTTACCTTCGGTAGTGAGATAGCCACTCCAAGTCTCAGTTTGAATGTGTCAAGTTTGCAGATCAGTTCTAATTCAGCAGTTTCTCTTTGAAGTCTGTTTTTGGAGGTTTTTTTGGAGAAGTACAGCAACTTTCAGGTCAGAGACAGAATGCCCTGGGGAATTAAAGTGTTCTCCCGCTGGTTTATGGATGTTATTATTTTTTATGTCTGATTTGTGTCCATTTATCCTTGTGCGTAGTGATAGAAATGAGGATCCTCTTTTACCTAGGGCCTGTTGGTCCTCAAGTAAGCCAAATAGAATGGGTATTATCCGCATTAACCTATGGAAATATGGCTCTTGTCCTGAAGCATATGTTATAAACCTGTTATTGCCAAAAAGTTACTATATTATTTTCACCCTTTTAGCTAAGAACAAATGCAGCAGAAAGTAATTGTATTGTATTTTTTTTAATTGGCTTTGAATTACACAAAAGCCATCTTTACTCATATTAAAAAGGCATTGAAGCTACCTAGATACTAACTGGTTTGTTTAAAAGTTGTCTGATGTCCTTTCATGAAGAATCTAAAACAGATTATCCGATCTTGAAAGGACTGCTCCACTTTTTCTATTAGTGGCTGATTAGATTATAACATAAATCCAAGGGCGCTGATCTGTCAATGTATACGCTTATGCTCGGAAAGTGAGTCAGCTGGAGCATTAGCCAATGTAGACACCTGCTTTGGGAATTTTAGAATGATCACCTCAGCTCTTTGATTCCACTCACAAGTGACACCTACAATTGAAGATGGTAAAAACAGCCGATGACTAGAATCTATTTTTCTTGGTACATTCTTAGACTGTTTTATTTTGTATTATTTAGTTGACCAATTCATAAACTGAGAATGAGAAACTGCAGGGACAGTCCTTTTCAGTTATGCTCTAGTTCTCAGCTGAAGGCCAGAAACGCTATTGCAACCTGCTCCTTTAAACTACAGAAGCCATATGTATGACTGCTGTTTACAAGAGAACTTTTTCTGATGCCAGTATTATTTGCCAAGTACTGGAATTTAATTTCCATCTTCCTAATGTATGAAGGCTGAACAGATTTTCACCTCCGGTGAATGCTAGGTAGGTGCATTTCCATGTTGCTTTCATGACTCTAATTGACAGGAATGACTATAAAAAACTAGCGCCTGCAAACTATAGAGCCATTCCTTTTGACAGCCTCTTGTAATATCGAAGTTTGCATTATTATACTGCACATCCAGTTGGGCAAAAGATAGATGTCTGGGTTTCATTTACTCCAAAACATTATATAATCACCTGCAGCTTTGCCCTTTTAAGCCTTCATTTTGCATCCTCATTGCTTTCAGCAGTAACCAATTGGAGGAAATATTTATTGAGCAAACATCTTCATACACACAATATTAAGGCTTTGTGAGGTTTACACACACAGTTTGGTTTCCTTCTTATTCAGCTGATGTAGGACAATCGCAACATTTCTGAAACTGTTCTTGGGAGCTGTCAAAAGAAGGAGCTAGAGGGAAAGCCTGCAAAAGACTTGGAGTGATGGGATCGCAGACATTAGAGAGGAAAAGGCCTATTAATAAGGCAGGTTAAATAGTTTGTAGCAGATATATTATCTGCTGAATGCAGCCCTTTCACACACACACACACGGCCATTTGTTTCACACCGTTTGTGAAATGCTTTGTAAATTCTCATTCGATTCTGTGAATGGATTAATTACTAAGTATTTACCTAGTGATTCAGACAAGATGGTTTGCAGACTATGGTTTGTTTGAAGACTGACTCTTTGCTATTTGTTACACCTGGTGTGTGACTGATCACTTGCATTACATGGGATTGTTTCTGTTCCCTAACTGGTTGAGTGAAGCTTTTTGGACAGTAAAATAAGGAAAGAGAAATGCTGCTGAGAATAGCGAAGACTCTGGTGGTCACACAAATATTGCACCTTATCTGCCGCTGGGGTATATGTACTTGCACAAACAACCTTTCCCCAAACATTCATATGAAACAAAAACCTACTTTGCATGAGCATTCATGAACAACAATTTATAAATGGTACAAACAAGGCCTAAGTGAACAGCTGTTCAGTAATCCAACAAATGTTCATACATATTGATGGAGTATTCAGCCAGCTCAACCCATTTAATGTGAGATCATCTAATCTATTACCCAGAATTGTTCCCTGCAACCTATGTTCCAGGGCCGGGACATGTATACTGCAAGGGTAGGATTTTTCAAGAGAATGTAACTTTGTCCTAACTCTGCTCCCACTGAAGTCAATGGTGACACTCCCATTACACTTCAATGGGTGTAGAGTTAGACCATTGCTTAGCCTTTGTAAAAATCCCATCCTAAAATGGTCCAAACACAATAGGGTTTGTAGTGCTCCTATTGAAATACTATTCTACTATATAGCCATTAGGAATAGTCAATCTACATTTTCCTTTTTGTAATTTTATCCTAATACTCAATAATACTACCCTAAATAGTTCTTCTTCCCTCTCAGGATTTATGCACATGTAGTCTACTGGACCAGGCATTTGAAAATAAGGATTGTATTGTTAGCTCTATTAATGATCGTGAGCAAGTTGCTTAATCTCTATGGTGCCCTCATTTCCATATCTGTAAAATGGGAATAATAATGCTTGCCCACCATTCTAACATGCTTTGAGATCTATAGTAGAAAAACCCTATAAGGGTAAATAACATTACTACTTAGGTACTTGTAGATGCATATGCCCTCTTAAGTTGTTAGTATTTCTGTTACGTGGCAGATAACTACCATCAAAAATAGGGCTCTAGAGAACAAATGTTTAGGTCTGAAATGCAGAAATGAGTATTATAATAAAATCATAACAGCATTTTATTACTCTAATCTGAGAAGCAAGGCTGAATTGCATTTTTGTATATTAATGTCTTAATTAAAAAGATCAGTTAGACTTTTTTGATGTGCTGACAAATTCTGGTTTCAAAGCAAAATAAGGAACGGTGTCTCAAAAGATAAATAAATGTGTTCTCACCTTCCAGCCAGATTGCAGAGATTTATATTTCTTTTGGGGACCTGGCTAGCCTGTCCAACTTTTCTGAGCCTTCTTTGAATGCATCATGATCAGTGATATGTGGCAGGAAATGAAATACATTATTCTGTTTGTTGCTGCCAACTACAGATACCAGCTACAGATGGACCAGAATTGTAACCTCAGATATGAGTACCTTTGAATTGTAGGGGGATTGGGATTTAAATCCCTACTTGTAAACCAATCCAGGGTGTTGGTTCTGGGTCAGATCTAGAACTAACAGTAGGGGCAGTTTTTCCAGTGCTGTGCATTCAATGTGGCTAAAACATACCATGAGAAAAACTGATCTCATGAGATTTCATCCACAAGCTGGTAGAATGCCTCAAGATCTCTGCCATCATAATGGCAGATCTCACAATTTCTCCCTTGGTCTGGAAGAAAAATCTTAAAAGAATGGCTTGTGAGATTTCATAGAAATGTAAGTCTGGAAAGGACCTCAAGAAGTTATCAAGTCCATCCCCTCATGCTGAGACAGGACCAAGTAAATCTAGACCATCTCTGACAGATACCTGTTCCTAAAAACTTCCAATGATAGGGATTCCACAACCTCCCTTGGAAGTCTATTCCAGATTTTAGCTATACTTTCCTCACCATGGATTCTTGTCGTAAACCTGACCTGTCCCCTAGCTTTGATTCAGCCTTGAACCCAAACCAGATCGGGATCCAAATCCCAATTCCTTAGGCCATCTCTACTAATGATTAGGGAAAATAATTATCTTTAGACGTTAAAAAGCCTATTTAGGAGGAACACATTTTAGTTAAATAAGAACTAACCAGGATCCTCACCTGAAATTTAGACCAAAGTTGGGGTGCTTCTTTTTGTTTGTTTTTGAGGTTCAAGAGAGTTCAGTTAACACTTTGAAGTTATTCTCTGCATCTCTACAATTCCTGGTTTCCAGAACAACATTACCAAAAGCCATTCATTTTCACAATAAGTTTACACTTCCAAGGTTTAATTTTATAACAAAAGCCCCCAAAGCATCAAATATTTACATTTAATAAAATGCTTTTGCCTTGAGGATTAAAATATTGAGAGATGTTTTAGTGTGAACCAAGAAGGAAAACATCATTAAGAATCAATACATAAGGCATTTGTATTAACTTCTGGTGTGGAGAAGAATAGCAGGACAGTAGAAAAGCCTGTGTTTCATTAAACTAGGCAGGCTGTGTATCACATGCAAATAGTATGAAATCAAACAGATTAAACAAGCAAAGTCAAGATGAAGTCGATATATTAAAATTTGGATCTTGCACTGAATAAAAGCAAGGCATTTTCTGGAGAATAATTTAAAAGTTTTATTGAAGTTTCTGTTAAAATAGATGGCAATAATACTTGGCAAATATACCGCTAGAGCTCAAAGTATTAGAGAGTGAAAAGTTATTTCTGAATGATAAGCAGTGCAAAATACCACACCATAATACTTTAAGACAGAGAGAGAGAGTCAGGCTATGCCAGATGTTCGGTGGCAATATATACTTTCAGTTCTTAATTAAATGTAACACAAGAATAGCAAGTCCCAAGTCATAATCATTGCAAAGAACTGGAGAAAAAACTAAATTGAATCTCTGCTGATTCTCTCAGGACTTAAATAAGTGTATACTACAGTGGGCAGTTAAACTACATGAGCATAGATCTCTTCACTGTCTTAATTAAATGTCACTCAACTGAGTCAAAAAATTTTGGAACCTTCAAAGAAGGTACAGATTTCACAAAGGAGAAAAATAAAAATCACAGGAGAGTGTGAATGAAAATATAGCTTATTGTACAAAATTGCACTTTGGAGATGGCCCGGGTAGATAGACTCCACATATTATGAGGTGCAGATTTAAAGATTTTGCAAAAAGCTGTGCCAGACCTCTGACATTTGTTACATAAGCTTCTTTCCTTCAGATAAGGAGGTAATGGGAACATGCTATGCAGCATAGCATTTCAAGAAGAGTAAAGCATTGATAGTGCATGCAAACTTATGAAATGGTCTAATGGTCAGTTTGCCAAATTATGGCCCCATGAGCTTTTGGAGCAGAGGGAAACACTTCTCGCACTACCAGTGTGGTGGAGAAAGGCATTTTGCTTGGAAAATGTGTAATGTTTCCTGGGAAGCTGGAAAGAGTGAAGTAAGGAGTGGATCTTGCTACTCCTCTAAAAGGTGTAGCCTGTGCTCTATCTCAGTTCTCACCTGCTGGTGCTTACTTGTGTGTAGAGATGGGGCATGGCCACGTTGCTGCCACACCCTCTGCTGGCCAGTAATTGTTTCAGCGGGTCTAACTGACTCCCACCCCTTACAGTTCTAGTCAAACTATGGTTACTGCCATGGCTGCGCTGGATGGGGCATTGGAGCTGTTGTGACCTCTTCCTCACTCTAGAATACCTACGAGAGATGCCAAAGTCTGACCTACTGTCTGTTCAGCATAACACCAGGCAGAGATTTACAAGACTCGACATGCTCAAATTTCCAAAAGTGCAGTTTTGCAAGACTTCTCTCTGTGCACAACACCCTGTAAGAAAGAGGGTCAATTCACCACTCTGGCGCCTCCTGCTAGCCATACCGGAGATTGGCTCTGCTAGCCGGTGCACCCTCCTCTGGTGGTGCTTCACCCGTCCTGTGATTTGCTTCTGGACCACATCTCTCTCAGGACCATGGCATTCTCTTCATGACACAGCCATTCAGCTGTGTCACGATCTGGGCTCCCCCCCCCCCCCTTCCAGGGGCTGTCTCTGCAATCTTTGGCTAGCCACTTCCCTCAGTGGCAAATACAATCTACTGTCTGGCCACTTCCCCAGTGGTGAGGGGCAAAGAAGGAGACCAAGGCCCACCCACTACTCCAGATCCCAGTGCAGTTATAGAAGGCAGCCACTTGCTGCATCCCCTCCAACTCATCAGTCCATTTCCCTGGGCCACCTCTCTGCAGCCATCAGCAACCTCTCTGCCCTTGCTTCAGGGCCTCAGCATGCAAATCCCTGCAGCCAGCCAGGAGTTGTTCTTAGCTCCCCTGGCCACCTCCTACAGTACTGCTCTGTCCTGGGTGCCAGCTGTCATGAAGGCAGCCTAGTCTCATCTTCTCAAGCTCCAGGAAGTGATTGACACTGCTCTGCCCTGCAGCTCTTCTTATATGGGCCTGCTGGGACCTGATTGGCTGCTCCTCTCAGCCCGTCTCTAATTGGCTGCCTCCTGCACAGCCTCTCTAGAGCTCTATTAACCCCTTAGTGACCAGTGTGCAGCAGATGCCCCATCACACACCCATTGCACTTGTGCTACATGCATGCATCCCACTTGCACAGCTAGCATGTATTTGGACCTAGGTGACATTAATACTGGAGACTGGCAAACCAGTGTGATTCAAATAAGAGTCTTGTCTTGCCCATCCCTTTCACTGATTCCCAACCCAAATCCTGTTTGAAAAAAAATTGAGCATCAGTTAAGTGTTATGCCATTTTATGTTTGATTTGCAATTTCAGGCTTTGCACAGAAGCAGAAATGCCAGCGGAAAGATGTTTTTACCATATTTAAGGTCCAGCCTAAAACAAGAAGCATTGAAAAACTTACTAAAAAGCCTTAGGAGATTTCTAGCTGCAATCTCAGCCCGAAAATGTATAGCTAAGAGTCCAAATTTTCATGACTTCTTCAAATTGAATCTTTTGACCCCCTAATTAAGAAACTTCCCACAGCTCCCAGTTTACTTTGCTGGCAAAATTAGTTCTCTTATTGTTCTGCTTTCTTTTTTTCCTAACATGAAAACAAAAAACCATCTAGTGTAAGAACCATTTAAGTGGAGATTTGCACAGCTTTCTACCTACAGGAATTGTATTTGTAGTTTTATTGTATTGTTTGAATATTGTAATATAAAAAAAGAAACTGTATAAAAGAGTGGAATACCACCAACTAGCTAGAAGTGGTGAGGCGACTTGACTTAATAATATCATTGCTCATTAGAGCTGAGTGAAATTTTTTGTCATGAAACCTTTTTTCATTGAAAAATGCAGATTTCTGTCGATTGAAGCAATTTGTAAATTTGGGTCAGTTTTGGTGACTTGTTCTCAGTTTTTAAAAAATGGAGGAATAAAATTCAGAAATGTCAAATGCTTCATGTCAGCATTTCCAAAATATTTCAGTTGTCGCAAAATTAAATTTTTAACAATCATGTTTGCAGAAGCATTTTCATTTTGACCCAACCCAAAACGCCCCGCCCCCCCATTTTTTCTACCTGTATCCAAACCAAATAGTCAGTTCTTCAAACAGCCCTACTTCTTGTTTCCACTCATATTGTATATAATGCTAGAGGATCCACTTTGTGCTCGCAAATGATATTTCAACACATTGCCCAATATACACACAGTTAATACTATCACATCCCTAATGATAGCGGAGGAGCATTTTCAAGGAACCCTATAAAGATGGACTTTGCCTGATGGTTAAAGCATTGGATTGGGAGTCAGCAGAACTTGGTTTTAATCCCTGAATCTGCCACTCACCTGCTTGATGATATTTGCAAATCAATTTACCCTTCTGAGATGTTAATCTTCTCTGTACCTCACAGGGACATTGTGAGGCACAAAACACTGTTTGCAAAGTGCTTTGGGACATTTGGACTGAGGATGCTATAGAAATACAGAATATTATTCTGCAACACACTATAATCTCTTTGTAGCCACAGAAGTGTTTGTGAGCCATTGGAAGACTTAAATACGCAGAATGTATATTAAAATCACAAAGGTACGTCTCACTTCCCAGGCTATGTTGTGTGAAATCTTAACTAGGTGGTTGAAAACAGGTAATCAAAAGACTTTCTTCCTCAGGATTCCCCTTTCCTGTCATAATCTTTATTGTTGTTAAGTTTAAGGCCAGTAATAGCACATGCCAGAATTAAATAACACTTTTGTGCCACTTACATTTATCTTGGGGAGAGAGGTCATTTTACTTGTTACTAAACTATGTAGGTTGTTTCTACTGCAGATTAAATTTGCACAAAAATGATCAATGGCCAGTTTTACAGATTTCAAAAGGAGATCCATTTGGTTCTAGTGATATTAAACTAGGTTTGAACTTTAGCAAATCTAATTTTCTTTTCTAGACTAATATTTCCAACATAAGGCTTAGGAAAACAAAATTACATTTTCTGTACTTCCACATTTTCAAATAAGTCATTATCAGACCTTGTTTGTTGGCCTGCAAAATCTCATCTCTTGTCATCTACTGGAAGGAAATATTGGCTACTTTGTTTGTCTAGAAAAGAAAAATACTGATACAGACACAAGTTCTGAGGAATTATATCTATAATGTCTTCATCCAGCTATTTAAATCACTCTACTATCACATCCACATACTCCCACAACTCAAGTGTATTTGCTCTCATCACTTACATTAGACAATGCGTTTGCTTGAATACTAAAGCAAAAAGTATTAACATCGGTGCTATTGTCCATATAGGTCATGGAATTATATGGCTATTTGGATTTCTTTTCTTTGAATGTTGAATGTTCAATATTTTCATGTAAACACAGTGAGACAGGATTTATTAAACAATTAAAGAAGAAAAATTATAAACTTCTCCAGGTAGGGACCATACCTTCTAATGTGTTTGGACAGTGCATAGCAAAATGTGGCCCTGATCCCAATATACAGTATTTAATAATATGAAAAATTGAGTGGTTTCTTAAACAGAACAGTCCTGACAGAACTGAGCTAATGAAAGCAGAATTATAATATTTCTTTATACTTGCAGCAACAATTTTTGTGCTGCAATTTTAAAATAACTTAAAATAAAACAGTGTATCCAAACACTGAAATAACAGACATGCAGCAGGTTACAGATACAAGACACAAATTCAACAACAGAACAGTGCCTGTTCTAAACATAGTCCTCACGCTTGATCCAACTCCCCCTGAATAGTAAAACTCATTAATTTCTATAGCTGGAGGGGCGGGGACTTGTACTAAATATATCCAAGATGAACAGAGCAAAGGATAATATAGTGCTAGGTGCATGCACAAAGGGCACAGTGCCCCTCTCCCCAAAATCTCCATGTGTCCCTGCTGCCCAGGGAGGGAGGGAGCAGCAGGATGGCTGGCTGCCAGCTGAGCTCCTCCTTTTCCCATCCCTACAGCTGCTGCTTCTCCTTCTCTGCTGCTGGAATCCCCATGCATCTGCCTTCAAACCGACTCACCTTAGCAGGTCGTCTGCATGCACCAGGAAGTTTTTTTGCAGCACACAACCCACCAAATACACAGCAACAGAAGGTCTCTCCAAACAATGTCTCCACACATCTGACCAACTCTGCTAAAGCAGACAAAGATAAAATTTGAAGTGTCAGTCAAAGTAGAGTGGTGTCAATACAAGCAACCTCCACAGATAGACCAAGACAAAAACTTCCAAATATTCTCTAAGGAAGAAAAAGAAAACGCATGGGAATCAATGAAAACAGGGAAAAACTGCAGCTTTGACAATATATCACCTACAACATTTTGAGAAGAAAAGAAAACATTGATTGTCTATCTTCATGTGTGTATCTGACAGGAGAACATGATACCCAAGTTATGGTGGAAAGCTAAGAGGATAGGTTTACCAAAGCCAAGGAAAGACCACTGTAACAGCCAGCTATCACCGAGTTTCACTCTTCAGTTGTAGCTACAAACTCCTGAAGCAGATCATCCTGCAGAGAATTATACCCATGACAGAACAGTTTGGTGATCAGGCAGGCTACGGACCAAATCAAAGGACTTGTGACCAAGTGTTATCATTTACTACATACACTGAAAAGGGATTTCAAAAGAAGAAGAAAACTGGCTCTCTCTTTTTATTTTTTAAACTTACAGCAGCCTATGACACCCTGCTCTCTTGTATAAGATGTCAAGTGTTCTTCCTAAATAAGTTGTCATGGCAGCTAAAGTGATGCTCCAAGGTGGACATTTTCAGGTGGCTTTGGACCACAAACTAGCACCTGGAGATTCCAGAAGAATGGACTCCCGCAAAGCTCAGTGCTGGCACTAGCTTTATTTAATGTATTCAGCAATGACCTATTGAACACCATCCCCAGCAGTTCATGTACATTGGCATTAACTGCTTGGCCTCAAGGGACCATGACTTCCAAAAGATTAAAGAGAACCCGAACAGTGATAAACTGTCATAGGTAACTATTGCAAGAAATGGAGACTGAAACCAAGTCCAACAATGACTGTGTCAACATACCTCCACTTACACATTGCTCAGAGTCAACTTGAACTATCTTTTTGAAATGTCAGTGGTTGGCACATGATTTAAAGTCAGTGTATCTAGATCCCGTTCTCCCAAATACCATCTCACCAAAGTAGCTCAAAAGATCAAGAGCAGAAACCATCTCCTGAACAAACTGGTAGGGTTCACCTGGGAAGCCAACATGCAAATATTGCATAGTTTGGGGCTCGCACTTTGCTATTCAGCTGGTGAATACTGTTCCCCACTTTGGTTAAATTCTTCCCACACGAAACTAGTGGAGACGCAGTCATGCCATGAAAATCATCACAGGCACACTGAAGCTAATAAAACTCACATAGGAACCAATCCTAGCCAATATTCTTCCACTTATCATCCAGCGTCAGAAGGCAGCCAACAAACTGATCACCACAGTACAGCAAATGCCACACGCGCCGTTGTTCAGGGATATGAGGGATGCACCCGCCACCGACAACATCATAGAAATCCTGTCTGCTCACTACAGCCCACTCTGCATTTTCAGAATCTCCCAGAATCCACTGCTTTTGAGAGCTAAGTGGGAATCTGGGAGGTGAAATGGTTTAGAACAATGCTAGTGTGGACAGGAAGCAAAAACTACAGAATCTGAGCCAGGCAACAAAAGTTATAGTGAGTTTGGTGATGAAGACACTGCTCCACTAGGAATTGTATCAAGACACCAAATAGGTAAAATCTTTCTATCACTACCAGCCTGGAATAGATTCAAACCAGCAATATAAAATACAAAAGAAAAATCTCCATAACCCATTACCAACCCCCTGACTATTCAGTCCCATGCCCTGCGGCAATGCTTTTTTGATAAGTGAATGAACTGAGCCCAAATTCCCCAGGACATCTCCTCACTCCACCATCTCCTCTAGAAACCAATGGGGAAAACAAGGATTCAGCCATTCAGCTCAAAGCGTGTCTACCTAACACGTGCTAAAATGATTTACCTATCTTAGTGTTACCTATAATACTCATCACCATAGCACCTAAGTGCCTGTTTCTGGGCCCAATTTTGAAGGCACAGTGGATACATTTTAAGTACTGTTAGAGCCGTCTGCACAGAGTGCAATTTTCTGTCTCCCTGCTTTCCTTCAGTCATTGTTTTCCATTAGGCACCAGAGTAGAAGACTGGGCTCTTCAGAACCCCATTGGGCCACATTGTTCCTGCTCATCCCCTGAACAAAACAAAAAAGCCATATAGTGACACCCAGGATAACCTGCAGCTTAAGATACTGCCCAGGTTGTTATTGGTGTCACTTTCCTGCTCTATGTCTATCGTCTTACTGGTGTGCGGTCTTTTCCCCCCTCATAAGTATTGTTTTCTGCCTCTGTCCTCATCTCTCTCTTGTTATTATTCTCCTGAGTAACGAGCATAGTGGTGCCTCTTGAGCAGTAGTTTTGTGCAATTAAGAGATTACTGTGGTTTGTCTCTAATTCTTTAAGAATTAAGATCAGTGATATTAGGTCCCATTTACAAAATGACAAAATTCTGCTTTCAGCCACCCCTGTGCCTTGTTCTTGTTCCCCCCGGGGGCACTTTCCTACTTTGCTTTGCCACTCTTAATCCATTCTTTTCCTTTATGACACATATGGCTTGACCCTGTGCCCACTCAAGTCAATGGTATAGCTCCCACTGACTTCAGTGGTGCAGGGTCAGGAAGTGGATTCCCCTCCAAGTCTGGATTCCAGGCCACATTGGAATTGTTATGCCTTTCAGTCACACAATGGCCACAGTATAAATAGTTACATGCCGCCAAGTATTCTTATTTGCATGATCTATTTGCAAAGCAGTGCCCCAAACAGCAAGAGAGGGACATGTAGCACATAAGTACCTTTTTGTTCATTTTATACACCCATCAGAAGAGAGTTAGGGATCGCGGGGTCACCATCCCTTAGGACAACACCCCAGCATACACTATATTGGTGAATTTATAATCATGTATCTGCACTGGAGAATGGGGCAGGCAGACCATTTCGTTCCTATATAAATGATCATGCAGGTTCTGCAACTGTATTTTAATTATGCCTTGTGTATGTAAAACAATTTATTAAACTTTACAGACTCCAGCTCTAGTCACTTTTGTCTGCAGGAAAATACTGTACAAATACCACAGACTGATGTCACTAAGGATTTATTCGTTGCTAATTATTTTGCGATAATTTTCTCAGTAAACATTGCTTTCAGTTGAGTCATCCAGCTGCAGCTGTGTCATTATCTTCAGTTAAATAATCCTTTGCTTTCCTTTTTAAGAAAAGGAATAGGATAGTGACAATTTGTATGAGATCATTCAGCACAGGAAAGGGTGGTTAATAATATAAAATTAACAGGTGATGGCAAAGGATTTTGCAAGGGGGGCTTTAAAGTGCATTGCATTGTCAGTTTGAGTCTTGCAGATTAGCCAATGGCTGATGAATCACTATTCAAAAGACTGGATAGTCCACCAACAGAGACTGTACATGAGACACAGGTTGTTATGCAAACACATTTTCCATGGGGGAGTGGAGGTAAAACAGACGACAAAATAGTCTTAAAAAAAAAAAAAGCCATCACAGTGAGTTACAAGTGAACAGGAAGGAAAAGGCAGAGGTCATTGACTTGCTGTATTAGGAACTCTGACTTTCTTGCAAGTCTTCCAGGACATGAAAGACAAGGAGAACAAGTGAAAAGGTACATTGCCAATTACGAACAAACTCAAAAAGAAGAATAGGAAACCAATTCACCTTTGATGAAATACATTTAAGATATGTTCCTGCTCTAACACTCAGTGAATGGTAAATGCTTCCTTTAACACAAGGAAGTCAATTTTTAAGATGTTCAGTCCACCCTCCCTGAATGCAATGAGACACATTCCTGATCCACCTAACAAGTTGCAAGATAGGAACCGAGTTGTCCAGAGACCAGCGTGAACTGCCATAAAAATGTAAGTGTCTCTGTTATACAGAATAGCAGTAAAATAAGCCAGGTACATGCGGTCAAACTCATGCCTGGTGTGACTCCACTGAAGTCAACCTAATTACAGTATGGAAGGAATTTGGTATACAGATCTCCCACAATTAATAGGGTGACTGACAGTAATGCTGAAAGATAGAATGATAATTATTCTTATGCTGATGTGCTTCAGAATCAACAGGCTGCATTTCTCAAAGAGAAACTAACAGAAGTTGCAAAAGGTTATCCAGTCTCTTTATTTTCTTGCCCAACTTAGTATTTTTTTTCCTGACATGTGACCTTTATTCTGAATGCATTGCACCCCACTCTTAAAGAGTTCGTTCACATGGCTTCTATCTCACCAGAAAACATCCAAAATGCATTTCCTTTATTGTTGGACAACTACATGGATTTTTTCCAATGTTCAAGAAAAGGTTTCCCTTTGCCAATGTTTATTTCAACCATATCATCAACGGTTAGGTTGGTCAAACAGTTTATGGACTGGTGGTCACGTAGAATAACCTTCAAGCTATGTTAGCACACTCATATCCACTGGCATTTGTGCACACATGCTGGCTAAAACTATGATTGGCAGGAATAGGCTTTGGCGAGCGACTCATAAATATCTAACGGGAGCTTTGCAGATCTACTGTGAAGCCAGGATCCAGCTCTGGGTAATGCTTCACATGCATATTTGTGTCCCATATCCTAAAACAAGAGAGTGATTAGACCGCAAGATCTTATAACCAGTAATTTGAAGCGTTACTAATGTAACTCAGAGCAAATTTGGTCCACTAGGTTAAACCAAGGGTTGAGATCCAGAATGTTAAATTCTTTCCAGTTCTCTGGAATGGTCTTCAGACTAAAAGATATGCAATTATTTAATAGACTTTTCTGTAATGTCCTTACTTTCATCTGGAAAGCTAGTGGGGTGAGTAATAAGCTTCTAGTCAAGTCATACTTTTTATTGGTTATTTCTCTTATGAATTACCATATTTGTAGCTAGAAGCTATGCACTGAAACAGTCAAATAGCCAATGTACAGCAATAATGTTGCATAGCATTTCATCATCAAAAATTTATCCCTTAGATAGTACTGAGTGGCTAAGAAAGCTTTCTGTACCATAAAGGAAGGTGATTTCTAATATACAGAGTGCTGCTATGTTAATAATATCTCCTAGATACTCCAAGACATATTGCTGCTAAGAGTACATTTGCACCGACATAAAGTAAAGCCTTAATTAACCTAAAGTCATGAGGAATTTTGAATAATTTTAGAAGACAGAGGCTTCAGCTCACTCACGGATGTTGAAGGCATAGCCTTGTTGCTGGTGGCAGGTCTTTTGGACTAATCAAGTCTGAACAGGATACTGGTTTCTCCCTGCAAATTTTCTAAATTCTGAAGGAAAAAACTTTCAGTTAGGTTATGTCACATTAGAGATTCTGCAGTCTGCAACTGTTATTGCTAAGAGGACTCTGCAAAATGGCTTTTGTTTCAAGTTATATTACATTACCAGCCAAAAAAGTAATATGTTGCAGCTTGCAAGTACAGAAATGTATTTCTAAAACACCTATACGTTATTTTTATTATTCCTATTGTGATTGTGCCCAGACCCCCTACAGAAGGATCAGGGCCTCACTGTACTGTGTACTGAGGATTTCTATTGTTTGTGCAAAGGTACTTGAAATGTCCCCATCCCTATTGGAGGGGAGAGAATTGTAACTTCATACTGTAGGTCAGACCCCATTACATAAAACCTTATCCACCACCCGATAAATATGCACTCATGTCCCACTTTTGCAGTGGGATGGCAATGAAAAGCATTGGACTTCTGCCAGGATCGCAAATTCAGAGTTAACTTCACCTAATCTGCACATGGTATCAGAATTACTTTAGAAGGTTAATATGCAGTTTACAGTAACTACCAGGCAAGCCTGTATAATCAAGGGAGCCATTTAACACATGAAAAGTAAAGAATATTTCATGTTGAATAGAGCTGCCTTTCATGTGTGCCAAAGAAATGCACGAGACCTTCTAATAGCTACATTAAAAGGCTTTTCTTTGGGCCACATTGTAATGAGTCTTTGTTCCTTTCATTCTCTTGCAGAGCCCGCTAGCCTTGTACTAGTGAGAATGACTAAAGCTATAATTTCCTCTCCTCATAAGTGCTCCATAGGTTCAGCTGACCTTTAGAAAGCATGTTCTTTTCTCTTGACCATTTTTCTTAATGACAGCTGCTTTTTCAGAGCACACCCTGTGGTCCAGGACCTCCTATTCACAGCAGGGCACCATTTGTACTGAGGAGAGAAACACAGGGAGACGGGCAGCTCCAAAGACCACACAGGCTTTGATGATGCACTGCCTCCACAAGAGGCGTGGTGGCAAGCGTACAAGAAAAACATTATTAGTCATGAGTGAAGAGCTCACTTGGACATTTTATTTAACTCTGCCACTGATTGCACTGCTCTCTTCGTAACTAGAGCAGCAGCAAAGTCAAGTGCTTAGAATCAGGACTCCTGGGTTTTAATCCCTGCCATTAACTCTGTGTGTGGCCTTGGACAAATCACATGGACCCACACTCACTTGCACATTTAATTTGCTGGTGCATTTACTTGCAAGAATGCACAATTTGGGATAAAGACATCCCCTTGGTTATTTACCTAGACAGTTACATAATTGTGCACACTGCCGCAGTAATTGTGCATGCCAATCATGTATACAAGCAGACTTGCCTTTGTGTACATCCCAAAACCTAGACCTGAACCTCCCTATGCTAAGTTTAACCAAATTGTACGATTACAATTCCTACTTCACAGGCATAGTAGAAGCCTTCATTAATTAATGTCCACAAAGGATTTGGGGATCCTTGGAAGAAAGCTGTTCTATAAATACAAAGTGGAAATGTGACTTGCATATTCTTTCAAATTCTACAGAGCCTTAAAGGTTAAGCCTGACACTCCCAGTAGGAATCAGGAAAGGTTGTGTGTTGACAAAGTCTGAGTGGTAGAGCACAAAATACTCCTGATCCACAGACTGAGCATAAGGAAGATGCTAGAAGCTAATTAGAGGCTCTCCTCACAAAGTATGATGTGTCAGAGATATTTCTACAAGTAAATCATTACTTATACTGTTTGCAATCCACACAGTGCATGTGGATCAGAGTCTAGAGTGTCCCATTTAAGGCAGCTGTTAGCCTAGGCTGTTTACCGTCTGACAGTGAAATTATTCTATAAGCCATCAGCTCCTTCTCTGCTGCTATTGTAAGTACTTCTTCCATTTTGTACGGAACAAACAGACAAGGGTCCCAATAGCCCTGTACCTTCTAATCTGCTGCAATTAATCCCATGTCATCATCTTAATTTGACTTCAATGGCTGAAAGGATGGCAACTGACTATATATAGATAGTTATAAATACATAAAGAATGTATCTGTTTGCATGTTACTCTCTTGGTTTTCTCCTATCCTTTTTACCATAAAGCTTCTGCATCAAACTTGCACTAAAATTCCACTCTCCTAATTAGGCACATTAAAACAGCATTGTAGACAACCTGGCCATTCCCGTAAACTCAAGAGGTTTTGTTTGTTTATAAACTTTATAAATTACTGCTCTTACTTTCACAGGGGAAATCAATTTTTTTTATTACCTGGCAGACAAAAAAAAATCAAGGATCTTGTTAAGTAATTTAACTAGTTATTAAGACAAGTAATATGGCATTTTCACCATGGTGTGTGGAAAAGCAGATGTCCTAAAGCAATGGAGTGCTTTCCTAAGAGTTTGTTTTGGAACCTCGTGCTGGAATCTGCCACTTGCCACTGACCCGAGGGAACCCAGAACAGAGGGAGCTGCTGTTATTCAAGATATCACTGTTCACTCACCCACACCATTGGAGCCCATGCACTTTGGGATCTGAAGAGGCAATGGAAATGCTGTACTGCAGCAGCAGGGATTTGATGAGTTTCAAGAAGAAAAGTGTTTCCTAATTGAGTACAAGAAGAGACGCTATGCCTTACTGTGACAAATTCATGCATGTGAGATAACCATTAGGCTGAAAGTATCCACACCATTTAAGATACTAAGAGAAGCATTATGAATGCAATAGAAAAGTTGTGACTGTGGTGTTTATTTTGCTCTGTGAAAAATTACTCAAAGGGAAAAAGGCATTAAAATATTATATTATACATATATAAAGTAGCGATGTCAATTAATCACTGTTAACTCAAGCGATTAATTTGT
Source organism: Emydura macquarii macquarii (assembly GCF_026122565.2). Lineage (NCBI taxonomy): Eukaryota > Metazoa > Chordata > Testudines > Chelidae > Emydura > Emydura macquarii. The sequence goes on from NW_027131620.1 coordinate 13,534,893, forward strand.
TTTGAGTTAACTCAATTAAAAAAAAATAATTGAGATTAATCACAGTTTTAATCACACTGCTAAACAATACTGTAGAGCCTCAAAGTTACAAACAACGCGAGAATGGAGGTTGTTTGTAACTATGAAACATTCATAACTCTGAACAAAATGCTACGGTTGTTCTTTCAAAAGTTTACAACTGGACATGGACTTAATACAGCTTTGAAACTTTGCTGTGCAGAAGAAAAATGCTGCTTTTAACCATCTTAATGTAAGTCAAACAAGCACAAAAACATTTTCCTTACATTGTCAAATCTTTATATTTAAACTTTCCCTTTATTTTTGTAGTAGTTCATGTTTAACACAGTACTGTACTGTATTTGCTTTTTTTTTTTTTTTTTGGTCTCTGCTGCTTCTTGATTGCGTACTTCCGGTTCCAAATGAGTTGTGTGGCTGACGGGTCAGTTCGTAACTCTGGTGTTCATAACTCTGAGGTTCTACTGTAATAAAATACCAATTTCAATTTATTATAAATATTTTGAATATTTTTCTACATTTTCAAATATATTGATTTCAATTACAGCACAGAATGCAAAGTGTAGAATGCTCACTTTAATTACAAATATTTGCACTGTAAAATGATAAACAAAAGAAATAGTATTTTTCAATTCACCTCATAGAAGTACTGTAATGCAATCTCTATTGTGAAAGTGCAATTTACAAATGTAGATTTTTTTTTTTGTTACTTAACTGCACTCAAAAACAAAACAATGTAAATCTTCAGAGCTTACAAGTCCTTTCAGTCCTACTTCTTGTCAGCCAATCACTAAGACAAACAAGTTAGTTTACATTTACAGGAGATAATGCTGCCCGATTCTTATTTACAATATCACCTGAAAATGAGAACAGGTGTTCACATGGCACTGTTGTAGCAGGTGTTGCAAGATGTGCCAGATACTTTAGAGCCTGAAGACAATTTATAGCCTGAAGACAAAGACAAAGAACAACTAAAGGTTTCAGACATTTCAGTATTTCAGAGTATGTTAAATGAAGTTTTCAGCTGCAGTTCCCCTTGTTAGAATCTGTTCCAGGTTCTCCTGCTTTCTGTTAAAGGTATCTGGATGGATGGATGGATGAATGGATTGATGGATGGATGTCACAACTAAGATGGTGGATGTCATGTTTCTGCACCAGATGTGGAATGGCTACAGAGCTTCCTTCATAGACAGGTACACAGATCATAAGATCCTTTCAAGGCTCTCCCACGAATGGCTGAGGTTAGCTTCAATAAGGTATTTACACACAGTGCCACCCAGTGGCTGAACCATATAATACAGTTTAGCATTCCATTACAGTGGACACCCAGATACCATGATGGTCATAGACTGCCAGTTTTATGTTTAGAAATGTGTCCATTTATTAACTTAAATTTAGGGTCTGACTCTGCAACCATTATTCAGGTCAATTACCACAAACATTGATTTTAAAGGGATTACTCATACCAATAAGTGCTACTGCTGTTGATCAATGATGCAGATTTGGTGGACTATAATTTAGTGTATCATACTATATCCTGATACATTATGTAATACCTGGTGCTGATAATGTCATAGAAATTCACTATCTCGTATATCCTGCTTATGCCTGGCTGAGTACAGAATTTACAGTCAGTGAATTTACAGGGATGTAAAAATCAGTGCAAATGAAAGAAGAATTGGGGCATTAAAAATTCCTAAGTGGGTTCTCCTCATTAGAAGATCTGTCTAGACTGAAGTTCTTGGTTGTCTTGTAATTTTAGTTAGAGCACAACAAAAAGCCCTAGTCTAGAAAAAAGCAGTGAGATGGCTTTTCTCAGCTCAGGTTTGTCGGGTTACTCCAAGAAAGAGCAGTATTACAGAACAGTTGAGAATTCCGTGGCACCTTAAAGACTAACAAATTTATTTGGGCATAAGCTTTCGTGGGCAGAAACCCACTTCGTCGGATGCAGTATTACGAAGTTGCAGCTCATGCTATTCAATCAACCTCTGCCAGACACAGGGTGTTTATTTATTTGGTAGTTGCCAAGAGAGCAACATCCAGATATATTTTTCTCTGTATATATCACCAATAGAAGAATGCTGCAAGCTTGCTTGATCCAGGAAGCCAACTAACCTATTAATCACATTAACCAATGATATTGTTCAAGCCACCCAGGTGCTTTTCTTGGAATATGGGCTTTTATTTGAGCACCGTGCAATTTAGTTATGAACATTGCTTCCTCTTTCAGCTGTAGCAGTCTTTACACAATTAACTGCTCTATAAAGAAATCTTGAAGTACAATTAATTCACTACCTCTTCCATAATATTCCATTAATTAGTGGTAAAAATAGGTACATCTGCCAGACAAACTATGCAATTATATAGTAAATAGAACTTTGGCACTCATAATATGCTAATACACTGTTAATTAATAGTCATGAAATAAAATTCTGAGCTATGTTCAATTGGCTAAAAGTTAACTCATCTTTTTCCAGCTCTATTTTTTTCTGCACTGAACATAAATAACAATAAACAAGAACTGTGCAGACAAAAAAAAATTCATTCATGTTTTTGGTAGTAAATTTAATATATTAGCTGCCAAATCAACCTGCTTTGCACACTAGGATGCGTTTGAGACAAACATTTCTTCTCTTTTCTTTGAGGGCCAGTCTCATTTTACATGCCATTGCCAAACGTTAAACTAAGAAGTCATTTCTTGCTGTGAAGGACTGGTCCAAGCCCATCATCAAATTTGGAGTAGCTCAAATGCAGTGTTCAAGCCCCATTTCTCCTCAGTAGTCTGCAGAAGGAAAAACGGAAGGGGAAAATAACCTCTCCTCTGGGAGCAATACTGGTAGGTCATAGCAAAAGTGCAACACCCATCATATACTAGGGTGGCCACATGTCCTGATTTCATAGAGACAGTCCCAATATTCAGGACTTTGTCTTATATAGGCACCTATTACCCCACATCTACGGTCCTGATTTTTCACACTTGCTGTCTGGTCACCCTATCATAGATATTACTCTCATTCATCAGTCCAAGTCACTGCAGTCATTTTTCTGCCACATAACTGATCCACACTATTAAGAGTTTCACTGATCAAGCATAAAAGCACCACATTTATGGGGAAGTGGAGTGGTGGAGAAGACCCATAGGATGCTGTCCCCTGCTAAAAATCCACTGACACCCTGCTTCAAGACCAGTTGCAAAGTGGCTGAAATGCACCATATGGGCTCCAAGTCACAAATTACACCAACCAAGACAACAGAAAAATACATCACTGACCAAGATACATACTTATTTCAGAAAACCCTTATGTCTGAATACACAGAAACACCTTTAGATTATCGGTACCTCGTAGTCTAACCTTGCTATCCCTATGTGATTGTGCTGTAGTGCAAAACACTGATCCCAAATCACCAAAGGCCTTTTCCCTAGGCATTGTAGGGACAGAAAAGAGGCAACTGTCACCTTAAAGGGCATACTTTCTAGAGGAGTTGTGCAAAGTGTATTTATATATTGGTGACTATGTGGACTCTGGACTATATCCTGAATACCTTAAACCTCCCTGACTAGCCTAGACCAGGGGCTCTCACACTATAGACCATGAACCACCAGTGCAAAGCCACTCCTTGGTGAGCTAGAGACAGAAATATTTCAAGAACCAAGCCATGGAGGACTGGGGGTGGTTAGATGGGTCCATGAGACAGATCTTTGTGATGACCGATCTCTTTGTGATGCCAAATGGTTATAGAATAAATATGTGAGTCACTAGTATAAGCAAATATTAAAGTAAACTAAGAATTTCTTCTTCTCTACCATGTACTTTTTCAACAAAAAAATCTCCGTAGATCCTAATTTCAAACTGGAACATATTAAATTCCCTCCTAATCGCTTTCTTCTCCACTATAACCCCACTATAACTCCACTATAACAAAGTTTCTGAGCTAAGATCTTTCCAGTAGCTGTTTAACAGCACATACCCCTAAGGGCTGTTTAACTGCAGAAAGAAAAAGAAAATGAGAAATTGGCAAATATAACTCCATTGAATTTACCTAGCAGCAGCAGAGAGAAAGGAAACTAGACATTTCCATCTTCCTTTGTCAGAAGTGAATTCAAAGCATCACAAAGAGGGTTACAGAAATCTTGACTATATTAAAACTAAACTGAAAAAAAAATACATTTAAATACTAAAGAGCCAGCTTTAAATCTATGCATGTATGAAATGGCCTCTTCATCTTTAATTCACCCCCATTCAGCTCTAGAAAAACCATTAGACCAGGGAGTTTATTTTATATTTACAATCAATTTGATACCCAATGTTCAGATGAATGCATTTGTTACATTTTAAGCTTAAACAAACCTAACCTTTCAGAAACTTTGGAGCACCTCTTGTACTTAAAGTCAGCTGTAACCTAAAATTTGCAGCTTTTCTTTTAAAAATATTGTGTAAAAAGCTTTTCTGTGTTTCAAGGAGTGTGATATATAGTGATACATGTTCCACACTGATGGTTTGATACAGTGCAAGATTCTCAAAGCGCCAAGTGCCTGGAATTGCAACTTCAATCAGCCCCACTGCAAAACTGTTTATAACACCACATCAGTTAAAGTGAACATTATTAAGAAAGAGAAAGAGGTTTCAGATGGATACAAGATGGCATATAAGAACTTGTATTGACACAATGAGGAATTAATCTGTGGTAATTAGAGTAATCAAATAGTATAACCAACCAACCACCTCTTGCTGCTACCTTGGGCACAAACAGCTCAATCTGATTACCAAGTGTGAGCATTCTCCATAGGAAACTCAGCCGACATTCCTAAAATGGCCATGGTATCTAACGAAGGTATGAGTAGGCTCATTCACCTTAGTGTGAGCTGACCAAGTGTCTGCCAAGCAGAGAAACTTGTCTGGAAACAGATGGGGTTCTTGTAATTGCCCTAAGCAATTCTAATTTATCAGTAGCTTTTCCCCCAACGACACAGCAAAAAGGAGAGAGTTACATTGGTATACTCAAATGCATATAAATGTCTGTTTGTGCATGTTTACTTGATTTTATGACATCCAAGTACTGCCATTGTGCACAGAAATTAGCTGCACAATTAAGTTCTTTCTCCCCAAATCGATCCTACAGATTCTCTGGAGGTGCTCTGGCAGCAGGATAAATTTCTCTCCAAAATGATCTGAAGTTCTTCTGAATCTGACCTCCACTATCTCCTCAAGAACAAGAAGCAGAGGGACATTCCTCCATAATGAAACATTTTCTTGGGATACACTCCAATGACTTCTTTAGTGTGAGCTTCCTTATAGGGCTGACATTCCAAATAAGTGGAAGGGAAAATTATCTGTTAAAGAGGACAAAATGCCCCCATGAAGCCTTTCTATGAATAGGCTAGGTCAGATCACCATGGAAGAAAGCATCCCAATAATTTAATCTAACTTTAAGAAAGCAGGTAACAAAATGTAGAAAAAAGTTCTCCACATTATGAAAAATCAAAAATGGATCAGCCTAGAAAGACACAGAAAATGCTTCATTTTCATTCAAGAAGTTACGCGGCAAATCAATCGGAAACCCAACACGAATCATTTGGATTTCTCAGCTACTATTTAACAAACTGGGTAATATAATAAGGGAATTGATTTTTTAAGAATGAAGATAGAAACTCTGGATTTTTGTGATCTCTCACTTCTCACTATTTATCTTTGGGAGTCACATCTTTATTATAAACTTGTTTGCTTTAAAAAAAAAAAAGTGCAGTTTGGATTCTATCCCAGTGGCTTTGCCAGGAAGGCAGTCATTCTTGAATCGCACCTGACACTTAGCACTTCCTGTGTTAGGCAAAAGCCTCATAAGGAGGCCAGAAGGTTGGCTTTACACTTGTAAAGATGTGGGAAGGTGTGATCACACCCTCAAGGAGAACATCTGCTGTAACAGGGCCTGAGTATGGGGACTGGATACTTGCATTCATTTTCTGCTTTGCTATTCATCTCTCTAAAGAAACATGAAAGACTTAATGTCTGAAAGAAACCTTGCAGGCCAGTAGATCAAGAGAACAAAGCTATTTAACACACACAGTCCAAGCAAGGCTCAATCCATTCCATCAGTGGTCCTGCCTCCTCTCTGCCTGTTGTAGGATGCAGTGTTGGTTCTCTATTCCCCATAGTCCAGAGGGAGCACTCCTGCACTTCACCAAGCATGGGGACTGCCACTGTGACTGAAAGGCTTCTTGGACCCTCCTTTTTCCTGCATCCCCCAGCAAGAGCCAGTCATAACATGGGCCTAACAGCAGCTGCTACAGGTGCAACCAGAGAATTTCCCCCTTTGTACTCAGCCGGAAGAGTGACTGCATCCTTTCTGGGGCTACATCATCAGTTCAGCTGTGCAATTGTACGCTAAACTTGAACGCATGAAACTACTGCAGCTGCACTTGCTAACCAGACAGATTAAATCAGCTAATAGGATGCATTTATGCTTGTGGTTACCCAATTCATATAAGCAAACATAATAAGCATCAGCTCAAAATAGGTACATAATTGTGCATGGGTTCCACAAACCTAAGCTGTCGAAATCTGGCCCCTATTTCTATTACTCCAGTTTACAAGGTCATCCAGATCTTCCTGTATGATATCCCGATTCCTCTCTGTATTGGCAATACCTCCCAACTTTGTGTCATTCGCAAACTTTATTAGTGCATTCCTATTTTTTGGGACAAGGTCAGTAATAAAAAGGTTAAATAAGATTGGTCCCAAGACCGATCCCAGAGGAACTCCACTAGTAACCTCTTTCCAGCCGTACAGTTCACCTTTCAGTATGACCCATTGTAGTCTCCCCTTTAACCAGTTCTTTATCTACCTTTCAATTTTCATATTAATCCCTGTCTTTTCCAATTTAACTAATAATTCCCCAGGTGGAACTGTATCAAATGGCTTACTGAAATCTAGGTAAATTAGATCCACTGCATTCCCTTTGTCTAAAAAATCTGTTATCTTCTCAAAAAAGGAGATCAGGTTGGTCTGGCATGATCTATCTTTTGTAAAGCCATGTTGTATTTTATCCCAATTATCGTTAACCTTGATGTCCTTAACTACTTTCTTTCTCAAAAATTTTTTCAAGACCTTGCATACTACTGAGGTCAAACTAACAGGCCTGTAGTTACCCGGATCACTTTTTCTCCCTTTCTTAAAAATATGAACTATGTACGATCCCTGAGTTTACAGATTCATTAAAAATCCTTGCTAATGGGCTTACAATTTCATGTGCTAGTTCCTTTAATATTCTTGGATGGAGATTATCTGGACCCCCTGATTTAGTCCCCTTAAACTGTTAGAGTTTGGCTTCTACCTCAGATGTGGTAATTTTTACCTCCATATCCTCATTCCCATTAGCCACCCTACCACTATCCCCAAGCTCATCTTTAGCCTCATTAAAAATGGAGGCAAAGTATTTGTTTAGATATTCGGCGATGCCTAGATTATCCTTAACCTCCACCCCATTCACAGCAGTCCCACTTCTTCTTTCTTTATTTTCTTCCTATTTATATGGCTATATAGGCTTTTACTATTGGTTTTAATTCCCTTTGCAAGGTCCAACTCTACTTGACTTTTGGCTTTTCTCACTTTATCCCTACAAGATGTAGCTTTCCTTGCTGATCCCTCCCATCTTCCACTCCTTGTAGTCTTTCTGCTTTTTCTTAATCACCTGTCTGAGATGCTTACTCATCCAGCATGGTCTACAACTCTTGCCTATGAATTTTTTTCCCTTCCTTGGGATGCAGGCTTCAGATAGTTCCTGCAACTTTGACTTGAAGTAATTCTAAGCCTTCTCCACCTTTAGATCCATGAGTTCTTCAGTCCAGTCCACTTCCCCAACTAATTCCCTTAATTTTTCAAAGTTAGCCCTTTTGAAGTCAAAGACCCTAGTCACAGATCTATTTTTGTTTATCCTTCCATTTAGTTTGAACTGAATTAGCTCATGGTAGCTCGAACCAAGGTTGTCCCCTATAACCAGTTATTCTATGAGGTCCTCACAACTCACCATTACCAAATCTAAAATGGCATTCCCTCTTGTTGGTTCAGTAACTATTTGGTGAAGGAATCCATCAGCTATCATATCCAGGAAAATCTGGGCCCTATTATTACTATTAGCACTTGTCCGCCAGTCTATATCTGGGACGTTAAAGTGTCCCATAATTACACAGTTCCCAGTAGTATTTACTCCATTAAAAACCTTAAAGAGGTCTCTATCCATGTCCAGATCAGATCCTGGTAGTCTGTAGCACACCCCAAGCACTAACCCAGGAAAAACTCTAGTAGTTTTCTTCCCCAATGTGATTTTTACCCAGACAGACTGTTTTATCAATTCCATCACTTCTAATTTCTTTACAGTCTACCTCATCATTGATATACAATACTACTCCACCACCTTTTCCTTTATATCTGTCTTTCCTAAACAGTACATACCTTTCAATACTTGTACACCAGTCGTGACTACTATTCCACCATGTTTCTGTTATCCCTATAATATCTGGTTTCATTTCCTCTACCAGTAGCTCTAGTTCCTCCATTTTGTTATCCAAGCTCCTCGCATTGGTATACAAACATCTTAATTTTTGCTGTTTGGCTTCGCTCATGTTCCTTACCTGATTTGGCATAGTCATTCTACTGCCAATACTGATGTGCATTTTTTCTTGCTGAAACAGCCTGTCTCCCGACTCTTTATAACAGCATAATTCTTGCAACACTAGGACAATATCTGGCACTGAAGTTTCAGACAGCAGTAAAAATACATTGCTCTCAGTTTTCCACATGCTAACAAACCATTTAGCTGGTCCACTACTCTCAGCACTGTCAAGCAATCAAGATGCTGTTTATAATGCAGCTTCACCTTGAAAGATAATTACCTCAGACGACTTTGTCAGGATTTGTTCTTCTCACCTTTATTGTGAAATTTTAAATAAAAAGGATGATGTGGTTTATTGAAAAACTTCCATACATAGTAAAAATGGCTCTCACTGGTAGGGAAAAATGAAATTCTAATAGCCTGCATTTTACTTTAATACACTGAATGATTATTGCTCTTTGAAGAGAGATCCTGAAGCCTGGTGACTAGACCTCAGAAATGGAGCTAAAAAGAGTATGAAGATATGGAGCAGGCATTACCTGAACTTGTATATTTCTGAAAAAGTTGGCTTTGTAAGCAGAGCTTGACCTGAATAAGGATCATTCCTGTGAATGTCTTTTCCTCTCTCCATTCCAAACTAGTAATTTTTGCATGGCTCTGAATAATCTTCATTACTTCACAAGCGTGGGCCCTCATTGAAGAAACAATGTCAAGTGAAGCACAGAGTGGTAAGTTCATGCTAAGTTATTCATTTGTATGCCTCGTTAGCATCTAAAAATGACTGGAGCACTTCACGTACACACAGATAGGGTCACTGCTGATTCTAAGCAAAATGATTTGCAGCAGTTGAACCCTAGCACCAGGCAAGATTGGAGAGAACAATTCCAGCCACCTGATTATAGGATTTTTACCAAAAAAAAATGTAACAAAGAAAATGGATTTGCCAGCTTTTCTACTGTGTAAAGCTCATATGCATTCTTATGGAAGGAGATAATGTGAGAAACTTTTCACTCAGACGTTAATAGTCTACATTATCTGAGTGCTATAGGGTTCTTTTAGTAGTAACCTAGGGTACTGAAAGTCTCCCAGCATCCGTACAAGGCTTGCTTTAATTCCCTTTCGTGCATGGTTCTGCACATCCTCCCTATCAGGGACAATGATCACTGCTGTGAGCAGACCCAGTGGCTCCTATTATCCAGCCATGTCAAAGTAGGCAATGTATGCCGTTTAATTAGGCTGTAACATTATTCACTTAAAATATTTGGGAGTAACCAGTGGTAGATTGTACAATGCAAGCCAGCATGATTTCCACATAATTCCCAACCTGGTCCCAGCCCATCCGTTGCTGGGACCCTGCCACCCTTCTCTCCTAGAAGAAAGGGAGCTATAAACAGTTACAGGGCTTTATCATATCTCACACCTTCCTTTCTTCCACTAACTCTAACACATTTTCCCTGGCCTTCCTGATCATGATCTGATCTGAGGCCTGGTCTACACATACCACAAAATTCGGCAGCAGTCGATGGGAGATATGCAAGCTCCCTAAAGTAGCTTGCGTATTTCCCATCGACTTCCTAAATTTTAATGAGAGCGGCATCCGCTCTATGCTGCACCAATGAGAAATGCCCTCCCATCGACGCACTGTTACTCTTTTTCTGGGGGTGGATTTCCAGATCGATTGAGGGGGTCTCCACTTCTGCTCAATTGATCCTGAAGAATCGATCTGATGGCGGTGAATTTGCCACTGTCAGTGAAGATATACTCTGAGATTGTAAATCCTTTGTGGCACAGACCGTGGTCTGATCTGCACCCTGCTCTCTGCTCTGCTTGTATAATTCTGGAGTAATTCCAACTGAAGCAGAGTTAATCTTGATGTTAGACTGCATTAGTGAGACTGGGCCTGTGTCTTATCTGTAAAATGATGGGCTCATTTATGGATCTGCAAACTTAAATACAAAGGAATAGAAGATATGTAAAAGCAGATATGACCCATATACTGAAGCATTTTAATTCTCCATCAATAATAATCTAGGACAGGGGTTCTCAACCATTTTCTTTCTGAGTCCCTCCCACTCCCCAACATGCTATAAAAATTCCAGGGCCCAATGAGAAGGGGGTGGGGCCCTCATGGCTTCAGCCATGGGACGGTGGGGGATGCCAGATGGGGGGCTTGGGACTTCTGCTGCTGGATGGGGAAGGGCTCGGGGATTTATCCCCATGGGGTTGGGGGGGCTCAGGGCTCCAGGCATTGGACCAGGGGGCTCAGGGCTTCAGGCGTCAGACAGGGGCGTTGGGGCTTCAGCCCTGCAGGATTGAAGGCTTCTGCCCCATGGGCCTGGGGGGGCTACAAGCTTCAGGTGCTGGACCAGGGAACTGGGGGCTTCAGCCCTGTGGGGCTAGAGGGGCTCCTGGAATTAGCCCTGCATGGCAGAAGGTGGGGGGGTTCCCGGCTTTAGCCCTGCAGGGCACCGGAACTCAGGGCTTCTGCCCCACAGGGTGCCAGGGTTTGGGGCTCTGGACTCCCGGCTTTAGCCCTGCTGGGCACTGGATCTTCGGCCCCCCTGGGGTGCTGGGGATCCCAGCTTTAGCCTTGTGGGGCAACAGGGCTCCCAGCTTTAGCCCCGCAGGGTACTGGGGCTTCTGCCCTGCAGTGCGCCAGGTCTTGGAGCTCGCAGTCCCCCATTGAGAACCACTGATCTAGAATAACTTCAAGATTTTTTAAATAAAATGAATTGGGTACAATGAAACCCATAGAGTAGCAAGAGGAATCTTTCCTATATCACAAGTCACCTTAATCTTTAAATCATTTCCCAGTCAAAATACACACTCACATTTGCAGAGAGAATTCATCTGCATCTGAATCTGTAATTAACCGCCTGCCAGTAGGCTCCTTGATGACATTTGAAAATCCATCGTCCCATTTTGCTGTCAGCACTTTATAACACAACAAGCTGCCTCACGGAATAAGTCAACATGCCGTTTAGAAAATAGTTCCTATGACAACTATGTGGTCAGAGCGCCCAAAATATCAAACTAAGTGACATGTAGGCAAAGAAAGCCCTGTCTTAACATCAAGACACTTTGTTAACTTGTATTGAACAGAAGTTCAGAGCCCAAGTCTAACACCTTTGTTCATATTCTGTAATGCCTCAAGGCCTGATCTAACTCCAACTGAGATCAATGGGAGCTGGATCAGTGTATGTTAATGCTCAGTAAGAGTAAGGATCAGGCTCTCTGTGATATCACCTGTTTGACTCATGTTAGATGTCAGATATTGGGTACGTCAGTCAGTAAGTCAGAACACAACATTCTCTGCACAGCCTTGCATTGTGAACTTCAGTACGTTGAGCTTTGTATGCTGGCTCCAATGGTGTCAGCTCTTCGGACACGGACAAGCTCTCACTCTGAAATTTCAGTCTGGGAGCAGCGTTATGCCTACCCAAACACATTGGGGCAAAATGAGCCACCAAATTTAATGGCAGTTGTACCCATTTAACCCAAGGCTAGATTTGGACCATTGTCTCCCAGCCTACTACCCCATGCTCTTGCTCTAATGCTGCTTAAAAACAAAATTTATCTTGAACCTAAAACCCAGGTACAAAGTTTGCCGAGGCTTTCCTTCAGCGCCATAATTAGTCATGGCTTTCCTCAAGTCTCCTCATTATTTGAAAACCGTACAAGCCTCTCTTTCTCTGTCTCATGTATCTTCTCAAAGTCTGTATTCATTTCTAGGAAACAGAAGCTGATGTGGCATGTTCTCCAGACAATGGGTATGTCTACACTTCAGTTAGACACCCGTTACTGGCCCATGCCAGCTGACTCAGGCTAAGGGGCTGTTTAATTGCAGTGTAGACATTTGGGCTTGGCCTGCTGCCCGAGCTCTGGGACCTTCCCAACTCACAGGGTCCTAGAGCCTGGGCTCCAGCGTGACCCCTACTGTCTACACCGCAGCTAAACAGCTCATTAGCCTGAACCCATGAACATGAGTCAGCTGGCACAGACCACCTGCAGATTTTTAATTGCAGTGTAGACATTCCCAATGGGGCTGATCTTTAGCTCTTCTTTCATTATCAATACAAAAGCAGTTGGTAGAAACGTACATCTGAAAGATAGGTTTCTGCTTTTCTTTTTTAATAAAGGCAGATCATTTTAACTCTTGTACAGAAGTGTGTGACTAAGTCTCAGCTGATCACACACAAACGGAGACATCATTTGCACAATCTGTTTCAGCCTTTAGCCTGGCACATCTTTGTGAGGGGACGTGCCAGCAAGAAATATGTTCCCCACCCACTCATGTCTATCAGGGAAGGTCAAGCAAGTCTTATAACAGCAGCAGTGATTAACTGGTTCAGCCGGCCAGTAAGTGCATTTCTAGCTGGCCCAAGGACGGAGGGGCCCTCATCGTTTACATGTGGTAGAAATGTCATGGTGATGGAAATAGATCTGTTCTACAGCTAGTGAACATCATGTTAAAGTTGTGACCTGCCACTTAATAGAAATTCACATTGTATATCATCTATACTGTCACTGGAATTTTAATACTTAGGCTTGGGAAGAAAATTTAAGGGGAACTATTACCATGAGAATGGCTGTAAAAGGCAAACACACTCAGCCCAAAACTTTTCATTAGGTTATTTTAATCAACTACATAAATCAACAGATACATTATTTTCCTCCACTACAGTTTTCCAAAAATCACTCAGTATCTATCTTTAAATAAAGACTGCCACCGGGGTGCACAAGAGGAAACCTAGTTGCATACATAATAATCCCATACACAGTGAAACCTTCAAGCAGAATCTAGATTTTATTATGTGAGAAGTGTGATAAGCTGCAATACACCAAAAAAAAAAAAAAAAAGTCCTGCTCAGATTCTGAACACCACAAGCTAAAAATATCTCTGTGGCATGTCATTTGCAAATTCAAAAGGCTGTTTAGACTGTGTTTAGAGTGTGATCAAACAACACTTGATACTGGAGTGGTTTTGGTGTTTTTTGCTAATAATTAAGGACACTGCTTGATTTTAGGTGTTCTGATTGCTTTCCTCACTTCATTCTGATTTCTATTTTTAACTTGTGCTTCACATTGTCAGCACCACTGCTGGACGCATAAGGCACAGAGTTTTGATGGGAACTAACAGGGTACATGGCTGAAGACACAGAGTGCTTTGGCCAGTCTTTCATATGAAAGTGACATAAAGGTGACCAAGGAGGTGAAGGGAAAAATATTACAGAAGCACCGACTGATCAAGTGTCACTGATTTCCACAATAAAGGGGATAAAAGGCCGAAGGCATTGAGTGATATGTTTCCCAGCCTTTATTTGTGTGCGCGCACATATTCACCTGTGCTTTGCCGGTGCAAACACCTGCTAAAAATATTCAACACTTGTGCATGCCCTTTAAATTATCCAAAATTTGTGCACATGCATGGTTCCATCCACAAAAATCTACTGGTCACAGTGGGTTGTTGGAGTCTGACCCTGCTGAGTGCTGAGCACCCACAATTTCAATGAAAGTAGAGGCCACACAACACCTCACAGGCATTTCTCAGCACACATCAGGATCAGGCCTTGAACACATGCAGGTTTTGAGTTACCTGGAAAAGTGGTAGCATGTGTGCAGGTATTGGCACCTGTCAGTGTGTGGTAAATTTTGTGCATGCTCAAGTGGAGGCTGAGATCTGAAAGCCCTGGTCAGAAAGCTGCCAGCATAACATGCATTTGCTCCCTCTGTCTGTGCTTTGAAGGGATCCAAAGTCTAAATTAAAAAGGATATTCCAAGTCCAGTGTTAAAAAACACTTGAACATTTCAGCTGAGTTGGGCTAACATGATTTTTTCAAAGTGTTCACAAGAATCAAGCTAGTTTCCATTGAAGTCAATGGGAGCTGTGGTTGGTCAGCAGCTTTGAAAAAAAAAATCAGACCACCCTTATTTTAGGTGCCTACATATAGATTCAGGTGCCTAACTTTAGGTATCAAAATTGGAACACTCTCCTTAACTTCCCAATAGAGGAAAGAATCATCTCTGTCTCTCCAGTCTTTGTTTGTTTGGATATTCATTTGATAACTTTGGGCTTTTCACTTAGGTCAACAGCATCAAGACATGAGGGGCTCAAAAAAAAAAAAAAAAGACCCTTATGTTTTTAATGAAAAAATAAAAGCCCTCCCTCCCCCCAAACCCGATTTTCCATCTCCTCAACACCTGATAGAGATTTCATAAAGGAATGACTTCCAGACACTGGTAGGAGATGTTGTAGTATGTGTAGAGCTTCAGTAGTTTAAGAAGCAGAAAAGCCCTAATGCTGCATAGCAGTTCTGAAGTCCAGACCAGCAAAGAGAGGGTTAAAAGCAACACAGGAGAAAATTCTGTGTACAGAGCCCTGCTCAGCAAGTCTGGCAGCATCCTCCACTAAGTGATATTTACTGCTTGTCTTTCCACTTCTTTCTGCTTTATGTGTTCATTGGATAGTAGCCTTCATTCTTTATGGGTGTGCTCATTTCTTTTGCTTGTGCTAGAGAGGCAGTAAAGAGTTAGTAATGGGCCCCCACTCTGGGCACAGAGTATATGAAAATTTGAAAACTCACTTCAGCTTCCTTTTCTGAAGACTCTCTGAGTTTCTCTTGTGATATTTGGATGAGATAAGGGGATCAAAGAGGATTGTTTTAACAGAAAAGCCTCACATAAGCACAAGAGCAGCTAGCTACCTCTGGGGTCTCCCTTCAGGATAATAGACAAGCTATACTTTAAAGACAGAAACTCCTATAGCATTTTGCTGCATGAAGGGTCATGTCTAAGTGCAGCATTGCTAGCAGATTTAACCACCTTCCTTTAGAAGGAAGGGTAAGCTACGTTTATATAGCCCATCTAGGAGGGGTTGTGGAGCCATATTGCTACAAGAGCAGTGGGGGGAAGAGATTATAGCTCAGTTATCTGAGAACAAGCAGAAAAGCACAGCTTCTTGTGTTCAGAAGATGAGCAATTTCCTCCTGCAGCACTGGTCCCAAGCAAACTGGGGGGGGGCAAGGAGTGGGGCCTATGGCTCCCACCTCTTTTGACCCCTTTTCATTATCTTGCTACCTGAAGAATGTGGAAGAACATGCGAGCAAGTCCCTGTACTTCCAAGAACATAGCAAGCTTTCCTATGAAATGCCTTTGTACACCCGTGGAAAGAGAAGACAAGGGATGGAGAAGGATTCTTGCTCACTACTGCACAGCCATGCAACTCCCTCTCCTGATGTAGCCCTCATTTAGTATCTAAGCACTTTTCATCACTTAAACTGATCTACAGAGCAGAATACAAGGATCATTTCACCTGCCACCAAAATGTAGCCTTCTCTAGGACGAATCGAAGAGTTACAGGAAGAATCCAAGGCCTTTGAATATAGGATGCACCAGAGCCAGAAGGAAGGTGATATTTGTCTCACTCCAAACTTCCAAATTGGAGCAGCTAGTTTTGATGCTGTCCTCTAGGAACCGTGCAGCGAGGACATGCAGGCGGCTAACTGAGTCGATCACACAATGCCATGGTTGATCCGTGCAAATGTATCCAAGGGAAAGCTTCTAGGGCAAGCACAAGAGAACAAGGTTCTTAAAGAACTTCAGAAACAACAGCTTGTGTGTTCATGTTCTCACCCTGAGTTTCAGACTTCAGAAGAAAACCTGAGATCTGCCTAATCTTTTTGCTTTCTAATCTCTTCAGGGACAGAGTGCCTAATTTGTCTGTCAGGGTGGAAAGGAAAACTCTTCCCGCAGCACAAATCCAGGTATAAAGACATGCAAGGCCGACCCTACCTTCCAGAGTTCTGAAAGTCAAAAGGACACTGATACAGATTTATGTACAGGTGATTATACAGCACAAGGGGCTGTAATTAAAGAGAGCTAGCAAAGGCAGGCAATGAGCTGAAAGCCAGAGTGCAGTGCAGACAGCTTTTACAACCATGAGCTCCAAATGAAAAAAAAATTGGGAACAGTCAAGTCACATGAACTCTGATATTTACCAACATCTAAATGGAACAGTCTCAAATATCCTAGATATCTGCACATCATGTATAAGTCACTTTATAGGAAGGATTTTCAGAGAATCACCTCAGGTCACCACAACGAAGAGAGATCTTCTCTCTTTCATTATTCATACACTTGTGATAATCCATGGCTGTGTGTGTAAACAGATACCATGAATATCAGACCTTAAAAAAAAAAAAAACCCACAGCATGGGGAATAGCATTCAGGAAAACTGGGCCAGAAACATGGGCCTCAGACTTAAGGATCTGATTTCTTTCTACTCCCCTCTTTACTCACTCTAGCGCTGGCCTCCTCTGCTCAAGTCTGCATACAATCTGGCCTCTGTTAGTTTAAGAGCCTTCTCCTTTGCAACTCATGTCTTTACCAACTCTATGCCTCATTTCACGACCAATCCGTTCTCGCTTGTTATATCCTTTAAAAAATTCTGTTATCAAGGACACTGAAAGATGCTGAGGCCTCTCGAGAGGAGCTGATCACACTTATCCCACCAGCTGCGACAGGAATTCTGGACACTCAGTGCATTGCAGAACCTAGCCCATAGCACCCACTTTTATAGAGAGACAATGCCTCCGAGGGCTCCTGGGGAATGTAGCCACTGTACTTCTCCATAGAAAGGTTCACGTTGTGCTCCCTCACCTCCTTCCGGGTGGTTAGCACTTTTGGGGTATTAGCAAGAAGACACCCCCATCACTCAGGAGGGATGAAGTACTGCAATTGTGCTGGGCCCCTGTACAAGAGAAAGGGAAGGTTCCTTGTACCCTACTTCTGCCTTTCCCTGTTAATCATCACCACACTTTTCACTTGCAGCAAAAACCTCATAAGATTTCCCTTCTGAGTGGAATTACAGACACTCCAACTCCATATGCAGTTTCACTCAGCTCTGGTCACCTCTCATCTGTGCAGAGATCAAACAGATGGCCTCTCATTTACAGATATAAATCTTGATAGCACAAAGGCCAGGACATCCCCCAGAGAAAGCAGGGATTCAATTCAGAAGAAGCACATCATACTGATGCAAGATTAAAGGGTTCAAATGATCTCCCTTCTCATCACAACAACAGACTCTAAAGTAGTTTTGACTTGCACGATGCGATCTCAAGAAACCATTGACCCCCTTTCACTGGCGATCAAAAAAAAAATTAAAAATACAAACCTAGCTAAAGAATGTTTAAATAAAAAGCATTGATTTAACTCGATGTGATAATTTAAGAGATTAAGCAACTGTGATTCTTTGGAGTTCGACCCATACCAGTAACGGGTTGTGTTACCACCTGCCCTGCAACTCTAGCTGTCTTAAAAGTCTATTCTGCTGTGACTCACAGCCCTGACACCACAGCCAGCATACAAGCATGCAAGTCAAACTCTGGCTTCCACCACCCAGTAACTTCTTGCAGTGACCCAACACCCCCCCTCCCCCCAGTCCCGAATTTCCACAAAATTGTCTGCCAAGGCATCCAGTCTTCTCCTTGAACACTCCCAGAAGTCAAGTTTGTTGCTCTTTTAAAGAGATAGTACACTGCCGCCTGTTATCTTAATTGGAGTTAACATACTCTTCCCTTCAATCAGTGCACAAAATCGGTCACAAAAAAAGTCAGTGCACAAAAAATAGTAAAAGTAAAACAAGTTTAACAAAAAGCATAGGATTAAGTGATACCAAATATAAGGAATCAAGATAGAAAAAGGTTACAAGCAAACAAAATAAAAATACACTTCTAAGACTAAACCTGAATTTCAACAAGTTACAATCTCTGCCTAAGCAGGTTTCTCACATAAACTCAGTTCCCAGAGACTTCAACATCCTTGGCCGAAAGATCTAACATTTGGTGATTTCAAGAACTCTGGCCCCTTTAATCTCCTGAGATGGATACCAAAATGGCTTTGTTTCTATTTGTATCTCCCAAAGTTCATTGACTCTGTTACAAGAGGCGAGAAGGCTTCCTGCTATTCTTCCCTTCCTGTTGATTTACCTTCCCCTTGCTGATTCATATGTAAATTGTTTTGATTACATAATTCTTAATTTCCTCAGGAGTAGGAAAATAGCTTCGTTCCCCCCTATCTGGGAGAGAGCTTGTTTCTCCCTGTGTTAGGTCACAGACTTCAAAGCATAATATCAGTGAGTATCCATAATTCCTCATATAGTGTTAGTGCACACATTTCACAGTGATATTAATCACCAGAGTGTCATAGGCCTTTATAAAAGACCTTACCTGATACTCTTTTACAGTACAGTAATATTAAGCACAAATCAGTTGATTCAATTGCTTATAATTTGAGATTCAGAACCCTGTCTATAGGTAAGTGGTTAACTCCCCCAATCACTAGTTTGATGGCTTTTTTACCTTTTATGTAAATGTACCTTCATTGTCTCTGCCTGATGACTAGGCTAGTGAGACAAGCAAATACACATTCCTTTGTCAAGGGCAGACTGGGTTTTATGTACTGATTGCCAAACATGTTTTAAGAACATAATTCGAGCACATATTTATAACTCTTGTATACCCCATAAATACACCACACAATGATTTTCAGGACCAGCATGTTACCAGTTTGTATATGACAGCATACATGACACCTTTTAGATACAGATTATGACAACAGTGTATTAGGTATATGTGACAGTCTGGGGTGCCATTCCAGACCAGTGAGGGGTTGTGTCACCATCTGGGTCCATCACAATGCACTGCTGCTGTAGCTCCCAATGTGGGCTGCTCACAACAAGTCCACCAGCATGCAGTTTAACACCCTGAGGCTCTGTGTGTGAGACAGCCCTGGTTCAGCAGTTCCGACCCCAGCAGCCTGTCAACAGCCTCATTCTGGCTTCCACTAGCTTTGGTTATGACTTTCAGGGTGACTACAACATAAAATCAGTCCTGAATTTTCCCAAAACAGTGTCCTCTGCAATGGCCAGCCCTCTCCTGGACAGCTCAGAGAAATAATGTGGTTTGTCTGTTCCTAAAGACACCAAAACACATCAGATCTTATTATCTTAACTGGAGTGAATATACCCTGTCTCTTAAAAACAGCACTAAGTTAATTTATAGTAAAATAAAAACAAATTGTTAACAATAGGAAATATGTGATGCTAAGTAAAAGGAATAAAGTTACAAAGGGTTACGAGCAAATAAAAGTGAAAACACACGTTTCAAAGTCTAAAATTTAACCTAGCAAGATACAGGCTTTGTTCAAGGTGGTTTCTCTCACCAGTCAGTCTTCTTCTCAGCTATGGCTGACTTTCCTTCTGTCAGGACCTTTCACAAAAGTACAAGGTGCTGGCTTCCCGTGTCTTCTTAGGTGAAAGAGCTTTACCTAAGCAGGTTTCTCATCTATATTCAGTTCCAGAGACTTCAGTCCCTGCTTGGTTGAAGGACCCATCTTTCTCAGCTTGCAAGGGCTCTGTTCCCTCATGTCTGTCCAGTGATGGATGCCAAAGATGGCTTCTGTACTTACAGCCAACTCCTCAAGTCTGTGCTCTTTTCCTCCCATCACTCTTTCAAGACTCCCACTAATTTTAATAGGAGTTCTAACTGAGTTAGGACTGAGTGAAAATGAGCAAGGTTTCAGGAATTGGTCTATGTACTGCAGATTCAGTGGCTATGTCCAAGCAAATACATATTTTACAAAAATTAAACAGATCTGAAGCAGGATCATCTATAGTTGAAGGGACTAAAATCCTAAGCCAATGGCCATTGAAGTCAATGGGAGTGTTTCCAGTCTAAATTCTAGGATCCTTATCATATTTCTGGCCTTAGTTATGCTCTCTCCATCTTGGATTTAAGATATAACTTAAAAACACTACAAAATTCTTCCACAATTCTATGGGTTTCAGGCAGAAAGCAAGCTTCCAACTATATTTCAGTTAATTCCAAATATTAACATTTCAAAGGGCTTTTGTCCAACACACAATACAGGTTTTCTACCATCTTAATTTTTACCCAGTCAGTCAATCTGATTTCAAAATCACCAGATGGCTTTATATGAAATAAAAGCAAGTTCCATATCTTTCTAGCTATGCAATCTTGAAAGGTACAATGTTCTGTTTATTGATTCAACATACCTACGTGGGTGGTTTCACTTAAAAATAACCCCAAAATTAATATTAGGTATTGTGTCTTACAAAGTAAACTTTTTCACTTATAGAACAAGCTGTTTCTATAGAAACTAATGCTTTTCTAACAACACATTTCACATTAGGGTTGCTATAGAAACAGATCCAGAGAATTATAGAAATGTGTATGGTAAATAAGTTCTCAATAGCTCTGTTTCTCCCTACTACTCAACCCACAGTTTCTACCTAGGTTATCTTTATTTCATTTATTTTTCTAATACTTACATATGCAGAACATTTCCCAGAACATAATTCTGACTCTGTAGCACTTTAATTCAATTCCACATCTTTATTTAGTAACTAAAATGCTCAATTCTGAATAAGGGAGTACTTCTGGAGTAGAGTCAGACAATAAGCTCAGAACTCACTGGAGCTATTACTCAGAAAGACAATAGTGAAGTATCTAAGTCTTTGTAGAACAAATGGTATTATCTGGCAGTCTGAATACTTCTAAATATAAAGGCAAAAATTCCATATAATATATTTTAAAAGTTTACCAAGACTGTGTTCTGCTTAATAGAAACGTTTTCCTATAGTTATGGCAGGCAAATTCATGCAGCAAACAGGACTGAATCCCATTTTTTAATATGGTTCATGTGCGTATGTTTAGGACTATATGCTACCATCAGTCATGGCTGACTCCCTCTCACATCAAGGGAAGGTTTGTGTAAAGATCAAGGCTACAATTTGATATTTACGTAGTCTGAGAGGTTGGTTTTATTCAGTACCTTATTGCTGCATTCAGCAGCATTCAGAAGCTCACCTTTAGAACAGCCACTGTTTCTGCATCTCATCTTTCCCAATCCTCTTTTCTTTGTTTTTCCATCTGTTCCTTGCCTTTATTTCTTTCCTCCTTTCCCATCCGTCCCTTCCCCCTTCATTTCCTTCCATAAAGCTGTGGTCTATAGTCCCAATCTCTTCCCTTTTTTCCCCTTTCACTTCGACCAACAACAAATTGGTCCAATAAAAGATATTACCTCATTTACCTGGTCTCTCACATTTCTTTGCTGATCAGGGCACTCTGTACCCCACACCCGTGACCAGAAGTGACGTAGTTTAAATGTGCACCTACCACCTTTCAAGAACAGACGTCAGAAGTGAAAAAAAGCACACACTCCTAGAGTTCTGGTGAGTCCCAGAATAATGCTGATGAGGCTATACTACTAATCCATGCAGTCATTTCAGAAGGACTTAAGAAACCCTCTTCTGCCATACTGCCTATAGTGACTTGTTGATTTGCATAAAAAAAAATCCCTTTTGTTGTTCTGCTTCTCCAATCTTTGTCTGTCTGTCCAGCCTTAGACTTTGAGCTCCCCAGGCAAGGACCATCCTTTATGTATGCATGAATTTTCTAGATCTATCATGGGTGTTAACGCACATTTTTGTAAGCTTTCCAGCGCAGGGCCCATGCATGTCTTCATGTACACATGTCTTCATGCACAGCACCTCACATAATGAAGCTCTGATCCAGATTCGGGACTTTGAGTGCTACTGTCATATAAATATTAAATAATTTCTGAAGTTTTAAACATTTTTTTCCTCCTCTTTCTAAACCTTTTAAAATCTCCACCTTGCCGGCTTTTAGGACCTAATAGAACTCCGCAGAATGGTCTCATTGGCCGAGTTACCCCAAGGCAGCTCTTTCAGCTCTCTAAGTTCACTTAGACTTAGTTTCAAACAGATTTCCTAATGAACCCCACAAGACAGCCAGGAAGGGAAGAGCCCTATCCAAACCCATAGCACTCACAAGCTATAATTATAGCCTCACTAATGAAGAGGGATATGAAGTCTCACTAGACTCAATTAGACATTATGTCCACACACTACTGAAGTTTTATATATATCCGTCTGATATGGGGTTAAGGTTGAACATTTTTTTTTAAAATGAAGATTGAAATCTTTGGTTCAGTGCACGGCCTATTGACAAATACTGCTATTTACTCAATGCCATTCCAAATTTCTATAATATTCCATGAGTTGAGGAGTAGTACATGATTTGCACACTAGGAACATTTAAGTAACAAAAGCCTTTCCATACAGCACATATGCATTAGGTCATAGATGCCCAAGAAGAAAGAGAATATAAGATCAAAAGGAATCCAAGGAGATGTCCTCAGTAATAGAGTCTTTCCTGAGGCCACAACCTCTTGTCTATAATTTCCTATGGGGATCTGAATTATTTCATTCAGATGTCAAGAGGGTCAAATCAATACAAAGATAAAAAATGGTTACTTGAATCAGAGCTAAGGACTATACTGTCCCCAATTTGTCAGTATAATTCACAGCAACCAACTCCCCCAAAAATGTCAAGCAGGGGGGGAAAGAATCACAAGAGCAAACATTTCATATTTTAATTAAACTATGAAAGATGTGTTAGCTCTTCTCAAGGATAATTATTTTGACATTCCTGTTCACCTTAAAAACATGACTGGCTTAAGAATCATCATCACTAGAAATGAGTCAGAGCCAGCAAGTTTGAAATCAAACCCAGACCTCCCCAATATTCAGGTATGCTCAGATTTGGGGTGTATTCATTGGAATTGGATGAGTTTAACTCTACCTATAATACAGGTTTCCCCATAGCAATGTGTATTGCACTGGCCATCGTATCAGGTTGCCAGCCTGGTTTCTGCCATTTTGAAATCCAGCCACTAATAGGCCAGATTCAGATGTGAAGCTAAGATGAGGTAGCTTACATGCTGAGGGTGCCAGAATTTAGTTTTACTAATTTAGACTCACTGGGCCAAATCCTGCTCTCAGTTACCCTGTTGTAAATCCGTATACAGTCTATTGAGATCAAAGAGCAAGATCATTTCATTCATCAGTTTCAGGTATTTGAAATGTTGCCTGTCACAGATAAAACCCCAGCTCTGTATTCATGCCACTTCTAGAAACAATACCCCTCCATCTAAAGCATTTGGAATACTTTCTTAAAGTAACACTTCATCTCACCTGTAAAAATCACAGGTAAAATCCAAATCACCTTTCCATCCTTCCAATCCAACCCCAAAAATGGATTCCATCATTGCCTTGTGTCTCAGAGAGGTTTTGCCATTTACTAACTGCTCTTCCACTGGAGGATCTCCAGGGCTTGATAGCTCTTCGGGACATGTCTTCAGTAGCAACAGAAGGCCACTTGAGATGTTGTATGGCAGCAGATAAACACAAGCACATATTGCCTAAACAATGGTTGACTCATCAACCCGGGGGCGCATCCCACTTCTAGAAGAAGGTATCAGACTCTCACATCTTGAATCCTAGTAACTTAGAAGCCCTTTGGCCCACCATTAGCATAGGGTCCCTTGAGTCTGCCACCTGGCCTAATTCCTTCTACAGTCAACTTCTCCTGTATGGCAGCTGCACAAATAATTTTTGTTTCAGGTGGGGAAAAGGTTTAGTATTTTTGCAGCTGAAATACAACCAAAGTCTGAAGCAGTCAGTGATTTGCACTGCTTATTAAATTGGGGAAATGACTCTGAGTAATTATAGTCCTCCTTAGCCTCAACTAGACAACAATCAATGGCTGTTAGAGACTCACTGAGAAGCTGCAGAAGACACCTTCAGGAAAAGAGCATAGTTTGGGGCTGGCCATGAACAGGTTCCCCAGGCAGAGAGAAAAAAAACTGTATACATCCCCCAAAAGTGTGTTGGAGACGTTCTGAAGGCTCTCTTAGCTGTACATCATTGTAGCAGCTCATCACAAGTTGCTGGAAGCAAACCCTGTGGCAAAAATAGCTTTTCCAAATGGCAAAAACAGAAGGTGGCAAACTGTGACATATTCCCAGGCTTGTACACCAACAAAACAGCCTGCCAGCAAATTAAAAATAAGGGGACAACTTAAAATACACAGACTGGAAAGAAAATTACACTCTTAATAAAGAAACAAGCTTCATGCTGACTAATAAGAAAGAAGATTACATTTTCTATTGATAGGCTCCAAAGGGCTGTTTCTGTACCTTTGGGAGGCCAACTAATTGAAGAGAGTTTAGATAAAACTGTAGGTACATAGATGCTAAGTCAAATCCTGACTGCTTAACATTGCTGCTTGAACTGCTGGCTGGACCCAGATCTCTTAAAAAGGATGGAAGTGGCCCTTTTTAAAGGCAGTGTATTAACCAAACTGTTCTCATGAGATTTTGGCATGGATTAGATGACCTCGCAAGGTCCCTTCCACTTCTACAATTCTATGATTCTATGTTGCCAAATCTGCTGAATGTATAAGATTTCCAACACTATGATTTATGGATAAAGTCACCTCCGCTATTGAGATGGAGCCAAAATCTGTCAGGAATGGAATGCTTCTGACTTGGAAGCAGACCCAGAATCAAAACATTAAGGGCTTTCAGACTTAATACTGAAATGCAAATAATGTAATCTTGTTTTTAAAGATAGTATCATTAAGAGTGAAAAAAGGAAACCTACTGGTGCAAGAGCTTTCCAGATTGTATCTATGATGTGGCAGTTTTACCATATTATGTGATCACTTGTATTATAAGAGCCACCAAATCAATACCAGTATTAACGTGATTGAGAGTTGGCTCAGACCCAAAGATAGATTTTCAAAAGTGCAGAACATCCGTATCTCCCGCTGAGTGATGGGCGCTCAGATTTCTGAAAATCAAGACCAATATGCACAATCCCCAACCAAAAGAGCCACATTTGTCCTACGGGGTTTTTAAATCCTCGCTGAAAGTAGGTCCTAGTGAACTAGTGTTGTCAGCATTGCAGAAACTATAAATAAATTTCCCCAGACCCTCAAAACTCACGTCCATAATTCCAGAGAGAGATTCAGAGAGAAAACAGAAATTGCTCTGGGTTCATAAGCTTTTCCATAATTGTGATCAATGCTTAAGTAGCAAGTGAAGAGGTCTCGTAAATACTGATGAGCTAGTGGGAAAAAGTCCCCTCACATTAGGCATCCTATTAATATACAACCTTATTGGCAAACTCATCTGCAAAAATAAGGTCTGCACAGACCAGCTGAGTGAATTGCTCTCTATCCCTCCAGCACTGGGGTCTGGAAAATCTTTGCCCAGCCACTGACCCTGTTCTCTGGATAGAGGGATTCAGGATGAAATCCTGGTCCTATTGAAGCTAATGGGAATTTTGCCATTAACTTCAGTAGAACCTGGATTCCACCCTCAGTCTCTATAGGTGGCATTACTTTACCACCACTAAATTCTCTTTTTGTAAAAAGTGCATGAACAAAAAAAAATCACATAAGGTCATAAAAATCAAACTAACTTCACACTGATGAGAAGCAATCCCCTCGCCCCCTATCGGTGCACATGCTCACACAGACACATTACTCTTAATTAAAACAAAGGTTTTTGATATGATACTGCCCACATCATCTCTGCCAGCTGGGAAGACAAGATAAATCCAGTTTGTACCAATGTAGCTATTTGGCCAACTGCATAATATTAACACTGACTTATCCCGTCTCTTTTCCCTTCTTTCAGCACAGTTTTGTTAAGGGGGCCTGACACGTTTATTAAAGATGGATAAACTTGGTTTGCTTACTTCTAGACATTCTTAGAAGCTGGGGACTCAAATGTTTAACTTGAAATCAAGGATTGATGGGTTTTGCATTCTGGTTAGGAAGACTGATTAAGAGTAGCAGAGGAGGAAGAAGGAAATCCAGTTAAGATATAGGGATTAGTAGGTAGTAGGGTGCAAAACATTATTGCAAAGAAACTGTGGGAAAGAAGAGAGTAGGGAAGAGAGACATTTTAATGGAGGAACATAAGCATATTTGTATCCTATGCAGGATACTGCCTGTGACAGCTCAGTTTTGGGGAGGGGATCTTCTATCACTACCACATAGAACATGTTGCCCTTTGGGTAGAAAAATGCAATGTGTTAATTGAAAACACTCTTCTTAGGGAGAATGCAGCTTCAAGGGTTTAAGAATTTGAATACATTTTGCAAACCCAGAAATAATTTGAGAAATTTTCAAGTCTCAGATAACAAGGTTCACCCATCCCTGCATCTTGCATTTGAGAACAGTGAGTGTAGTCTTTAAGGTTAATAGAAAAAAGTTTGGGAGATTTTTTTTATTACAAAATACATTTTGAAAATCCTTTTAAGATCTGAAATTAGTAGATTTGTTCTGCGTTACAATTAGGGTCTAATCCTCCACCCTTACTGATGATGGAGACTAAATACATTTTTTAACTAAATGGTTGGAAAATCTCCTCTTCCAATACTTACCTGCCAAGAGCCAAATACAAGATTCTGTGCTTCTCCCATAACAATTAACACACTGTTGTGTCTTTAAATCAAAGGCACTAAGGGCCTGCATCTCTACTGCTCTGTACATGATGGAGTCATGTACACATTGACAGTTGTATTTTACACTCACTTGACACAAGTATAACTGACCAGCAGCACAAGGGAGTTGGCAGTCAGGTTGTGACTCACTAGTGAAGTTTATTATAGCTATTAGCTTTATTGATCACATCTGCACTGCATATGTACTCCTACAGCACTCATTAAACTCCCAACATCCTGTCCTAGAATGCGCCAGGCTGGGTCAGCTTATTCTGTGGTTGTTCCAAAATCCTGGCCAGGAATTCAGAACGGATGGCCATATGGCATGCATACACCATTACTACCTGAAGTAGTGCAAGAAATTCAGGTAATATAGCTCTATATATGGATATCCATTACAGTTACCTTGTGATTAGCCCTTGCACAAATGCATGGCCAGGATGCAAGAAAACTTCCCTTCACATGTCCATACAAAGACGAGGGACAAGCAGAGTGCAGGGACTGCTCCTTCAGGGCCTGAACTAATACCCACTGAAATCAGGATCGGGCTGCCAGTGAATGTTTAGGTGTGCACATCTTCCAAGGAGCCAAAAAAGAGTTAGAATTATGGTTCCTATTCTCCTCTATGTTAGCTCACTCTCTGAGAACCAGGTACCACAGTGGAAAATTTACACATTTTCACCACATTGCATTTATGGTGCAATTTACACATTACTCAGGCTTAGTACACACTTACTGGAAAATTCGGAGGCAGTTGATGGGAGTTACTTACACAAGCTGTGTAAGCTGTGTTAGTGTAGTTTGCATAACTCCCGTCGACTTCCTAACTTCCTTTTAGCGTGCCATCTCCACTGCAGTGTGCCTTTTGAGGAAGTGGTTTAATTGAATCTACTTCCGGATCAATTGAGTGGGTCTTCACTGCCGCTCAGTTGATCCAGATAGATCAATCGGATGGCGGCAAATTTGCTGCCATCAGCATAGTCATACCCTCAGCCACACTGGGGAGTTCAGAGTTACAATGCAGAGTAGTGCCTTAAAGACACAATTTAGCCCTTGCTGTTGCAGGAGAAGCAGAGATCCTTAAATGCAGGTCTCACAGATAAAAAAAACAAACAAACAATAAGTTCAGTTTAACCTTTAATAATATAGCCATCCATCAGCATCTTTCACTGTCCCACTTGTTCAAAGCTCAGTGGTATATCGCTTAGCATAAAAGATCAAAGCTTCATTTACAAAACAAATATAGTAAACAAGAAATGAATCCTCACAGACCAGAATAAAATCAAATGATAATTATGATCTTAATTTTACTGGTGAGCAAGCATCTCAAAGGATATGCTCTGCCTATATGGAGTCTGATTAACTGACCCTGAGATGGTATCACATGCCAACCAGTGGGCAACACACCCTCCCAAATAGACAAGAAGCACTGGTCTCTCCTTCAAGGAATCACCAATAAGGGTAGATTGATCCCCCCTCCCAATACACAGAATTGACAGCTCTCCCAAAACAACACCTAGACATCTCCCCTGTTTTTCAACAACTCAGCCCCAGTCTCTCCCTGAGACTTTCCAATACCAGGATGAGGTTCAGTAAATATCATTGCATTGGGAAGGTCTTAATGTTCACGTGCACACTGAATGGAGATAAGCACAAATGTTTACACTCAGGTGTTCACACAAATCCATCTCTGTCCCCCTTCAGTGTCCTGGAGATGGGTGTATGAGATTTTCTTTGGGAGAATGGCCAGGCTCTGATTCCTGTTGGGCATCAGAACCCAGACTGTTCCTTTGCGAGTCTTCTTATACAGGCTGACGAATGCAGACGCCTAGAAAATGCCACGATATTTTTTAAAAGCAGTCAGTGGAGCCCACCAGAAGAGAAGCAGTTAAGTACAGTCCTGTATTCCTCATGAACCTACAGCTCCCATTAGAGTCAGTGGGAGTTTTGGTTGTGTAAGGAATGCAGGATCAAGCCCATTATGGAACCATACTTACCATTCCATAGTTAAGGCTCCAGTCCCACAAGGCAATCCACATTAGCATGCACCCTTTACACTCATGTAGAGCGCCACTGAAACCCACATAGGTCAGCTGACAGGATCGGGGCTTAAAGTTGCAAGAAGCATTTAGTTTTGACCCACTGTTACCTTGCTAATAGATGTATATATGCTAGTAAACAAGTTTTTATATATAAACAAAAAGGTGAGAGGAAAGAAGCCAATGAGATTTTTGCAGCTTATGAAGTGTGTTTAAAACACAACTGCTCCTTTTTATAGGACTCCAAATATATCATCCAATATTTTTGTATAATGAGCTAACAATCTGACAGATTTCTTAAGCTAAATATGATTTCTAAAAGCAGCACTAAAAATAGAGACAATTGGGCTGGAATGGATCTAGTGGTGATGCCAGGGGAAGCAAGACTAAACATGTTAGTTGTTACAGCAGTAATTTATTTAAGAACATGTATACTGTGTTGTGTAGTATGGAGAAGAAAAATTGATTTTCCAGGCAGCATTATAAAACATGCCAAGAAACAACTGTCAATCAAAGCAAAGCACGAACTACAAGGAGATAATAAAGCCTCCAATATTTTCCATATATCTCCATTTAGGGAAGGAAGTAAAGAATATTCATTGCTTCTCTTGCTTTCCCTTTATGCCCTCTGCTGCAGGTCAAAAGACAAGAAAACATGTATAGAGGCAGAACTGGAACTCTAAAAACTTGAATGCTAAAACTTCTGTGCATACAGGGAGATATAGGGAATGATTTAGTTGAGATAGGAGAACTGGGAACAGAACCCAAAATTACTGATGATGATGAATCATATTGTAGAAGTGCCTAGGAGCCCCACTCATGGGCCAGGATCCCACTGTGTTAGATTCTGCACAAACACAGAATGAAAAGACAATCCCTGCCCCAGAAATCTTACAATCTAATTACTAACACCCAGTCCTTCTCTTCTAATTACTAGCCAAAGTAATCAGTAAGCACGCTGAAGATAGATATGAAGCTCCTGAATATGCTAAAACACTTCGGTTTCTTTTCTGTTTATTATGGGTCCAGATTTCCAGTTGGTATAACTCAGGGTCGCTTCACTGACTTCAATGGACCTACATCAATTTACACCAGCTTAAGATCTGGCTCTCATACATTTTTAATGCTTAAAACCATGCTAAAAGTTGCACAGCCATATGGATGTAAGTTACACACATACCTCAAAAGAGGTACCGCAGGAAAGCAGTTGCTACTAAATAACACATGCTGAACTAGTACATGGGATGAAATGAGGATGGGCTTAGACGTGCACTGTGGTGTATGATAGAATTAAGAATTTCATCTTCACAAATTGTGTTCTGGTTGGTTAGTTCTTTCAAGATATTTAACAGAGCTTTCAAAAAGCTACTGTAATTGGCTCCAGCAATTATATGGCTTAATGCCATCTCGAGATGTTTGCTTTCATCAACCTACTGATTCATTTCACATTTTATGTGTCACTTTTTTTCCTTTCTCCCCTCTCTTTAATGAATTATTTTTGGTAAATATTTTTGGCTCATTTCTGATTGTGCCAGGTGGTGGAGAGTCAGTGCTGGGAACTGAACTCTCTGGGTTTATGACCAACCAGCTTGGTACAGGGCCACAGGCTGAAATGTCAGAATCACATGAGTGAAGTTGCTCTTGCAGTATGTGGTCCTGCCAAGACTTTGTCTGGAAAATGCACCTTTTATCCTTAACACCTCACCCTCTTTGGGATAAGAATCCCAAAGTATTCAGGAAACAAAGTGGGAAGAGGGGACTGGATGGTGAAATGGGAAAAACTAGGGGGGATAAGAAGTTAATAAGACCTTCCTTAAATTGAATTGAATAAAGGCCCCATTTCCAGGGAGTCTCCCTAGCTTTTAAAGAGTCGCTGATTAAAGGGTTGTATCATGTATAGCTGGGTCAGAAAGTATGTTCTGAGAACTAAGGTCATGCCCCCATCATCAGTCACTACTTATGGATAAGATGGAAATAACTTGGATGGGACAGAGAAAAAAAAATAAATCTGATCTATAGTCCTGGTTCTTTAAATCTCATCCTATCCTGCAGGCTGGACTCCACTGAGTAACATTGAGCTCCTGTTTAAAATTAAAAACACGACACTCTCTTCCTGAAGAGTAAGTGGAAATTTAACAGCCAAGACTTTAGCTAAAAAATAAATTTAAAGTCATTCATACCAGTGCTGCCAGAGGTATTGTGTAAATACAGGGTTAGATTAAATTCTATAGTTGTATTACAATTGTTCCTAGAGGCCACAGTTCATGCTCCATTGTGCTAGACATTATATATATACACACGTAGTGACGGACAGATCCTGCACAAAGGGTTTAAAGTCTAAACAGACAGAGGGTGGGAGGAGAACCCAGAGATGAAGTGTCTCCAAGGTCATACAGCACATTAGTGGCAACCATGGGATTAAAAGTCAGGTCTCCTGACTTCCAATCCAGTGCCCTGTCCACTAGACCATGCTAGTGCTGACACCGATTTTCTCTGTGTCTTTGGGCATGTAGCTCAACCTGACATTTGCCCAGAGTGGCTGCTGCCCTTTTTTCATTTCCTTTAGATTTAATTCCCAACATGCAGCAACAGCTTCCAAAATTCCAACAACATCTGGAAAGCTAGGTTTAGAATGGAGCATTTTTTTCTCCCCCGGATTTTTTTGTTTTAAATAATGCCACTTCTATCTGTGCAGGCCTCCGGCTGACATGTGGATCCAGGGTTCTGTTTCACAGAACTTGAGCTGCCATCACACTCTTGCACAGAAACAGCTCAATCTGTGTTTTTTAAATTTTTTGTGCAATGTTAAACACTTTTGCCTGATCTGAGTTTCCATCCCTCTGACCTCACAGGACAGAAAATTATAAAGGCACCAGGAGTGATCGCAGGGAGTGCTACACACAATTGCCTGAGCTGCTGTGATTCATAAATGATACAGTTTGCAGGTTTATAACCATTATATTTAGAGATGATGATTCAGAAAGGATATTAAACAGGTAACCTGAAAATGCAACAGTTGGAGACTGGATCAGATGGAACACTGGAGTAAAACTGGGGAGATCCTATTAATGCCCTCCAAGAACAAGAGGATGCTTCAGCTGTATATACAAGTTATTGGTATGCTACTGCAGTTGTAACAAAGCAGCTTATTTCTTCAGTGTAATTTATTGTATACTCTCACTATAATAAGTACTGTGGTGCCTCAACCTTCCTCTGCAATGGCACAGCCTGGCATATTCTCTCATCTAGCTCAGAAATCTGAATGCACCATCCAGCTCTCAGGGACATCATAAGGATTTGTTATACTCCTTGGAGGACTAGAGGTTCATAAACCAGCGAATTATTACAGCAAAACATAAATACAGTATTTTCATCCTTGACTGGTATGATCCTGTTCACAATGTGCCTAGGAACATTGTATCCTTCTTGCTGAGACACAGCAATCAGAAAATCTCAATGATACAAAGTGCTCCTCAACATGTATAAATTAGGCAGTGTATTCAAAACTGAAGTGTAATTAACAATGATTAAAAAAAACTGAAACAGAGTAATTGGATGTCAGTTCTGCGCTAAGTTTCCAGTTTAGATGGCAAGCTACAAAGTTAGTCACATTAAAAAGAAATAGAAATCTGTGTAAATTACTTCTTATATGGACCCAAAATTTTGTTTTATCCATAAATCAACGTTTAATTTTTTTATGCAGCTCTTTATTCATCAATACACCCACATGAACAGACCACAGATGACGTGCACCTCAAATAAAAGATCTCCAGAAAATGGAGATATCTTTTGTATATTTAAGTAGCACATAGTGCCCAAAGCCACCAATATTATCATGATGAATAACAATCAGTCAACAGGTAAACTTTTCAAAAGCATATCAGTGACTTAGGAGACTAAATCCTATTTTCAAAAGTGACTTAGGTACTTAGAGACAGATTTTTAAAGGGGTTTAGGCACCTTAAGATGCAACTAGGCACCTAGTGGGATCTTCAAAAGCACCTTTGGTGCCTAACTCCTATGAGAGTTAGTCTTATTCAAAGTCAATGGGACTAAGGCCAGGTCTACATTACAGGGCTATAGAGGTATAATTACATCACTCAGGGGTGTGAAAAATCCACACCTCCTAAGCAATGTAGTTATACAGATCTAACTTCCCATGTAAACAGTGCTATTTCAATGGGAGAACTTCTTTTGTCAACACAGCTACCTCCTCTAGGGGAGGTGGTTAACTATGCCAGGAGGAGAAGCTCTCTTGTCGACATAGTGGCATCCTCACTAACGTGCTACAGCCACGCAGACACACTGTTGCAGCTGCCCTGCTGTAGCACTGTACATGAAGACAAGCCCCAAGCGCCTGAGTCTCTTAGGAACTTTTGAAAATTTTACCCAATATACCTATTATGGGTTTGGTCCAAAACCCATTGAAATCAAAGGGAAAGACTCACAGTCATTTCAGTGGGTTTGAACTAAGCTTAAAATCCCTCTTTTATAACGGATTCATGAACTACCACAAATTATCATGCTAGTCTAAACTATGGCCTGCAAGCCCACCCTGCTTAGCTACAAATGTCTTTATTTTAAAATGTTGGCTAACTATTCTTTCAACATTTGACAGCTACTGCAGCCTGGGCACATTTGAGAAAGTTTAAATGAAAACTCCATCTCTGATCTTTTCAATGGATTATTGAAAATAAGTATGAGACATATCAGATCTCAGAAACTAAGCAGAGTCAGGTCCAGTCAGAACTTTGCTGGGGTTGGGGAACTGTCAAACAACATCAGGATTCTGAGAGTTACTGGTTATTCAGTGTGTGGTGAACCATCTAATACATTACTATTGAGCCAATTGCCAGCACAGTATGTGGGAACACAGAGCTGTCAGAGAGGCCATCATTCAGAAGAGGACCAAATTCCTTATAATCAGACCCCTTGGCATGTTTAAAAAAATAGAGTTATTGGGTCTGGTGTCCTGGCCAAATTCCAATTCGGGGAATTATAATCTACCTACATTCCTTTTGTAGTTTCAAATGCAACATATTCTTCACTTCCTGTCCTAACTGTGCAGTGTTGCCATTAAACAAAATACCATATTCCACTCTAGAGCTGGTTGCATTTCACTGATGGCTGAAGTGACAGTAACAAAGATTTTACAAGACAATAAACATTTGCAGATTCACATAGATAGCCTAGAGAGACTGCACCTGAGGTTGAGACCGTTTTTCAGGCTATCAGGGAGCAAGCGGGAGGTACTTGTGGTAGCAGTAATAGAATACAGAGCCTTTGAACTGTGGGGGTAGGTCAGGGATTCAACAACCTGCCTGAAATGAGTTGACAGTTGCAGTCCAGTTTCTAATACACAGGTGTCCAGAGCATAAAAATCATTAGTATAATGTGTTATCAGTACATCAGAAGACTGATAATGAAAGCAACTGGCTCAAGCTGGACTCACAGTTGATACCAAATGTAAAAATACTTTATTCCCCAAAAGAACAAAATAAGGTAGAGAATCAAAATGTTAAGAATGTCCACTTCCACAGTGACCGCTTAATATCCTTTATTATTCTGGTAATATGCTTATTATAACTCCTTTTCAGATCATTTTCTCCACCTAATAGCTCCCCCATTACATATAGACCTAGAACAGGAGTTCTCAAACTGGGGTCTGGACTCTTCAGGGGGCACGAGGTTATTATGGGGGAGGGTCATGGGTTGTCAACCTCCAGGCATGCCATGGCTGCAGCTGACAGCCAGAGTCCTTCAGAGCTGGTTGGCCAGAGAACAGCAGCTACAGGCCAGGTGCTTTGAAGTCAGCGCCACCGCTAGCAGCTGTGCATGGCATGGGGGGGATCATCACTCTTTGTGCAGGGGGGTCATCATGGACTGAAACATTTTCAGAGGGGGTCCCAGCAAAAAAGTTTGAGAACCTCTGCCCTAGAATCTACCAAGAGCAGTGATAGATTTAACACACTGAATGGTTTGGGTCACTTTCATTTCCTGAACACAAGCTTTTGTCTTACTGACTAACTCTATTTAACAGTAATGTGTGATGTTTTGCTACACAAGCCAAATATTCAGTGTGGTCTCCAAAACTGCATTCGTTATATGCATCAGCTCATGCATGTTCATGCACATGGGTACTGGCACATACAGAGCCATATTTTCAGACCTCTGCTTGTTCAAAGTCACACGCACAAAAGTTTGCCAATTGGTGATCACATTTATTGCAGTTGTGCATGCAAGTGAGGAAAAATATGAATGCATGTGACAAATTATTAATCTAGCAGCTGTTTTATATACATATCTATCATGAGTACATGCATAACTGCATTAAATGCACTTGCTATTAAGAGCCCCAATCTTCCCAAGAGTTCAGCATGTCCTTAACTTTAAGCATTGAGTAGTCCTATAAAATTCAGTGGGACTATATGCACGCTTGAAGTTAAATGCATGTCCAAGCTTTTGCAGGAGCAGTACCTAGGTATGCAAATACATTCACGTTTTTGCACACATATTTTCACATGCAGGGATCTGAACTTCTGTCCCCAAATCGCCTATTTATGATAGCAAAAGGGATGGTGAATTGTGCATAAATAGGTCCACTATTCACTGACTTTATAGAAGCAAAATGCTCTTTGAAAATCAGAACCACGTTTTCTTTATTTCTGTTTACTTTATACACCATTAAAGAAACAAAGATAGTATGACGTGCTTAATATGTAGCAGCACTGGAATCAGTCTCTTTCATTTGCATTTTTATTTTAAACATCTGAAATATTTTTATACAGTGGAAAATAATGTTACTTTCATGCCATTTAAGCTCATTTTTCTACTTTTCTGTGATAAATTATTCTTTTACTTTATAACTTTGAAAAGAGACTGGAAAGCTATTTTCTGCAGACTGAAACATCATTGTCAAAGTAAAACGAAATCTCCAAGCTCCACAAATCAAGGGCTATTTGTAAGCATAAGTGTCTGAAGAAATTCCTCTGCTGTTCTGAGGCCGTGCGGCAGGTAGTGATGGTAACAAGACTAACAATGATAGAATCAAGCAAAGATAATTGAGCACATGTATCTTTTTATTATTGCTATTTTAAAGTGTCCCTGGTCTCTAAAGCAGCCCTGTTGTCAATAAACTTTCCTTTCTTTTGTCAGTGAATTTTCATTTTCTCCTTAGATAGTGATTATCAGACTTGACGTTTATTGTCAAACAATGGGCCAAATTCATCCCTGAGGGAACTCCACTCCACTCCAGGGCATTGAGGAGGAATTTGACCTGGTTCATTTAAAGTTAGATTTATTCTACAACCATTCTTCTAGTTAATCAAAGGATCATTCTATACAATAAATGCTAACATTACTAAAAACTGTGTATGGGTAAATTATGAAAACATTATAGGTCAGATTCTACCCTTGAATTAATTTGGTCCAATATGTAAACCCTTTCCCTCCTCTGATGCTGCCTTGTAATTCAGACCTAAACTTACCCTAAATCATAGTAGTTTGCATAAATAGGCCTGTGTTCCTGTAGGAGCGCGGGGCCATCTCTCCTTGTCAGGCTGTGCACCAGTGCAGGCAGGCTCAGGCATGGGCAGGGCAAGGATGAGCACCAAACATCATCTAGGGGCTCAGGTCTACACTGCGGGTACCTGAGATTCAGGGTCATCAGTCTCCCTTGGGGTAAATGGCTAGCAACAGCCCCAGCAGTTCCTCAGTGTCCTAGGCATCTAAAGCAGCTCCTTGGCAAGCCAACAGCAGGCAGCTCGGGTTCAAGCTCCAGCACTGAGGGAGAGACATCCTTCTCCTCCAACAGTTTTCCCACAACTGAGCTAGAGGGCCCGCCCTTTATACTTCCCCTTCCTGCCCCGCCCCTCTGCTTCCAGGAGGATAGGTGTGGATGCCCTGGCTCCGCTCACCAGGGGCAGGGGC
Source organism: Emydura macquarii macquarii (assembly GCF_026122565.2). Lineage (NCBI taxonomy): Eukaryota > Metazoa > Chordata > Testudines > Chelidae > Emydura > Emydura macquarii. The sequence goes on from NW_027131620.1 coordinate 13,571,884, forward strand.
AGGTGTCTCCCTGTCCATCTCAGAGGGAGGCCACACCCCCTTACTACAGTGACATTGCACAGTATAACCACTATGCTTCCTCTTCCCATAAAGAACATCTGTTTTGAACAGTCCTACTTGGACTGATCATGCTATCGTGCCATTACTATGGTCATGGTTCATTAAATATAGACTCTAGGGGCTCAGTTTTCCACTCCAACTGAGTTCTGCTCAGCTGAGGAGAGGATGAAACATCAGGGAGCCATAACCAGCTCTCTGATTCTGTGTCAGCTAGCCCCAGCTTGAGATGTGCTCTAACTCATACCACTGGCATAAGGGACGTTATTTCAAAGAAGGATCAGTGTGGCAGGACAATTCTCTGCCACAGTCCCCACTATGCTGCCTCCCCATGCTCCGGCATGCCAACTGTGCCAGGAATGGGAAGAGCAGCTGGTGCAAGAGGCAATTTCACCTGTTTCATGCCAACTGGGGAGTATCTCTCCACTAAAGGAATTCTCTGCTGGCCATTTATGGCCAGAATCCAGCCCTATCTACCATCTGCCTAGCATAAAGTGACCAGAGTGGACGCAAGATACATCTAGATACCTAGAAAAACATCTCTGATCTTAGCAAAAACACACTCCATAGATAGATATTCCTATTGTACCCATCATCCACAGAGTATAAACAAGCCCTCACTGAAAAAGACCGGGGTCAGTTTTCATTTTTCACTACTTGGCTGAAGAAACAAAAAGTTTTCACCCCTAACCAATTTGCTGTACGCTCTTCCACACGTTCCAGGGAGTTTCATTTCCCCTTCTCGTCCTTTATATTATCCCTTTGGCCTCTTGCCATCTAAATCATAAGAGATGAGAATTCCACTGTTTGATGAAAACTTTGGACAGAATGTTCTGAGCCATGGCAAGCAGCTGCTGTGCTCCTCCCAAGAGTTTAATTCCTACCTGCCAAGGCTGAAAAGTGGGATGCGCTGTATGACAAAGACCCAAAATGAAGGAGACAAATAAATTATTCATGCAGGCAAGTGGAAACACTCTGGGACTCATTCCTTCAGTGCAAATAAATCTATACCCTCACTTTCATGATTTTTATTTCTGATATAAATAATTTTGAGCTGCAAAAATGAGAGGATACTACATTTATAAGGGATGTAGGTAACCCTGGGATTAATGAAAACGATGTTCCTCAAAATGAGGGACATTGGAGAGACATGGTTTAATTCAACATGTGTCAATACCGTATTGAAAGCTGAGTTGTTTTCTTTTTTATCTTGTCCTTCAGCTACAACCAGACTTCCAGCTTCCCTAGAACACCAGAATTCTATAGAGCAGGGTTGCTGGACTCCGCATGCCAAAGGAATCCCCAACATACTCGTCACTGTGGCTATGTCTACATTGCAAAGAAAAACTGGTGGTGCTGAGTCTCAGAGCCTGGGTCAATTGACTCCGGCTTGCAGAGTTCGGGCTGTGAGGCTAAAAATATCAGTGTAAATGTTCCTGCTTAGGTTAGAGCCCAGCTCTGAAATCCAGCAAGGGGGGAGATCTCAGACTCCAGCCTGAGTGGGAATGTCTTCAACTGCTATTTTTAAGCCCGAGGTCCCCCCCCCATGAGCCCAAGTCAGTTGACCTAGGCATTGAGATTCAGTGCCACAAGTTTTTCTTTGCGGTGTAGCTATGCCTTAGTTAGTACTACTGAGTCTTGGTCTATGCCTCTATGGGAACAGCTCGTCAGCAGAAGCAGAAGCAGCTTCTTTACATAGAGATCCTTTAGCTTATGTGTTTCTTTTGAATTCAGCAGCACAGCAAGGCCAGTGGCAGGACAGAAGGACACGGTTTCACTGCCACCCAAAACAGCAATTGTCTAAGAAGGACAACAAGAATAATCCTGATGTTTGGGCTTAGAAACTCAGTCAAAGATATTCCTGAGCTCCAGGCATTTCAGTACAGATGAAGAAAGAAGCTCAGCAAAGCACAGCAGCTGAAGAGATTAATCTGCCGTTAGGATTTAGTTGCCATCTGAACAGTAAGTAGCTCCACACCAATTGCTAAAATAGGGAGCGTGCCAAAGAGAGACTTCACCACACTTTGAGCTGGCAGCTGAACAGCAGCACTATCCACTGGCACAGCTAATGATCCCTCTACACCATCCAACAGAATGTCTGTCCTCTCTCAGTTGTTCAAGGTGCTATCGGCCAGATTCTGATCCCAGTTACACAAAATCGGAGTTTGCTCTGGATTTATACCAGTATAGCTGTGAGGAGAACTGGGGCCAGCTAGTCTATCAAATGTCTATGTTCAGAAAACTATGAGCAAGCAGATAGGTTTCTCCGGTTTCTTCTGGCATATAAGTCTTACAGCAGAACAGCAAAGATTGAGAAGAAAGAGAGTCTAACCTTCTCAGATATTGGAGACAGCTATCATTAAATTCTCTCCTTCATTGCCTTCAGAAGGAAGGATTACCAGTTATATCGGTATAGCTTACTCCCCTTCCTATAACTATCCTGGACTAGTGAAAGCTCCCCAGTGTGGATGCAGTTATAAAGATATAGTGGTGCTTTATACATCCATACCCATGAGCATTCACTAGACCAGGATAGTTATAGGAATACATCATTATGTTACTTGCAAAATGTACTTACATGTATCCATAAAATGTAATTTTCTGAAGAAATCCTTTTACATATTCTATATTATGGGTCCCAAAAGTATGTAGATGACTTGGGAGCACAAGGTCCCATGAAAGTCAAGGCCCTTTTGAGAACCCCCTGGCAGCTGCATACTAATTTACAGTGCCTGCGCATTAACAGCTTTTCACAGGAGTGCAGTTAAATATATACAACAAATATTGTCTCTCCATAGTGCCATCACCCTAGTGCACGAGCACCCACTTCATATTTCCTATATTTCAATTTCATTTGGTTTATTAGGTTAGCCAGAAAAAAGGGTATTTGTCATCAACTTATGTTAATATGTATTTATCAATTTCCTAGATGTTGTAGTTAGAACTGGTTAGCAGCAGAACAACACATCATTCTAACTGCAGCACCATGTCAGGGAAGTTACATATAAACAAAAATATGTAAAGACCTTCTTACAGTTTAAAGAAAAATTCTTTATTACCCATATTCTCCCAAACTTTAGACATGCAGGCTTACAGGGTGACCTTGAGTTATAGCTCTAACACCTGTAGATGGAATATACATTTGTGAGTGATTCCAGTTTCCCTGGAAAACTTGTTGAGTCCGTGTTTCTCTCATAATAAGGAGGACAAATGATAATGGTGTTTCTCCTTCAATTTTCAAAGCTCTCTCACTAAAGAATTAGTTCTCTGTAGCCAATAGAATTGATAAAGGTCTAGACCTTTCAACACACAGACACACACATACCCCCCTACCTTCTTTGCCAGATTACCCTTAATCATGCCATAAATGACAGATCTGTTTACATCTTGATTGGAAAATTATTCCAAAACCTCATGGTTTCATTCTGAACTTCCTAAACCATATATAGGTTAGTCACAATCTGCACTATATGTGGCCTACAATCCATAATCTCCAATGTATTCATTCCCATTCTTTGAAATCTATTAATAATTTTCAATTACACCTTTATCAATTTCTTAAATCATGGTATATGTCCTCTGCAGAGTGATCAAATTATCTTTGTAAAGTCATCAGGACTCCATAATGAGTATGAAGCCATGTATACTCCTATTATAATTTCTCACTATGCCCCAGTCTCGTTTCTACTGATGTCAAAGGGAATTTTGCTGCTGATTTCAATCAGAACAGAATCAGGCCTTCCAAGAGCATCTCATGACTGAACTGCAAATGTATCCAACCAAAATGTATTGCCTAGGGGAATTTCTAGGAGGAAGACAAAGCGGTGCACAGCTATAACTTAACAGGAAATGTCAAGCCATAATATTTATTTTTAGATAAATACTTGATTTCCAAAATGTGAATGACTAATGCATAGTAAATTACCAATGAGAAACCTTATTATATTTGTATGATTCCTAAAATAAGAATTATTTTAGAGGAATGTTTTGTAAACTCAATAAGAAGGAAATAAATCTTATTAACCAGAAAGCTGGTCTACATTTTGTGGCAATTTTATTGTAAGCAAGATGCATGGCTGAACAATAATTAGGCATAATAATCACATTATGTGCATCTTGCTTCTTGTATATAAGGTTCTGTTTCTGAATTATAAGAATTATGTATTGTTTGAATTTGAAATTATATACCAGGTACCATTAACTTCATTCACAGGGAACACCAAATCCCTTTTGAAGTGGTTGCTGGAAAGAATCTTTCCTGTATTTTAATTTTTTTATAATTACTAATAAGGTGCACAGATAATTTAATCACAGTAACTCATCCAATCCTGAGAAGCGCTAAGCCCCTATGTTGCCTCTAAAGTCAATGGAAGATGTGTGTACTAAGCACCTCCTAGGATCAGGCCCAGTAATATTTTAGTGATTAGTATTTCCATACCATTCAATAACCTGCAGATAAGCATTTGAAAATTTGTGAAAGGAATTTATTTTTGACACTACTTTCAAGTAGAATTTAGCCAGTGGCTATTATCAGCCACAAAAGTGAGGCACTACAGATGGACTTATTACAAAATACTATATGTAGCTGGGATCTAGCTGCAAGTTAAGAAATTCTGAGGAAAGTTATTAGATTATTGTACAAAGTGGTCACCACTTGTACCCAGATGTTCTGCAAAGATTCTGCAAGAATATCAATTGTAAACAAGCATTCCTGAAATGATTCTGCAAAGTTGTTCTGCACTGTGTTTATCAATTATAACCAGATATTCCTCTGATGGGATAAACTTCTGATTATGTTCGGATGACTAATGACTATTCCTTATCATGGAGTAGCCTTGTTATCAGCTCTCCGAAGATCTGTCACATTAGATCTATCTAATTTATATGTACATTAGTTTATCTATAACTTTTCCTTCCATGGAGTGAGATAATATCTATGTTGCTGTTGAAATATCTCAAGGACTGCAAGAGTCCCAAACCTTTCAAGTTACCAGAAGGCTCTTTTATGTTGTGCTTACATTGGCAGAAGAAAATTTTAGGGTATACACATGTATATCTAGGTCAATGCAAGTTGACTTACATCAACCCAACTTTGTAGTGCAGCCAAGGCCTGACACTGAAACTCAGATCCCTTACGTGTTAGAACATTACACTAATGTCAGACCACACCATTGGCCTTAACTGCAGTAGCAATGAAATTTTTAAAAATAATCACTTGAGTAAAACTTGAAGGCTCAGATGACTAGTATGTAAGTTGCCAGTTCAAATATGGCCCAGGCTAGTACAGCCCCTCAATTACCACATCTTCTAATGGCATACATAAAATACATTGACACATGTCCACATCACAAGAGCTATCATCACAATTACCATTGAGTTGTCAGTCTCAGCAAAGTGGCCAATAACTGAATAGTCTATGGAGACTGCACCCACCTCTAGAGATGATCTTTCCAGCTCAAGGTTTAGATATACTGATGGAGTAATGTGTGGGAGATGCTTGCAATGCCATAATCTGTGCTATGAGGAAAAAATAGAGCACATCAGCTCTCATTAAATTCACTCAAAAATGGAAAGAAAAAATGCTTGCTCTTTCCTTCAGTCCAGCTTCCCCATACCCATCCATCAACAACATCTATAGCCCCACAAAGTTATGGGAGACCTTATGGCAGCACATATGCATGGGTCTAAATCTGCTTTAAGCTATTGTGATGTGGTGAACCCCCATTGCCATCTAAAAAGGGAAGGAAACAATTAGAATCATGCTCTGCACCTGTGGGGTGATTATTTAATTACCTCCCAGTCAGAGGGGGTGGAGCTAGCTAAGGACCCTTTAGGCACCTGGGGCTTATAAGGGAGCTCAGTAGAGAGGCGAAGACTCAAGAGAGATGTGGTAGGAAGTATGTGCTCTTGCTATCTATCTTGGAAGGGTCTGGGTTAGGCGGACTAAGGAATGCCACAGGGACAGAACTGATTCATGTGGTAGTCCCTGGAAATGGGGTAACACCCAAGGAGAGATTGCAGAGGAGGCAAGGAGGCTGAAGAATTATTAGTACTATTAACTGGATTTTCATTAGGACCTTTCAGTTATTCAGGGTTGAATTTTGTGATTTGGCTGCAGGACAGAGCCATAGAAAATTTGGAGACAGGCAGATATCCTGCAGGCACTGATAAAAAGCAATGCTACGCCCTAATGCCAGGGGGCACTCTAAGGGTGAGTGAGCCCTCCTCACAGGTGGAATAATAATAAAAATGCAAATATTGAGCCAGATTCTTAGTTGCTGTACATTGGTGTAGCTCCACAAAGTCAACAGAACTATACAGATTTACACCACCTGAGACTCTAGACTATTTCAGGTGTAACCCAGAGTAAGGCTCAAATCCTACCTACTTTACTCAAGTGAGTAATCTCATGACTTTGATGGGATTGTGTGTTTGAGTAAGTTGAACAGGTCAGGTCCCTGTAGGCCTGATTGTGATATACAGTGAATAGTGCCTTATCCTTTGAGCACTCCCACTGAAGTTCATGAGACTACTCATGGAATCAGAGTATCACAGTCTGGCCCTTTGTGTTTAAAATACTGGCTTTCATTTATATTGCACTACAGTACGCAGAACATCTGGGGAGGTTCAAAAATATCCAGCTAGATCCTTTTGTTTTGCCACTGTCAAAATTATGGCAATTTATTTTTTCCACACAGCCTTCAACCAATCAAACATGAATTTCAATTAAAAACGCAGAGCACAACTTGAAAGGCACAATGAAACATTCACATGCTGCATTTAACAAGCAGCACTGAGACACAAAGAAACAGCAAAACATTATTCATGAACAATGAAGGAAAATTAACACGAAGGCCCCCATTTGCACAACTCCATGCAACAAACAGATATGCACAAAATGTTCATGCATTGGTTTGCCTCATCTGAGCACAAAATTAACAATAGTGTATGTGAACATAGACTAAATTTGTGTGCAAATGACCAGTCAGATGCCTTTATTAATAGCAATAATAGCTAGCTGCATTACAATAGAGACTAGCCGTCCTCACTGAATTGGGGCCCCATTGTACTTAGGCACTGTATAATCCATCCTCCAAATAAATTACAAGTCGGAGGAGAAATTTCCAAAGTCATAAATGTGCCCTTTGTGCCTTTAAAAATCTTCCCCCTAACCAGACAACATAGACAAAGGTTGGGGAGGGAAACAGACACACAAGAGATGACCTGAATTGCCCAGTGTTGCCCAGAATTAGGAATAGAACCTAGATCTCTTTACTCCCACTCTAATGCCCTATTCACAATAGACAATGTTGTCTATGTGTGCAATTGCATGTACAGTCATGGCTACTGAATGAGCAAATTAAATGTATTTGTGCATGAACAAGACTGAACATTTGGGCCTACATGGCTATAACAAAGTTCACTTGTATTAGTTTGCTGCACAATTAACCAATATAATAAAAATGCAACATTCTTTAGGGCCTAACATAATCCTTATTCTAGCAAGCCTTCCATTATCTTAAAAGGGAATTTTTGCCCAAGTAGGGTCAGAATAAAACCCTTAATAGGTACTGGACTTTCAACACACTTCAACTGCAGAAGTACTGGAATATGAATTCTTTGGAGAATGCATTATACTGTATGCCCATGTCTTTTCAGAACAGCATTCACAATAATCTTAGGGAATACATTTGCCTAATCATTTTCTTTTAAATTGTAAAATACATTTTGAATGGCAGGGCATCAAAATAAATTAACACACCATTCAAGCAAAAAATATTACTATGTTAATAAATTAAATTTTAAAGATTATGTCACCAGTTTTAAAATTGGATTGAGATTTAGAAAAGCAAATGTAATGGAAGTCCATCTCACTTCCTTAATTAAGAGTGTGACCATAGGGAATTGGCTGGAAATTGTATCCTGGGTGACACATAGGCACATCTATCCAACATTGTTTACTACAGCTCATTAAAATCCGCATTTGCATCAGTCAGGTTCAAAGACGTATCATTAGAGTCATAAAGACAAATGTCTCAAACTGGGGTTTTTCATAGTGCCTGAACACACAAGAGGAAAAATGATTTTCTTCATTTAATTTGATACAGACCCATTAGCTTTGCATCTGAGTACTTGGGATTTAATCCATTCCAACTCGCAAAGCCACACAATACTCAGGCTAAAGCACATGCGTGGAAAGGCGATTTGCAGATCTTTGCAATACTCCTTCAGCTTAGCAGCTCTGAAAAAAAAAAAAAAAAAAAAAAAAAAGAGTGACTTTTTGGAACACTGCCAGGACCCTGTTAAATAATACACTGGCCCTGATAGTTCTTTATATGACATTTCCCTGAAACTCATATGGCTGAATAGACTTCCTCTTCTGCAAACACTTTCATTGGTTATTGCCTGTATAGGATGTATGTTAATATTTACAATAAATAAATAGATAAATTTTTTTATTGCATTGAACTTCTGGAAGCCTAAGTATTTATACAGATACCTAGGATACCCATGCAGTTGCAGTAACTGCATGTTCAAATTCAGCAGAGATTGTGTGCATGCCATTGTGCCCATGTTGTTTTTCAAATCAACGTCACCATCTATTTCCCATATTCTTTGTAGAGTGAGTGCTTGCACTGACTGCATTTTTATACCCACTTAAGCATTTCATTTGTAGCCTGTCAGGATTCAGCATGTTAGGACACATCCATCAGTTGCACAGTATTCAGCCAGAGGAATATGCAGAATACTTATCAGTGCATCTGCATTGGGGAGATAGGAAGAGATTAACAGCATAAAGCATTTGAATAAGACATCAAGTGCCTGTAAATTAATTTCAGTCACATCAGCCACCTTACAAACATAAACAGAATAACTACGGATCCAGTTATGGATGAAGGAAGAGTACATGACCTTTGTACTCCATCAATGCCAAAGAGAAGGAAGAGTACATGACCTTTGTACTCCATCAATGCCAAAGAGAACACAAGACAGACCTGAGGCAACTCTAGCATGAGTTTGATCATACTCTGTGATTTTGTTCAACAGCAAAAATAAATGGAACAAGAAGGAAGGTCTGATTTTGGGGGGGGAAAAAAAAGTTCAAAAACAAAAGCTACACAAAGTTTATTCTAGCAATACTAATGCTCCTGTAGCTTTGTTTAAAAGTTCAAGAAGGGATTGGGTGTCAAGGTAGAAGTCCTGGTTTTGCTCTTGAACCCTACATGATCTTATCCAAGTGATTTCCCCGCTCTGTGCCTCAGTTCCTCTCCTACAAAATAAGGATTTGACACTCACTGATTTTTGCAGGAGGGCTGAACTAATATTTTTAAAGCTCTTTGGGTTTCTCAGATGAAAGACACTAAAGAAGGGCAAAGTATTCTCATAATTATTACGAAGACCTTATGTTATCTGCCACAAATGTTCTTGGTGGATTATGTCAGGATCCTGGAGACAGAGGCCTTATGGTCAGAGATAGGAACAGTGGATCAGATACTGTACAGTTGATTGTTTCTGGCTGGCTGTCACCTTTCAGAGGCAGAGCAGTCTACCTCATCTGGGAGAAAGATCCAGAAAGACAGGAGAAGGTGCAAGACAAGCATGCATGAGTGGCTGGGAGGGAGGCTCCACCACAAAGACCCTGGGCTTGAAGGAAGTGTCTGCCTGGAGTGTGGGAGTTTTGTGGAGGTTCAGAATGTTGGGCCCAGGGCCGGCTCCGGCATGGATTCTAGTTACATAAGAACAAAGGAATTGCCAAGACAAACTAGGAGATTTGTGAGAAAACTTCAACAGTCCAGATTTTGAAACTTTTACTCACGTGAGTAGCATTTATTCATTCATACAAACATTCCATGTGAGCACTAATTCAAATAGTAATTAGCAAGGAAGCAAGTAATTAGTATCTCCTACTGACCTTTAGAGGGCTTCTTAAATTGTGTTTTGTATGTATTCCTTCCACCTAAGAATAGACTCTGCCTACAGCTCTAAATTCTGCTGCTCATAGAGAGTCAGACAGACTATCCCTTCTTGAGCCTGTGCCTCATGAGTTTTAGAGTAGGTCATGATTCTGCTCTTCATTCTGATTTCCCCATTTCAACCCTTCCCTCCAACTCAGGTTCACACACTGAGACTGGAGACTGGAACACTACTTGACACCACATTGGCTGTAAGAGGTGCTTGTGCCTAAGATGTTGCATCTGCAGAAACTAAAAGCAGGAGGATAGATGTGCTGTTTCTTTAATACTTTGCAAGAAGCCAGAAAGTAATAGGCCTGGGGAAGGCTCTGAAAGGAACTCCGATGCATGGAGATAGAGGGACAGATTTCCTTAGTCTAATAACAACCCCTGCTCAGTATTAGAAGAAAGCAATTCTTTGTCCTTGAGCATCCCAACCCATTCTGTTGAGTGTGAGCTAAAGTTTGACTCAATAGTAAACCTCTAAATGAAAGTAGGCTATGCTACCCACTGAGTCAACCAGTCAGCCTAACATCTGATATATGCACTGAACAACATCATTACTGTTATAGTCAGAAGTATTGGGATTTCTAAGACCAGGTAAATAATTTGTAAAGAATAATTTAGTCAAAGAGTTTTGCCTACTTTTCTGTTTACAAAGGTACCCTGAAACAGACGGCATTTTTCCTGAGTTTACTCATTACCTGAAATTGTTTGCTGGATAATTTTCTTGTGCATAATTCTCTGACTGGAGTTTGGTGTTGGAACCCCTCACCGCTTGATTTAGCAGATATCCTAATCCTACCTCCTAAGAAATGAATTTGCTCTCCTATTTTGTTTAGGAAGCAATAGAGCAGAGGTGCCACAAAGCTGAAATACACTGTTTTGCAGGTAGCACCACTCCTCACTGCAGAATGATGCTTGAATTATCTGCAGCAGCCAGAGAGAAGATTGAACAGGATTTCAACTTCAGCATTCAAAGGAACAGAAAGAAAGGCAACCCCCAAGCAACAAAAAGTAATGAAAAAGGGATTAAAATTTTCCTCTGCAGCAATGCTAATTCTTCAAGGAGCACAGAGTGGTTGGTTTACTCAAGGAATCCGCAGACAGTTAAATATGCAGTCAATGTATCACTACAGAAAAAATGTTATCCCCCTATTCATCCGCTTCAGGGGCATGTATTTGAATTTGCTTAACATGTGAATTCAGTACTCATGAAAGATACTATGCCACCCTGCAGACCAAAGTCCTCTATTTACCAACAGAACAGATATAATGTAGGCTGCACAAGCAGGTCAGGATTCCCCCAAGCTTACATAACATGCCTCACAATTAATCTAGATGGTTTATCTCTAAGATCAAGAGTCAGCCTCAGCGTCTCTAGACCTTTTTACTGTAAGAAGGGGTCCAATTGTAGTGGTCATTTTTATGGTTTGGTGTGGACACATAGGAACTGGTCTAAGACTCACACACTCATTTCACACTGGCCATCAACCAATAATGATTGTTGGTTATTACTGACCTATACTGGATTTGAACCTCTATTTATTCGAGGTGAACTCTCTAATTACCAGTCTCTATATGTTATCCATTTTCCCCATGTATAAGAATAGAGAGATAACATCCGGGTTACAGGATCAAAACAGAACCCACCTTGTTTTCCTTACCATTGTGTTTACAGTGTTTTATGCATGCTGCTTCTTCTCTGAGAAGCTTTGATATTAGCACCCATCACTAATCATCAGGCTTACAATTACTAAATGGTTTGCATATTAATTTGTGGAATAATAAACAAGAATCATTTAGGTTCCATGCTTCTGCGAGACTAACAAAAAACTATTTTTATTTCTTGTTTATATTGTGCAAAAACAGCAAGCATTCACTGTGTCTTAGTTTTTTTAATGCCCCCCTCCTTTGCTGCATAACTGTCCTTTCCTACCCTGGATTCAGATGGAGATAGATCTTTTTTCTGGCTTACATTGTGCCTAACTGGATAACAAGAAGTAAATAATGGGAAGTAAATCATGGCCTCTCTCTGATCCCTGCTCCCACCACCACCCCATCAAAATTTTACAGTCCTGACCAAGTAAACCTGAGATTGGTGTTCATTGGCTCTGCTGTGTATTGAGTGTATTGAGAACTGTGAGTCAGAGCTGGGAGGAGAAAAGGATCAAGAGAACTGCCAGAGAGTGATGGGGAAAGAGCAGCAGACTCTGAGAGCCCTGGGGATAGCTAGCTATAAATAATTATTGAATTATATTATTGTCACAACACAGTGTTTCATACACCATGTCTGTATAATAACATTAAAAGACTCCCTGCTTCTAAAAGTAAACTGGCTCTTTATTAAGAGAAACTTTTCACAGAGATGTTGCAACTGCAGCTGGTATTTCAGCCATGTGCACACAGACAGACTTTCTGGTGCCTCCTCCAAACTCTTCTCTCCTGCAACCTGTGTTCTTATCTCCAGGTTCCAGGCAGGTTGCTACATCATTCCCTTTAACCATTCTTATAATTGTGGTGTCCTTTGTGCCCACCTTTGCTGACCTGCTAAGGCCAGAGATTATGAGTACATAGACCACCTTAGGGACATGACCTTTACTACCAGCCAGTTGTATCCTGCTAGGCCTCAGAGTCCTTCAAGCATGCTGACCTTTGAAAAGTCCCACACTTTTTGTTTGTGTTATTGGTGGGGGACTTGTTTCCATCCTGTTGCTGTTGTCAGTATGCTGGGTGGTGTCTTGTTGGTCCTCTGTATTGCTCATATATCTCACTTCTTCTAACTCTCCTAGGTCAGGTCAGCTAATGGGTGAGGCGATTTCTGTGTCCTTCTGGCCTTAGCCTTGGCCCTATTTGTCTAGATGTGCCAACTGTCTCTCACTACTCTGCAGTTGTTTTAAGTTTCATTTCCATCACTGTCCTAAGTCTGTAGCCGCTGCATATGAGCAGTGTCCCACTGCAGCATGGACTGTTGCCTTTTGCCATTGCTTTGTGTGGCTATTGGCAGGATGGATCCACACCTGCTCACCTGTGCATGAACTGTTTTACTGTCTGCTATGGGCTGCTGGCTTTGCATCAGCACGGCTCCTTGGCCTCCTTCTGAGGCATCGCACTGTAGCACTAGCAGCTCCTCCTGGTTGTAAATCGATAGGACTGATGCCTCGCATTTTATTTCCTCTCTCAAATGCCAGTTCGGGGTCTCTGGCCATTCCCCGTTGTCTCCTGGTGCATTGACTATCTCAAGAGCTCACAGGCTTCTGATAGGTGTTCACAGAATCTGGAAAGAGAGATGGCCATCCCTATCAATTGCTGGACTCCCCTCACATCCTCTGATCTGGGCATTTCCCTAACGACTCTCTCTTTCAGACATTTAATATAGTGGTTTCACCTTGTCTGCATTCAGGCTAGTATTCCACTCCTGGCACCTATTAGGAGCTGTCGCAGCTTGGTATAATGGTCCTGGATTGCTTCTTCCTTGACACCTTCTACAATAAGAATCTCAACAGCTACATTCCTGGGAGTCCCTCAAGTACCTGGGTCAGTTACCCTGGAACACCTCTGAGGTGGGGCTGCAGCCCATAGGCTTTTGTATCCAGCTGTACATGCCAAAAGCTCGTCAGGTGGCTGGATGGATCATCTTGTCATCACAAACTGGACACAGTTTTGCCCTGGATCAATCGGACAATATGTCTTCAGTTGTTGGTAATGGGCTGTGACTTCTTTTCAATGCTCTGTTCAGTGGCTTGCAGCTCCACCAGACCTAATGGCACGCTGTATTTCGGTTGTCTCACAGGCTGCACGTGGGGGTCTATTTCTACTTTAAGCTTGCCTCTAGATATACGCCTTCTTGAAATACATCCTTATCTTCTGTTAGAATGCTAGGTGGGGCCCCAGGGACCGTTCTCCCTCCTTGTCACATTGAGAATATTGTGGTGTTATACTGTGATCAAATCCAGGGCCTGCTCTGCCCTGCTGCCCAGCAGTGGATGGTACAGCCTGTGTGCCAATTACTAGAAACTCCAAGTTATAATATCTCGTTATATGATTTCTTATCCACAGCCCGCATTTGCTCATTGGCCTCAGAATTTATTGTACATCACCTGCTTTTGGTCGAACTTCCCCAGACTCATATGGCTGCTTATCAGTGTTGCTGGGAATACATTGCATCTGATTCCACAATCCAGCTGGAATCGAATAGGTCGTTGATCTTGTTGCTCAGTTGCAAATGGCAGTTGAATGGCTGGCAGCCTTCTTCTGCACTACATATACACTGAGAGTCTTTGGACCTGCTAAAGCCACACTGCAGATACCCTCCTCTTTACTGGAATTCTCTGCTCCCTCAATCACTGCATGTGCAGCTGCTTTTTTCTTCCTGGGGTGGCTGCAGCATTGAGACATAAAGTGGTTCTGTTTCCCACACCTCTTGAACAGCGTCCCATAGATTGGGCATTCTTGCTTTCCATGTTGCTTTCCATAGCGTATACATGGACCATGATGCATTCGCAGTAGGTTTCTCTCTGACCTCATTCCTGCATTCCTTTAGTTTGAGCCTGTATGTCCTTTCCTTGGGAGGCATTTCTCTAAGATTAGATGTGTTTCTCTCACCAATCTTTTTTTTAAACCAGAATCACATGTCTCAAAAATGATCCTAACTTTAATTAGGGAATCTTTTATATCTCCAAAGTTATATGTGAATGCCAGAGTTCTCCGCTCTGTAACACAAGTCTCTATTCCTTCTTCTGCTTCTTGATTTCAGGCAAAAATATAGTTTCTCTCTACGGTGTCATTCTCTCTCTGCTCATCAAATACCTTGATCAGTTGTTCCAGTGTTTCAGGCATTATTCCTGGCACCAGTGTCTCACTCACCTCTCCTCCTTTTTTTCCCAATGTGATAGTAAAAAAGCTATACCTTCGTTTTATTATCTTTATCCTCCATGGTCAGCTTTAAACATGACTCAGTTCTTGCTTCCATACTTGTGCGAGGATTTTTGTTTGAAAATCCAGCCGTCTCCGTGGTCTGAATACCTCCATGCTGCCTGTTTGAGCTGTTTCTAGGTGCTGCTTCATTTGCCGGTTAATCCCATGTTGTTCCTTGCCGTGAGTCCCACAAAATGGATTACTGCCACCAGGTTTCATGTACCCCATGCTGGGTAACATGAAAGGATTTCCTGCTTCCAAAACTAAACGGGCTGTTTGTTTAGGTTTAGGGAACTATTTACAGACATGCTACAACTGCAGCTAGCCTTCTAGCCATGTGCATAACTGGCCTCCAAACTCTTCCTTACTTCAACCTGCTCCTCCTGCCAAGTTCCATGCAGGTTCCTACTCAGAATGTTGACTATATCACATTCTCCCCCTGTACCAAGCTACTGTGCCTCTTCATGAAAGGATTAGATGCAGAGTTAATTCTCATAATTAATAATACTTTTAATTTCATAGCATATTTCACCCAAGGAACTCTAAACACTTTACAAACATCAATGTGATCAGTAGTAATTTCCATTTATCAACAGATAAACTGTGGCACGGGGAAGTTGAGACTTCCTAAAAGTCACAGTGTAAGTCACTTGCAAAATCAGATATAAAATCCAGGATTCCTAGCTCCCAGTCCACTGCACAGCTGCTGTTTAATAAATATTGAGTAAGAGGACAAGTATATCTTTATTGCTGTGTCCACACACTTCTGAACTTCAGTAGCCACTCCACTTTATTTTTAAAAAGGAGCTATTTTACTAAAACAATTATAACTTAGAATTTGTTATTAATACTTATTTGTATTAGAGTAGCAACTAGAGGCCTCACCAGAGAACACAGCCCCCCTGTGCTTGATACAGTACATAATACTTATAGTAAGAGATGGTCCCTGCCCTAGACAGTTTACCATCTAAGATCCCAGTCCTGCAGGTAGTTCCAAGTGGGTGCAGGGATATGCCTGCTGGGGTCTCTTCACAGGACTGAGGCCTAAACAGACAAGAAAAGCAGTCGGTAGACAAAAGGAAGCATAGTTACCCCCATTACAAACGGAAACTGAGGCACGGAGAGATTAAGTGTTTTGCCCAAGGTCATACAGCAAGTCTGAGGCAGAGTTGGGGACTGACCCCAGATCTCTTAAATCTCAGTCCAGTTCCCTAACCACATAACCAGCATTTAATATAAAGACATACTCTTTTAAAATGAAGACTAAATCCATACAAATGAATCTCTGTATAAACAAATACAGAATAAGGATTCTTATCCATCTGCTAGAGACCATACATATTTCACCAGAAATATAGCAATAATGGAGAGTTGTGCATTTTCCAAAGCTTTAATAGTAGATCGTCAATTTAAATGACATTTTGTGACTTGCCATAGGAATAAAACTTACTAATTCTCATTTAGTTTTTATTGGTTTATGTTGGTTTATTTTTATGTGTTTAATTGTCATTTGTTCTGATTATTTTTAAATAACATTCAGTTGCCTTGGCACAGAATGAGGGATGGAACCAGGGGTTTGTTGTTAATAGTATTATTTGATGCAACCAATGTGTCACCTGCTGTCTCCTGCAACTTCCCAAAAATGCATCAATTTGAGGTTATCCTATTAAGCAAACAGCTGTGCAGCGACACCATGCGGCCGACCGGCACAACTGCAGCGCGAGCTTTTCTGTCCCCAGAACCTCGCAGAGTAGGGTTTGCATTAGAGACGACGAAATGTTGCTATGATTCAATTTAGAACTGAGAGCCTGAGGCCTTCGAGGTTGCAGCTGAGTGGGATCCGGATTTCCCGTGGATAACAGTCTGACATTCCTCATCCCTGAAACCATCTTCTGGGCAGTCACCTGCCCTCCCGAAATAGTTTGGTGCCGAAGAGGTAAAGTATCTCATGTATGTAGCAAACAAATGGCTTGTGTGGAAAGACATGCTCATTGCTCAGTTCCCCCCTTCACTCCCAGTCACCTCAGGTCCTCAGAGGCATGTGGGCAGGGTAAAAACTCTGTAAAAATGCACATTCAAAATGCACATTTATTCTTAGAAGGTAGCTTGGCCAGTTCCTCTGCAGCTTTCACATGGTGATGTAGTGGGTACACAGGAGATGCACATGGACTATGCGTGTGCCCGTGTGTGCACAGGGTACCCATGCATGTTGCATGCATGCAAGTCCAATCCGCGCGCACATGTATTGAGAGTGGAAGACGGTAGAGCCCAAACCTTGGCTTGCGTGTACAATGCCTCCCACCCTGGCGGTCTGTTGGACAAACACTATAGCCCGTGTGCATACCTCGTGCGTGTTTACAGCCTGCATAGGCATATTGTTTGCGCACTACAGGTATGCGTGCAGGTAAGCCATGCTGCATGTGTCTGCGGTGTTGGTGAGCATGCCTGTGTTGTGTCTAACGTGGGTGTGTATTGCAAGTGCCTGCTGGATGCGCGGGCCTGACCCTCCTGCCTGTGTCCATGCTGGGGTGCATGTGGGCGCCTGCTCCATTCACGTTCACCGGGTGCGGGTGTGTTCGCCACCTGTTGCCTCCTGTTGCATGCCTGCCGGTTGCCGGGTGCGAGCACGCTGCATGCTGCACGTGTGGGGTGTGCAAGGCTGCGGAGCAGCGTGTGCGCCGCCTGTTGCATGTGCGGGGTGCGCACGTGCCTGCCGCCCGGGTGCGGAGGCCTGCGGTATGTTGCAGGAGGGTGCGGTGCGGGCCTGGGGTTTGCGGGCGCTGCCGCTGCGGCCCCGGCTCCGGACCGCTCCCGTGGCTCGGCGCTGCCTGGCTCCCTGCGAGCCCCGGTTACCATGACTCTGTGCCTCTCCGTCAAAGGCACTGGAGGAGCCGGGAGCGTCCTGTGGGCGCAGCCCCAGCCCCGCCGCCTGCGCTCTGGGCGCGGTGCCTCTGCCCTGCTCAGTGCAGCTCAGGTCCCCTCCCCAGCCGCCGCGCTCGCTGCTGCTGCCGCCGCCTCCGCCCGGAGCCGCTCCCCGGCTCCCCCACGCCCGCCCAGCCGGGGCAGCTCCCGTCCCCGGGGGAAGGATCCAGCCAGCCGGAGCCGCCACAGCAAAGTAAGAGCGTCCTGGCCCCCTCCCCAGCCAGCCCGCCCGCCCGCCGCCCGGCTCCCCTCTCCCGCACAGCTGGCGCAGCAGAGCCGCTCCCTGCCCAGCCGCGGCGGGGAACTTCCCGGGCAAGTTTCTAGTGAACTTTCCGTCCCTTCCTAGGAGCAGCCGGGGCCGGGGGCTGCAGCCCTGCCTGGCCTGCCTGCGGCGCTCGGGCTCCGGCTCCTTGAGCAGCGTTGAGTCTGAGTCTCCCTTCCAGGCCGTTACCCAGCGGGGATGCAGGAGAGCAGAGGGAACCAAGCTGCTTATTTATACTCACCCCGATCCCCGGTTCACCAGCGCTCGAGTCAGTTCTCTTGGGACAAGAGCCACCCTCTGCCCCGGAAAGCTTTGGGGAGGCTGCCCCCTTTTGCTGTGGGATTTGACCATTTCCCCGGAAGGAGGAAGATTTGGAGGATGATTTTATACACGTTCAAGCAACAGGTTTTATCTTGCAGCAGGGATTTAGCAGAAGGAATCCTACCCTTTCACCCGGCCTCCATTTGCTACTATTGCACTAAAACGTTTCTTTAGCTCATTAAAGTGGATTATCGGGTGGTGAGGTGCCGTGAGCTACTGAATTTTCTGTTGCTTTCCAGCCTATTTTCCGTTTCCTTCCCTCCTTTCTTTGAGAACCTCCCCGACAGCTGCCTGGGCTTATCCATCAGCTAGACATGGCTTTTTATTTACATCCGCTTTCATTCTTTGGTTCCTTCTCTGTATCTCGTTCCCTCTCTCTTAGTTGTGTTTGTACAGTATGATTTGCTGGGGTTTGGATTTCAGATTCATGTGCCCTTTGCTGGGTCTCTGGTTGTCCTTTATCCAATTAATTTAAAAACATTTTTTTAAGTTTTCTGTTTTGTTCTGATCTTTTTAATGACTGTTCCTTTGTTTTGTGTTTACTGTCTTAAAAGCTATTCTTCACAGGTAGTGTGTTCCAGTCTTATTTATCAATAAGAAAGCATTATACTGGGACAAAGCTAATATATGTAAAATAGTACATGATCCATTAGTACACAGTGTTCTCTTTTCATTTCAATGGCAAAATAAGCACACATATACTACAAATCTCATTTACTTGTTAAAATGTGCTTAAAATTTACAATTATTTCTATTGAATGTACCTCGTTTAAAATTGCTTATAATGAAAAATCTATTTGAAAGTAAGAGCGCAAGTTATTAATTATAGTCCATATCAGAGTAATCTCCCAGAAAGATGGGGGCGTTGTTTGTTTTTGTTTTGCAAAGTTTCTTCTCTTTTGATTGTTTATTGGCAGAAGCATTAGTTTCAATAACATTCTCAAATAAAACAAAAATCAGCATTTAGTCTGTGGGTTGACATGACATCCAGATAAGTATAACGCTGACCAGATCAAGCAGAGCAGGAGAGATGGGCTTATCATTTATTTTCATAGGATATATTTATGGATATGATTTTTTTAATCTCATACACTAACTTTTACAAATTTTGTTTTGATAATGACTAAAAGTAATAACAATTAGTCTAGTGGGGGGAAATATCCTTGGAGAACTTCCTTAGTTGCCAGTGTCTAGGGTTGGTTTGTAAGTAGAGAGTAGAAGTTTGAGTACCTTGTCCCTACACAAGTAGCTGTGTCAGTGCAGTCTGGAGTATTTTATTTAGCATGGTATCCTCGGACAGGTAATATAGTGTGAGCATCATATGGTGGATAAATGAGCTTCAGGTCCTGGAGAATAACAAATTGAATTTGTAATACAGCCTGAGAAGCACATGGAATTTTCTTTTCTTTTGGGGAAGTATAACACAGGAATAATTTTTAAATGGCAGGGAAGCTTCTTATGGCAGAGTCTTTTTTTGGAGAGAGAATTACATACATAGTCTCACTGCATTGAAACATGTTTTATGAGAGGAAAATGGTAAATAACAAATGTAGGAAGTTCTAGGCACCAGACATGGGCTAGAAGTCTGGGGAGCTATTCAGATACTTAGGGTTTAGAGAGACTCATGTCCTCCTAGTGCTGTTGTTATTATCCAGACACAACTTTGACTTGTCTGCACAACAGAACAGTAGCAAAGCTCTTCGCAGGATTTCTGATTGCATCAGAGATGCACTGCAGACATCAAAATGCTGCAGAGGACATTCAGAAAAAATTGGAAGTGGAGTTTTAACAAGTGACTAGCTGTTTCTTTTTGCCTCAGAAGGGTATCTTTAATAATCCCTTCCCCCTAACTTTATTAGTCTGACAGCCTCCCTCAATTGCGGGGAGAATCAGAGCAATCAAACAGATTTCTATCTTGGTTTATTCATGAACATAATAAATAAGAACACCCACCCCGAGCATGAGATATTTCTGAAGAGGTGTTTATTTCATGTTTGTTTCTCTCTCTCACATACACACTCACCCTAGATATTGCAACCCAAGGAACTCACCAAAGGATATTTTCCCCTCATTAGACTATTCGTTATTATATATTACTTGTATTACAGGAGCACCTAGCGGTCACAAACAAGATCAGGGCTTCATTGTGCTAGGCACTGTACAAACACATAGTGAGAGACAGCCCCTGCCCCAATGAGCTTGCCCGCTAAATAGACATGACAGAAAAGAGTGAGACTAGGGGGAAGAGAGCCACAGAGAGAAGTGACTTGCCCAGAGTCACACAGAAGACCAGCAGCACAGCCAGGAACAGGAACAGGGGGGCTGGAACAATTTGTATAGTGGGGGTACTGAGAGCCATTGAACCAAACTGTAATCCCGGTACATAATGGAAACCATTTCAAGCCAGGGCACCCCCCTCACCGCTAGTTCCAGCACCTATGAACAGGACCCAAATTTCCAAAGTCCCAGTTCACTCAAAGAGCAGAGTGTTGTCTCAAAGCAATGGGAGGAGCCAGTGGATTTTTATCACTGGGCGTTACCCAAAACTGTTTCCTTGGAGCAGGCTAATTCAACAACTCCCCTGTAAAGTTTGGCCTGTTTCAACACCCAGAATCATTATTGATATAACTGACTAGTTTGTCTAATGGGCTCATGTTGAGATGCAATGTCTGACTTAAAGCCTTAAAACATCTCTTAAATTGAAATGTATGTTTTACAGTGGTTTTGTGAAACTGGTACAAGGGCTGATTTGCTCGTAAATGGTAGTGTTACTGGGTTCTTGGTCTGTTGTGTTTCATAACAATATTGTTGTAGCTTATTGCTTTATACACTATTTGGGTTGGGCTGAAATGGGATAAGTTCATTCCTGGTGTATATCCATTTTAGCCAATAGAGTTACACCAAGGATGAACTTTTTCTTTATAGAGCTTTGCTGTAAAGTCCCTGTAACCACAGAACGTTTTTACTTTTCAAACTAACATTTTCTTTGAAAATGGTATAGAAGTCAAGCTGCTGAATGGAAGCTTTACACAAATCCCAGGGCCGAATCTGCTTACCTTTTTGGCAGCAGCACAGTCCTAATACTAGCTTATATTGTAGTGTTCTTTGAGAGGTGAATAGAATTTGCTCATTGCTGAAACTCACCAACAACAGAACAGCTGGACAGCTTTGTCCTGATCATATTGGTCTTATAGCAGCACCTATCCCCATCGTATAGGAGTGCCTCCCAAAGGATAATACAAACAGTACAGTAGAGCAACGTACTGTTTCATTTTCCTTCCTGCTTCACCCAGTCAGGGACTGTGGGTTTGTTTTTTATCATCTTTGATTTTCTCCTACTCTCTCTCATCCTTTTCTCTCTCCTTTCTTGCCTTTTCCTCCTCTTCTTTTTTCTTTTTCTTTGCCGTGTTCTGCCATTTCTGGGAATGCTAAGTTGAAGGAGTGAGTTTTAAACCACATTTTGAAGGCTATGGAAAATGTGGTCATTCTGGTCTTATCCCCAGTAAGGAATGCCAGAGCCTTGGCCCTATTGCTGAGAAAGCCCCATCATCTGCTTTCACAAGCTCCGCCCAGGCGGTTGACAGTTTCACAGTTCCTGAGGAAAGCAGCTGTGCAGGGAAGTATTGTCACAGGGAAAGGTGCTCCTTGAGGTGTCTTGGGACTCTCTCCTGTAAGGCCATGAAGCTTAGCTCTGAGACCTTGAATTTGATGCAGTGTTCCACAGGGACCCAGGTAGTAACCAGAACACCAGGAGTTGGGAAGTGTGAAATGTTCCTGGTGATGGGTGTTGCTAAGGAGACGGTTGCTGAGTTCTAGAGTTACTGAAGCTTTGCTGATGTTGGAGTATTCATACCTAAGTCCAATGAGTGGTAATATCCTAGTCTGTAGGCCAGGAGGGCCTGGATAACTGTGACCATGCCTCCATTTGATATAATGGGGTGCAGTTTTCTGGCTAGTCATAAATAAAAGAAAATATTTGTGGCCATCTCTCTCCGTGAGTCCAGCAGCATTGAGAAGACCTGGAGGACTCTTACACTATAGACTAGTTTGGCCATCTGAGGGTAGATTCCTTCCATGGAGGGTAAACGAATAATGATAGCCAGCTGTCCAAAGTGTTTCATGCCTTCCAAATGTCACCACCTCTGGCTTGCCTATGTTCAGCTTCAGCCAGACAGAGGGATGGTTGGGAGGTTGTGCTATTTGCAGGTGACATAAAGGAGATGTAGGAATGGCACCAATCATTGTAGCATCTAGTTGTACTCTCTAGGCATCTTAACCTCTAGTTACAGGAAAACGGTAGCCAATGGCTCTGTTTTATAACCCCAGCCATTCAGTGGGTTATACCAGGGCTTAATTTGGCCTATCGTCTTGCATATATACAGAGATAGAAGTGGGAAGGCAATGAAATAACTCATTTTTCTGGCTTAATGATTTCACAGTTGGAGCCTGTGGGTTACAGTGTAAGCCTGACACACACATAACATTTACATTTTTCTCCATTTCCTCACATTGTATCAACAGTGGATGGAGTGGGAGATCAAACCAATTACAGAGATGAGCTGCCTCCTCATTTTTTTCTGGCTGCAATTCAGGGCATAAGCTGTTGTTAACCCACATCATCTAATATAGCAGAAGGGGAAATGGTTAATTTAACTCATCTCATGGTTATTCACAATTTTCCATGACCTGTAAATGTATCAGCATTCGCTTTGGCCCAGCTCCACAATAGACACAGTTAAGATGTTGAGAATAAAACATGTTTTGAAACAGAACACCTGAGAACAGTGGAGAAGGGTGGCATTGAAGGAGGGTGTGTGGCTGTCAATTCAGCATTTTACAGGGTCTCCCACATCTCAGTCAGGACTATCGCCTGAATTCCCAATCGCATCATCAGAGAACAGCAGCTCAGGCATAGTTTAATAGAAGACTCACTGTAAAGTCAATGGGAATGCTTCATATGGTAGGGCTATATCTCAGGGTAATTGCAAGTTTGGTTGTTAGCTGCTACTTCTTAGAGAAGGGCTTTTACTAACACTAACCTACCGTTGGAGCCAATCTTTGAAAAATGGCCTCTGAATTTGCACTCCTAACCTCTGTTCATTTGCAGGTGCAAACTTAAGAGGCCCAGCTATCATTCCATACAGGATTTATTAGCTTATCTGAACTCTGCAGCTTTACCAGGAGGTAATGGCAGAGAGCCATCATTTGTCATGAAGCTTCACTGATAATCTCAGTATTGGCTGGAATTTCCCAGTGTGTCTTTTTATATAGGGTTACATTTTGTGTTAATGTTCCTGCAGAAAATGTGACATTTGAATCAATAGCCCATTACTCAGTTTTTATTCAGGCAAGACATGTACTGAAATCAATTAGAACCTTGCCTAAGGACCAGTGGATTTGGTTCTTTGTTTGCTCTCCACATTTCAGTTCCAAAGGGTTTTTAGAATTGCATTTCTCTGGCCTTGGGCATTGTCATACTTGTAAGTTCCTGGCCAAAACAGAACTTAAAGCTCAGTTTTGTGAGTGAGTGTGTGTGTAATAAGCCAATGAAAGTTGAACATACTGGAGTTTTTGGCACCTTTCCTGTGAGTTGTGTTCATGGAGCATGGGGAGCAGCAGTGGAGATCCTGCTCCATGATACAAACAAGAAGACAAAGTCCTCTTTGCTTACTTCAGGCCAGGAAAGAGTGTTGTGGCTCTGGCAGGACCTGAATGAAGCTTTGGTGGTACTTGTGTATTCTGCATAGGTTTTTCCTTACCCGTGATCCTACATTCTCTCTTTAAGGGGAGGTGATTGCTCAATTCCTTTTATACTGAGAGGTGTCAGAGGCAGAGCTCCATTTATTACTCCACCAAGAACATGAGTCCATCTGCTCCTGAGTAACAGGTAAAAAAAGATTAGCTCTGGAAGGGAGATTAAACTTCAGAGTAGTGAATAGTTGAGATAATGGTAACATTAAAGTCTGCCATATAGAGAGAATTTGGACATGCATGAGAAGCCCATCACACTGAGATTGAAATGCAGCTGTGATCAAGTTTTCTGCTGCTTGAAACTTGTGGTGCTTCTGGCTGTAATAAGTGTGTAAGCTTTTAAAATAAATGGCTTCATTCATAAAATTTAACTCCCAGGGAAGAGTAGTTCTGAGTCTAATGGAGCCTATGGAAGCTGCTTCTTCCATCCCCTCCCCCCACTCCTTGCACAGCCTATTAAAGGGGAGAAGGGTAAGTGTCACAAACACGTGCAGCAAAATATGTTGTTGCGGAAGACTGGAGAATGGAATATTTACTGCCCCTCTATGAGCCTATGGCTAGCACGGGTGAAATCTATTTATTTATTGCACTCAGTTGTCACTCGGTGAAAACACTTTTTCCCCCAATAAAATTAAGTAGCTACTCATGTTAAATGCTGGCCGAATATACAGATGAGAAATCTAGCGCCAGCGTGGCATATTCCTCTCCTATGCTATAGCCACCTTCTCACATAATTCAGGTGTATGTTACAATGCAGCAAGTTAGACAAAGAGAGTTTAGCAGTTCCAGAGCCAAATTTTTATATCAGTATGAATCCAGGGTCACTCCATTCCAAATTTACACTAATGTAACTGAGAGCAGAATTTGTTCCTTAATATTTTCAAAAGCATATCATAAGAACCTTGTGGAGACTCTTACAATGACAGAGAGGTACCTTTGCTTCGACTATATTAAATACATTAGCACATTACATTAGTACAATGAGAGCAATGTCTATTAAACAAAATGATTGAATCCAAAGAATAGTGTATGAGTTGTGTGAAATTCATATAAAATTACTAAGCTGTCTTCCCTGAATAAAGTTTGAGGCTCCAGAGAGCAAGCTGCCATGCTATTTATATGTCCAGTTACACACAACATACGAGCATTATATTTGAATACCAGTGCAAATGTTTTTTCAACAATGTTTCAATTTGATTTCCTTGAAAGCAGTCTAAGATTGCCTGAATATATATGTATGTATGAATATATTAATATATATATATGTGTGAAGTACAACATAATCAACTTTTGATTCTTTTGTATGTACTTAATTGGTACTAAAATATTTTAAAATTTTTACATACAGTGAGTAAACAAACATGAATGATTTTTTCCAATTCCTTTTCTGCACCACACACTTGAACTGATAGCAATGTGCAATGATAACTTCTCTTTTTTTATATATTTGCATTCTGCCGAATATACTGAGCCACTGCAAGCATACAGCCCAAAAGATAGTCAAGTTTCAATTATCATCTTTGTTTCAAATCCAGAAGGCAAAAATATATACTAAAATGAAATGTCTCTATTTTCTTTGTTCCAGAGTACTCTTGCTGAAGTGTCTAAGGGATGTGAAGTTAGCTTCCAAGATGACTCTTTTAGGAGGAGAAAATTCTGATTATGACTTTAGTGCCCTGAGCTGTGCTTCAGATACCTCCTACAACCACACCTTTTTTCCAGAAACAGAAACCCTCAAGGGAGTCTTTTATCAAAGAGCCAAGCTAATTCATCCTGAAGAGGATCTCTTTAAAAGCAGTCACCCTGAGGACCGGAAGCATCATATCATCATAAATGTAGGGGGCATTAAATACTTGCTGCCATGGACCACACTTGATGAGTTTCCCCTGACACGCTTGGGCCAACTGAAATTTTGTAATAATTTTGATGACATTCTAAACATTTGTGATGATTATGATGTGACATGCAATGAATTCTTTTTCGACCGCAACCCAGGGGCATTCAGGACAATCCTGACATTTTTGCGGGTTGGGAAGCTTCGGCTCATGAGAGAGATGTGCGCTCTTTCTTTCCAAGAGGAGTTGCTCTACTGGGGCATTGAGGAGGACAGTCTGGAATGGTGCTGCAAGAGGAGGTATCTGCAAAAAATGGAGGAGTTTACAGAAATGAACGAAAGTGAGGATGACCTCATAGAGAATGAAAACCCAGGCGAAATGGTGGAGGAGACAAAAGGCAGCCTGTGCATGAAAAAGTTACAAGATATGGTGGAGAGGCCTCAGTCTGGGCTTCCCGGGAAAGTATTTGCATGTTTGTCTGTATTGTTTGTGACCATTACTGCAGTGAACCTGTCCATCAGCACCATGCCTGACTTAAGAGAGGAGGAGGAGAGAGTAAGTTGATTTTCAGGATGGGAAAACATCACTCCCTGGAAAAAGTAAAGCAAATACAGGACTGATCCTGCTTCCATTGATGCAAGTGGAAGTTTTGCAGTTATTTTCAAGGAGAGCAGGATAAGGCCTGTAGATAAAGATACTGAATGTATTACATGACACTTTTCTCTGAGAAAAACATTTTGTAAACATGCATTATTCCATATAGTCATGTTGTGCTACTTAAGAGCACCATAACAACCAAGAGAAACTAGGGAAGTAGAGCCAGACTCCACTGCCTCTGAAGTCAGTGGAAGTTTTGCCATTGAGTTCAGTGGAAGAAGTACTGGGCATCGGGTAAACTTTGTATTTAGCTTGTAATTCAGCAGATTTGCCAAACTGGTTTCCCCTTAATATAGCATCAGTTCATTTAATATTATGGTTTTAAAGACAAAATAATAATGTTCCTGTCACTTTACCAACTAAAACAATGACTGTTCACTTACTGAGTGCAAACTTCTTCTCTTTCTTCCAGGGTGAATGCTCCCAGATGTGCTACAATATTTTCATCGTGGAATCTGTCTGTGTGGCGTGGTTTTCTTTGGAATTCCTGTTAAGATTCATCCAGGCAAAGAGCAAGTTTGCATTTCTGAGGAGACCATTAACCCTGATTGACATTATTGCCATTCTGCCCTATTACATCACTTTGCTAGTAGATACCACTTCAGTGGGCTATAGAAAGCCAACTTCTGGCAACATCTACCTGGACAAAGTAGGTCTGGTGCTCCGCATACTCCGTGCCTTGAGGATTCTATATGTCATGCGGCTGGCCAGGCACTCCCTAGGCCTGCAGACTTTAGGACTCACCGCTCGTAGGTGTACCCGGGAGTTTGGGCTTTTGCTGCTCTTCCTCTGTGTGGCCATTGCACTTTTTGCACCGCTTTTGTATGTCATTGAGAATGAGATGGCAGACTCACCAGAGTTTACCAGCATCCCTGCATGCTATTGGTGGGCAGTAATCACCATGACAACAGTAGGCTATGGCGACATGGTTCCCAGAAGCATTCCAGGCCAGGTGGTGGCATTAAGCAGCATTCTGAGTGGCATTCTCCTCATGGCATTTCCAGTCACCTCCATCTTCCACACGTTTTCACGCTCCTACATTGAGCTGAAGCAAGAGCAGGAAAGAATCATGTTCAGGAGAGCACAATTCTTATTAAAAACTAGGGCTCAGCTAAGTAATGCATCACACGGGAGTGACATTTTATTTCCCAGTATCTCTTCTGAGACTAGGGACAACAACTGAAATTTAAGTTACCATAACTGTCTGATATTGGGCAAAGTTATGCAGTCAGAGATTCCATCTTACCATTTGCTTTGGAAGCATTTAAATAAACCTTTATACAAATAGCAAGAAAAGGGGTTTTAGACATGAAGCTGATGTGGTTTTAAAAGCCTATTATTGAAGACTTTTTTCTTTTCAACAAAATGTACAGTTAAGATAGTTTTTCCCCAGGAGATCAGGCAGTGGGATTTTAAGAATTATGAGTTCTTTGAGATATCGCTGGCCAAAATGAGAACAATGTAAAATTGCATACTTGACATATGTATCTGTAGTATAAAGTAATGTACCATTTTTCCAATCAAGCATTGTGTAGGTATTAATTTTGATCATTAAATAAGTTACCTTTCTTTATTTTCTTCATGTATACAAATACTATAAAGATAAGTTCACGTCTAAATTCATCCCTGGTGTATTTCCATTGACTGTAGTAGAATTAACCAGGTATATAAATTATCCATTGTGCCCTTGGAGAGGATTAAACAAGTTAAGTGTAATTTAGGGCAGGCAAACATAACATTTTTCTTTGTGAGCCTATCCTGAAAGTAACAGTAACAATGAAGAAGAATTATTTGTTTCTGAATGCTTTGGGACAAGCATGTGCTGAAGATGTAAATATTTACAGCTCAACAGCTTCAGAACTTAAATGTGCTTATATTGTAGACCCTGTATAGTTCAACACAATATTCCCTGTGATGGGTTAGAGGTCTTTAGTTTTGTGACATCCAATACAGATGACAAGGAGACAGCTAGCTGCAAATCACATCAAACATGCATGATTACTTCACAGTAGTGATGTCTGTTTCAATGTTATCCCTTCACACCAGATAGAAAACAGAAATTAAAAACAAGACACTTTCTAGTTGAAGCTGCAGCATTACTAATCAGGTTGATTCTGGTGCTGAGAGTTGACTGTGTAGCATCTGGCTCCTTTAAAAAAAAAGTATTACAACAAGTTGTCAGTGATGTAAAAAGGAAATAATATAAATTGAGTCATGGGAGACTAAGTCATGACTCAAGACTTAAGGTGTAAAGCTTTCAGCAATTAGCTCTTCCCTCACTGATACAGCAGGCATCATAGCAATGAAGAAAAATTACCTTAGGAAACATAAAGGCAACTAAGGGCCTGAAGCACAATCCTGCATCTTTTACTCATGTGACTAGTCCTTAAACAAGTTGTCCTCTTGAAGTCAGGACTGGGTCCTGCTCTTGCTCCACTGGAAGTCAGTAACAAACCTCCCCTTGATTTTAATCAGCACAGGTTTGGACTGCCGGACTGCTCAAGAGACAAAGTCCAGAACTTTAACGAAGAAATAAAATGGGTTGATATGTCTCAGAGAGAGTGTATTGTGTTGAAAATCTAAACTTTAGGTGAACTTTCCCAGTTTAAAAGAACAATGTGAATTTCCTGTTCATTAACTGTCATGAGCCAGGAAATAGGAAAGTTCCCACCACCTCTGCCATCTCACCATAAGCCTAGTTTTCAGAATCACTGTTCTAGTCTCTGATCTCTCTCGAGCAGGGATTATTAGTGGTGCTAAATTGTATGATGGTTTTGTGATTTATATCAAAGAGGTTAGGGATGAGATGCATAACTCATCGTCGCTTGAACTCTTGTCTGTGAAAGGTGAAACCTAGTGTATCAACCTACACTGAATGGCGAAGTCTCCATGTTCCCATAACCTGGTTTAAGTTTCAGATGTTTATAAAATAACATTTTAGAGGGCTTGTTTTCCTATTTAAGAAATAATAATTCAAACCTCTTTAGCACCTTTTAACCAGAGTTCTCAGAGCACTTTACAAACACTAATGAATGAAGCCTCAGAAAATTGGTGTGACATAGGTAAATATCCCCATGAAACTAAGGCATGGTGAATCAAATGCATAGCCCAAGGTCACAGCAATTACATGACGTTGCTAGGAATAGAACCATTTCTTCTGACTCCCATTCTTGTGCTTTAATTACAGTTGGGGGGAGTAGGGATGGAAGGAAATTTTTCATGAAAAAGTAGTCCCTTCTTCATCGAAAAAATTCTAATTTCCAAATGTTTTGACCAGCTATAACTTTAACCACAACACATGCACTCCACAGGCTTATTCCTTTGTATTAGCATCCATTATAAAAGGAGATGGTAATGGGACTACTCATAAGACTAACATTACTTGTATGTGTTTGCCCTAAAAGGAAAAGCTATATGTCAAAAATAAACATAAATCAAGAGATCATGGGCCACATTCTCAGCTCAGCTTCCTGCTATGCCAGTTTACACCAATGGAGGATTTGGCCCAATTTCATCAACGTATGTTTAAATCAGTATTAGCTAAATGTATTTCAGATATTGTTTTTTCTATTGCAAAATTGTGGCCTGATGCTGAAGTTCTGGGTCAGACAAAATTAATCCTGAAGTCATGGCTTGAGTCAAATCCTTCAGGGTACTAAGTTAGGCATCAAGATCACCAGGGGATTTGCCTGAGTCAGAAACAAGTAAGGAATTCAGGATGTAGCTCATTGTAATTTTGCACTTGGCAACCAATTACCTGTTGTATTATGAATCATTGTAACAAATTGCTTGTGTTTTACAGCGAAGTGATACATACTGTAGTTCTGATGCTAAATTAACACAGCTATATGTCTTAGCAGTACAACATTAACATTAAACCCACATGCTGTGTTTCAGTTTCTACTGCGAAGG
This sequence comes from Emydura macquarii macquarii, assembly GCF_026122565.2. Classification (NCBI taxonomy): domain Eukaryota; kingdom Metazoa; phylum Chordata; order Testudines; family Chelidae; genus Emydura; species Emydura macquarii. Next base: position 13,602,471 of record NW_027131620.1, read on the forward strand.
CTTAAAGAATTTAAATTATTATAAATCTGTACAGCATGTTAACTCAATTTTTAGACAAATTTATGAAACTGTACATTGATTCAAAAGCTGACTCTGAAATGTTTCAAAATCACACAGCTGAAAGCTACCAAGTCTGATATTTTTCCTTTCTTGCTTTTTAACAGCATGTGCAGTTAACAGAAAGTTCCTATAAAAACAGTGTGCTTTTATGAAGTACAAAGGAATTGTTTGAATTGCCACTGATAAAAAGTGGTACATTTCAAATATCCTACTAAAGATGGGTTTGCATTGCTATTTGTATTATCCTGTATATACAGCAATAGTATGTACATTTTCAAATCAAATGATAGTAGCTATATTCATTTTGATTAATAAAGAGTTGGGCTTTCTTTATATTTTCCTGTGCTTGCTTATGGTGCAGGCTGGCTACCACAAGCAGCTGACGCATCATCAGTGAAGCAAGAAGATGATGCAATAGCAGAGCAAATCTCAGAGCAGACAAAGACTTTCGTCCACCTTTATCCTCTTGGTGACACATTCTTCAGGCCTGAATGCAAGAAGGGAGGGATGGAACAGGGTGAAAAGAAAGCAAAAGTGTGAGAATTTACATGGGTGATTGAAATTCTGAGATCCCACAAAGGAAGTGACTACCAGCTGAGAGAGAGGATTTGGGCACTGAACATCACTAGCTGAAGCAGGTTGGCTACAGAAGACAGATTTTGACTCCTGATTAATGCTATCTGTCTAGGTATTTCTAGTGCACCCTTAGGATCAAAGTGCCAATTCAACAGCTTGAGTATGGGAACCTCTCTCTTACATGTGTGTCTGGGGGCCAGAAACTTACCCATTCCCCCTGCCAACCAGGACATAGTTTTAAAAATATTTGTAACACTAAATAAGAATGGAAAGAAAAGAAATCAGGAACAGAAATTGGAGGAATGAATAGGAAGGAGATGGGGAACTGAAGTGAAGAGAAGAATCCCTGGTGAGACCTGCATTTCCAGTTAGGATGACAACATATTAAATTATGCTCCTGAAAATCCTTAAAAATAGCAAAAAAATAAAATTCAGATGATCAGTGTAATATATATATTTTTTAAAAATCATTTTAACACATTTCTATGGTAAAGAAATAGCAATACAGCGAGTTTCTCTTTGATTTTCCCTCAGTGAACATCATTTGAAGCAAATCATTGACTGCAATGGCAGTCTGCACACTGCCATGCATCAGAATAATGGGAGACTTGCATTACACTTCCTTTACTAGAGGTTTACTCAATGTCACTTCACCATGAACTATGTCCTGCAGTCCTTAGAGAAATCTCCCTTTGTGGCAGATGTAGGATTTGGGTCATATCATTCTGTTGTATGTTCAGTTCAGTCTTTCCTATATGAATATTCAATTCCTTTGGCTATGTCCTATAAAACAAAAAACATTCGTGCAAGGCTGAGTCATGGATTTGTGCATCATCTAATACACATGTCAGAGAAGGAAAACTGGCACGTTCTGCACATTCATGACGTGTGGGCAGAGTTTAGCTGAGTGTTCAGATCGATGTAAAATGGAAAATTGCTGTGGTGGAACAATACCTCTTTCCCTCACTCTTCATGTCTCTCAATAAGAGTTAGATTTTATAGGAATGCTTCAATAAAAATAGCCCATAATAGTGGAGGAGGTACTAACCCTGGGAGAACAGTTTAAATCTTCAGTTGTACAGTATCACCGGTACCCACCACTCCCATTCAGTTGCTTGCTGCACATCCCATTACCGGTAATTACATAGAGCCTATTAATTTCAGATATAGTGTTCAGAAAGGAGTTGGCTCTATCAGCTCAGAGCAGCTAGATAAAACAGTAGCAGATATAACAGATACTAAGAGGCTCAGGACTGACCACACATTAGCTATGTCCTATATTGCAGACAAGCATTTAAAAACCAAAAAATTAATTAATTAAAAACAACAACAAAAGAACTGAGATATGTCTGATAACAAATCTAGGAAATGCCAAATCCCACTCACAGATTTGCCTGTAAAAGTTAGCACAACAGAACAGACTGAAAACTGGACAGCATACTCCCAAATTACCATGGACACCATTAACCATGCTGAAAGCACAGCTGATAAGCTACAGGCCTTACTCATGAGGAAAGCTAGCAAGCTCCCATGATACTGGCAGGTCTTTCCCCTCGCTGGCCAACAGCTATTTTACCTCCTTTCTGCCCCAAAGGCTTTATCCAGAAATGAATGTCACCTGAACAGAAATAAAGTTCTGCTCTAGCTAGAAGCACAGAGACCCAGACAGACTAATTATAGAACATGTGTTGCATTTATGCAAGCTACCAAAACAACATTGTTACCCTGTGGCCCTGTTGATAGGTGGTGTACTCCCATGTGAATCACTGACGACCGTTCTGGCACTGTATAATCTTAGCACTTTAAGGCCAAATTTTCAACTTCTCCTCACCCCAAGCCTCCTTTTCTGTGATGGCAATTACGGGGCTGCACCTAATTGTGGTCAGAATTTTGTTTCTACTTTTATTTTTTGAGTCCAAAAAAATTGAGCTGGAAAATCTGGTCATTGGCATGCATCAAATTTGATGCTCAAGTGGCTAACTTGGAATAAGAAGTATTACTCCATACTATCATCTGGGAATCTGAGTTAAAGGCCAAGGTTGCTTGCTTCCCAGGCTACAAGTTATCAATTTTTTAAACCTCAGTAAAGGAAAGCAGGTCAGCAAGGATTTACATATTTTAGAGGCATATCCCTTTTTGCTCCTCAAATCAGTTTATATTTCTGCAATAGGCACTTCACTAAGTATAAGGACATGCATGTGTTTCCCATACATTTAATTATATTGGGGTGGTAGCTGGATATTGTGTTTTGACATTAAGACATACAGCTGCTGAATTTCAAATCTAACAGTTCATACACATTTTCATTAGCTAAATACTTCATAAAAGAGTCTGATGTATTTCATCCTACAGCTTTTACAGTGAAATCTATCAGGTCATCAAAGGGAAAGATGACTCATTGCAAGAGACACAAATTACCCTACACTTTGGCATGTAAAAAGCAGCATTGTCCTAAAACAAATTAAGCCAAATGCAGTGTTAGTATAATGGTATCTGAAGAAATTGGGCAGGTATACTTTAGAGGAGCACTGGAGTGAGGAAACTTAAGACAGTGAGGCACTGCGTGGCAAACTAAATGTGTTGTAAATTATTTTACTTGTAAGGAGGGATAAAAATAGGGAGAATAAACTCAAAAATGGATATGGCAGTAATGGATATGGCATGGCATATGGAAATAGATATGGCATGCTATAAGCAGGGAAAGGGCACCTAAAAAAAAAGACTTAATTAAGGTTAGCACCCTCCCCTCAGGACCTTATCCATACACAGAAGTTGCACTGATATCACTTTTCTGCTGGTGGGAACTACCATGAGTCCATGCACACATTTTTGTCCCATTACTGGTTCTCTGGCCTTCCATTTATAGAAGCCCTCTGGTTCAAAACCAAGGCAACTCATAAATATTCACAAGGCCATGCTGCACACACAGGCTTAGTGGATGCAACTGATACCTATAGCAAATGGGTAATTTTCCACTATAAGCTGAAATTCTAGTCAGTATTTGTAGAGGTTTATACTGCTCATTTTAAATGGTCCAGCCTAAAAAGATACATGTTAAATTACAGGAGTAGCTGTGTTCAGTCCTGCTAAAAGCTAGAGGTTCTGTGCTTTCTAAGACATACACTGCAACATACAAGGTGAATTTTTAGTGCTTCAGTGTATGGATTAAAGACAATGATTTTCATCAATGGAGAGTTAAGAATGAGTCAAACTCAGGATTCAGATTTATGCATCCTACATTACCATCTACAGGCCACTCACGGTAACTCACTCCAGAGTCTTGTAACCAGCAGGGATTCTAGTTTTTCACAATAAAAAACCCCCAAAATTCTCTGATAAAAAAACCCATAAAAATCCACATTGTTCCATGATTAAAATGAAACTCTGAACTTTTTAGTTTCCCTAGTCACAACATATACAGATATCAGTTGAACACAATGTTTTATTGATATACTTACAATTTTAAGTAGGTTTGAAGCCTACCATCAATGTGACGTTTGTCCTTACCATACTCAGCGATGGTCTGTAGGGGTGATTTTTAAAGTTGTCGGCATCTTTTCATAACTTTAATTACACACATCTGGAGGCTGAAGTGAAATTTGAGATGCATTAAAACATGAACCCCTGTACATTATTGAGTAGCTGCTATATGTTGGAAGTAGTTTATTGGAGTATGTTTAGCCATGTAAGCTTAATGCGCATTTAAAAATCACCCACAAAAGGGGGAGGTTGCGGATGCATTGAATTAGTGACACTGGTACTTTCAGTAAAATTTAGTTACTAGTTAATATATGTTTTCTTTTTTCACAAAATGTAAAAACTAAAGACTCTCTGTGAAAACACAAATTCCGCATTTTCCGTGTCAAATGGATTTCTAGGGTCCCTGCTGATAAGGCATCATTCAATCCTCTTAGTACAGTCTATAAAAAAATTTATAAAATATTTTGAGCTATTATTTTCAAGTCTTCAAGGCCCCGCATAGATTGGCTCCTGCAAGCATCTCTACTTGTCTGTCAGATCAGGCTGTTCAATAGTAAGCAAATGGGGTTAGGGACATTGTCTTCAGACCTTCTGTAAAGAGTTTAGCATACACTGGCACTATACAAATACCATTAAAACAAACCGTATCATTCTCAGCATTTCTTTAGCTGGCAGACTGGAAAATGACAGTTGACAAAAGGCTAATGCAATTCTATACAAATAAAAGTACCAGGTTTCAGGACCACTTTGGAAAATGTTAATAATTCCAATGACTGAACAAACCCGATTTGATAAATGTCCAATTATTTGATTTACAAATGCTGAAGTAGCTGCTTTTTAAAATTAAAAAAAAAAAATCTTCTATCAGTACAATTGCTCAGAGTTCAAAGAGTTCAAATGTGCCTAATCCAGGATTCTGTGCCGTTCCCTTGCTAGGTAGTATGGGGACAGTGCTTTTAATTAGGCCCAAAGTGCTCCTTTTTAAAACAAAAGGCATTTCTGTTCACTTAATGTAGCCACTTGGTTCACGTACTAGTGCAAACACTATTTATCCATATTTTTCAAGTTTGACAAAATATTAGTGAAAATGGTGAGGACAATGCTGTGTTATGCTGAAAGGACCATTCAAAGCAACAGGCACACTGGCAAGTCAGAGCTAAAGCATGTGGACTCAGGGATTTCCCAGGGGTTGCAAACACAGGGGTTAGGATAACCATTTGCACATGATGGAGGCAGAAAACAAGCCTAAGTTGTTAGCATGACCCTGAGAGGGAGTACAGAGACAAAGCTTCCCAGGCACAGAGCTCTCTGTGGACTTGGGGATTTCTGAGCAAGGAAACTGCCTGATGCTGTTTGTATCTATTGTGCTCAGAGAACAAGGACTTGGTCTACATTTTGTAAATAAACAAGATTACACTGAGGATATATCTGACTCTTATTGATTTCTCATTCTCATGGAAACATTCCTGCCAGCTCCTGAATTCTGATTAAGTGCTTGGACCAAATGGGCAACACCTGTTTACCTGCTTCCCATCACTCCTTGGCAAAAATAAATAAATCTGTTTCTCTGTAAATTGATAACTGTTTTAATCACATGATAATACTTTAGCTTCTAGCTTTCTCAGATAACTTGTGTGTTGCTTGAGAAACTGTTACATCCTGTTGCTATATATGTAGTTTATATGTTCAGGAATGCCCTCCAGAAGAGGTTCCCTCCTCAAAATAAATTTCACACACAAAAACTCACTTAGTCCCATAAGCACATGCAATTTGGATATTCTGGACCACATTTGTTTTAGGGACCATCTTACATTTCTTCATTGCCAAGATATTTTAATAGTTGCATAGTAGTGTTAATGTATGCATCTAAGTAGTTAGGCCCAGGTCCTAAAAATACTTCTTGCACATGTGCTTAAGTTTAACCATGTGAGTAGTTTTAAGCACCTGCATAAGTTTACAGCATCAGGATCTCACAACCACGAAGGAACTGAGAAACTGAAAAATTTCACCATAAAAACAAAACTATATCCTGTGCACTGAATGCTTATTATTTTGGAAAGTGTGTTTGGAAATGTAGTCAACATAATAATTTCTATATTTCAGTTTATTTCTAAACCAAGCTACAGATGTAAATAACTAAACAATTAACATAACTGAAAAAGACCACATATGCAGCCTTTATGGCTAAACACCGCAAAAATCCATTGCAAAACTGATTTCTAATATCACCAAAAGCCAAGATATAGCATTAAAATAAGTTAGGAAAAAAGCAAAAATGGCACTGCTGGTGTAGTCAGTCTGAAAGGTTATAGTGGTACATGTATATTGGCAGAGAAATGTCACGCAGCTACTGAAGAATTTGAGCCAGACCCAGAATAAACTAAATTAAAACACTGTGAGAGGGAATATGAAGAGAGACTTTACTTTTCACCATGATTAGTCCAGCTTTGCATAAAACAGCCTGAGGTCAAACACTTCGTTGATTCTGAAGGCGCATGTGTGAAGTGGCAGATTTCAAATGGAGTCAGTGAGAGGGGGTTTCTGCGCATGGCCTTCTGAACTGAGAATCCTTTTAGCAACTGCACTACATAAATCCCAAAGGGCAGCAGGGAAAAAAATGCATGGGATCTAAGGAAGGAATTAAATTTGTAACAGAGCTTCTTGTGTATGAGAAACATGTGATCTGGATCACTTGTGGAGCTGATCCAATAATAGGCTTCAATGATCTATTTACCTTTCCAAACAGATAAAGTATCCAAAACTTTCCTATCATAAACCTGAGTAAATTACCATCTCGCAAGCAAAGTGAAGTACTCCATCTGGCATCCCCTACTGGCTAATTTTTAAATCAGCACCTGTATGGGGTTTAGAGGAAACTTATTCCGTTCTCTTCAATGAGAAGAAAAGCACTGAAGGGTAGGGGGCTTCAGCAAGGAAGAAGATTGGAAAACGTACAAACAATAAGCCATGCTGAAAATTATATTCTGGCCTTGATTTTCAGAAAATTTTGGCACACAATTCCATACACTAAATTGATTAAGCCAGTTGTGATAATCATGTATGCAAATTTTATGTGTAATTGTGCAAACATGGGACAATGGGGCAAATTTTCAATGGATCTCCCCTGAAACGCCCACAATATTTGTGGATGTCTAGTTGCACATAGAAATCCTACATTTGCATGCCCTAGTGCTTTATGTAGCATGTGCCAGGCACACACAGTGATGTCTCCAAACATTTTGCAGGAGTATTTTTGTCTTCCTATTGAAAATGTGACCCTATGAGTCTATAACAAGAGTAAAGAAATTCAGAGTTTAGACAGGAATCCTGGATGAGATTTTCAAAAGGCCTCAGTGTGGCCCTAACTTTGTTCCTTCTGATGTCAATAGTCAAACCCATTCTGACTTCGGTAGGAGCAGAGTTAGGCCCAATTAGGACCAATGTGTAAAATATCACCTCTTTTTTATTTGTGCCTAAGAATTGCAAGGCTTTGGGAAGTTATTAATAGTTTATTTATGATTTAAGTAGTTCCATCATTTTGGTGTTGTACAAACATGCATTAAAAACAGTCCCTGCCCTCAAAGAGCTCACAATAACAAGACACAACAGATAACTGAGACAAACAAACAGGTAGGGGTGAGGGATAGGAAGAAGGTAACAATTAATAAGAGCATTTTTCCTGTTGACTAGCTGTGCACACAGTGCCTCATCAATTGGTACTGCGCCTGAAGGCATCATAGCAGTCTTACGGAGAGCAGTCTGAAGGAGGAGAAGGTAGCAGATAAATTAATTTTGGGGGTGGAGTGGAAGCAATATCAGTGCAGATGTGGGAGGCATGTTGTCAGCCTCTTCCTATTATGGACATCTTTAGAGGGGAAAATGGGAAAATAAAAAACAAAAATTCCTGGAACACCACATCCAGTAAAGCAACAATAGCTTCTCCAGAATTGCTATGTGTAAATACAAAGGTATGAGATACTTGTGAACAAAAAGCATCTTCCACTGATGCCGTATCGAGTACACCACTCCTTTAGAACAGCCCTGTATCAACAAAACCATTCCTATGGTCAGAATGAATCTAGTGATTATAGAACTAGGAGGCAGGACTCCTGGGTTCTATTCCCAACATCAATCCTCCTGTGTTGTGTGGCCTTGAACAAGTCACACAAGATAACCTCTCCCTTTTGCCCAAATTCAGCCATCTATAAAATGAGTATGATAATGTGAGGGGGACTGGTCCACCCACTGCTGAGTGGCACCACCTTATGGCTCATCTGGGGAATTAGTCCTGCCACCTGCTCCGGTGCCCCTTCCTGCAGTTCCTCAGGCCCTCACTCACTCCATGGCCTCTCATGTGTCGGGAGCAGCAGCATGGTCCTCTTCATAGCTTGGCCTCCCAGGAATTGGCCTTGGCCTTCCAGGGTATTGCAAGCCCTTTGAGGCAAACTGTCCCAGGCAGTCTGAGCCCCACCGCCTTGTCTGTGCCACTCCCTCAGTGGCCAGTATGGGAACCCGGCCTCCCTGCTCACCAGATTCCAATCCAGGGACCCTCAACCCGGCAGCTCTGGGCTTTTTACTCTCCCAGCCCTTACTGTTCCCTCCCCGGATTGCCTCCTACTCTGTCCTTGCAGCGTCCTACGTTTCCCCTTGTATCAGGAAGTGCAACTGCAAGATTTCCTCCTTGGCAGTCTACCAACTTCCTCTCTTTATAGACCCTGCCCAGCTCCTCCCGCAGCTGGACATCATCTGCAGTTAGGCCCTACTATCACCCTAGGTTTCTTCCAGGTGCAGCCTAAGGTTAATTGGCCTAATTTACCTCTTCAGGTCTTGTGTGGGGTGGACGCCCCATCACAGAGAATATTTTACATCACAGGGATGCTGTGATGCTGCTTCAGTCAATATTTACATTTTGAGATTCTGGAGTGAAAAGTGCAAAGCATTATTATTCCCATCAATATCCACGTGTTACACTATTCGTGGGACTCTCATGCAAGAGCTCCTTCTCATACAATATGATTTCTCTCTAAACATCTGGGACATGGAGGCTGCTACAACAGGAGCTGGGGAGAAGAGGTATAGGGGGGGCTTATCATAAGAGACAAGAGCAGATAGAATAAGGAAGGGCAGAGTTTTGAAGGGTCTGGAAGGTGAAGACGTGAAGTTTGAACTGCATATGATAAAGTGAGGGGGAGCAGTGCAGGGATTCAAAAAGTGGGATGAAGGGAGCAGAGTGACCAGGAAGGAAGTTCAACATAGTAACTGTGCTGTATGGACTGGAGGGAGCGATGTTGGGGAGGAGGACCTTATTACAATAAACAGGGCAGGAGATGATGAGGGCGTGGTGAGCTTTAACTGTGTGGACAGAAAGAAAATGTCAGAAGTTAGAAATATTATCAAGGAAGAAGTGGCAAGCTTTGGATATAGCCTGCATCTGCAGGGCAAGAGAAAGGAAGTCGAAGATGAGCCCTAGGTTACAGGCCCAAGTGACAGAGAGAATGGTGGTGTGGTCAACAGTGACAGAGAAAAGCAGAAAGAGAGAAGATGAGGAGCTCGGTTTTAAGAATAAATGATGGAGGGAGGCAAAGTAGAGAGGCCCCCATACGTGCTTGAATTGATCCTGATTATTATTACATCTTTGGTCATCCACAGGTTCAGGAACAGAATAGTAATCTAGACCTGATGGTTTCAAAAATGTATTTGAAACGTATAATACTCAGCATGCATCTTTTGGGAGTGCTTCCTGCACATTCATCTTACACCTGAAAAACTACCCATTATGCCATCTTATGTTACCTTAAGTGGATTCGTGTTCGTGTGAGAAAAAAAAAATTAAATCCCTTGTTGTCCTTAACAGTTAAAACCCTTATCTGCCTTCCAGAGAACTAACCATTCCTTAGCTGGTGTGGGCAAATACTCCTATCACAAGATCTTATTCAATATTCATGGCCAAGTGAATTCCCATTTGTGCAAGAGAATTAATTTCCTAGTTAAAGATGGGAGATGAGCCATTTTAAATTTGGAAATAACCTTTCTTCCCAAGCAGAGAGTCAGTCTCCTAGCAACAGCATGAACACCTTTGAATAAAACAACTGATTTGCACAGAAGGGCTTCTTGCCAGAGGCAGGGAGAGCTGCAAGAATGTTCAATTGTCAATTTCTTCCTTCAGTGATCCATTATGAATGACTTTGTCAGCAGTCTATGGCAGATGCACACCTAAGGGCCCCAGTCAAATAAGGAAGGAAAGTACTACATGACCTCTATCACCATAGTATCCAAGCACCTCCCATGCAGTTATAGATAGTCAGTAACAACTCTCACTTCTTTCCTTCACAGTCTGTAGGAAAAAAATAGCTTGATTAATTGGGCAGGGGGGAGAGGGGAAAGAGTAGGGGGAGGGGGAAGTGGAGGGCGTATGTATTTTTATAAGTGTATTGTATATAAGTGTGAACTTATCAAGGGAAAGATAAGTTAAAGAAATTAGTTTTGTATTTCGTTCTGAATGGTTAAATCCAAGGGCATTCTTGTCTCTTGCAGGAGAGAGTGCCATAGTCTAGGTCCAACTCCTTAGCAAATTCTGTCCCCTGAACTCACGATGAGCCTCCCCTATACTGCTTAACAGTTTCATTGTGTCGGAGGAAGGCAGCCATCATGGGAGTCATGATTGTGCAGGGAGAAGTAAACTCTCCAGTACTATAGCTGCTCCCACAAAAGGCTCTGCATCACACATGTTGGTTTGGAGACTTTGGAGACTCCCTACTACATGGGGAGTGTACAGGATCTGAAAGTGGGAAGGCCAAAGCCAAACTAACAGTAAATTAAAAAAATTAATAAATACAAGCCCCTTTTAAGAAGGTCTCCAAGCCAACCCCAGCAGCAGAATTCCCAGTGCCCTCAGGCAGACTTTCTCCCTTTCCCTTCAGCAGCAGGTCAGGGAAGGAGCAGTTCAATGAAGTTTATAAAGCCCTTAACTCAGAGCCTTGAATCAGAGCAACCAAACTTAGAGCTTGTCTACACAGTTCACTAGTCTGTGCATTTGTGCACTCACTGACCTGCTCTGGACCCTGCTGGCACACACTAAAAGTTCCCTAAAGCACATTAATGTAGCCCTGTTCTACATGACTGCTATGTTACATTGCAGTACTACATTAACACACACTAGGGAATTTTTAGTGTGCATCAGCAGGGTCCATGCAAGTCAAGGGAGTATGCACACACTAGTGCACACTAGAATTTACACCCCTGAAGTGTATACTACAGACCATGGAGACATGCCCTTAAAGTCAGAAAACAAAATTCTCTAGGCTCTTGGCCAGTGTCCTAGTTCTTGTGGAGGGCCTGCAACTTGTAGCCATCTGTGTGATTTCTGGTCCACCCCTTGCCTATTGCACACACCCCATTTCCTGGCTCAACTTCCTTTTCCTGTTTATATACCAAGGGCAGGGCAGGGAGCTTCTGGATTGTGCCCAGACTGTCTTGACTGTAAACTCTAGACTGATTTTTAAAGGCATGAAACTCACCACCTCATGGAGCAAGTGTAGGGATCAGAACACCAGGGTGAATACCAAATGTTACAGATGAGAATGGGAAAGCTATTGCAGGGAAAACTCCTAAGACAATCTGCACTAGTGACAACAAGCACCACAGGCAGAATGAATTTTGTTTAGAAAGAAAAAATTTCCGTCCATGCTTTAGGAAAAACATGTATGTGCTTTTTCTCTTTGCTAACAGGGATAATGAAGCAAAGAAGTAGATCTAATGTATTAATTGAACACATGCATATATATAAAATGCAAGTGCAACTGGATGCATAATTTGCAGATGTTGTTATAGTATAACAATTGCTTTTATTGCAATTATTCGCTCAACTCTGAGGCTGATCACGCCTGTAACAGCCACCAGGCTGAGTATCAGCGGTCTTTTATACTAATTCACTTTTCTAACCATAAACCTATTTGAACTGCAAAGATAATTCTGTAAAGTCTCATAGGATGCAAAGTCTGTCTAATCTATCTAACTAATTTAAGCAATTATAACACACCCACCATTGCAGTATCCTGAATCCATAAGCAACCCATGGAACCTACCTTGTTAATTAAAGATGGTATTTTCAAAAGCTTTCAGTGCTGGCCTAAATGCTCTCATCGAATTCTGTCTCCACTGAAGTCCCAGGTTTACTATTGACTCCAATGAGAGTAAACTTAGACCTCTGATGACAGCTTATAAAATCCCACCTTAAAAGGGTAATAGCTCTTCTTTTACACATCCCATGATGTTGGAATTTTATTAAAGTACTTCACCAAGAGAAAGTGGATAATTTCAAGGGTAGCTTTCCACTCCAGCACTAAGAGAGTCTGTATTTTGAGAAAGGGAAAGGGGATAGATATTCTATGATATGGATTAAGCTGTACAATTTTGAAATGAAAGCAGTAGGATGGAAGTCACAATTTGTGATGTGGCTTACAAAATCCAGCGTGACTTTGCTAATTTGGACATATACAGAGGAGGAATGAAGAGGGCCTGGTGAAGGCAGCATGGCAGGAGAGGGTAGTAGGAAAGTGACCCCGAGGAAAGCTTAGGAAGCGATGGCTGCATTGCATCAAAAAAAGATGGCAAGCAGATGGATGTTAGTGCCACCTTAGACAGGTGAAGATGGCGGATGTTTGCATTGCACATTGACCAATCCCAGGTGATATCAGCCGGGGGAGGAGGAGGAGGAGTAGGACAAGAAGAGGCATGTGGAGTAGTCTCACATTGAGAGATGTGACTGAGATATTTAAAATTGGGCTGGACAGAGGACTGGAGAAGTCTCTGTAGGGCGCCATCTTTGGCTGATTGGATAGGCCCTTTCCATCTCTTGCTTTTATGATTCTACAGACTTAGCTCTGGCTTGATTCTAGGCTTAATTAGATATTTTAATTTTAAGGGAGTTTGTTAAGGCATAAAAATAGTATCACTGTTGGCTTGAAATCTTATATTGAAATAGCCAACATCCAGAAATATGCAAATACTCATAATCTAAAACATTGAAAAGGGTATAAGCTAAATTTACACCATTTTCCCTTTCTTATTAGATTCATATGACATATGATTTTGACACAGAGCTATTTTTCTCTTCTTCACTGCAGTCTTTGGCAAGAGAATGAAATATTAGAATTGCAAATGCTTTACAACAAAAATAGAGAGAACCAAGAGGTCAGAGCAGCACCGTCACATGGATAGATTTCAATCACATGAAAAACACTGTAAAGAGAACATAAATGAATCCACCTGATGATAAAGGATCTTGGAAATGATGCAAACAGAATCCATTCTTCTTCTTGGTCTCAGGACTGGAATGTAATGCACTCTCTTCTCTTGCTGTACAGACAAGAAGAACAGCACACAAATGTGTGACTAGAATTACTGACTGCATAATAAAGGATATAATACAGCTGCACTGGAAGTCACCAACTACTTATCTCTGTTTCCAGTGGAATCATTGCAAAATCCCATCACCTGACCCCAGCATGCAGTATGAGTCATATTACCTGTTCAAGTTCTAAGAGCTGTTCCAGAATGACACTTATAAACATGCTTCTCTGAAGTGCCATCACCTTAGTATATGAGCACCACACAGGAACTGATGAATTTATCTTTAAAACATAATAGGTAAAGAAGATTAAGTGACTTGCCCAAGGTCACACAGGAAGTCTGTGACAGGGCTCAAGAGAACCCAGATCTCTTTGGTCTCAGTCTATTTCCTTAACCACAGAACCATCCTTTCTTTATGCAACTGTGCCTTACTTGCAGAGGGAAGCTATGGAAATAATTTCCCCCTCTTAATTTTCTGTTCTGTGGCTCTAAATATACATTGTCATTTTTCCTGGTCCTCTGGGGGATATTAACAGGAGTGTTGTGTGTAAGATACTGGAGATGACTGTCCCACTTTACTTGGCACTGGTCAGGCCTCAGCTAGCATAGTATCACATTTTAGGAAAGATGTGGACAAGTTGGAGCGAGGAAGGCAACAAAAATGATAAAAGGTTTAGGAAACTTGATCTATGAGAAAAGGTTAACAAATCTGGGCATGTTTAGTGTTGAGAAAAGAAAACTGAAGGGGGAACTGATAACAGTCTTCAAATATTTTAAGGGCTGTATATAATGAGGACAATGATCAGTTGTGCCCCATGTCTACAGAAGGTAGGACAAGAAGTAAGGGCTTAATCTGCAGCAAGGGAGATTTAGGTTACATATTAGGAAAAGTTTCTAACTATAAGGGTATATAAGATCTGGAATAGGCTCCAAGGGAGGTTGTGGTATCCCCATAACTGGAGGTTTTTAAAAATAGGTTGAACAAACATCTGTCAGGGATGGTCTAAGTTTATTGGTCTTGCCTCAGTGCAGGGGACTGGACTTGATGACTTCTTGAGGTCACTTAGGTCACTTCCTGCCCATTACTATGATATTTATTTCCCACCAGAAAGATCTCAAAGCTGCAGTCTGAGGTAAACAGTATGGCCTGATATATTTAACTAGTGCTAATGAAAAACACAGAAGGTTTATACCACAAACCTCAGAGTATACAGAACTTTTCTGTGGTTTGCATTAGCACTTGCTAAATATGTTCCAAATTCTACCACTCTCACTCACATTGGGCATTACTTTACTCGGATGGTGGTTCCACTGACTTCAGTGGGATTGTTCAACCAGCCAGATCATCCCCACATGGTGGGAAATGGAGAATGAAATCTATGCCCACATCATCCCACTGAAAGGTGAGGGGGGAACCAAATGGGAATAATCTTGGTCAACATGAGAAAGGCCCTAAATCAGGCCTTGCTTTTTATCTCTGTCCACAGATTCAAGGCTTTTGTGTGGCTTCCCCTCCCCTAAAGACCTCATTAACTATGGCAGTTTAGCTACGTTCATGACTGTGCTGAGTCTGTCATAGTTACTGCATTAAAATATATCTACCAAGCCTTACTCAGGCAAAACTCCCATTGTGTCAGGGAGGAGTTAGGATTGCGGGATTGTGCCCTGCAAACTCCATTGTGCTTGAAAGCCCACACAGCCGTGGAACTGAGAGCATGAATCTGCATTCTCCATTTTTGTTTTGTATACTTCAATAAGTCCATGTTTCTGAAGCGGTAAAAAATGGAATTGCACTTGGTACCTTTGTTGTCAAAATGACCACCTGCACACAGGCCCACCGAGAGGAATTCCAGCCCTCAGGGCAGAACAGTCACGCCCCTCTTCCACCCGCAGCCCGGCCCACAGTCCGCCCCAGGCCCTGTCCCCACTCAGCCCACTCGCCGCCACGTCCCCCGGACCCCCAACGCTCAGTCCCCGTCCTCTCTTCCGCACTCTGCCTTTCCCCTGGCGGTGAGCAACAGCCGGGGGAGCTGAGCAGGGAAAGGGGAGGAGGGATGCAGCAAGCAACGGCGGGAGGCGAGCAGGGGAGGAGAGGACAATGCATGCGGTGAGCGACTGCTGGGGGTGCTGAGCAGGGAGGGGGGCGCAGCTGCCGGGAGCCAAGCAGGGAAAGGGGAGTGTGGAAGAGAGGAAGGAGTCCAAGCGGGGAGGTAGGCTAGTGGGCAGGGATGCTTCGGTGAGTGGGCCAAGTGGGGCGGGGCCTGGGGCAGAGCAGGGGTGGACTATGGGCAGGGGTCATGGGCAGATGAGGCGGGAGAGGGAGCAAGCCTCCCCAAGGGGAAGTTTTCACCCTGCTACCCATGGCCCAGGCCCCTTTTAAAGTCACCAGACCCCTGGGCAACTGCCCCCTTTGGCCGCTGCATCCGGTCAGCATGCCTGCCTGCACACAACGGTCTCTTTGCAATACATGTTAGCTACTTATTCTAAACAATCTGTTCCACCCTGTGTTTAACTATGACCCTCCAAGTATGTTTCCCAGACCTAAAGAGGAGCTCTGTGTCAGCTCAAAAGTTTGTCTCTCTCACCAACAGAAGTTGGATCAATAAAAGCTATTATCTCACCTACCTTGTCTCTCTAATATCCTGGATCTCACACTGCTACAACAACACTGCATATAACACAATCTTAGCAGGTACATTTTCTTTCCTGCAATTTACTCACTGGGGTTTGTGAATGAAAGGATGATGGCATTGCATTATCCTCCTGGCTCACCATGGCACTAGATGACCCTGTTGCCTGTCCCATCTTGTCCTCCAACTCGACCTCCTCATCCATGACTTCATCCTCGGGATTGAGTCCACTGTCCACTATCTCTTGGCGGTAAAGATGGGGTCCCTGCCGAGGATGGCATCCAGTTCCTTATAGAAGCGGCAAATCTTCGGCACAGCACCAGAGTGACGGTTTCATCCCTTGCCTTCTGGTATGCCTGCCTCAGCTCCTTTATCTTCACATAGCACTGATGCATGTCCCCGTTTGTCGCCCTTCTCCAACATGCCACGAGAAATCTGAACATAGGTATTGAAGTTCCTATGGCTGGAGTGGAGCGGGGACTGCACTGCCTCCTCTCCCCGTATACTCAGCAGATTCAACAGCCTTGGTGTGCTTCAAGCGGGAGACCATTTGCTGTGTGAAGCTGCCATGGTCAGCTGGGAATATGTGATGTGAGCGCCCCATGCCAAGCAAACAGGAAGTGGAATTTCAAAAATTCCCAGGCCTTTAAGTGGTTGCCTGGTTACTTGGGTGCAGGGCAGCGGAGTTCAAACTGCTGGCCAGAGCAGTCAGGATGGGCAGTGTGGAAGACCTACTGGAGGCCACTTATGGTGACATAACCAAGTGCAGTATCTACACGGAGACTTAGTCAATATAATTTAGCCGCAAAAAGCTCTTCGCCTCTCGTTGAAATAGTTTTGTCAGCAAAGCAAGAGAGTTTTGTTGGTGGAAGGAGCATTTTGGTGTGTACACCTCCACTATTTTGTCAATGAAAGCTGACTTTTGTCGACAAAACTCTGTAGTGTAGACAAGTCTCTTCTCATTCAAAGGGAGCATTTCTCAGATGATCTTATATAAATGTGACCTGCTTAGGTCAAACCATTTGCCTTCTCCCACAGTAAACAGCTGCCATATTTCATTAATATTAAGTGATCACAGAAGAGCAAAAGATGGATGCTTTCAGTTTCACATATGTAATCTTTGATTTAAATATTTCCATTAATGTTTAGATTCAAAATTTAAAAATAATATAAGCCCAAGGTTCAGTCCTTGATTCGGTTACAGGTAATTTATTTATTTCGGTCTAAGAACCTTGAATGCCACAATGAGTGATGAAATTCAGAATTATATTATATGATAAAACTAAAGCAAGCATACACAAAAGAATTAGAGCATAACAACCTAAAGCTATATTTATATTCACATTCCTAAAATGAAATAACACCAACAGGTGATCAGTTCCTACATGAAGAAATGGGTGTAGGGTCTGTTCCTTTAAGCTGTGTATCACTGAGTATAGAGTGCCTCATAATTTGGGAGCTCTCCTATTTATAATAAATTATAATAAAGCTAACTAACATTAAATACACCTTTTCATCACATTTATTCTTTCATTGCTATATTTAATCTTCCATACCCCAAAGCCCAAATATCTTCTATTTCTTTATTGGCTATTAATATCAGACACCATTCTAATTATCATTTGCATCAATGCAAATCCTTCAGTTTCCAATATTCCAAAACATCCAAAAATTCCCCAAACACATGAGCTAAAACCACTTAAAACAAAAGCATGTTTACTACATGACCCAAGGTTATGTCTTGAGTTACTTCTATGAATAACTCTTATTCACCCATGCTAACAACTTAACTTTAGCTAATATGCAGCCTAAATTTTAGGCCTAAAGGCCTGCTCCCTACTTGCATTTCAACACACTTTTAATTAGCATTAAGCAAACATTACCTTCATAGTCTACAATGGGAAGGAATGCTTGAGCTGAGTATATACCTAATCCAGCATCAGGCTAACCTCACTATAGGTCTGATCTCATATTCCTTCAAATCAACAAGAACCTTTCCATTTACTTCCATGGGCAGTGGGTTGGGTCCCATGGATTCAAGCCTACAAGCCAAGAACTCCTGGAAACCTTATTGACTTCAATGCTCTTCCAAGTCTGGGCAGGATAAAACTATTCTCAGGGCTCACAACTTTCTGTACATTGTGATGTGTTTGCTATAGATGCTGTCAAGCTGAATTAGAATAGTCAGAGCTGTGTAATAACTACACTTTTATAAGTGAATAGCCATCTGTTAGGAATATGAATTTTAATAGAATATTCTAAAGATTTATTGTCACTTCACAGAACGCTCTGAAACACTTTTCATTTAGAACTAATTCTTTCTCAATATCATATAGTACTGCATTGCCCTGCCTTCATTCTTTCTTGCTAAGGACATTTGTACAAAACTGAATCTTTATTCTATGGCTGCACTGTAAGTGTTACGGTGGCATAGCTGCAGCATTGCATTTGCTCCACTGTAGAAGAGACACTTGCTACAGCAACAGAAGATGTTTTTCCACTGCTGTAATAAATCCACTCCACCCCCCGGCCCCATTGAGAGGTGGTAGCTAGGTTGGTGGAATAATTCTTCTGTTGACTTAGTGATGTCTATACCAGGGCACAGATTGGCTTAAATACGGGCAGGTCTACACAAGAAGCGCTAGATCAGCACAGCTGCACTGATGCAGCTGTACCGCTGTAGCGCATCTTGTGAAGACGCTGTATGCCGACGGGAAAGTGCTCCCCCGTCGGCATAATTACTCCACCTCCATGAAAGGCAGAAGCTATGTTGGTGGGAGAGTGTCTCCTGCTGATATAGCACCAGTGTGAACAGCGCTTAGGTCACTGTAACTTGCGTCGCTCAGGGGAGTGTCTTTTTCATGCCCCTGAGTGATGTAAGTTAGATCGACTTAAGTGGTAGTGTAGACCTGCCCTAAGTTTCTCAGAGATGTGAATATTTCACACCCCCTGAGCAACATAGTTAGATAGACCTAAGTTGTAGCATAGACCAGGCCTGCTGTGGAGTTTAGGGCTCCTGTTGCTTGTTCCCCACCTCCCCACAGTCACAATTCCAGCCAGGCATAAGATGAGGCATATTACATTTTATAGGGATCTGTTTCTTATGAAGAAGGTGTTCTGAAAATCAGGCTTATAACAGATTCAGCGGCCTTAACTATGGAACAACCACCACTACTGCTCCATAATATTTTACACAGACCTACTGTTACAGTGCCACATCTTCTCAGAGTTGTTCAAAGTCCTTATACAGCCTGTGAGACAGGCAATTACATCATTTTTTCAAGTGGAGAAACTGGATCAAGCATATGTCAAGTGACTTCCCCATACCAAATTCCCCTCTTGAACCTCTTGAGCAGACTGCATAGGTTATCTGAACCCAGCTAGCAACTTTATGAAAGCATTGCTGCACCCTCACTACTCTACAGGCTCTCAGATTTCTCAGTTCTGTTTAAAAGTTATTGAAATAGTTAGTCATACAGACATTTATAAACCAGGTGTCACCAATGAAGTTCTAGCTGAGTCTGTAATGACTCAACTTTTCATAAAATACGCAGCGATAAGCAAGCCTATCGTCTTTAGTGACAAAATGATTCAGTTTCAGGAACAAAAGGCCCAGTCAACTAAGATAAGATTTAAGCAGTTTCATACATGCAGTTTAAGCAGTTTCATGATAGTCTGTTGTTGCAAGTAGCACATATAGGTGACATCTTTTTCATTTCTGTAGTCAGTGACATCTGGAATCCAATTACCACTGTTTTGCTTTGGTGTAACTGCAAGGAGTCACTTCTGATTTATACCCCAGTAAGTGAGAGGTGAGTCAGGCTCTCTACCTCCAGTGTAATGTGAATGTTCAATTATAGCATTAATAGGGAGGGTATCCAAAGCTTGGAAAAGTAGGCATCCATTAACATGACTGTCTGAACAGATGTAAAGATTTAAAAGAATATTGTCAAATGATTGTCATTAAATGTGTATGTAATAATAATGTGCTAAAAATAATGACCAACTCTCCTCTTAATGACATTTTGGAAACTTGAAAATGAAATCAGTATTCCTATTCTTTCCCCCTTGCTTCATTGCATATGCAAAGTGGCTTGTTACTCTGGTGTTTCCTCGGAATGCTGGGGAAGCACACTGTTTTATTGCAGTTTCTTGAGAATTCTGGGCAGTACGTGCTGAAGTATTGTTATAAGGTTACTTGTGAATTCTGTTTGTTTGCTACTGTAGAGTTTTTCCTGAGTACCAATCTCAGCACAGAGGACTATCATTTTGGGGTTGCATGTGATATTGGGAGTCACAAACTATCTCGTTACTGTGGGATTGCTCATGAGTTTTGGGTTGTGATACTGGTCTGTAGGGTTGCTTACATAGACTGGGCTGCTGCTGTTTGTGTGTGTGTGTGTGTGTATTATTATTGTTATTTTGTTTTGGGAGGGAATGCCATCCATGTAGGGGTTTTTTGGATTTAAAAAATATGGTATGATGGTTACAATAAATATTTTAGTTCCAGGTTTACAGAAGAGAGGAACACAAAATGAAAATCTCTTTGCATTGGATAGAAATGCAAATGGATAGAAAACTGTCTTAATCAGGGCTGAAAATCTTGAACTCTCAGTAGCTCACTAGATAAATATTTCCTTGTTCTCCATTTCTGAGAAGCAGACCACCACTCAAGTAGGAGAACTGTAATTTTTAAGTTACTATTCCCTTAATGCTTTAAAAAACTGCAATACAAAATCTTGATTATTTTTAAACACACAAAATTAGTGCTGATCTAACACAATTAAAGCTGAAAACAATCCTCTCGTGTTTAGAATCTGCCTGTAGTGTTGCGCTGCAGAATTAAAACTTAAGATTTCGAAAGGTAAATTTGTGCCAGTAATTCCAATGAACCTTTCTTTATAAGGTTTTCTAACTTGACTGCAAAATCTCCTGAGAGATGAAGTTTAGCACACAAAGTCTCAGGTTAAGTATCTAAAACAAATGTAGTGCTTTTTGAAACTGGTGGTTTTAATACTTTCTTGGAATGTTGCATCTCATGTCAAACTGCAGCAATTGTGTTTTGTTTCTGTCAAAACATTTTTGAAAAAATGTGACCAGAACTATTTTTTTTTAAACAAGGAACCAAATTAATTGAATCCCTTGCTGAACTCTGATAGATTGCAATCTCTATAAGAGAATGGTTTATTAACCTACAGTGCCACCTAGCAAAAACATCCATTTTTTGCTGATGTGCTTTTTAAAAGGGCAGCCTACAATAGTTTGCTACATAAAAAGTGAAAATGAAAATATTGCAAGCGAGTATTTTAAGCATCCAGTGCCAGATTTATTTTTTAAAGGCAACTTTGATCAGATATTACATTGATGAATAGAATAAAGCAGCTCTCAGATTAGCGATTCTGTAATTCTAGCATTCACATTTTGAAAGCACCAAATTCTGCAGACTTATATGCAGCATAACATCATTCAATTCAATTAAATTGTATTGTATGGATATAAGCCAGGGTAGAATTTACCCATTATAGTTATTTCATGTTATAAACCCCAAAACCAAGGAAATTCCTAATTGATTAAACCTAAAATATCAAGGCACAATAGCATTAACATCTTACCTGAGGACAAGCAAAAGGCATCTTTGATTTGCATTGGCACTAAAATACTTAATACACTTGTTTTGTCTTTGCAAGATAGGAGTTTTACTTCTAGGCCCATGTGTGATTTGGGAAGCTCAGCATTCCATGGATCTTCATGTGGTGAACATTCAGATGTAATGATCAAGAGGATGCCACAGTCAAACTTAATAGTGGATGCTGTTATAATTACCCTGTTACACAGGCAATCACCTGGATAATTCACATAAATCCTGTTCCTGTATGGAGAATTTGCAGGAGCACCTTAAGTAACTATAGTTGAAAATTTGACATTTGCAGCATATTTTCTTCTATTGTTTGTTAGCTACAATTCCATAGATCCTTGCCTGGTTTACTTGGCAATATTGCTTAGTACTCTGACTCTAACTACAACAAAGGTCTGGTTTTGCTTATATCAAATCTGTTCTCAGATTACTGGAAAATATTGTAAAGTTCAAACAGGCACATGAAACGAGAGTGAGTGCCATTCACTTTTTGGAAACTGAAAATGTATTTGTGTTATCCTAAGTATTCACTTAGGCCCTGATTCAGAAAACCAAGTATAGGTGTAATTTTAAGCATATACGTAGTCTCATTGAATTCAGCTGGGACTATCCATGTGCTTGAAGATACACGCATGTTTAAATGCTTTGTTTAATCAGGTCTTGGTTGGCAGTCTAGAAAATATCAGCATTCTAATAGTCAATAAAGTGCATTAAAGAAAGCTCACACTATGCCTGGTGTAAAATTTGGATTGTACACTCATCAGAGCAGGGACTGTATCTTGTTTGTGTGTCTAAAGTGCCTAACACACTTTCAGACTCTGTATAAATAACAATTCCACAGTTTCTTAAACCTCAGACTCTTTCTGGAAGCAACCAACACGTATTGTATTAGCAATACCAACATTCAAGTGGGTGATTTTTTTGTATGCAACTGTCAAATCCCAATAATGCAAAAATAATTAGGGAAATTACTACAGGGCACTAAGGTATTCAAGGGAGCAGAGGGACTGGACCCTGTGTCTCCCATCTCCAAGGCAGGTACTCTAACCACCAGGCTACAGAGTCATTCTCACTCTCTCGGCTAATGATTCTTTCAGCATTTATCCAAAGTGGAACAGCTTCAACAAGAGAGACTGACAGAGCCCCAAATCACAGTATCCCATAGCCCAGTGGTTAGAGTACTCTCCTGAGAGGTAGGAGACCCCTATTCAAATCCTCTCTCTCTATCAGGCAGAGGGGGAATTGACCCTGGTCTCCCACATGCAAACCAAATCCTTTAACCACTGGGCAAAAAGTTGTAAGGTGGGTGGCACCATCACAATCTCCTCCAGCCTCTGAGCACATATACTGAATAGGGCCACACACACGAGATAAGTGGGTCAACACCTATCTTCCCCTAATTTGTGAATCACTCTGGGGCTTGGGTGTGAGATAAACATCCAGACGCTCAGAGTGAGGTAGTAGTACACATACCCACAGGCAGAAACGTAAGTGCCTAGGAAACTTTTATCCTGAAAATGTAGGTGGTGCCTAGAGGGTTAGGAGTTTTGTGGATTGCAGTGGATCTTATAATTGGGATTTAGTCACCTAAGTACCTTTGTGCATCTGGGCCTAAATCTCAAGCTGCCTGAGCATCTGCTCCCTTACTCTCAAGAACACAGAGTCAAAGGGGCAGAGTGTGGATAATAGCTGTGTGAGAGAAGACATGGATTTAAGTATCACCTTCGACATGCCTAATGAGGTGCTTATCTACACCTTCCTCTGTTCAGCTCCCTGCCTGATCATCACTTACACACACACAAACATCCTGTGTAGTGCAAGATCAAGCTCCACAGAAGTTGGAAAATAACCTTTTTTTTTTTTTAAACTCTATTTTAAAAACATGACTTCAGGACTCATGAAAGGTACAGGCCTGACAGCCTTTAAGACTAAAGTCCTCTTTTTATCCATAGGCCAAGTATGGTACAGAAAGCATCAGTGAAAGCACATCACACTGCCCTGCCTCAATCCTGCCTTGGAAGCGTAGATGACGCTTATTCTGTCCTAGCCTTCTTTGCTAAAACTGTTAGTAAGCGTAGTTTTTGTTTTATTTCTTTACATGTTCTAATCAGCTGGAAGAATATAATTAATTAAGGCATACCAAAAATTAATGAAAAGACTTATTGGGAAGGATGACTGTTAGCAGAATATAACTTGCTTTTGTAACATTGAGGTTTTACTGTTTCAACCCCAACTACCTGGATATTGCCCATAAGTAATAAGAGTTGCAAAACCACTCCCATTAAAGGAAAACTTCAATGTAACAGAAATGATATTATGAACTCATGACAAATAGATATAAGTTATGTCTTGCTTAGCAAGTTTAAGTTTCAATGTGCTATTTCCAACTTATTAATATGAAAAAATCCAATACAATTTTATTTTTAAAAGATGGTTAATCATTTAATTACAAATAATAGTAAATCATTAAATCAACTGTCTGAAATACAATCAAAAAGCACAATCAACCATCACACAGGCAGCTGTCTCCTATTCATTCCCTGTGCCAACTTCTAATGAGCTATTTCAAAAAGGAACTAACTAAATGAACAATCCTCCCTCCTTTCCTCGCCCCCTTGCCCAATGTCATTTCTCCCTGTGTCATATTATATCCAAACAAGATTATAAGCTTCTTGGGGCAGGATGCATCATCATTCTCTACATGTCATGTACATCTATAATGATATACATATAAAAATGTTAAACAATCATTATAAGCCAGCACCTTGCCTGTACCATGAGATCAATGTTTTGTTCCTTCCCTTAGTCTTCAAAATGAATTTCTACTATTCCTTAATAGTTGTGGAAGGACACAAACAACTGCTTGTCTCATCAAGAGAAAGTGAAAGCAGGAAGTCAAAGCAGAAGGTAAGTTTGCAGCTGCAGCAGCAGTTTTAGCTTTGTGATACCGCTTGGCGCACTTCAACTTTGCCATCAACACAGGGAGAGTTCAGCACTTCCTGAATGCTGTATTTATAGGAATCTAAATTAAGACATGCATATATTTTAATCACTAATCCATTAAGTAAAATAAGATTAAAACCTTCTATGGGCTACTATGAGGACTACGTTGTAGCTCCATGGTGAATTCCAGGACATAAGCAGCGAGAAAAGATAAGAACAAGGCCCCAAACATTGTAAAAATGGGAACTCTTCCAAACCAACCTTTCATCACACACTCTGGGATTCCATCCTGATCTAAGATGTGTACGTGCATATTTTCACACTCCCAGGAAAAATCAGTTTTTGTCATTAGGCATGTAAGACAACAAATTTTTTCCAAGCCATCTAAATAATGCATATCCCTTAGGGCTGAGCCAACAGTCCTTGTGTGAACAGTAACTTGTATGATCCAGTAGCAAATTCACATTCAACATACAATTGTGTTGTTTGACAAAATTTATCTGTTAGAAATAACCAAACAGGTTGTCCCGGGAGTGGATTGGGGAGATGGAACCCTTTATTGCCTGCTCGTTCCACCTCAACGCTACAAGTGAGCAACGAAGGGGTTACTTTACAATTCTTTTCCATAACAGTATGTAAATGTATACATTTTCAGCAACTCCCCAAAGACCCTTATTTCGTTACATTGACACCTATAAAATGAATATTAACAACTACATAATGAATATAATTATACCCACCCGTTTGTTGTTTACAGGATTACATACAGAGGTCAGACACATCACCTTAAAACCTATACATTTTACACTAACATTCTTTGAAGTAAAGGTATGCTGGGGAGAAGGAAGATAATGCTTTCTTCCCACCAAGGCCTTACTCAGGAGTGGTGATAAGTGATTTTATTAGCCTCATTCCCAGCACAGATGGCCAGGAAGGGAGGAAAAGAAGAAAAAGCTAACAGACTCTAAAATTCACACCAATTAACAGAAACTAGGTTTGCTTTTGCCTTGACCCTGTTCCCTGTAGCTTAGGCCTGACCACTTGTAGGAGAGTAAAGAGTTAAAAGCTGGACATTATCTACCTCTGATCAGCAGCAGAAGAGATGGAGCATTGTGGAAGAGTGCCTGAGGAGAAAGCGTCTTTAACGGAAACTATACAATACAGAACCATGACTGGAAAGCAACAACAGAGACCATATAACAGTTCAATATACATCTGAAAGGGTAAAAATAAAGAAATATATGTCAGATGCTGTATTTCATGGAGAAATTCGGGGGCTCAGATCCTGAAAATTGGCAATCTTCCAAATCTCTGCTCCCAAAAGCCTATTTAATGAAAGAGATCTTAGAGACTGTTTCTTGCAGCATAGAAGTGATGTCTGTAACAATAAGTTTTCAGATCAGCTTTAGCAGTTATTTCTTTAATCACTACTGCCTGACTAAAGTTGAAGAGTCACACATCACACTTAAGAGGATGAAATATCAGATTGCATTCATCCAAGAGCGGAATACTGAATTCAGATGATCACAAAAAAAACTGGAGGTCAGTGGGCTGATACGATAGATTGATTTGGCTTCCAAGAGATATGGAGTATGTCTCTGCCCCATTAATAAAGGAAAAAGCTAAATGGAGTAGGGTACAACACAACCTTGAAGGTTTGAAGCCTTTGTATAATCAGAGATCACTTGCTAATCTACACACTTATTTTTTGGACAAGCACATCACCATTTCTCTAGATGTGGAATAAAGGATTCTTTTGATTCAAGGTTCTTCAGTTAGAGTTGCACAAAATCAAGGGGAAATTCAGGGCTCCTTGAATGAATCTCTGGGAGCAAAGATTCCCACTTTTCATGATGTATCTTACAATATTTCCCATAAGGCTGAGTTGATGCATTAAGTTTTTGGATAATTCCAGTATTTTTTGGTTGGTTCTTACCCATCTGAAGCCTTGCTTTTTCACATGGAGCCCTCCAGGCCTTGGCACACAAGTAGAATATCGTTTGCTGTGAAGCAGAATGAATGTTTACATTTTGGTTTCCTGATTTGATGGAAAGACTGGTTACAGAAATCTCTTGTATCAAATTGGCTAGACGTTATTTGGTTGATTTCTCCTTGTATTTCTTTCAGTTTATGTATAATTTCTGCTAGCAATGACATATTGAGGTGAAAAGGTTAAAAAGAAAAAAAAAGCTTTACAATGGTGATTCCTGTTCACATGCACTGGAATTAATATACCACTAGGTTTAGGATCAGAAAGGAATTTTCCACCACAGAATAGCAGTAAGAACCTTGGGAGCGGTGGATTTTTGTTGCCTTTGGATTACTGAAGAGAAATTGTTTGCTCACATCAAGCAGGCATCCAGTCACACAATCGTTTGTTATACAGAGGTACCCTGAGTACTGAAGAAGCTCTATCCTTCTCATCTTCTTCTACATTTGTGTTTGGATTATGCTTTCCTTCTTGCTATTACAGTAGCTGGAGAAACATCTAGATCAAGATTTTTCAAAGGTGACTAATGATTTGGGGTTTCTCTGTTTTCAGATTCCCAACAACGGACACCCCACAGGGACCTGATTTTTCAGGAATCCCACCAGCCTCTGAAAAATCAAACACCATTAATATATCTCATGGTGAAAACTCAAAAATCACTAATTCCTATTGAGAAATCTTGGTTTTAGATGTTTTCATTGCACTCTAAATTGAAAGGTATTTGGGCCTATATTTATACATTCATTAAACCATTTCCTTCACAAAAGATTATACAGATTTGTACTGCTAGGACGTAGGTCATGTTATAATAAAGTAGGTAGTGTATGGGTGTACTCCAATTTGTGCTATTAAATTATGCCTTTTCAACTATTATATTGAATCATAGGGCTGGAAGGGACCTCAAGAGGTCATCTAGTCCAGTCCCCTGCACTCATGACAGGACTAAGTAAAATCTAGACCATCCATGGCAGGTGTTTGTCTAATCTGCTCTTAAAAATCTCCATTGATGGAGATTCCACAGCCTCCTTAGGCAATTTATTCCAGTGATTAACCACCCTGACAGGAAGATTTTCCTAATGTCCAACCTAAACCTCCCTTGCTGCAGCTTAAGCCAATTGCTTCTTGTCCTGTCCTCAGAGGTTAAGAACAATTTTTCTCCCTCCTCCTTGTAACAACCTTTTATATACTTGAAAGCTGTTATCATGTCCCCTCTCAGTCTTCTCTATGCTAAACAAACCCAGTTCTTTCAGTCTTGCCTCATAGGTCATGTTTTCTAGACCTTTAATCATTTTTGTTGCTACTATTGGTACTACTCTTTTTTTCCTCCTGTGCAGTGTAAAGATTAGTCATGATAGGTAGACTTTTTTTCTCCTCAGAATGTACAGAAAATCCACACCTTAATTAAAATCTTTTAAAAATAATTACTATGTGCAAGTGAAGAGGGTTCAGACTGCTTCACTATTAGAGTTGGTTATTTCTTTCTCTCTGTTAGGCAGAAACAGCTATTTAGACACACACATTTTTGTCCATGTCAATTAAAGTTCTTCAGCACTCTAGGGAACATACAATCTACTGCTACCGCTGACAGATTATTGAGATTTTCAGTGTTAATAAATGAGTTCCTAGACTTGGAAAGGGTGTTTCATGTCCTATCCCCTCTTTATCCTGCACTATCAATTTGTGAAAGTGCTTTCCAGCTTTCACTAGAGTGCTTTCCTTACATCTTCTACCAAGCTCTTTGTTGGGCACCATTTCTGGACTAGAGTTTGTGTCTTTTTAATGCTTACCCTTCATTATACTCCATTCTTCTTCCCTGGCCAGAGATATAAGCCCAGTGCTGCCCATGGGAGTTTCAAGGTATACCCCCAATGGCAAATACAAATAGATGCAATAACAGCCATCATCAAATTTATTAATGAAATCTGAATACAGTAAAGAACGCCATATAAACTAAATTGAGCAAACCCTCCGATATATAGGACTTCTCTAGTGCTTAATATTTTTAAATCAGTGTACAAGCCTTTTTATATTTGTACACATCCTTTACCCAAATTTTGAAAAACCACACACACTTACCACAACTGCCACTCAAGTCAAATAATCATGCATATATGTGACTGATTCTGGTCAACTGTGTGTAATTTTTTTTTTTAAAGAATATTGTATTCTATTATTCAATTTAATTGCCTTATTTTGTTTTTTTAAAAGCTGCTTCCAAAATAGTCTACAAAGGATCATACATAGTTGGTACTATAGAAATATCATGAGACCTACAGTTTAGCTTTATATATGGCTGCATTTCAGCTACAGATTCTGAACAAGGAAGTGATCCTCTGTGGTTTTGTTACTGTAATAGTGGTAGCTCTACTGTCTCTGTCCTGGTATAGTGGTCATCTGTCTTTCATAAAACTCAACACTGATATCACACTTTTCATTTTCAGACAGCAGTAGAAACGGCAGCAAGTGAGAGGCAATATTATGAATGTGAAAAAGTAAAAAAAAAAAAAAAAAAATTAAGTTACTTGTCTAAAGTGGCCTACAACAGTGAAACTTTCCATAGAACCATAGAAATGTAGCGCTAGAAGGGACATCAAGAGGTCATCTAGCATATCCCACCCTACACGGAAGCAGGATTAAGTATACTTAGACCATTCCTGACAGGTGTTTTGGCTAACCTGTTCTCCAAAACTTCCAAGGACAGGGATTCCACAGCCTCCCAAGGTAACCTGTTCCAGTGCTTAACTATCCTTATAGAAAGCTTTTCTTAACATCCAACCTAAACCCGCCTTGTTGCAAATTAAACCAATTATTTCTTATTCTATCTCAAGTGGACACTAAGCACCATCCTCTTTATAACAATCTTTTACATATTTGAAGACTTATGTTCCCCCTCAGCCTTCTCTTCTCTCTAGACTAAATATTCCCAGTTCTTTCAACCTTGCCTCATATGTAATGTTTTCTAAACATCTTATTTTTGTTGCTCTCCTCTGGACTCTCTCCAATGTGTCCAGCATTCTTAAAAGTTTAAAACCCAAACTGGACATCATACTCTAGCCGAGGCCTCACCATCAAAGGCTATGTCTACACTGCAGCACTAATTCAAATTACCTTAATTCAAATTACAGAAAGCGATTTATAGAAAGCGCTGCAGACTGTCCACACTACAGTGTTTGTGCTGGTTTCTTGCGTCCACACTGGCCAGCCTTAATTCGAATTAGAAAGCAGTGCAATGCGGGAAGCTATCCCACAGTGCAACTAACCATAGAGGCTGTTGTGACGAGTGTCATCATCCCAGGATGCAGCGCTGCTTCCCCCACCCTCTTCCCCCACCCCCAAACAAACAGGAAAGGATTTTCATGCTGTTTTTTTACTCCCCCGATCGCCATTGCTGCAGGCACATGGAGCCAGCTGAACTATGCTCTCATTTTGACCATGACAAATACATCACAGCTTATCCTGGATTACTTTAGAACTGTATGCTGTTTGCCTTTTATGCTCCCCCCACCAACCCCTGTATATTGCTTGCCTTTGATTTTTCCCTTCATCAAACGAACCCCCGCACCTGTATGCCTTTTATGCTCCCCCTACCACGCCCTGTATATTGCTTGCCTTTGGTTTTGATTCTACAGGTGTCTGTAGAATGTAAGATAAATAACAACAGAGTCAGTTAGTATATTAATACAGTGATACAAATGTTTCCATTTCACTGATGGAAAGCATGATATAATGTATCCACATGTAGCACTGTGAATAAACTCTTAAGAAAGTATCAATTTCCATGATTGGCCACTGAAACAATGTAGCAAAGAATTTCCTCTCATTGCTGGCATTTAAAAGCATTCACCAGGAGGGCGGTGAAATCTTTCAAACCCTTAAAGAGACAAACTGCAAAGGGCTTGTTGTGTGTGGGGTGGGGGGGAAGGTGATCGCAGCTTGGATTTTAAACCCATTCACCACAGGAAATGAAGTCTTCCCGGGGCTGCTTTGGGAGAGGGTACTGAAATGGGGCATCATGGGACACAGTCTGGAGGCCAATTAATTCGAATTAAGTCCCATTGCGTCCACACTCACACTAATGCGAATTAACTGATGCACTTCAGGCGCTAATCCACTTGCAGAGGTGGTTTTATTAATTCGATTTTAAAGGCTCCTTAATTCGAATTAACAATGCGCAAGTGTAGACGCGGGAGTAATTAATTCAAATTAAGGGACTTTAATTCTAATTAAGCCACCAGTGTAGACCAGGCCAAAGAGTACAGCAGAACAGTTACCTCCCATGTCTACATATGAGACATTCCTGTTAATACACCCTAGAATGACATTTGCATTTTTTGCAAAAGCATCACACTATTGACTCATTCAATTTGTGCTCCACTATAACCGCACATATGTTTCTGCAATCTAGGCAGTTATTTCTTCTTTTGTATGGATACATTTGATTTTTCCTTCTGAAGTGTAGTACTTTGAACTTGTCTTTATTGAATTTCATCTTGTTGATTTCAGATCAATTCTCCAATATATCAAGATCATTTTGAATTCTAATTCTGTTCTCTGACATGCTTGCAACCCCTTCCTGCTTGGTATCATCCCACTGATCTAACACTGATGCACACCCTGGATGTTATCAATGGTGGACGTGCTAGTGCAATTATTACCACTGCACTCTTAAAGCTTTCACTATTGTTAGTATCAAGGGAGCTGAAACATTGCTAGACCAACAATAGATGAATTGGTAAAGATTTTCAATGTAAGTGCAACAAGTGAGTCACTGTCAAGACCAGAATTGTAACTCAGGAGTTCTTAGTTCCCACATCCATGTTCAAGTCACTAGACCAAACTTCCACTATTTAAAAACCAAAAAAAAAGTGTATTATTTCTCTTATACAAAAACTTTGGATGTTAACAAAGAGAAATGAATTTCAAACATATACAGAATGTATAGAAGTTAACATGGAAAGCACTTAATTTATAACTATGTGGTATCATCTCCTCATTTTGTGCATGCACCATAGTAGTTATTCAACAGAGCAGATATGACTGTAGACCACTTAGCTGCATACTTTTATGATCATTTCTATTCTGATATTTAGAATGTTAGTACTGGGGAAACAATGGATCAATTTTGTTAGCCCAAGCCATAAGCCCCCCCTGATATCCTTAGTCAATATAGAGCCAAGTTCTTTGTCAGGTAACTCCTGTAAAACTCGCACAGCCTTCTGGGAGTCATTTCCTAGTTTGCAAACAACATACACTGGGAAAGCTGTTTTGCCATTAGTTCTTTGCTTTTCTTCACATATTCTCTTTCCTAAAAATTTCAAACATTCTTCATTTTTTTCTTCTAGTTTACTTAAAGGAATATGGATAGAGTGTACAAGGTAACAAATGTCCACTTCTACCTGTGGACGAACATCTATCAGTATATGAGGGACTTGCTCATCCAATAGTTTTTTGTATTCCTCTACAGATATCCTTTCTTCACTTGGCAGTAGGCATAAAGTTCTACACTTGTCTGTTGCTGATGAACCACAAAATGCTTCATAATCCTGTAGGCTGGTCATAGCTGGATTGTCACCACAAATGGCACAGTCTGGTTTCTTGGGTCTTAACCTGATGTTGCGAAATTTGCCTTCGAGGGCATCGAACATCAGCATGAACTGGCTGAAGGTAGAACCTATACCTGACGCTATCTTCAGCACTTCCAACGCCTGGATGCACCCCATGATACCTGGCACGATGCCCAGGACTCCTCCATCTGCACAGTTGGTCACCGTCTCTGGTGAAGGAGGCTTTGGGAAGAGACAGCGGTAGCAGGGTCCCCCTTGGTAGTTGTACACAACCAGTTGCCCCTCCAGCCGGAGAGCACTGGCTGACACAAGCGGCTTCCCAGCCAGGACGCATGCATCGCTGACCAGATACCTGGTGGGGACGTTGTCTGAGCAGTCGGCCACCACGTCGTACTGCTGGACGAGCTCCAGGGCAGTACCGGGGCTCAGGACCATGTGGTAGGGCACGTATTGCACTGTGGAGTTCAGCTCCCGCAGGGCGGCGGCTGCAGACAGGACCTTGGGCAGCCCTTCCCCAGCCTCCCCGTGCAGCACCTGCCGGTGCAGGTTACTCATCTCCACCAAGTCGTGATCCAGCAGCCCCAAGCGGCCGATGCCGGCGGCCGCCAAATACTGAGCCAGGGGGCAGCCCAGCCCGCCGCAGCCCACCACCAGCACGGCGCAGCCGGAGAGGCGCAGCTGCCCTCGCACCCCCAGCTCGGGAAGCACCAGCTGCCGACTGTAGCGCAGGATCTCCGCCGGGCTGAGAGAGGCCCTGGCCTGCAAGGGCGGCAGCTCCGGCTCCGGCCCCGCCCCCGGCTCCTCAGCGCCCTCGGCCTCTCTCGCCAGGACGCCGGCCAACTGCCCCCGCAGGGCGCGCAGCTCCTGCTCTCTCCGGCCGATCTCGGCCCGCAGCCGGGCCGCCTCGCTCAGAGCCATGGCGGGGGAGAGAGCGTGCAAGTCAGAACAGCCGGCGCGAGGTAGGGGTAGGGGTAGGGGTAGGGGCCGTCTCCATTCCGCTTCCGGCCCCACACCCTAACAGGTCCGGCGAGAGCCAACCCATGCCGCCTACGTCGGTGCCACGCGCCGGGGGAGGTGGTGCTCATTGGCTGCCTTATCCCCCCGAGTGTAGTAACCGCTCCCTTAGTTCCGGGTGGGTTTCTGACCCTGCCATGGCCGCGACCAGCCGCAGCCGGGCCCGGGATAAGTACTCGGTGCTGCTACCCACTTACAACGAGCGCGAGAACCTACCGCTCATCGTCTGGCTGCTGGTGCGGAGCTTCCAAGAGAGGTACCAGGGGGCCCCCGCTTCCTCCGCCCGCCTGTGCCTGGCTCTTCTGGGCCCCGTCCGGGGCTGGGCTGGGCTGGGGAGTGGGCGCTGCCCAGCGTCGGGGTCCCGGCCTCAGGGAGCTCGCCGGGTGTAATGCCAAAACCTGAGACCGGACAGATTTTGTGATTCAGGCTGCACTGATCATGCACACAGGAACTGAGCGTGCTCAGTAACGTTTGCTGCGGCCGCTGCCCTTACTCGGAGTCAGACTCCGTTGCCCGCTCTTTAGAGGGGCTAAAAGGGGGCAAATTGGAGGCAGGGATGGGCAGGCTCTGATCAGGGGACAGCATTTTACTGGCGGGGGGGAGTAGGAGAGGGGCTGAGGAGCAAAGTCAGGGGGAGGGGGGTATGACATCGGGCATCCTCTGCGCCAGAAACAGAGACGAGACAGAAACTATGTGTGTGTGGGGGGGGGGGGGGTCACAGATTTCGACACGGGGCATCTTCTGTGCCAGAAACAGACAGGTCACAAACTCTGCCGGACAGACTTTTTGGCACTACATCCCTGTACAGCTGAACTGCGGAGCCCCGGTTCGCCGCGCGTCGGCTGCCGTTGCAGCTCCCCACAAGCTCTGGCCGTCAGGAGTGTCACTGCTGCAGTGTGAGCGGAACCTCCCTGGACACTGGCACTCCCATCGCTTTAATAACCCCTCCAGCCAGACTTCATCCCGCTTGGGTGTGGTGTGGTAGTGACTCTTCGCGGACCAGGCCCCCATTGTGTTAGGCAACAAAACTACGGTGCCTGTCCCAAGAAGCTTACAATCAAGCGTTAAACTCTTGAACCTGATTTTGTGAGCTCTTTGGTTTTTGCACAGTTATTCTCCCCTGCAGATTTTTTAAAATCTGACCATAAATATGCATATGACTAGTTGGGCCATGTCCGTAAGAATTTATAAAGTACTAGCAACAGCCTAGAGGGATAATAAAGTCATCCATGGTGTGAAAATGTCTAAAATCTTTCTGTTAGCAGAGGAAAGTACAGTAGCTAATCTGCCTCTCCTCTAACAGTGAAGAGTGCTATTTTTCACTGTGATTATTTAGGGAAACAAAATTACTGTAAACAGAGTACTAGTCTGGCATTTGTAATCACTCCTGCACGTCTGTAAGGAAAAAATACTAAACTAAGAGACCAATGACCAATATCCAGAGTCTCAGTCTTGGAACTAGAAATTAATCTAGTAGTAAAATGATGAACAGGCTGGTACTGTTGCAATTTGCTGTGAAGCAACAGTAGATTAAAATGTGAGTGAAACAGGAGTACATTAAAACATGTCTCTAAAAACTGCAACTTTTTGTATTTCTGTTAATGGACCACTCTGCATTTTGTTCTCCTGTTTCAAGCCTTTTAAAACAACACGGCTACTGAAACTGGCTTCTTACATGTTCGTTTCAAAATAATTGTTGTTTCAGTGGAAACCACTTTGAAATTATAGTCATAGATGATGGAAGCCCAGATGGGACACGGGAAGTTGCTGAACAGCTGGAAAAGATATATGGTTCAGATAAAATTGTGAGTGGTATGACTTTTTTTCTTTGTTTTTATTTTTAGTTGGATAGGGAAGTAGCTAGAATGAGGGGACTAGAGTTGGGGCATCTGGGTGCAAGACTGGGCTTTCTTGACATGCCTGGGCAAGCTGTTTAACTTTTGTGCCCCAGTTTACCCTACAAAATGACAGAAGTGTAAGACTGATAGAAATAATAATGATAAAATCCTGATGATAGTAATAATAGCAGCCTCACAGGGAATATTGTGAGGCCCCATGAATTAATGTTTACAAAATGTTTTTAGTACTTTGTGCACATACCTCATTCCAGTCAAAGAGATGATGATGATTGTGCTTGGTCTGTGGATATTTAAAAGGAAAGATGAGGAGTAGATAAAGCTGAATTTCACTTTCTTTGGCTGTAGGTGTGAGCAACTAGGCAAATGTATGTTAGTCTAATCTCCATAATTCATATTAATTAATATATTTGCTTAGAAGAACCCCCTTCTAGCAGGATTGTTAATGCTTTCTCTTATCTGTATTAATATAGAACAACAGCTTGAAATACAATATTATGTCAAGTATATATGGTGAGGTATAAATATCATTTTAATTCATTCAGACTTTGCTTATTTTTAAAGATGCTTTATTTCAGTGATAAAAGCACTGAAAGGTCTGAGAACTAGAAGTTCAGTTTCATTGTTTTCTGAGCAAAAAACAATGTAGTATGTTTTATCTCCCACTTTCCCCCACCTCCTGGGTCCATTAATTGGCAGTTTTAAGTTTCATTTTCTGGGACTGAAGTTTAAGATTGTATTTGTGAGTTAAAATAACCTTTTTGAAGATTGTGTAAGGAGAAGTGTATATATTGCAATATTTTGTTAAATTTTCTATTGCTACTTTGTATAAGACATGTAAGTCTCTACTTGTCTCTAAAGCCCCAGATCCTGCAGTTGGATCCATGTGAGCTGATCCTTGCAACAGTGTAGAACCCCATGTAATTCAGTGGAACTCTATGCAGGCAACAGCATCTGCTTATCCTGATCTAACTTCAAGGAAAATAAGAGAGCATCAGTACAAATGTGGCTCCAAAGACCATATTTGGTTGACCCTTTTCAATGAGCACTCACCAACTCTTGTTAATGTCAGTGGGAATTTTGAGTGCCCAGCATTCTTGAAAATCAGACAAGAATCTAAATATTGACTTGAGTGTCTAACATTAGACTCCTTTTTTTAAAATCTTGGCCTTGGAACATAGGCCTAGGAACCTAGACCTGAGGTGCTGAGCTCCCTGTGACTTCTATGGGAGCTGAGAATGTTCAGTGGTGAATCAAGAGTGTAGGTAATCCAAATAAAATCTTATTGATGAACTTCAGTAATGTAATTGACTATTCAGCTGAATTACATGTGTGTAAAAGTGTATATTCAGTACTGACTATCTTAAGTCACTCCAAGAATCTGCTCAGATACTACCTCTTAATGTTTGTCATCCAACGAAATTGGTAGAGAGAAAATTATGTGTTCAGCTTTGTAAAAGGGTATTTCCAACAGTGGGTACTGGGGGAGGGAAGGCTTGAAAAACTGGAATGACTTCCTTACATAGCAGTTCTTCAGTAAAATTTAAAATAGGTTGGCTTTTAATCTAGTTTATATATCCAGTTAATATGTTTCTGTTAAACCTGTCTTTCTTTAGATGAATTTGATTCTCTGTAATATCTAGATTTTTAAAGAAAAAGGATGGCTCCTTCAATATTGGTTCAGTATCTTGAGCTATGTAATAGTGGGATGCCACTGAAAGTGAGAGAAACTGTAGTCCCAACTAATATAACTTTACTAATATATGGCCTAATTTTTCCCTCAATATCTTGTAGCTTCTAAGGCCCAGAGCAAAAAAGCTGGGATTGGGTAAGTACTCAATAAACTGCTGGTTTAGAGTAAAACTTCCAGCTATCTGTTTTGTTTGGTTTTTAGTTTTAACATTCCATAGGACTCATAGTGGAACCCTCAGACAGAAATATATGTTTTCATCAAGTTATTATAAGCAAATAAATGCGCAGTGATTAAAAAGCCACACACATTATCTGTAGTGAACTTACAACTAGTTCCCCACAACCTCAAACCTGCAAATCATAGACAGTCAACATAGTAGCAAAAAACACGGTTACTATGCTCATCCTTCATCCCATGATCCACCTACTTGTTACACAGTCGGGGTGAAAATTTAGACAAGATGCCACTTGTACATAGGCAGACTCCTGTGCTTACATGGTACCCCACTGACTCAGTGAAGTTATTAGGACTCTGCACAAGTGTAACAGTCTACCCATGTGCAGCAAATTGCAGGATTGGGGCCTTAATTTGTTAAGGTCTTCAGAACAGGGACTTTTTCCTACTATGTGTTTGTACAGTGCTCAATATGGCTGGGTTCAGTTTATTAGGGCGTCTTGATACAGCTGTCATTCAAATCATACCTTTCCCTGAAGGGTCCAGTCCTGCACGATGTTGAGCACCATCCTCCCCTATTAACTTCAGTGTGAGTTGGAAGACTTTTAAGCGTGTTACAACAGTTGCTTATCACATACCAGGATGTAACCCTAATTTTAATGCCAGTCCTGAACCACTGTAATCAATTCAAGATTGCTGTGGATTTAAATGGTGCAAGATTGGACCTTCTGTAGCTCCACTGTTGACTCACTACTACTACGCAAGGAATATGCAGACCATGTCTGTTTTTCATTGTTACTTTTTAAAAAAGCAAAAACAAAGAGTTTGTTGATAAATGTTTACACTTGGAATAAGAAAATTATCACAAAACATACTGGGGGAAGGTTAGTCTATTAGGATTTATGCCTCATGACAGACTTCTTCACCTCCAATAATTGAAATGGAAAAAGCAATGGAACACAGCTTACCTGCTTGACTTATTGAAAATCAGTATTTGCCTCTTACTGAATCACTTGATACCTCCCACAAGCTGATAAAGTATTTCAGGTGTCCTGTTTATTGAATATTGTGCAGTTAATCCACTCATCCCACAGGAAATGTTTAACTATGGTATGCGCCAGCACCTAAAAGGAAAACAAAGTTCTAAGTCTGATACTGAATTGTCTGTATTTAGATTCACCTTTATATATCAGATTGCATTTCTCATTTAGATACTTAGGCTTCTTAGGGCCTCATATCTTTTTATTTTCTACCTAATTTTTATCCTGATCTTGGCTGTGATCCTCTGTTCCATGTTTCATAGAACAAAGTCCTATATTTGTTCAAATTGGTTTGGCTTTGGCTCAAGGTTTTTAATGCACCATGTCTATTCTGTAATAACTTTATTTACTAATTATATACACTGCATGGATCAGTAACATTCCTGGCTTGTAATTTTGCAAACATCATGGGAACGAGACAAGAGATAAGCTGTTCATTAACTAGAAGTTGAATTCCCTGTGTAAATGCTTGATATGAATAACAAGGCCCACATCTGGATGCATGCTTTTTAAAAAATGACATCTAAGTTTTGGAAAATTTCTAGGAGGACAGCAAAGTTAAATTGAGGTAATGAAGAGCATGTGATAGATTTTGATTTCAATTATGCCATTGTAGTTTTACTGGAAATACTGTAGACTTAAAACAGCATAACTGAGATCAGAAGTGGCCTTTTTGAGGAAAAACTTTATAGATAAGAACCGATACATGTAATGTGTTAAATGAAACAAATTTAAATTGAAGGAAAGATCTTTAGATTAGGCATCAGATGGGGCATTTTCATAAATGTTGATTGATGGAACAAAGTAGAAATTAATAAGAAATACCTTAAGGATCAGTGAGTTAGGTGCTTAAGTCTATTTTTGAGTATTTTACATTTTACCTGCATTGGCTATCCATTTACCAAGTCATGTTTTTCTGGTCATTTCTACTGCAGTAGAATTTGTCTTGCAAAGTTTTATGCTTTTGGAATCTAGTACTGAAATTATTGGAGCAACATCAATCTTCTAACATTAAGATGATTTTTTTTATCTTTTTAAAAACCTCAGGAACATTTACTTAATCCACTTTTGTAATATAATTTTGAGACTTTATAGAAAGATTGAATCTGGTTAGAGTCCTGTGTACATGTTAAGAAAGTGAGGCAATTACTTCTATGATGTCTTCATCAGGCACTGCTTATATTCATGGAATGCAGCATGCCACAGGGAATTTCATTATTATTATGGATGCTGACCTCTCGCATCATGTAAGTTTATATCTTGTGTGGTGTCTTTTTTCTTTTCTTTTCTTTTTTTTAAGTGTTTTAATTAACTTTTACTGACTTTCTTTTTCTTCTTTTCCCTCTGCCTGTTTTCAGCCAAAATTTATTCCTGAGTTCATCAGGTGGGTGCCATTTTTCTGTTTGGAGTATAACTTTTAAGCTGTTGAAGTTGCATGTTAACATTTGAATATCTTCCACTACTGTATGGCTACCTCACTGCAGTAAAAAAGCTGTTTCCAGGCTTAGCACCAACTGTCACAAGAAGCATAGTCAGGGCAAGGATTTGGGTGGATCTACTAAAGCCCAAATATTTCTAAAGTACCAATACTGCAGACACTGATCCTTAACTCCAGCAAAACTCCCATTGGCTTCAGTGGAAGTTTTGTTTGGTTAAGGACTAAAAGAATGTGTTCTTAAAGGAAGAAAAAATGTGTGACTACGCACTTATCTTTCTCCTTTAACTGGTTCTACTTTAAAAAGTATCTAAGTAAAAATGGTATCTTCTTACTCCACAGTTCTGCTTCATGTGTGCAGTTAGCATTAGAGATGCTGAGTTGAATGACTGAAGTTTTTTACTGCTTTTGATTCCTGTTTTTCCTGCAGGAGATAGGATAGTGAAGAGACAGAGTTGGATTCTATTCCTGCTAGTGCATCATCAGCAAATGTATAAGTTACACCTTTGCAAACTAGTGAAAGGCAATGGGGTTGCATAGGTGTAATCGAGATAGAATTTTGTTTCCAAGTGATGATGTACAAGAAGGAGAGATCCTAGGTTGATTTTTACAGAGCTTCTAGTTAGAAAAAACATCTTTTACTTGCAAACTGAGGATATTTGATATGGAGTCACTGATAAACAGTAACCATGAAACTCTACAATGCAGTTATTAATCACTTTTCAGAGTAGAACTAGACTTTGTTTTGTGAGATAGCTAGATATTTTTTATTTTGAGGGTAGAGGATATATGTATAGTTAATTGATCAGTCAAAAATTTAAAGATTAAAACTAGATTTTATTTTACAAGAATAGTCCCTGAACAAAAGTTTTGTTTTGCTTTCCAGAGTGAGTCAATGATCTCTCTTAAAAGTTGAAGTACCCAGTTACAAAATAGATACTATCACTAATTATGAAGGATTTTTTCTTAACCTTTAAGGTTGTATAAAAATAATCAAGAACAAGTACCTTCAAAGTTAAGGTTGGCACTCTTGTCTATTTCCTCTTTCTGGTATGTAATGCAGAGGATCTCAAATAATGGATTTTATATAATATTTTGCAGTAGAGCTAGACACAGTGTGAAGGGCAAAGGATAGCATCAGACTTATCTTTTAATTTCCTTGTTGTCAGTCTGTGTTATTATTTTAATGTATATATTTTTAAAATTCTTCATTTACATTGAAGCCTAATTTTTCTTTTGCCTTTTTAAAATAAGTAGGTCTAGATAAGTTATTCATGAAGCAGTCTTTGAAGTTCTATGAAATAGATGGTAAAAAGCATCACAAGATGCTCTGAAATAGTCCTGCTTTATAAGAATGTGACGAGAGTAGTTTTAAAAGGTATATAAATGTATAGTGCTTATAACCAACATAATCATCGTCTTCATGCCAACTTCTATCCCACTTTGAAGGTCTGTAAAATGTAAACTTGCTTTAAACTAATGACTTTTCATGTTTGAAATAAATTGTATTTCTGAAGAAAGCAAAAAGAAGGCAACTTTGACATTGTGTCTGGAACGCGGTATAAAGGAAATGGAGGTGTGTACGGCTGGGATTTGAAAAGAAAAATAATCAGGTTAGTAGTTTTACCTGTATATTTGCAGGTAAGAAAATTGCTGCTCAAATATTTTCAAGAATTTCAAAGAAAAGCACCCTTAATAAATAAATCATCATGCCTTTCATCTCTGGCACTCCCCCTCAGAGTCCAAATTGCAGTTCTGTGGGACCTGGACTAGATCTCAAATGAGTAGGAAGGAATATACAGCTCCACTACAGACTTTATATGTGACCTTGGGCAAGTTACTTAAGCCTCTCTGTTCCCCATTTGTGAAATGAGGATAATAGCACTTCCCCACCACACAAAGATGATATGAGAATAAAGATTGTGTGGCAGTTAGATAAAACAGTGATGAAAGGACGTATAAATACTTTAGACAGACAGTACATCCCATCACAAAATCATA
Source organism: Emydura macquarii macquarii (assembly GCF_026122565.2). Classification (NCBI taxonomy): domain Eukaryota; kingdom Metazoa; phylum Chordata; order Testudines; family Chelidae; genus Emydura; species Emydura macquarii. Next base: position 13,643,913 of record NW_027131620.1, read on the forward strand.
TATAATAATAGAGTAGAAACTTGTATGCCTTGAAATTTTCTGGCTAAGGAAACATCAAGAAAGAGCTTAACCAAGTGATCTTTTTGGGGAAATTGGACTATTTAGGTCAGAGTTGGAACAGGTACTGTAGGTAAATCTGCACTGTATGATATTGGGACAGTTTTTGGCCTTGCCATAAATAGGGCACTAGCTTCTATTGCTGCATTTCTTCCAAATTCATAGAAATGTTCCTTTACATTTAAAGCCTGTGCTGGCCTTTCCCACAGACCACTCGCTCCCTTTTTGGTTATTATATTGTCTGTCATTTATTAAGCATTTATCTAGCATAAACTTTCATGTTAGAAATAAATAACAACCTAAATAAGCCATTCCTTAGATCTTGCCAGAAAGTCTAATACAATTCTAACCAGCTAGAGATATTTTTTCTGTAAAGAGAAGACAAAATAAAAATGCTATAAAGTCACATATGAATATGGAGATCAGCCTCTCAACTCTGTGGTGAACTTGTAGTTACTGAGGGCTGAATCAGCAGGGGTAGATTTTTTCTTTCCATATAAAATCTTGCTCTTCTCACATTTGTCCAAGGTCTGTTCACTGAAAACAAGTCTGACTCGCCTGGTCCTCAAATTGGGACCAGAAGCCCTGGTGTCATTTTGAAAAGGAGTTGGCACCAGACCTATTATGTTGAGTGTGTTGGGGTTTTGGGTTTTGTTTTTTTTTAATGGCTGGAATAACTACCCTTTTTATGAGACACAAAGTGGGTGAGGTAATCTCTCTTATTGGACCAACTTCTGTTGGTGAAAGTGACACATTTTTGAGCTTACGCATAACTCATGTAAGCTTCAGCTGATGTTTTTTCCCCTTGGATTTAAGTCAGACCCCACAGGAACTGATTTAATTTTCTATCTCCTTCTTGGACTGGAAACTTAGAGTTTAGAGTGATGTAATATTGTAGCCATGTTAAATCTGAAGAGAAGAGCTGCATTCTTTGAGAGGGACTACTTGCTAGCCACTGGGATAAGGTGAAAACTAAATGGGAACCCCAAACCAAGAGTTAGATATTTCAGAATAAATGGAGATGCTTTCTCATATAATTCAAACAATTCACATCAATTTCTTATTTTATTAATAAGTTTCTGATAACTCATCCTGCCATTTCTGATATTTTATTTATCTTAATTGTCCTGCCAACCCAACCAGATGGACTAGAGCAGTGTTTCTCAACCTTTTAAGTAGCAAGTATCCCCTAACTTCTGCAAATTTTAATAAATATCCCAACACTCAATTTTCCATGGGATTTTATATTTACAGACTAATGTGAGCCATATGTTTGAAGAAGGGCTGAGTATATAAGGCCGTGATATGACAGATGTCAGATCTAGTGTGGGTAGGATTACCACCTTTACTTCAGAGGTGCGCAACTCAAGTATGTACCTGGGCCAGAGGTGATGTTGGCCAAAGCTAGGAAGCTTTGAGCGGCATGCCAATGCTGGGAAATGTAAAGTGCCACGCCAAATTTTTTGCCATAGATTTGAGAGGAGGAAGAGGTGAGAGAGAGAGAGAGACAGGGAAGAAGGGCAAGAGAGAGACAGGAAAAGAGGGTAACTGGTGAAATCTGGAGCTATCATAGTTGTCAATTTCACTGCTCAGCTAGAGCAGTGAAATTGACAAGTTTTCTGGGAACTAGGCTTTGAGCCAGGGAGGGGGGCTGCCGCCTGGCTGCCAACTCGGGAGGTGGGTGACTCCTACCCAATCCCAGCTGAGGCAGAGGAGGCTTCCACGCCGGTTGGGACCCAGGGATGTGGGCTGTTGGCTGCTGCTGCCCATCTTCAAGCCAAGGTGCTAGAGGCTGTCCCTCCACTCGAAGCCAGGGCATGGGTAGCTGCTACCCAGCTGTGAGCCCAGCTCACAAGATGCAGGAGGCTGCCACTGGGCACCCAGCTGGGAGCTGGGACCTGGCAGGAAGTGGGGAGCTACTGCCCGCCTCCCTCAGAAGCTGGGGGCTGCCGCCTGCCTCCCAGCTCGGAGCTGGGACCTGGTGGGAAGCAGGTGGCTGCTGCCCACCTCTCACAAGAGCTGGGAGCTGTGACCAGGCAGAAAGCGGGCGGCTGCCGCGCACCTTCCCCAAAAGCCGGTGACTGCCGCCTGTCTCCCAGCTGGGACTGGGCAGGAAGTGGGTGGCTGCAGCCTGGCTTCCCGGGACTGTGGCGGCTGCCGCCAGCCTTCCCTAGAAGCTGGGGGCTGCCTCTTGCTTCCCAGCTGGGACTTGTGACAGGGTGGGAAGTGGGCTGCTGCTACCCACCTCCCCTTCACTCTGTTTTTCCCCGGGTACCCCCTGCCTGTGTCTCATGTACCCCCAGGGGTATGCGTACCACAGGTTAAGAAGCTATGGACTAGAGCAAAAGCCTGGAAGAAGTGGGAATGTATTGATACCATTCATATATAGGATATATATTATATTGTCTAGTGTCTAAAGTGTGCTTAGAGCTGCAGAGTTATATATGAAGACATGCGCTGTGTTTTGCAGAATTCTAGTTGGTTTCACAGACTGTTTTTAGTCTTATCTCCTTCTGACTCACATATTCTTACTTGCTAACCTGCCTTAGAAATGCCCTATTTCTCACCTCCCATCACTCTGCCTTTTTTCTTCCCTTGTAGACATCATCTTTCTTCCAGAGACCCTGTCCTCATCATGCTCCATGATGTGAGGGAGTTATAGTATCTATGTGCTTGTATGGCCCTCATGAACATACTGTCTAAGTCTGTAACAATCATTTAATGAATTTTTATCCTCGCAACAACTCTGTGTGCCAGGGAAGTATTATCCCCGTTTTACAGTTGTGAGACTTGAGGAATGACATGCCTGCAGTCACACAGGAAATCTTCCTGAGCCAAAAGTTGAACCCAGATCTTCTACATCTAAGTTCAATGTCCTGTCTGCTAGGGCATTGTTCTCCTCCTCTTACAGAGGAACATTAGCCAAGCAGAAAACTAATCTATCTAAAATTATAATGCAAAATATTTTGTATTGCAGTTTGCTTTGCAGTGCAGTATAATGTGTGGTTGTATGTGATGATTCTGCTACAAAGACATAAAAGAATTGTAAATCCGGCTTTTTAAAACAGCGTTGTTTTTTAAAGAACAGTTATCTGTATATTTGTTTCCAGTTGAAAAGCAAAATGTAAATTTACTGATCTAAATGTTTTCACTTCAAATTCCACATTTATTAATCCAGTCTAGTGCAGTGAAAACCTATTTAGCTATATAACTCCCCATGTAAAGCAATAAAAGCCTGCCTTTTTTTCCCCTTGTGTTATAATGGTAAATTCTTTTGTGGAAACCCTGTGTGTACTTTCTAAACTTTATATTTTGTGTGGTTACTGACATGCATATCCTCTTTGACAGTCGTGGTGCCAACTTTGTAACTCAGGTATTGTTGAGACCAGGTGCATCTGACTTAACCGGAAGTTTCAGGTACGTGGTTCATTTGTTCTGGGGCTTTTTTATAACTATGAAGTTATATTAAAATTTTCTCAATTGCTAGCCAATAAGATGTAGTGGGACTATGATGTCTACTAGAGTACAAGAAAGATGGATTTGAGTTTTAAGAGCCATCACTCCTAGTGACTTTCTAGTGACTATTTTTAAACATTAGTAACATGAGTAGGCTATTAGTACAATGCCTGTACATGTTATCATTGTATCTGAAATCCAAAGTTTCGCCACAGGTTTCAATATCATTTCAATTTGCAGGTTATACAGAAAGGAGGTGTTGCAGAAACTAATGGAAAAATGTGTTTCTAAAGGATACGTCTTCCAGATGGAGATGATTGTTCGAGCTAGACAATTAGGATACACTATTGGAGAGGTACAGTAAAAGCATAGAAAATCACATTTTAATTTTATTCTGTAAATGTGGATATGGGCTATTAGAAGCAAAGAAAGTGCCGAGCAAGAACTCCTAGGAAGTGTCATTGCAGCTAGAGGGCTGGGATTCTCAAATGAGCCTAAGGGGGTTATGCATGCAACTCTACTTCTCCAACGTAATTAAATCCCACACGTGCAATCCTACCTGATTTTTTTTGCCACCTTTGACTCATTCTTCAGACCTTCCTCTCCTGTCTCCACTTGTCTCTGTGCAGGATCTTGCATATTTCTTCCAAGAAAAAATTGACAAAATATGATGTGACCTTCCTGTCCCTTTGGCTTGCCTTTCCTTCCTCCCCTGTAACTCTCTCTCCTCCTTTTCTGTCAGGTGCAGAAGTTTCTCTTCTGCTTTCCTCTGCTAACCCCTCCACTTGTCGCAGTGGCCCAACCATCTCAACTCTTGATCTTCCTTGCACTTACTCCTAGCTTCCATTGTCCACTTTACAAAAATATTTGAAAATTTAGTGTTTCTCACATGAATGGGAGGAGTTCTCTGAAAACATCCACAAAGTTACCTCGTTATCCTTCAAAACCTCTTTAAAACTCTCCTTTGCCAAGATGCATACAAAATATTTGCCAACAGTTATGCTGCTGGTGCACTGATATAACTGCCAATCTTACTGACCAACAGTGTCTCATTTTTTTGTATTTCCCCCATCTGTCTGCCTGCCTCCTGTCTTATACTTCAATTGGGGCAGTGACAGTTTTATGTTCTGAGTTTGTATAGGGTCTAGCACTGTTGGTCCATGGCTGAGGCTCCTAGGCACTATGGTAATACAATAATTAATTATAATCAATCCTCTAGCTCTAGGCGCTCATGACACATTTTAAAATGTGTACTTATAAATCATATATATTAGAACCATACAAATATTTGTTGTTTCTGATAAGTTCTTCCTAGAAATGCTTATCTAATTACAGTTCTTTAAGGCCCTGATTTTCAGAAAAATTGGGGGACATAGATGTGCATGCAGATTGGGTAATTGCACACGCCAAAGTCTAATTAGGCACATTTTTGTGTGTGTGTGTGTGTGTGTTGCAGAATCTACACACAAAGATTAGGATTTCTGTTCTGTGCATATTTTAAAATTCAATAGTAGTCAGAGTTTAATATGACATAACTTGGCCTTGAAAAAAAAAGGATAGTTGAGATCTACCAACCCAAAAAAGAACAGTTGTGTAATTGAAGCAGAGTTGGCACATGCCATCTCCTATACTTCTCTCGTTTTATTTTGCTGCTCTTTTATACTATATGTGAAATTCACTTCAGTGCATAGAATGCACACTCTGGTGGTATAAGGGTTACAGCCTTTGCATTATGTAAATCCTCACTATTAGAAATATGACACACCCTTGAACAAGAAGGTGTAGTCCAGCAACAGTTTAGGAGATAATGGTCTCTCTTCGCTATTCATGGAATGCCACGCCACTTTAAGCATCCTGCACTCTCCAGCATGGAGTTACTGATTTACCCTCCTTCTGCCCCCCCAGCCCATATATAAATATAACTGTTGAGGTGCTTGTCAATGTTGTCAAAGGGATCTTAGTGAAAATACATGGGGAGTTTGCTGGATGTCTTAGTTTATGTTCTTCAACTAACTGTTCTTATGGTGAGAGGCAGAACTGTATCTGCCAGACGATTGTGGTGCCCTCTCTTCTGGCATAGACAGCTGTGCCTAGAGATGAGACATACTCTGTTCTGGCACAATAACAAGGGGGTGGTGTGTGTTTTGTTACATATGCCAGTTGATTTCTGATTGAAACTGGCAGTTGAGTGCAGATCCAGATTTTTATTTTATTTGCTTCTGGAGAGATAATTTTGTTGAATGTGGGCCCTACAGTATTCTTATTTAACACAAGCTTTTATGTTAGAATATTAAGAGTTCTTACAGAATTGTAGACCTGGAAGGAACCTCAATAGGTCATCTAGTCCAGTCACCTAAACTGAGGCAGGACTACGTATTATCTAGACCATCTCTGACAGATGTTTGTCTAACCTGTTCTTAAAAACCTCCAGTGATGGAGATTCCACAACTTCCCTAGGTAATTTGTTCCAGTGCTTAACTACCCTTTAGGAAGTTTTTCCTAATGTCTAACCTAAATCTCCCTTGTTGCAATATAAGCCCATTACTTCTTGTCCTGTCTTCAGTGGATAAGGAAAACTATTTATCACCTTTCTCTTTACAACAAACTTTTACATAGTTGAAGACTGTTATCGTGTGTCGTAATAGACATCCACCCTAAGCAGCATGTAGCCTTCTGGTCACAGGGATCAGAAAGGGATTTAAAAAAAAAAAAAAAGACAAATGCACACAAAAGGAAAAAAAATAGAAGACAAAAAAACAGGAGAGACCAGACATAACTATACCAGGCACATCATTTGGGGACATCAGAAGATGGAATTCATCCACAAATCAGTTGCTCGGAGAGGCTTCAACAACAAAAATTAGAAACCACCAATGCAGATTCTACCCTTCTTTGGAGACTACAGGTGTTGTTGCTAAGTCTCTACCAACCTGAGGAACTAATCTATATTCTGGTCACTGTGTGGAAAAGCACAGTAGCTGTGCTAACACAATTAGCACACTACATATTTAAATCTGTAATAGTTTCAATTTTTTAATGATGATATGCTGTGTTCTGAGCCTATACATGGTGCTAAATTTAATATAAAATGCATAATAGTAGATTTAAAGCTGTGTTTTCTTTATATAACTGAATGAAATTAAATTCCTAAATTAATTAGAATAACTTGTTTTTGTGGGGGGGTTTTTTTCAACAGGTTCCTATATCATTTGTGGACCGTGTCTATGGAGAATCTAAACTTGGAGGCAATGAAATAGTGTCCTTCTTAAAAGGACTGTTAACTTTGTTTGCAACTACATAAGAGCTTAGCCTAAATTAATTTTAATTTAAAATGCAACATTCTCATGAGTTAAATGTAATTTTTAAAATAAATACAATAATAGAAGCTTGCTGATTTGCCTACTGGCCAGGAAACCCATTGCATATTTGTGATTAAGTGAACTAACAATAATAAAGCAAATATATTGTATCACAGAATATTTTTTTCAAATTAAATGAAGTAGTGTATTTATGAACGATGTATAATAATGAAAAATCATGCAATATGTTTTTGTACGAATAATGAAGTGTTAATAAATGAGACCACATTTGGGTTCTGTGCTATACCTTTTTGTTGAAAAGTGTCATGAGACCTCTTTCTCTTACGTGTATGAAAATTATAAAGTGTGCAGATTAGCAAGATTCTACTGTATACAGAAAGATGTAGTTTATATAAATTATATTTGTTTGGCAAAATATTTTTTAGATTTTATTCCAGAGTAATACTGAAAATTTCAGTCAGACAGGATTTGACTTAGCCATCTGCCTTGTAATATCTTGTCTGTTTATACATCATATTTCTTAACAAATGATGTCCATATTTATATACTTTTATTTGATGCGCACTCTAAGGCCCTGATCCTGCAATGCACACAAAGGTAGGCAAGCCCAATAAATTCTGCAATGACTAGGGTCCACCTCTGGACATCTCATTTGCAGAATTGAGGCCTAAAACATAAAATGTTTGTAACTACTTTTATATTCGGTTATAGGTCTTTTTACCTTACACTCCAAAAATATTACATGTCACCGTAAAGCTTTAAAATAAGCTAAAAGGTATAATGTGAGTGCATGTTTTTTTCTCTAGATAGTTTTGGTGATGAAGGTCTGCATTCTGTCCTGAAGATCCGTATTGTCAGTTATTTGTGATCCAACTGCAAGACAATGGGGCCTAGATTTCCAGATGGTTATGCAATTGAATGTTCAAAAATGTGTGCACCTGACTTGTGCACACAGTTATTGCAGTTTGCTTGTGAAAATGAGCAGAAAGGTGTCTGTCTGTTCATTTGTTTGTCCAGTTGCATATGCAAGTGTAGTGACTGTGTTTGCAAATTAGGCTCACAGGTACCTGCACCTTTTTTATTTGCAGTGAGATCTGAAAATTTGGAACAAAATCTCTAATACTGGTATATAAGCAACATTTATCTATATAGAAAACTTCTCTTACTTTGTAAATTAACTTTTCTTACTCTTTATGAAGAATGGTATTGAATATCATGAACAAATAGAAAACCTCAAAGGAAAAACTAAAATACTTGCCCCACGGTATCAGTATATGGGTGGGCAGATAGTGATCTCTTTTTTTTAAATGACAATAGAACTTCACCCATGTGAAATTCACCCCTGGGTATCTCTCAATGAGGGTGTGGGGGCTCTCTGCACCATCCCTGTGCTAGAAAGGTGGATTCTCTGTTGAATGTGAACAGGCCACTGTAAAATGGAGTGTTTGGAGGGGCCAATAGTGGCCAGGAACCCTGGATCAAGGTGTAGTGGTCTCCATTTACGTCGGGCGGAAATAGTGGCTGCAGCTATGCACCCTGTCCTCAAGTTGGGAAGTGAATTCCTTCCATTCCCAACCATGATTGAGTACCCTGTACAAAGCCTGTTCCCTCTTTTTTAAAAAAAAAATGTTGAGTGAATGTCACCCACTGTTGGCCAGAAGACCCAAGGCAGATCTGCAAACAGATAACTTTTTATTTAAAAGGGGAGGGAGGAAAAAGCAAATTGCATCATCCTATTTACACTGTATGTTGACAGAACATTAGTTCTTTGAAGTATTATACATAGTAGTAATTTTAAGTAGTACACTTGGACAAAGTAATAAAATCTTAGAAATAGGTGGATTCCTTTCAGTGCCCTGCTACTAAATTTTTGAGAAGTGAGGAGAGACCGCCAGTTCGTGTAAGACAGAGCCCAGCTGCTTAGAAGCAACATGCAAAGGAATGAAAAAATTGGTTGGACCTTTTTTTGTTTCTTCATGACTTATAACAAAGGCCTGAACACTATTAAAAATACATATTTTGAAGTGTTTTTACACTAGCAATATCAATTTTTGTCTAGTATAAAAGTCACTGATATTTGAAGAACTAGTCAAATGATCTGAGAATCAAGAGTGAAAGTGGAGCAACTGCGGGAAAGTCACTTCAAAATACTGGGGTGCTGGTTGTGTATGTTAACACATTTATATAAAACGTCTGTGAATAACAATTTGGAAAGAGAATTTTTGTTTAAAGTTTTGATACCTTTTCTCCTCTAAAAGTGTTACAGCTCACAATGTATATCTTTGAAGCTATCCCATATGTCCTCCAGCAAAACCAGGAACAACCATTGTTGATATTTCTAAGATTAAAAGAAAACAAGCAGGAGGAGGAAAAATTAGGCCTCAAGCTCTTAAATTTTTTTCAGGTCTTCTTTATCCTAGTCTTAAACATCTGCACTTCTGAAGAAGCAGCTCATGTTTGTTCTTGGAGTCTCTCTCTCTGGAAGTGTCTACTGTGAAACCTCGGTTGTCCAAATCCATGTCCTAAAACTGGCCTAAAAGAGCTGTCACCCTTTCCCTTTTTGTTGGACTGTGGAGCACTTTTTCTCCACTCGGGCTTCTTTAGTTTAGTAGAAGCTAGAGTAGCTCTAGTAGCTAGAGTAGCCACCATGATTTTAGCATACCCCCTGTGCATGGGACTGGAAGACTTGCACAACAATGGATCCTCTGATCTTGCCCCCCCCCTTAGCTCCCAAATACTGTACTGTGCAGCGTAGGAAGCCCCCATGAATGTGAGCTCTGCAACCAACCCCAAATTCATCCCTTCATGCAGTGAAATGATAATAGTTGCACTGCTCAGGGAGAGGGACAGAAGTGCCACAGATGTGCATGCTAAAGCCAATGTATCAATAATAAATTGTGCAGTGTTGTCATCAGCTGGTCAGAACTTTAATGGACATGTTTTTTTAAATTAAAGCTAATATTTTTCAACTTTAGTGCCATAAGTAGTCTTCATTAAGGACTCTAATAATGTTTCAAATTTCTCCTGTTTTTGAGGTAGACTGGCCAAGATGATAAAGTAATTTCTTCTATAATGGGAAAAGTGTTTTTCCCCCCTACCTTACATAAGTCATACACTCAAAGGTTTTGTCCTTGAACTTTAAAAAAAAAAAAATTCACTTGTGTGGAAACCAGTAATTGAAAATTTCAGACAAAAAGGAGTTTTGAAAAACTACATACATGTGAGGGGCTTATAAAGTGAACTGTTTAACAGTCTTAGAGTGTTTATTCCTGCAAAGATTATGATTTTCAGCAGGGTTTACTGTTGAAAATCTTGAGATGGGTAAAATTTAGTAAAACCTATTGGAAGGGTTGATATAAATGCCTGTTTTATCATATATTTAATATATTTTAGCTTTTCCAATGAGACTTATTACAGTGTCTATTTATATACTACAAAGTCATGAATATTATGTGAGAGTAGATGTACTGTCCTGCTCTCATTATGGAATCCGTGTGCCATGCAAGGATAGCAGGCCACGCTCAGTCCTGGTGTAAATTCATTGAAGTCAGGGATGTCACAGTAGGGATGAATTTGGCTCCGGGTGCTTAATGGTAAGAGGGAAAGGAAGTGCCTTGTACTTTGTATCAGTGACACTCCCCTCCCCCAAACAGCTGATTGGCTAGCTCCAGTAACAGGAAAGCTGCAGTCAGTTCTCATGGACTGGAAGCTGATAGGTATAATGCAGGGCCTCTAGATCTGTGCAACTGCAGAGTGGAGACGTATTTGAGCATGGGTGGAGAAAATAAATGGATTCTCCTTAGGGCTTTCACAGAGGGCTCAATCCTGCAAATCCACTGAACTACTTAAGCATGTGCTTAAATTCAAGCATGTGAGTAGTTCTAATGAAGTTACAGAAATACTTGTATTTAAAGTTAACATGTGCTTAAGTATGTTGCTGGATTGGGGCTGGGTGCTCAGCACCTTCCTACAATGAGCCCAGTGAGACCCTGGAGTTGAAGTATTTAGCTAAAATAAGTAAAGTTACATATTTGTGGTGGACTAATTAGGGGTTTGAAGGGGAGGGAGTCCACTTCCTGCAACTCAAAATTCCCTAAATTTTGGTGGGAAACTTAGATCAATCACTAGCCCTTATTATACTTCCCCTGTCCTAAAACAAATCACTTCACTCCATTACACAGCTCCATGGTTTGTTTTTTAATCAATGTAACAAAGCTGGTGATTCTTCAACTCTCCAGTACATAAGGAATTCAGTACATAAGTAATTAGAAATTTATTTGTACATGATTCCAAGAAGTAATAGCTTACCAATTATGTTTACATATATAAATAAAGCATATTTAATTATATAAAATCATGGTGACAAAATTATGGCATAACTATCCAGACCAATTTTTTTCTTAGAATATTTGTGACCTATAGTAGCATTTGAAAGGAACACAGAGGCAGGTCAACGTTTGGACCTAAACACTAAGTTGTATTTATTTTGTTGATATGGAAAATCCTGTGAATTACAAGGTCCTGATTTTTATTTTTTTATTTTTTTTTTAATATGCTGGGCACACAATTACACTCACAAATTGGCTAAGGTCATTTGCACATGCAGATTTGCATGCCTGACTGCATGGGAAATTAGGATATAATTGTGTTTTAAAATCAGACCCTAAATCCTTTTTATTTTTAAGAAAATACGGTACAAATTCTACTGCTTCTAGACTCTGCAAAAATAAAATGGTCTTTATTCCCTCTGCTGTCCCTGCAAGTCCTTAAGTTGTGCTGACAATTGCTGATGCCATTTTAACTTTAAAGTTGTTTTTTTAAAGTCTTGTTAACTTTACTCCTATTCAAAACACACAAGATATACATCTGCTTAACAAAAAATAAAATTGTTTATTTCAATTCTTCAAATTCCTATAAAAGTTATATTCTTAGCATTATTGTCTTGCTGTAGCATGCTTCCATAGACACTTCCCTTTTAATGGACAGTGTACAGAGCCCTAATTAATTCCCTTTCTATTTTGGTTTCCTTTGCATAAATCTCAAATGTTGACCTTTGTGCATTTTACTCCTGCACCAATAGTATAACCAATATTAGTAAAAACAGGTGTTTCACAATAGCTTTAATCTTTGTCTAAAATGCACAAACTCTTCAGACCATATCTAATTGCCAATATACAGACATCGACTCATCCAATGAACTATTTAGAAAATCCAATGCAAGGTTTTACCAATTTTTAAATAATAACAAATTAGTCATGCCTGGTCAATAATGTAGTAATTGAGGATCTATTATCAAAGCTCCTGCTAGAAACAGAGTGAAATACTGGTCCAATTGAAGTCAATGGTAAACTCCACCTCCATTTTTTGAATGGCACCTAAGTCCCCTTGTGATTCCAACTTGAAAACTGAAGCATGTTGTTTTAGTTAATTTCAATGTTTCCAAAAATTTGTGTGCTTTTTTTTCCTGATCAAAAAAATTGGCAAGAAAGGTTTCAATGGATCTGATTCTGCATTTTTTGGTGAAAAACAGTTTTGGCCAAAGAAATTTCACCCACCTCTACCTAATAGCTGCTCCCATCATCTTCACCAAAGCCTGACATTGGTCATGGCTCACCTGCATTATCACATTTATTTTTACTTGGACAAAACCATGTATCTTCAATGGGAAGCCAGTGTAAAGAGTGGAGGATAGGTTCCTAAGGATCTAGTTCCTAAGCTGATTTACTTTAGCAAAGTGAGAGAAACTGGGGACATGTTTATATATACCCAGGGCAGGAAGGGACTTAGATAGGCCTGAAAATGTTCTGTGGCCATCTGGCCTAATAACACAATTTCCACTATGGGACTGATGGCATATTCATGAAGGCAAGAACCCAGTTTACCTTACTAGTCAGTGTATTCCATTCCCTGATTGAAAGAGAGAACTCTCCTTTGCAATCCAGCTTCCTCTTCTGTGCAGGGAAGGCATAATCCTGTGCTTGTGGAATGGCTGTTCCTGTCAAAATAATTACATTACAAAATTGATATTATGGCTTCAGTGCAGGATTCGGATGACAAGAGAAAGAGAATCCATTTATGAGGGGAAAAAATGATAAATTATGAAATCACTGAAGTTAGGATTTAAAAGATACTTTTTAAATTCAAGTTTCTCACTAAGTAAATTCAGTGTTTATGAAAGGTGATGGATTGACAACAGGGAAAACGTCAATTGTATCCACAGAAGTATATCTCAGTTAAAGGCTGTACAAGCTTCCCTACTGATATGCCTTACCTCTAGATCAGAGATACCTATTTCTAGGAGGGTACTTAGATTTCTTTGCCCATTTAACCCATGGTTCTTGTCCTGAGACTATTAATTGTGATGTCTATTAGGAAAAGGATGAAGACTGAGGTCACCAAACAGCCTTTAAAAGATTTTACTACTATTTTACGATGAAGTCATCTAGAAATGACTCATTATTCCATTACCAATCCCATGACTCATCCAGTCTCTGAGGTAGAAAGGGTAAAATTATCAAGAGCACCTAAGTGATTTAGGAGCTTATGTCCCATTTTCAAAAGTGATGTAGGCACTTAGGCATCTAAGTCTCCCTGAAAGTCAAATTTTAACCAAAGTTCTATATTGTCAAAATTATTTGAGCTGGCACATGACATACTAATTCTTCATCTACGAATAATTATTTCCCATTGGTTTAAAGGGCATAAAAGTACTGAAGTTTGCCATTTTGGACTTTCAAGTGTACTTTTTATGAGGGCTGAGACCTGGCCTCTCTTTTTGTTGGTCTACATGGAGCTACACCTTAAAACCAGTCAGAGACAGAAACTGGTTCAGAATGCATCAGCTCACTTATTGAGTGAAGCAACGTATTGGAAATATATGACACTTGTGCTCACCGGTCTGCATTGAATACCCCTTGGTCTGTGGGTAGAATTTAAGATGTTGGTTATGATCTATAAAGCCCTGAATGGCCTGGGACCAATCTACCTGTTATGATCCTTCCTAAGGGATCACAAAAGACAATTACCTGTTTAGCTTTTTGGAGATGCCTGAATATGCTTCATAGATGATGAAGGAGGGTAGGTGGCTGGCTGAGTTCCTGTGGAACTGATAATTAATGCTGAAGAGATTTAATGTAATTGTATTTATTGTGTAATTAATTATTTTGGGTACCTAGAGCCTTGGATATGCATCCTTATTATTTTAAGTCTAAATAAATATTAAAATATTGCACCAATGTTGTTAAACTGGTACAACTTTGTATGTGGACACTCTTACATTGGTTTAACTTGCCCCAGCCAATTTTAGACTAAATCAGTACAACAACATACCTTCAGTTAAACCTATGTATCTTTTATGTGTAGGCAAGTCATGACTAAGCATCCTGTTCCCTCTCAATTGCTCAACTTTGTCTCTCATTTTTTGGGATGCCATAATTTCACTAGTTCTCCATGTACCACAGGCTTTCATGATAGAAAAAAAGTCTGTATACCTGATGTAAAAAGCAAACAGGAGATTTTTTTAAAATAAATTTTCCTGCAGTTTTGTACACATCACAAAGAAACAAAAATAGGCATGAATATTTTTTCCCACTTTGCAGGTCACTTTTAACACCATTATTCATCCTGGCATCCAAGCATACAACCAATGTCCTCATTGACTCCTCTTTCCTTCTGCTCTCCTGCCCTGCAAACTGTTTGACCCAGTGTTAGACCATTGAAGCCAATAGTCAAAACTCTCATTGAATTAAACAGGAGCAAGATCAGGCCCCTTATGCTGCTGTTGCTTCCTATACAGTATTGCTAAAATCCATCCTTTCGTCTCTATCTCTACCACCAAAACTTTAGCCCAAGAAAGGTCATCTCTCCCATTTACCCTGCATTATTCTACACAAAATGCAGCTGCTAAGTTCATCCGCTTCTCCTGTTGTTTAGACTATGTGTTCCCTACCTTCACAAATCTCTGCATGAGTTTTCCCATCTAGTGCACGGACGGTGAGCTTCATCTTGCTCTGCTCTGCCCATATTTAACCTGATTTCCTCACACCTAATCCCCTTTCCTAAACTCTTCCCAAGATTTTCTTTATACTGCTCCCTTTGACCCTAATTCTAGTTTGTGAGTCAGCAGCATGAAGGGACTCGGAAAGCAGTTTCCAACTGGGAATTTCATTGCATAGGTGCCTGTTGAGGACAGGAAGGATATGGTCAGGGCACTCTGCACTCCAGCTGTTCTGGGCTAGCAGAGTGGCCTGTGAATGCCTGTGGGAAGCCACCAAAACTTAGAGCAGGCTCAGAGGCTGCTCTGATGCTGGTAGCCAAGCACAGAACTCAGGTAATGCAAAGGTGGCTTTAATCCCTATCACTCCCTCTGCTGGGTTATAACTCCAAAGAATTAGCACAGAATTGAGGCTGTTTCATTTACACACTCACATTTTCATTTCACCTTTTATGTGCATGTTTGTCAAATCTTACCTCCCCTTGAAATTGCTTCATCTCTTGTTCCATAATGTCTAGCTCCTCTAATGTCTACATACCACTCTGTGTGTGCTTTTCTGCAACAAGTGTTCATGCCTTCAGACTGGGGACCAGGGAATTTCTTTTTCTTTTTTATTATATATTCGCTGTAAAAGCTGTCAATTGACAGTGCTACACAAATAATAATACTGATTTCTAAGAGACTTTCTGAGTATTAAAATTCACAGTACTACCTTTCTTTTGTGCTATCATAGTGTCAACCTTTTTACAGTTTGTTTTTTCAAATGGTAAGAATACCACTCAAAATCCCTGGAAAAAGAAATTGTAGTATTTGGACTTAAGCACTGACTTAAACTGACAAATATAAAAACAGAATTTTCTATGCTACACATCATAAACTCCTTCCATATTTCCTCAGTATAGTGGCAAATAGTTAAGCAATCACTTTACTAATATACCCCTCCTTGCCTTCCACAGCTTCTAAGTACGCATAAATACCCTTCAGGACTGCCTTGCTGCCACAAATCTAAATTAATTCTTGGTGACTCCAATTTCACTTATCTGTAACTACTATTCATTTTCCTCAGTTAAGTCTGCAGAGTTTAAAGCATCTCAGTTATTTCTGAGTTTCAGCCCAGAATAACTAGCTGTAATATAGTGTGTAGGGTACTCATTTCCTCTATCAGTGGGCTTCCCTCTTTTAAACTCACCTGTCAGTGTTTTTCCCTCTCTGGATCATCTTAGATTGTCCTGTTTTTAAGCAAAAAGGTTGTGACTAGCAATACTCTATTAAATGTGTTGCAAATGGTAATTCACTACTCATATCGTAATTGAATTTAAAAGAAAAACCAAAATTCTGACCAGATAGAGCCAAGTTTGGAAAATAATAGCATCTGTTATACTTCAATATTAATAAGCAATAGCTAAAAAGAGATTGAGTGGGAAAAAATATCAAATCTAGCAAATTTAAAGGTCATAAGCCTTGTTTGGGGGTGTTTTTGTTTTCATATACAGCCATCACATTGATTTAATTGGATGTGAAGTACATGTTAGTGTATTTCATTATATGGTTCAGTCAATTTAGCAGTCTCTCAGAAAAGAATGTCTTTCGCCATGGTCTCTGTAGGGATGTAAGCATTATAGAATGTTTCTTTTAACTGGTTAGCTTCAGAATATTAACCATTTAACTATGCTTCACAAATGCTTTCCAGCATTTTTTCCTAAATTGCACTCTAAAATGAAAATATCTACCCTGGTAAAGCAACTGAAAGGTATATAAGAACTTAAAATAGCTTTTTGCTTTGCTCAAAATTGCACATATATAGACAGGTTTTCTAGAAGGCATATAATTAAAGAACAATTAGGTATCACCTTTCTAGAAGTTCCTCTTATGGTAAATAGCACTGGCTAATTTGTTTTTTGTTTGTAGGATTCAATCAGTTTTGTGTATTTCAATTAAGTTGTAAATGAAGATTTGTTTTCATGGCTTACTGTTTCTTATGACCACTAACGTGAATTTACTGTGAAAATGAATATTGTAGTTGAATGGTTTGCACAAACAATGACAATCAAAGAATGAATTCTAAAATCTGAGGAACAAGTAGAAGTCTTAAACAAGAGAAAAAATAGAAAATTCTACAAAGTATCAAAATTCTACAAAAAAAACAGGGTTGCAGATTAGAACCATTTTAAAATCTGGGATTTAACTTCTGTGATGTTTAAATAATTTATTACAAGTTTTTCTGGCTCTGAAACTCAGGCCATGGTTTGTAAAACTTATTAAACTTTTGTTTGTATAGTTCTAATGACCTAACTGTTATATACATCATCCTGAATCAGGAAGTTTTGGAACACAGAACTGAATGAATTGAGCTACACTGTATCCATAAAATGTCCCCGTATTTTGATGTAATAAAAGTTCCCATCCCATCTCATTTAAAGATACTTTGTGCACTATTATTGAATTAGACCTCCATCCTGCAAAAGGATCTTAAATATGCTTAGCTTTGTATGCATCATCAGTACCCCAAATGGGGCCTTAGTTAGTGAGATGACACTTGTTTTAATAAATTATGGTTATCAAATATTAACCTAAAAATTGTTAAGGTAAAATTTATTTACTTTTTTGTGTGTAAAAGCTGCTAAGTAATAAACAATATATAATACTAATCTAGTTTCAGAGAACCCTTTGGTTTCTGTATGTTAGATCAAAACCTGCCAAATCTTAATTATTTTTAGAAAGTGGTGTCCAAAAAAAAAGGAGAGAAATACCACAGTCTCTCCCCTCTCATTTGTGATTAAGTTTAAAGCAATGTTTAAAATAGACAATATATTTTAGAGTGAAAAATATTGCAATATATGTAGTTAATGACATATACAATGTCCTTAATTTAATTTTAAATCTTCCTTCCAGTTGTCCCAGTTTGAACCAACTTTATGCTTAGCCTTAAGTCATAGGCTGAGTCAACCCCGGGTTTTTTCCATCAGGGACAATTTTAAGTAGGGAGATTTATTATCCAAATCTAAAGTGTGATCCACTCCTAGAAGTCCAAACTGTGTCAAAGGAAGTTCTATCAAGGCAAATTAATAGTTTGCAAGAAGATGTTGTTGCTATTTTCCAAAGCCAGATAAACTATGGATAACTGTTGCAATACAGTAAAAGAAAAAGAAAAACTAACCACCCAACTGTCCCAAAAGGTTTTAGCTACTTATCCTTCTCCATTCTGTACACTTTAAAGCCAAAGGGTGTTGGTTACTATTGCTCTGTGCACAATGCGTGAACAATGCACCAACTATTGCGCTGTCCATGGTGTGATTGCTACTGCTGTGCATGGTCAGGTCACCATTGCTCAACTGTGATAACTACTGCTCTGTGTACTGTCCTATGCATGCTCTACAACCTGGTCCCTAGTGCTGCTGCTCAGCGCAATCACTACTTCAGAATGATGTGCTTCAGAGCACTATGATGTGCCAGAAATACAAACAGGAGGCCCATCTCCCTATACCCAAAGGCCACCTCTGGCCTCCCTTGCCTCTGTTTTTGTGGAGCCAAGCCCGATGCCTGATGATCCCACTCCTGGACATAGGGAGAGCTCCCTGGTGCAAGGTGAGCACACCATCACTACGGCACGAGGTGGTGTGCTCACTATTATGAGGTCACGTGATGTAGTCACTTCTGTGTCACGTGGACATGTGCTCACGATGCTCGTGCCCCCGCTCCAGACACGGCGCAGAGGCAGAGGTCCCTCTCCGGGCAGGATGTAGTGCCGGTTGGGGGTGGCGGAAGGATAAGCGGGCGGTGCCAAACCCCGCTGAGGCCCCATCCGCAGGGCGCGGCGCCTCCTAGCGGGCCCGGGGTAGATCCCGCCGCCGACTCCCCCCTCTCGCGAGAGCCCCCCCCATCGGCGGGGTTATATAACCTACTCCCCCTTTCCCTCTTCCCTTAAAGGGCCCGCACCCCGGATGGGATGGGGTCCAGGCCAATAAGACCCCATCAGGTATCAAGCCCCCTCCCCCCCGGGGCGCGGCCCCCTCCCCTCCCGCTGGACAATGAGTCCCATATGCTAATGAGAGTCTCGCGTCACTTCCGCTCTTTCTCGGCCGCCATCTTGGCCAGGGCAGGTTCTGGGCAGGAGGGACCCGGCTGTATTGTCTGCAGGGCGCCCAGGGAGCCCCCCCCCCCGGCCCGGAGCCTGACACCCCCCCTCCGGGGACCGAGCGCAGTGGAGCTGCTGCCGCCCCCTCCCCCCGGGACTTGCTCACCATAGGCCACCCCCACACACACTCACCCCCCTCCATCCAGCCCCCTTTGTCTCCCCCGCGCCGCCGCCGGCTCCGCTCCGCCCGCCCAGGGATCCGGGCGGCGCCAAGGAGGCAGCTCCGCGCACCCCCACCCCCAGCCAGAGGTGCCGGGGGAGCGCCCGCCCTCCTCTGCTGAGGAGAGCCCCAGGCAGGTAGGTGAGTGCGTGAGTCCGCGGGTCCGAGCCGGGAGGGGGCAGCCCCCACCCCCCGCGCCGTGCAGCGGTGCAGTTGCCTTCCTCCCGTAAGCACCGGGGCAGAGCCCCGTACAGCCCGCTGCTCAGCCGCCGGGCAGGAGCCCTGTCCCATGCCGTTCCCGCACAGTGCAGCACCCAGCGCGATGCCCGCTGCAGGCAGGGGCTGCGGAGTTTGCGAGCAGCTCCCACCCCTCTCCGCCCGCAGCTGCACACATGTCGAAAAGACTCGCATGCACTCAAGAGGCCAGTTTTCTCTCTGTGCTCCGGCCTGCTCATCCGCCTGAACCGGCTGCCGGGATCGCTACCGGCTTCCCCTCTCCCTGCCCAGGGCCCGCACAGCAGATGCAGCCCCAGCCTCCTCCCTCAGTCCCTCCCCACTCCCGCCGGCGGAGGCTGCACATGGATATGCCTCGAGGGTGGCTTTCATTGCACGGTTTGCACTGGCGGCTGCGATGGATCAGTGAATGGATGGATCCATCACTTCCAGCAGCTCAGAGCCGTCTTTAACATGCCGCCTGCCTGGCGAAGGTTCCAGTGGCAGAGTTGGCGCTGAAGAGAGGCCGGAAAGCAGTGCTGGCTGCGGTACAATGAATGGAGACTGGAGCAGCCTCCCCACTAGCCGGGGTGTCTGTCTGCTGGAAAAGGCGCGAGCGCGATTCATGACTGGTCCCCTGACTGAGCAGAACAGCGGCTGCAGGCTGGAGTAACGTTCACCCAGCCACCTCCGCTTCCTCTCTCCATCCCGGGCCATAGCTACTGTAACCCATTTCTCAGACAAAGGCAGGAGAAATAAAGCCCTAAAATGTTGCTTTCTGCCGCTCGAAGGTTGCACCCTCCTCATCCACCCATTGTGTTTGCAGTCTAAGTGAATTTTGAACAACAACAAAAAAGCTCCAAAATGAGTGTGACTCCTTTTTGTGTGTGTGTTGGGGTTTCATTAAATCTGTATTGCATCTGGTTTATGGCCATGGAAGAAAAATACCGGCCCCCACCCAAAATGCACCGCAGCCTATTCGGTGGAAAGGAGAGTTGAGTGTTCAAGTCAGTAGGGGGCGCATTCTCTACACTGGGTAAGGTTGTTGCAGAGAGGGGGAAGGGCCCCAGATACATAGAGAGGAGCTGCCACACAGCGCCTTCTACAGACCTGGGAAAATGGGCCTATCACTAAGTGCTCAGTTGCTCTTATGAGCCGACAGCAGCATAGTAAAGGATTTCATGAATAGAGCAGTGATTTAGAGAAAAATCTGATTACTTCAATATGTTGTTTGCAAGTACAGTGACTAAATTGTGTTCTTAGCATCAAATACTTAGTGCCATTCCCAATACTACTCACTTACTTTGCACTTTCATTCAGTTCCTAGGGTTTTATCAAATCTGTGCCACTATAATAATCTGAGATCACTTTTGAAGTTGACAGAATACTTGTGTTCAGAGATTACACTGATTAAATGGAAAAATGAAAGAACTAGAGCACGTGGATGACTTCTGTCTCTTTTTCAAGGCTGTACATGGACCTCCATGGAGAATGTAGTAATTGTATGAAAACTTGATTGTGGCTTGTGGTACCATCAGCTTTATTAACTTGCATGGCTTTTTCACACATTCTGAATGCATGGCAGTAGTGATGTAGAAACTTTAATGATATGGTGCATTACTAAAGCATTGAGTGCTTTATCTGTAGACTATGTAGGCTATGCTTTGTTTGGACAACTGGGATTCCTCCATAATTGTAACTCAGGATCTTGGTTTTAATTAAAATATTTGACAGGCTTAAAAGCTTTGGAACCTTTTAGAAAAATATGATAGAATTTTCCTTAGTTTATGCCATGATGTTTCTGTTAACTTTATTTATTCATATTTGAATATTGTTCAAATATAGGGGAGAAGAGGATGTGTTTAGATAAAGGAGAAGCATTGTCACTACTTGTGCAGCATAGTGCATAAATACATTGAGATTGAATTGTCTGACTCCTTGGTAGCAGCAGTGCCATTCAGGTAACTTGGGTCTAGATCGAACCATCTGGAAAAACTGAACTCTCACTTGGGGAGAATGGTAACTGTAGCGACTATGAAGATTACCAAGACTTCATATCACAGTTACCATCCTTCCAGATGAGGAAAGTGGAGCATCCCCTTAAAACAAGTTGCTTTTAAAACAAAACCAAAATACAGATCAATTAATGCCTTGTACTATTTGTAATACGTATTTATAGACATTGGGTAGAGATTTGGTATCAACCAAATCCAACCAATATCTTCCTTACAATATGTAGTGAAGTTGGAGTATTGTACAGAAATGAAAAGAAACATACTCTGTTGCTTCTAAAAAATTGCCACTTGAGGCTGATTCATTGTAACATCATTGTTAAATCTTTGCTGAAGATGCTTTCAGTATACACTAAGATAAACCTTAGTCAGAACTGAAAAGATGTCTTTTTGACACACAGTTGATAACATGTCCCTACATAGAAATACTTAAATATTGAAGCAGAATATTAAGCTTGTTTATACCTGTGACTTTATTAAGCTTTATACAGGTTTTAACTGCTCTTTGCTAAAAGTGATTTGACTTGTCCACAGTAACTTTTATTTATTGTATGCTTGGCTTTTCAGCATTTAACAGTGATAGACATGTTTAACTTGTTCAAAGTGTAGAGTCAGCTTTAAGAAGCTATTGCAATCTTGCCTTCATGTCTAAAACAGTATTTGAAACACTGGATACTAAACACAACTAACTCACATTTATAACTCCAAGTCTTGATGACATGAGAATGGACTGTAGAATAAACAGCTTCACTTTTTTTTTTTTTTTTTTTTTTTGGGGGGGGGGGGGGGGGCATAATGCATAAATTTACCTATAGTGCCCAAATGTGTATTGGGTGAAGCTACTAGTTTGTTTGTTTTTTAAATCAGTGTAAGAGCATTTGTTTTAAATGTTGGGAGATAGTGTTTTGAATATGTGAGAGAAAATACAAGGTGGCTTGTATTTGCTGTAAGAAAAAAGGGCATATAGGTGAAGAACAGAATGTGGTACTCAATATATTTGAGGCTGAGAGCCCTACTTTAGAAGACCACCTGGATTGCTTTTGAAAAGCATGCTTTGCAGCATTAAATTAAGCAGATCATGAGCACACAAACAAAATGGCAAAAGTTACTATATGTGATATCCAGGGCGAGACAAATAATGGAAATTTTTTTTCATTGTATGTAGGATAGAAGGTATCAATAAGATGCAAACTCTGAAATACTATTTTGCAGTAACTTAAAGTGGTGCCTTAAAACAGCATTTTAATTGAGCATGGAAGTAATTCAGTGATCTGATACTATACTAGCCTCTCCAGTTTATTAAACTGACTCCTAAAGTAGAAAGGGAATACCAAATAGATTTCTAAATCAGTGCAAATACGAGCCTTCTCTGTGCAAGGTAAGTTGTGTTTCCAACATATACCAGCGTGAATAACGGATGACTATTCCCCCATTCCCCCATCGTTAGTACCGCAGAGTAACTGCAAACATTGAAACTGACTATTAAAAATGTTATAAAGCAGCACTTCTGACACGCATAGCTGTATCTCAGCAACACATGGATTGTCAGAATTCAGACAATGTGTACACAGCCTAAACCGTAAAATTTATATGACTATTGTTTTTTAATGGGGAAGGTGGCTCTGGCTTGTTTGGTGTAAAGGAAGAAATTGGAATAAATATTGGATGGGAGAAAAGACACAAGAACTAAAGACTCTTTTAACATACTTAGTTTGGAGAGGCTCTAAATGAACAAGCTTTAGTAGTGAGATTAGCAATTTATATGTATTAATAAAATAGACTTGGTCTCTTAATTTTATTTCTTTAAAAAAAAAAAAAACTTCACTTTAGTATATGCACAAAGGTTGAGAGAGAGAACACATTTAACATTAAGGGTGAACAAATCAAGATTAGAATATGATTATTCTCATCAGGATCTGAAGTTTTTAGGACTTATGACTTTAAATCAAGTCCCAAAAAAAGAAATGTACTGAATAGTTATTTAATTGAAATTGTTCACCTAATATGTGGTCTACCCAGAGATGTCCTTTGGCAGTCACTTGCCCCTTAGGATACTTGTGTCCTGTTTTGTTAGCTCAGTCAAATTGGCATTTCTATTGTGTTAAACCCTCTTAATGCTCATTAAGATGCAGGGTAATATGTTTGAAGGCATGTTAGCTGGCCTTTCAGCTTTCAAACATGTTAGCCTACATTTTAACAAGCATTAGGAGGGCCTTTCAATCATACTAAACTAAGGCCTGGTCTATGTATAGATTTTGTATTAGTATAATTATTGGGTGTGTTGGTTTTTTTCAACTGATGTACCAATACAACCCCTAGCGTGGACACAATTATAGTGATATATATGTATTTATATTGGTGTAGCTTTTTATTGTTCAGGGAGAGTTATAAGCTATATAAATATAAGCACATTTATTTAGGTATATGGCTATGTCTACACTACAGGTACACTACAGGTGCCATTGATGTAGGTATGCCACTATGATTCCATCGTTTAGATGCAGGCTACAGTAACCTAAAGGATTTTTATGTTCCTGTAGAAACGCCACCTCCCTGAGTGATGTAGTAGGTAGGTTCATGGAAGCATTTCTCTGCTGACCTCACTGTGTCTACACTTAGGCTTAGGTTGGCATAAGTACGTTGATTGGGGAGTGGATGGCTATACATATGTCAACCTCAGCTTTGTGTGGACCAGAACTATGGCATGGTCAACACTTTTGTTATCTCAGCACAGCTATGTTGGTTAGGGGTATGAGAGAACCATACCTCCTGATCAACATAGTTATGCTTACAAAATCCCCAGCGTAGACACAGGTGTGTCAGTGGAGTGCTTCTATTGATGTAGCTGATGTTTTGGGAGGTGGTGTTCCTACACTAACAAAAAAACTCCTGTCAGTGTATACTGTGTCTGCCCTAAGGGACTATGCCAAAACAGGCTTCACAGTGTAGACTTAGCCTAATTGTCCACAGTAGCTCACAGGTTGTACCACTTTATCTATACTCGTATAGGTGGTACAACTTTTGTGTTTAGACAAGGCCTAATTTGACTGGGCTAACATGATTTAAAAAACACACCTTTTTTGTCAGTCAGGGTAGCCAGATTGAGTTCACTCTGGACTTTCAAGAGAATCTTTGGCTTGACATAAAATATCTGAAGATGTACTCGAGATCAGATTAAGGAAACCAGTTTGTTTTATTTACCTGCCCAAATGCTAGATGTTTTAAGAAAAGAAAGTATACTATTGACATCTTCATTGCGGTTGAGATTGAAAGCCAAATGTGAGGCCCACATTTGGAGTGCATCACTTTAACCTCACATACACTGGTATTTTTTTTTGAATGTGTGTGACATTTTATGGTTTTAAATAAGAGTGGAACAAATGCCATATTCTTCTGCAGTGAGTCACTGTCAGTTACACCATTTATATCCTTAGTTTTAAAAAACTTGGCATTAGAAATGATTTGGAAGAAAACTGATTTTGGCTGTTGGGTTCTAAACTTGTGTAATTGTGTCCCTTTGCACACATCAGACCTATATGGACCTGGTCAGTCATGTATTTTTAAGATAAAATTCCACTAAGGTAATGTTTAAACTTTTTTTTTAAAATTACCCAACCACCTTAGCCATCGAAAGTTTATGCTTTGGGTGGGTGGTTTTGCCTCATTTAGCCAATCATTTAAATGGGTGGGCATGCTTTTAGCCATAGTCTTTTGGTTCTGTCTCAGCTATTCTCCTCTCCTTCAGTCCCCTGACTTCCAGCTGTTCTCTTGCCTTTTCCCAATCTTACCTGTTCTGTTAAGCTGCCTGGTTACTGACATGATTCCAGAGCTAACAGTTCTTTGCTGCTGCTATGGGACCGAATAACATTCTCTGGTATTGATGTGGATCAGTGGCAGCAAGAAAGACAAAAAGCTCCTTAAAACAAGTCTCTTACTATTTAGAGCATAGTTTAAAATACTTTTCTCTAAATAGCTAAAAACTGTGTTGTATGTTTTTTGATTCCCACTGCTCCAACCATGAAGCCTTGTGAATATCAAAGATCCATGAGCCAGCCCAAAGACAGCAGCTGAAGTGGATTAGTGCTGGAATCTAGTCAGGGAGTTGGAG
This sequence comes from Emydura macquarii macquarii, assembly GCF_026122565.2. Classification (NCBI taxonomy): domain Eukaryota; kingdom Metazoa; phylum Chordata; order Testudines; family Chelidae; genus Emydura; species Emydura macquarii. Next base: position 13,669,367 of record NW_027131620.1, read on the forward strand.
TGCTTGGGGATTGTCTGGGCAAAAAGAGGAAGGAAGGTAGAAATATGTTGAGAGAGAGAGAGAAAAGTCCATATATAAGGTCTTGTCTGACCCCACAGACTAGTAACATTTTTGCTTGGGATACATGGGGGGGTGGGGGGAAGAAACAGCTAAATCAGTTTTCTTATTTAACTAGTTAAAATGTAAAAATAGCCTGTTAGCTAAGATCTAGCCAACTGGCTAGTGTCTTATCAATTTAATATCTAATACATCCACTCTCTGAGGAGTATATCACACATTGGCTGGGGTACTGGCTAGATCAGCAGTTCTCAAACTGGGAGGTAGGCCCCCCTAAGGAGGCACGAAATGGATTGTGGGGGGCACCATGGGCGGAGTTTGGGGAATACGGGGGGGGCAATACCCCAAATTTAAGATGATGGTGCCATCTCCCCCTGCTGGGTGAGGGGTGCTGGGCTGAGATGGGGACGTTGGCGCCTCATACGGGCAGCCCTGGACAGGTGGTGGTGGTGGGGGACCCTTAGGAGGGAAGTGGAGGTGAGGGGAAACTGCTGTGGGTGGCGGGCCCAATACTTCTGGTGGAGTGGGGGACAGAGCCAGTCCAGATCCGCGCTTTGCGCAGCTGCTTCTGTTTCCAGTCCAGTCGGAGTGCTGCTCCCGGCAGCTGCTGCGTGCCTCCCACAGCAGCAGCAGCCCGCCCCCCGCCTCCCCCCGCTCTGCAGGCTCCCAGAGGCAGCGGCTGCATCTGTACTGCTGCCTGAGGATGTGATTCCCCGCGGTCACTGCCATTTTCTCTCGTGGGCCACATTGGGCTCCGGAGCTGCCTAGGAAGCTGCTGCTGCCCCTTGCCCCCCCCAAATTAAGCAGCCAAACTGCCTATGATATGTAGGCCCTGGTTTTGGTTTTTTTTCCTGGAAGTGGGGGAGGTTCAGGGGTAGAGGGAGGCGCAATTGTTGCACAAAAGTCCACGGGGGAGGTTCCATTTAAAAGGTTTGAGAACCGCTGGACTAGATTGTAAAATGTTCCAGAGTGCATGTCAGTATATGCACACTTGTGTGGTGCTTTCTCATTCACCAGCACACCCAAGCAATTTGTATTACTGGTTTGGGCACATCAAATCACCTGTATGAGTCTTACATGTTTTGTTTCTGTATTTTAAATTTAGAAAGACTTCTGTGCCACTTTGTGCAATAATAAATGTCTCTTTGTAAGCTCTTTAGAGTCTTACCAAGTGTCAGAATAGTTCTTGGAATGCTCCAAACAGCAAGTTAGAGCACTTCAGAATTCCACATGATTAAGCTTCAAACAATATATTTCACTCTGGAATTTTTTTATATTTAGTTTCATTCCAGTGGAGAATTATTTTTGAAAGCTTGATGAATAATCATTTAGCCTTTCTTTCCACTCATCGAACTGTCTATCATGGTATAAGAAAATCATGACCTCTTCTGAGAAGTGCAGGCTTTATTACATTCAGCACAAGTCTTTAAGAAATAGCTATGGACAAATAAGAATGGCATACTGAGCATGTGCAGTACAAATTGATTTCACTGCAGCTATTGGGTGTGTGTGTATGTGTATTCATCCTTGAATATTTCAAATGCTTATGTAAAGGAGGAGGCTTAAGGGGCTATTAGGTGTGGTGGCCTACCTTCTGGGCTATTGGTGCCTCTCATTTCAAACTTTCTGTACATTTAATTATATTATGCCATACAGAATGGACAAAATGAAATTAGTTTCCATGGCACATCAGAAAGGTTGATTCCTACTTTGCATATTTAAATGGTCAAATAAATAGATTAGCAATTTATTTATTTTTAAATCCCAAACCTAAATTAATGTGACATTTTAGTTCAGATTTTAAACACGTCAGGAAGTTCAAAGTTATGTTTCCCAAAGAAATGAAAATTTGGTCCATGTTGCACAGTAAATTAAAACATTAACATTATATATGTATATGCAACCCTTTCTTACTGCTTAGTAGCAGTTGGTAAGGAAATAGTTAATTCCTGTTCAGCAGTGCAGTTAGTATACACACCCACTAGGTGGAGCGTCTGGCACCAGTGGAAAATTCCAGAAATCAAGAAAGAATGAAAAGTGTGAGTTAGAAGATCCCTGTCTGATGGGCTGCAGAAGAGACTCAGAGATTTTTAACCTAAAAAGGGGAATGGAGAGGAAGAAATCTCAGCTGCACTGTTGATACTTTTGTCACTCAAACCTTGGCTGTCTCTCATGAGAATTCTTCCTGTATTGATGGGAAGCTGGAGACTTATGCAAAAGCTGCCAACTTGAAGCAAGACTGTAAGCCCAAAGAGATCAGAGACAAATAAGGAACTTCTCAAGCATTTACTGATTATTGCTGTTTCTGTGGTCTTAGGCAGGGAAATGTAATATACATAAGAATTTCCTGCACAGGGATTTTATAGGTGTGCTGTAAAACCATGCTGTGTAGACTAACTCTCCATTCTCCCCTTCCAATGGAATATATACTTGGTTATATAAACAGTTAAAATGGGAAACTGAAGAACTCTTCACATTGGTCAGGGAAGCAGTGCTAACAGTTATTTTGTTTAGAGAGCCAGACAACTTGAATTTTTGTAATTAGCTAATTTAAAAAAATCCAGATTCTGATACAGCATTTCTTAAATAGTATGTTCTGAATTTTAAAAATCTATTTTTGGGGGACAAACTTTCCAGTAATGGAGAAACTGACTTGGGTGGGTGGGAGGGGGGCAGGACTTAACTATACATAATGAATTAAACTGAACAAATAGAGAAATAATTGTTGCTTACTTTGTTCAGTTATAGTGATACTTGGTATTGAAACTGTAGCACATACAACATTTTCAGAAGGCATGTGATTTTCTTTTCAAGTTTACGTCCCTTAAAAGCTGCTAGCTTAGTCTCAGTCCTGCTGTGGACACAGCCTATGAGCACAGAGTATGTCTGCATTGCATTTGGGTTCCATGACTGCTGCATAGGTAGACATACCTTGCTCGCTTTACACTAGCTAGGACAGGTGCCACAGCAGTGAAGCCATGGCAGCAGGGGATTCAGTGAGGACTAGCTGCCCAGGTACAAGTCTGGATATACACTCGGGTGTCTAGCCCAAATTGAAGTCTGTTCTGTCTATTCACAGTTATTGGTATCAGAACTAGCTAGATTAAAGATAGCTCAAGTATGTCTGAATGCGCTGCAATTACGTCTCTGATTGCAATGTAGACATACATGTAGTTAAGACCATCAGACTAATCTTAGGGCTTCACTAGTGTTAACTAAAGGTACAATTCAAGTTACTCTCAACTTGACTCTCATCCACACACACACACCTCTAGTTTTAGTTAAGTTGTGCTTTCCTTGAGCTAGCTAACCCATCAGTGCATATGGGTTGACACTCAAGTGCTGCTGCTGATTGAGCTAGTAAGGCAGTGAGGATGTGGCTACAGCTGGAGTTAGTATAATTCATTAACTGCCAATCCCCTCACTCTGCAACTCGAGTTTGAGTGTGAAGTGGTTCACAATGTGTCCACTCTTTGAGGTAGGTTAGCTTGAGTAAAGTAACTCCAGTTAACTGTAACGGTGAAGGCAAGCCCTTATTCAAGAATAGATCTACCATGACTGAAGTCTTACCCACTGACGAGCTGAGTACAGTGTCTGTTTGTGACAGAGTTGGGTGAAATAGATGTTTTTTTTTGTAGGGGCTTTATATTGAAAACCATTTGTGACAGAGTTGGGTGAAATAGATGTTTTTGTTGTCCATAAAAAAGTTGAGTGTAGTGGGCTTTATATTGAAAACCATTTTCCTTCATAGGCTTATAACTCTTACTGGCGAAGTGAAACGTTAGCTGTGACCTGTTGGGGATGGTGTCCACCAGTAAATGACACTGGCTTCACTGGGGGTTGTGGGTGCTCTGCACCTTTGAAAGTCAGCCAGAGATGTTTTAGTTCCATGTGAGGATTAGTCTGACAGAGGAAAAATGAAGTATTTAATATAAACAAATGGTGGCTGTGTCCAGATTCGAACCTTTTATTCCTATCAGTGCAGGGAACAAGGCTATCCGGAAGCCTCACTTACTTTTTCAGGGAGGTTTCTGTGTCAGCTTTTCTTTCTCTGCCATTTCTCTTCTCTCTGGCTTTTACCATTCTGGTCTTTTCTCTGTGATGTCCCTAACCCTGCTGGCTTTTTCCCCGATTTTAATCTTGGCTCTCTCTCCGTGCTGTCTCCCGAGCTCCTGCTGCTGTCACTGCCTGGTCCTCAGAGCCTCTTGGCTCAACTGCTATGGAACCTTCGGGGGCCAGTGTTCCAGCCCCCTCCTGGTAAACAGGTATCCCCCATCATTCACCGTGTGGTGTGCACAGCAGAATAGGATACACTCTTAAACAGTCCATAGGCACAAGGAGGTTGCATTTCTCTTACTGTGGGAGCCATAATTTAATATTTTCAGAATGTGTTCAAAAATCTCAACCATAATGTTGTATTAACATAGTCTTTTATGCATTCTACTTTCATGGCTGGCTTCTTATGCTACTTAGCATAATTAACTGAGTGGGTCTTTGGAAATGGACCATATTTAAAATGAACATGGACTAGTGAAGCCAAAGAAAAAAGTGGAGTCTCATAGGAAACTAACATTTTTACTGCACTAAGAAGCATGGAGCTGCGGCCAGTTCTGATACATGCTGCCGTGGTGTATTTTTTATATCTTAATCAGTCATTCCTTTTAACTTGTAATATAATGTCAGTAAAATGAGACTCTGCTATCGGAGAAAACTTTATTCTGGATTTTTAAAAGTCAGAAAAATACCAGAGATTTTGTACCATGAGGTAACTAACTAGTTTCAGTCTTTGGGGCTCGATTTGTTTGACCCTGGTACAGGTTGAAGTGCCTTGCTTTGCTCTGTGGTCACATCTTTGTAGTAATTTTCACTGATGTGCTCCAAAGAGGCCTCAGCTAGAAGGGTGGTTTCTAAAAGTGGTCTTCAGCTGGGAGAGAGGAATAAGAGGTGATCTGGGCTTGACAGAGAAGCAAAGAACTGACTATTCATTCTGTCCCATCCCCTGGCAGAAAATAATCCAGTATGGCAGGGAAATACAATGTATTGTTCATAGTGAAAATATTTTACAAATAAAATAACTCAGTTGCCCCAATCCTAGGCAGTAGCCCAGTTTACCAGTATGTAATGTAAAGTTTCTTCAGAATGTAAATTTTGAAGTTTTTAAAACAGTAGTTAAATCTTAAGTCTTCTCTTTAAACTTATGTATATAATACACAATATTGTTGCATCATATCAGCCTATTAAAGCTTTTTTCCCCATAATAAGCTTAGTCCACAAATTTCCAGAAATTTAGTTCAGTATCATATAGTGGTGCCAGCTGTGGATGCTGTCAGAAAGTTTTGAAGTCCATGAGACCATCAGCTGACTCAAACAATTCATAGAGGAAAATCTGATAAACTTTTTCTCTTCTGTTTGAAAAATTCTAATAAATAAATTAATGGCCAACCAAAAGATATTTTGGAAGCTTTGATGGATTTGTTCACTCCTGGTTCCTTACACAGAAATTACCTGCCTTGTTCTGCTTCAAAACCTGCCTAAAATAGAAGTACCTTGATTCTTTTATTAACATGAAGGAGTGAGATAAATTAAAGATGCAGCAAATGGATTATAGAACATAGCCTAATGCATTCCAACACCCAGCATAATCTACTTCCCACAGTACCAGCAGCTACAAACCTGAATGAGACTTCTTATCTGAATCTTGCCCCGCAGGATGTATTTCCTTATGGTTGTGGTTGACAGCCATATTACCTTGCACTGTATGATCTCCTGAAATCTTAGATTGCAGGATGGTTTTGTATTTTGATCGGAACCCTCCAAGGAGAAAACAGGAACAGTAGAAAGCAGTGTTGGTGACTCAGTAGGTGACACTTCACCTGTTCATCAGGAATGAATCGTGGCTGTAGGGGACACTGTCATGCTGAAGGTGCTGTATTTCAGTTGAGATAAAACTGAAGCCATAACTGCTTGTGATATCAAAAGATCCCATGGCATGTGATAGAAGTGTTAGTTCTGGTATCCTAGTGGAATTCACGTTTGGGTAATTAAGTTCTGAATATCAAAATATTCTGCTGTAGTGTTAACTGGAAAAATTTTTGTTTAAAATTAAAACCTGCTAAAATGTGTTGTAACATTACCAATGAAGAAAGGTTGCTGGGTTAAACTCCAGCAGTAGCTCTAATTCAATAGTGATACCTATATGTATGGTTTGTAATGGGCATTAGCATCCATTGTGAAACATAATTTTTAAATGTAAGATTTACCCTTATTACATACTTACCTCTTGTCTTTAACACTTTGTTTTGTACAGCAGGATATGAGCCTTCTCCTATGTCCGGGCTTTGGCCTCACACAGTAGGTGTAATATAATCGCTGAGGTGGGCGTTCTGCAAGGAGAATTATTTTTGGAGGCTTTTGCATGAAACTTGCCCAATGAGTCTGAGACACCCAAGCACCATTAATTTTGGAGGTAAATGCCTCATATGTACTAAATAGAAATGGGAAGAGTTTGAAGTATGGGCAAAAATTGAGGGGATGGGTCTGAATGTCTAGAATTTGGCAATTTTACACTTAAAGGAACACCAGCTTGAAATCTAGATACATTTTTTAAAAAAAAGTAAATTTTCAGGTACTACACCTGTGTTTGAGTCACCCTGACTGTTTTCTTGGTTTTACAGTTAGTTTACTGACTCTTTAAAAATGTTTTCCTTTCTTCTGGTGTATATAAAAACCCACACAGAATGGGAAACTGATACAGGAAAATGGTCAAACTGAGTACGTCAAAGTACTGTCATGCACAAAGTAAAAAAACTGGAAGAAATACATTAATCTCAATTGTATAGTAAATTTAGCTGTCACTTGTAATGTGTAAGTGTAAAATAATCCTGAGAAAAATGTGATTAAGTTGAGTGTCCCTTTAAGTGAATTTATTCCTTATTTTACAAGGTATATACATGTTACTTTTAAATCACAACTTAATTGTTTATAACTTCTTGAAAGCTTGAAAATATTTTAAAACATTTCATTTACAATCGTTTGCACATAAATTAGTTTGAAAAGTGAGCGGAGTAGCTGGGCTATGTATAATGAGTTGAAGGCAGGGGGAAGAAAGAGGGTCACTTACCTTTTAAAAAAAAAAAAAAAAAAAAACAGCAACAAAAAAGATATTTCCAAAAGGATAGAAGGGTAAAAATCAAATTAAAAATCTACCAACTTTTCTAGCACCCTTATATTTCGTCCATTAAATAATTCAGTTTTGTGTAATATTTAGATTAATCAAAGGCAGTGGTTCTCAGTTCACTGGCTGCTTGCGACCCAATCAGCACAGAACTATGACCCATGTAATATTTTCACTGCCATACGGGTAGTATATATATTGTGTGAATGTGGCCCATATAACACAAAGAGAGCTGTATATATGGCCCACAGTGGTAAATAGGTTGAGAACCACTGATCCAAGGTTCTTCATAATATCTATTGTTGAAATAAAATCAAAGTACTGGTGAAATGCTAAAATAATATATACTGAAAATTTTATTCAATAAATAAAGTTTGGATTAGTAAACAACAATAATGAAGTGCTGGTTTACAGCCAGTGGAGAAATTAAATCTGTTTTAAAGATTTGCAGTTTAAGAATTGCACTGAAGCTTGTCCTATATGCTGATTGAATCCTGGTTGTGCTCTTAAATATTTCTTGAGAAATAACTACCTAGTAGTGAAACTACTAAAAGAGGAGGGTGTTGCAGAGTGAAATTTAGCACAATCACTTAAGAGAAAAATACACATAATTTAGTAAACCGATTACTTCTCTCCACCTCTTGGTTTGAGTGAGGTTGAAGTTGTTATAGATGTCAATAACAAACCAGCTTTTATGTAGATCATCAAGACAGACATCCTGCAAATACTGTAGGCTCTAGATAGATAATTTATTGACTATTCCATTTATATTATGCTTGGCTTGTTATGCTAAAGCACCTTTGTGACTGGCATTTTTGCTTAACTCCCACCAACTCTGGATTAGTACGTGTCTGCTGTTGTGGAGATGACAGAAAAACACAACATAATGTGAAATAACAGAATATACGAGTAGTAGGCTTTTTAAAATTCACTATAAAATCTGGAGGTCTTTCTCCTTTAACATAGATCAGTTAGGGCATATAACCTTTTGAATGTTTGCACTGCAGTGGTATAGTTTGCTTTGTACTTAGACATAGCCGAACCCATTTTTAAACTGCATGAGTTGCATCTAGTTTTGGGCCTTAACTTGAGGCATCCAAGGTTGAACTTAGTAATTCACCTGCTAGAATGTCTTCACTAATATTTAGACCACAGCTGGATTTTGGAGTTGAAGAGTCAACTAAAAAAGCAAAATTGAGACTTTTTTCAGAATGTGTAAAGATTTAGAGTAAGGTCCTTTTAGTATAGCAGTAGTGTTGTACATTCTCTCTGGTCTTTTTGCTGTTCTGACCTTTTGAAATGCAGGTGTTAAAATATTTGAAAATATGTTAGCTGTGAAGCTGGAAGACAAGTTTCCAAATAAAAATCCATCTGTTTAGAAAGTTTGGTTATAGTGGTGCCTCTTACTCTCAAAAACAGCTTGATGTCTGCAGTGCATCCCAGTGAAAAATGTCAGATGTGTTTTTCCTTTGTATCTGTATATTGTAACAGTAACTTTCTTAGAGAGACATGTTTTCTTAGGTAAATAAGTTGGGATTTATTCCAACTCTGACTAGTCTTCTTTACATTAATAGGGTGTATAAAATGGATTGTTTGAGTTCAGGTGCATACAGATTACGCTTTGTATTCCCAAAAATCACACTTGGACAAAGTAGAATATTGCGGCATACAGGTGCTATCAAACTTGCCCATCTCTTCTGTGCACACAGATCTGATACTTTCTTGTTCAGTTCATCACACTATTCCAAGTCACTGAAATGCTCAAAATGTCTAAATTTCCATACTTACATGAGTAAAATAGTCCCAGCATAGAGAGGAATGATTAAACAAATACGTTCATGGAAAGAGTCAAATGTGTGTCTGTGTATATTTGTAATGTCACCCAGAAGCATAATTACTGGTTTTCCATGTTGCAGCCTCAATTTCTGGGAGGGAAAATAGCATTTTAGAGAAGTTGTCCTTACAAAAATTAGTGTAATGTTTACCATTGTACACTTTTTAAAAATAATTATCAAAGGGTCAGTATTTTTAAATGGTGAGTATAACAAATGCTGCAGTGTCTCATAAAACATCGATTTAATTGGTGGAAATAAATAGCAATGCATGAAGCAAGAAATTGCTTCCCTCCTGTTTAAAATCACATTTTTAAAGTCTCACATGATTTTTTTTCTATCAAGTATTACAAAAATGACTTGCAATGTTCATAAAATTCCAACTGTGTTCTTGTGAACTGGCAAAGGAATTGAGCTTGTTAAGAATCTGGCCCTCCGGAATGCTCAGTCCAATACTCATCAGTTTAAATTCTCTGCTGTTTCAAAATATAGGGCCCTTTGATAAAGGGAAGGTAACCTGTGAGTTTGATGTTTATTTGCTTTCCTCTTTACAGCTGGGTATGTTGCTGTGTTTATTCTTGGAGGACTGGTGGGCTTCTGTTTTATCAGAAGACACTTTTCAGGGGGGCTCAGGTTTAACCTATCATCCATGGAACAGTGTTCCTTCTGAACTGATAGTAACTAGTAACACAGCTGTGATAGTCTGGAAAGACAGGAAGTAAGAAATCGATTAAATTCCATCTCATTATCTTCCAGGTTTTGGTCTTCACAGTAATTGACTTAGGGCTGAAGATTTAGGCTCAGATATTCAGAGCCACCTATGGGGTCTTGACATAAATTTCCAGTTAAAATTAATGGTAGATAGGCATCCAAATCATCTAGGCAGCTTTGAAAACCTCAGCTACAGTGTCTGAATTAGTGATTGTCCTGGATGTATTTGTGCTTTAATGTTAGAGATTAACTCAAAAGTAGGTAAGTGACCTAGTATTAGTGCTGTTAAGTTGCATTGGTGCGTTTTTCCTTAAATATGATGTCTGGTTTTAAACTTATACAGAACATTTTATTACAGCATTAGATATTTCCAGATAAACAAGCTAAGGAGTTAGAAGGCTTTTTTTTTTTTTTTTTGGAGAGGCATGGGATAGGGTAAGGAAAGGTGCTTGCTGTGACAGCTGACTTAAAAATACTTGTTTCTCTAAGCAATTGTCAGGATTCTGCCCTAACACTTTACTTGTCCCTGACACCTTGCCAACACCCGCCTCTGAAGGCTTTCCCTGCACAACAAATGTACAGCTCTGGGAGCCATCTACCAGGAAAACACAGTACCACTATGAATTAACAAATGTACTCAAGCTACATTTTCATGCATTTGCTTTCCATTCTGTTGCTTCCCTTTTTTCTCTCTCTTTCCTTCCAAATTTTGGTTTCTTATGGCAGAATAGCACTTCCTTGTTACCTTCCTCTTCTTGAAATACTTTTTTCAAGCCAATTTATTTTGTGCTCCATGGGCTGCTGTGTAGTGAAACTTAGAATTATGGTACATAGAAATCACAAAGGAAGTGAGTGAGGCAGCCAAGGAGAGCTACACAAGAAAGGAATGAAAACTTATCTGTGGTGTTGACTTCACATGTTCTTTAAAAACAAAAAAGCATATTTGGTTCCCTACTGGGCAAATACTTCAGTGTCCATTTTAAAATGTAGTGGGATATCTAACCTTCAGTACTTCAAAGTGTGATATTCCTAAATAGAAATAAAATATTCTTAGATTCAATATTTGTATAGTGCTTTGAAAGAGTTTGTGTTTTGGAAAAGTGCACTTTCACAAAGGAGCACCTTGCAAACGAAGTTCTGGGTATGCAGCTTTCTCTTTCCTCTTCTTCTTTATGTGAGAAACACAAGCAGGTTACTACCATCTGTGGTGACTTGGAGTATATTCCCTGGGCACATACATTCCTCTGAGTTCTTTCCTTTGTGGCTGTAAATATTGGCTATTTTTAGAGCCTCATTAAATTCTTTTTATTTATATATATATATATACACACACACACATACACACACCTTTATTATTTGGGAATTTTTTATTCACATAGGAGGTTGGATCCTGCCCCCTTTTGGGGTAGGAGTCTGGTCCTGTCCACCAGGGGATGTGGAAAGCCCTAGGAGGGGAGAGTGCTGCTCCCCCTCCCTCCCAAGAAGGACTGTTAAGGAATGAACCTGACCCACACTCACTCCACAGCAGCAGCTCTGGCTGTTGCAGTCTGACTCATGGATCACAGCACAGCTCAGGTTTGGCTCAGCTGTCCCTCTGTCATGATGATACACCAGGTTGCAATGCCACTCATTTAAATTTTGTCTGACACCCCGTCATGATAGAGAGGGCCAAACCTGAGTAGTGCTGTAACCACGTGCACCAGGTTGCCATCATGAAGAGGGAAGCTGGACAAAGCCCCAGGGGACAAGAGCCATAGGAGCTGCCGCTGATGGATGAGTTTTTCATTTTTAGTTTTTTGGTTTTTTTTTTTTTATTTTGAATTTGTGAAAAATGAGGCTCTTGGTACTAAGCAAGGGACTCTTCCCTTCCAAGGGATCATCTGGATTAAGGAAATGGATACTGTTAGTGTTTTCTAACTAACACTGTGTAAAACACTGACTGTTCAGTCCTTGTCTAAGCTGAATTTTACATATTGTTAGTTAACACTTTCTAATATGTATTTTTCCTAGTCTTGCAAAAACCCTCTTTTTTTTTCTCATTACTTTGCAGTGATTATCTGGGTTGCTGACTGTGACTTGGTAGCTGATTTGCTAGGGAATTGGATTGCATGGCTACCTTAGTTTGGAGATGTGAAATTCACAGTTTTATACCACACAGTGAAGGTGGTTGTTTTTGTTAAAGGCTAAGATATGGTTTAAAAGTTACCAGGCAAAGAAAACTAAATGAATTTAATAGAGGATGTTCAAACTGCAACAGTTTAGATTGTTTTAAAATGGCCACTTGACGTCTGCAGCTGCCTCTTCATCTGGAAGAGGAGCTGTCGGTCACTTGGGGTCTGTTTGTTTGTCAAAGAGTTAATAGATTTAAATGCTGGACTATTTAAATGATGAATTTGAGCCACCAGTATCCTGAAGGAGTACGGGACTGTTTTAAAATTCCTCTTCTGGGCAAACTCAATTTGTGTACTAGGATCTCTTGTCTTCTTTTTTGCTTGTCTTGTGTCCATCAAAGTGGAGTAATATTGTGGTCTCCTGCATCTCGGGAATTCACATTGTTAATCTCTCTGTCAGCTACGCAAAATTCTTACACCATTTTTTTATTCTATTTTTGTTCAGAACACTATTGTTCATACCTTCCAGTGATCCAGGAAGTGTTTAAAGGTATTATGCAATATTTTCCACACCATTTCAATAACTTTTCAGATGCAATTTGGTTTACAAGCTTATAAAACAGTAAGAGAAGATAGTTAGGAATTGTATCCCAAATGTTGCATTAAGTGTGAACTGCAGTTTATGTTTAAGATCACTTCGCAGTGAAGCAACAGTAATCCTCCATTGAGGTCTGTTTAGGCTTACGACAGGTCTGGTCTAAAGCCCCGTGCAGGCAGTGGAAAGGCTCCCATTAAGGACAACAGACTTTGTATTAGCCCCAATACCAGCTAATCTTATTTCCACCATTAGCGAAGTAGTCAGTAGTTTTGGGTGCTACCTTGAAAAGCAGTGATAACTAATTTATAGCTAAACAATTCAGCTTGTATCATAACTTGGCCCAATTCCCCTTGCTGGGCAGACACCAGTTTGTTGCAAATGGACTGAGCCACTGGATCCCATGTGCTTCTAAGTCCCCAGAGTCACTGTTTTTATCTCTGGGTCTCTTATGGCATTCTTCCAGGTTCAGACCCTGTGTCTGCATCCCTTCCTTTGGATGTGGGGTTCTCCAGCCTGGCTGCCTTAACCTCCAAAACCTGCACCGCCACTTATACATGCTTCCTCAGAGTTCCATTTTGCTGTAGGCATTCTCAGCTTCTTGATTAACTCCTGCAGAGACAATGTGGCAGGTAAGCAAGGAATACAGTCTTAGCAAAGGAATTTCTTAGCCACAGTCACTCTTAAAGTACTAAAGAGTAAGAGATTGTTGCAAAATACCAACCAGCCTTGAGATGCTCTTCTGCTCCTCCCCCCCCCAAAATAAACAACAAAAAAAAACTCAACCCCCCACCCGATCTAACTCTTTGAGTCCATTGTCTGATCAGTCTTTCTGGCTACGCAGATCCTTCTGCCTCCTCTTCTCTCTCCAGCCTGGTCTTCCAGCATGTGGTGTTGGATGGCTCCCTTGCTCAGAGAGAGCCTCCCACCCCCAGTATTCTTTGCCCGTTTTTGCCCATGTGCGCCACCTGGGAAATTTCAGCCCCTCCAGGATATGTCTTTTCTACTCTTAAACTACTACAGCAGCACAGTTGCAGCATTCCTGCTGCACTGCTGTAGTGCTTCAGTGTAGATACTACCTACACCTACAGGAGGGGTTTTGCTGTCAGTGTAGGTAGTCCACCTCTTTGAGAGGTGGTAGGTAGGTCGACAGAAGAATTCTTCCATCAGCCTAACACTGTCTACACCAGAGGTTAGGTCAACATAGCTACATCTCTCAGTGGCATGGCTTTCTCACACCCCTCAGAGACATAGTTATGCTGATGTAAGTTCCCAGTGTAGACCAAATCCCAGTCAGGCTTCTGTGTAGAGAGTTCATTGTCATATAGTCTCTCAACTAACAGTTCATTACTATCAAAGTTGATGGTCCTAGATTGTCCTATGATGACTTCTCAGCCATTGTCCCTAATACAAAATGCACGTTCTAATCCAAAATGGAGAGTACACTATTAAATGAAGGTCACAATAAAGGTTGCCATAAAAATGGAGTTTTGATAGATACATCCCACTCTGTTACAGCTTGTCTTTCCCAATCATACTGTGTTTTGACCATTGAAGAGTAATGTGAAAGTTGTAGTAGCATAACTGAATAGTAGATGATCTGTGACTGGTGTACTCACGATGTGTGTATGAAACACAATGCAGATCAATGAGAGTTTGTCACCAAACTACTTAGTTTCATTAATTTTCAGGATTTCGTAGCAAGAGGGTTGTCAGGGTCTTTTGGGGTATAATATAGGTGTTACCAAGAGATATTAGTAAAGGTACTACCAGAAGGAAAGTAAAATCATACTTGCTGTGTAAGCAACCATTTTTTCAGTCTGGAGTGTTCTGCGCAGCCTTTAAATGTGGATTTTAGTATAACTTGGTTCCTTCAGGGCAAATTTAGTGGAACTGGAATTCATCAGCATGGGTTTCTAATGTGCTTGTGGGTAGGACACAAATCTAGACCAGAAAGAAAAAAAGGAAATGCAGGAGCAGGCACAAATTGCAAATTGAATCATGAATATAAACTTAAATAGGTTGGCTTATGGGCAGGTTTAACTGTTGTGATTGATGTCTAGGGATGTAAGAAATAAATGTTTGGGGAATCTTTCTGTAGAATTATTTCAGCAGAATTTTACCAACTCTCCTTGACCCTACACATTTGTATGTGTGCATTAGGGATACGTGGTATTTCAATACAAAGAGAATCACTTAATTAAATATTTACTTACCACATTGTGAATTATTGTGTATGTATAACTAAGATCAGTGTGAAAATATGTAGGAAACTGGCAAAATATTTTCTGTGCCCTGGTGGCCACTAAAATAGGATAAAATGGAGAAGCAGTGTGGTCCATCACATAGGGCATTGGACTGGAGTTCTGTTCACAGCTGTTCTGGGACCTTGGGTGAGTAACTTCACCTCTCTGTACTTAAACGGAAGGAGTAATGTTACTTACCTTTCTGAATCACGGAGTTCTATAGATGAGAAGTTCAATATACAAGCCTATTATTAAACAATTTTTTCCTTCTTTACCAGTATGGATTGGCAGACAATGAGTACGTAAAGTCTGGGCTACATCTGTCCAGTTATCACTTCTCCTTCTTATTTGTCGCTTCGGTTCTCCTCCTTTGCTGAAGAACAAAGCAGCAAATGCAATCGCTCTCATTTTTGGCTTCTCAGTGCAGTCTTTTAATGCTCTTTTTCCTCCAGTTCTTCTAACTTTTATTTTGTAGAATGATAAGGAGGGGGATGTTGCCCAAGTGCAGCAGCTTTTGTGACACCCACAATGAAAGCTCATATTGTATCTTCTGCTCTTGCTGGGATAAGAGCCCAGAATGTCAGATACTGTGCTGGCTTCTGGTGACAGATCGAAGTACTAGGCTGCTTCACCTTTACCAGCCAATGCAGCCTACAAAAGAGCTTCCTGGTTTAAAAAAAAAAATCATTCAGATCTAGGCTCTACAAGGGAAATAGAGGACAGTTACCACCATCACAGTCCAGAAGCAAACACTTTCCAGAACCTTTTTATCTCCAGCAGTTTTAGGTTGGGCAAGGAGTACCCAGCTCCAGGAGTAATTTCATGCTTAAACAGATATTTGGTAAGATTCATTCTGAACCTTCACCATTTATGCCTTCTCTATCTCAAGGCTGTGCAAGAAGAGCATGGAGTAATGCAGTGATGTAGTCACTGAAGCCGCTGAGTAAGTTTTCTCAGCAATCGTGGGCCTTAACATCATGAAGTTCCTTGTAGATCTCTACTAATGTTAGTGATTCAGAGGTCACAAGTTAATGTCCTTTCATTTAGACCAGGGCTAGGAGATTTTTCAAACAAAATGAAATGTAGTGGCCATCCATTTTTAAGGAGGATTTTTTAGGCTCAGGTGGATTCAGCTCTACAAGGCAATTCACAGAGCAGGGCAGGCTTTCCGGCAGAAAAGTTTCTATATCCTTTTCCAAGAATGGGGCAGCCTTTTCCAGGCAAATATGATTATTACAAATTTTGGGTTTTCAGGGACTAGAGGGTGGACTTCCCTGTTTTGGGCACACTTGAACTTCCTTGTAAAAGGAAGTCAGTTCAGATCTGAGGCCTGGTCTACACTGCCATCAACGTACTTATGTTGATGTACCGCGGCGTCTTCACGGTGCTGCTTCGACGGGAGATGCCCTGCCATTGACGCAGCCTTACTACTTTTGGGGGGCTGGATTACCGGCGTCAACTGGAGAGGCCATCTGGGATCAATCACTGCGGAGCCTGCAGTGTAGACTTACCAAGAGACCTGAGGAGATGTTTGTATTCTTGGGATAAGTGGTAGTATTCTGAGAGAACAATTTTTCGTATCCTTGGACTTCATTAGTAACCTTGAAAGAGGGTGCAAAGTAGTATGATGATCTCTTAAATTATTTCTCCCGTCATAACTAGTACCAGTTTTCTTTACTTTGTGGTGTTGGAGCAGGATATACTTTCTGTTAAGTGGCCTTGGCAAACTAATTCGCTGTATCTGATCTTCTTAGAAATGAAGCAGTTAACTATGCTTGGTATTTAAATGATTGTAATTAAGCTTCAAAATATATGCCCTATTAACAAATAAAATTTACCCCTTTTTGCTGTTTGTGTTGCTGCCTGACAGCAGACTCTACAATAGTTGTTGATTTACATTGTGAAATAATTTCTTTGCAGTCAGGACTAAATGCTCTTTAAA
This sequence comes from Emydura macquarii macquarii, assembly GCF_026122565.2. Taxonomy (NCBI): domain Eukaryota; kingdom Metazoa; phylum Chordata; order Testudines; family Chelidae; genus Emydura; species Emydura macquarii. The sequence continues at coordinate 13,686,035 of NW_027131620.1, forward strand.
TGAAATCTTAGATACTAGAGAATATAACAAAATTTGCTTGAAGTGTAAATGCATGGGGTTTTCATGCTCTCAAGTGTCTGCTGTCCTTACAGATATAACTCAGATACTCACTGATCTTGTTGGCATCATGGGGTAAAGTTACTATTAAGATTTCATCTGTCTGGATCTGAAATTCATTGTCAGTTGTGGTCAGCCAATTCCTGCCCATGTCCTACTGTATGCTACTTCATTTATTTGGTGTGTATGATGCAGACATCCAACTGTATGAAGAAGCTGCTGGAAAGTAGATATGTGCACCATATCTTGTGACTTTATGTTAAGAGCAGTGTTGCTTTATTTCCATTTTATTCTTTTTATGGGTAAAGCTGTTGGAGCCATGTGTAATTTCTTGATTAAATTCACAGACTGCTTTTTCATCATTTTTGTCTTAACCAGTGCAGTTAATGAGAACTCTGGGTACAGAAAACAATTTCTTCAGTTTAAGCAAAGGATAAGATTGCTTTGCTTTGGAAGTATATGTGTATTATAAGAACAATAACTTGTTCTCATCCTTGTATGAAATAATATGTCTGGTCTTCTTTTTTTTTATTGCAGAATATTAGTATTGAAAATCATGCTTTAGGAGGGGAGAGAAAAGGACTTTGGGCTTTGTAGGTTCCATGTTTTTTTAGTGCATTCCTGTCCCGAAGTGAAGTATAGCTTCTCTTCTCTGCCCCCATCTAATTTGAGTTTCTCAAAACTTTAGTGGTAAACTCTCTAGCCATATTTCATTTCTGAAAATTAAAATGAAATGGCCTCTTGCATTCCAGCTAATGATATTTCTTTAATATTGCAAATGTAAGGTCCATTACGAGCCAGGTCATGTTTTGAAAAAAAAAAAGGTGTTTCCCAGCAACTCTGCCAAGAGAATGCATTGCAAATCAGAGTTCCCATTTCTTTTAGGAATGTTAAGGTTCACTTATTCCTTCCCTCAACCAAAGACTAAAAATAAGGGGGGAAAATGTAGGTAATTGAAAATTAGAAACAAAACATGATCCTACTAATCATTAGCTTTAGTCAGTCAACTACTTAATCTGGTTCAGTAGTTTTCAGTCTGTGGTCTGCAGACCCCTAGTGGTCCACAGACGATGTCTAAGATTTCCAAAGGGGTCTGCACCTCCAATCAAAATATTTTAGGGGTCCGCAAATGAAACAAGGTTGAAAACCACTGATCTAGTTGAAATTATTGGGTAACAGCTTATTTTTTCCACTTGGAAAAATTCCCATCAATCTTCATCTCCGTTGAAAACAATTACAGTAGAACTTTGCTAATTCTTGCACTTTACATTTCTAATATAACTGGCTCAAAACTGAGCCATATGAGGAATTTTGCTTCAACAATAATATAATAAATATAGTTGTTGTCACATTACATATCTTAAACATCTAGGTGATTTTAGTTATGATATTACTTCTGCTTCATCTGTGGAAGTAACTACATGTAATGTTACTTTTATTATTAAATATATTGCATGAGTTCTCAAATGTATATTCTATTACTATTTTTTATTCACAGAGTTCTACCGATAGGGCCAATATCCATTTCCATTATAAAATATTCCTCACAATTCTTTTTATGGATTTATATCTTTGCCTAAGCTGCATTATCTTACAGTAACCAAAAGTGTGCTAAGCTTTCCACAATACAAATAAGAGGACACAGTCTCTGCCTAGAAGAGTTTAAAAACTGGACATGATACTACAAAATGGGGGCAACCCATATGTTTGGGGGGTTGAGGGAGGCAGAGATGGGAAAATATCAAAAGATTGTGGTTATGCAGCAAAGCCTAATGAACAGCATGATGGTGCAAAATACTTTCTTTTTTTAAATAGCTGAATGTTATGGTTAACTTACTACTTGTAGGTATCTCTGTAGAAATGGGTCTTAAGGAGAGACTTGGAAGAGGAAAGGGCCTTGTGGACCAACTTGGAAGTTACTTGAACAAGTAATAAATGAATCAGTGGTTTGAATGCAAACTTCTGTACAATAACTAATTAGTATGAATTAGCCTTGTAAAATAGTAATGAACATTACCAACCAAGGCACAAAACTACTTTCCTTACCTTTACCATGATTTAAAAATAAAAAAATTGTAAATGGGTGAATAGAGTTCCCAAAGGCTGGCTTTATTTATCTGAGCAATTCATTTTTGAATGGTCAGATTTCCCCTTAAGTGATAGTTACACTCTGCTGATTTAAAGATTTTTTTTTTAAATTATAAGTAAATTCATTGCTCGTGAAAGATGCTGGATTCACAACAGTGGACAACTGAAATCTCCTGTTCAGAACAGGTACAGTACAGGCAAGGTCAAGAGTCTTTCCCGGGCTCCCTCCACCCCCGCACCAGTGTGGCTCAGCCCTCTTGTGGAACGACTAAGGAATAGAATAGGTCAGGGTCCACTCAGTCCTTGGCTTCTCTGAGATTTCCAACAAAGAAACTAATAGCAAAGCAGTTTTTTTGGTCTGCACCTTGTTCTGTGAGGAATGAAACTGGGTAATTATAATGGAAAAGGTTTTGATTTTAATGGGAGGCAATATTTGCCTAATTATAAGAAGTTAGGGCACCTGTGTGACATTCCCAACTTGGTAAATGAATTGTTGAAACCATCGATACTACTTCGCTTAACCTTTGAGTCTCTATTTTACTCAGTTGTAAAAAAGGTATACTTCAGGATGCTGACACTAAATGTTCATAAAGGGTTTTGAGATCTTAGAATTGAAGTGCTACATAAGGGCAAAGTATTAGTGTCTTTCTTAAAAATAAACATTGTACCTTCTGAAAAGTAGCTGTGTGTGCTTAAGTACTGAAACAATTTCACTATATCTCATTCATATTCAAATCTTTTGAAGATACAATTTCTCTAATCTTAACTTGTATAGCATTCAGTTAATGCAATTGAAATTACATAGAGCTACATCAAACAAGTAATGATGTTTGTGTTATTACGATTACTAGGGTTTTCTTTAAAGGTGTTACTTGGAGGAAATTAAATACAAAAGTCCTTTAAAATCTTTGAATTTCCTTGTTTGTGTTTTGAAAATAGACAATAAGTATTAAGTTTGCATTCTGTCCTTGTCATTCCATTGTTGCTAATACTGTTTACAACTGAGTTAACTCTGACATCTCTGAAACATTTAAACAGTAGTAATATTTGTAGATGGGAGGACATCTTTACTCTGAATTTCCTTTGTGGTATTTTACCTTTTAATGTAGTGGGTTATTTATATTACTTTTTGGATGAAAATGTTTCCACTTTCTGTGGTTTAGACACTTTTTTTTGAAAATTTTACCATAGAGGTTTCTGTCAATGAGGTCTGGTCCCTACATAATCTGTAAATCATAGTATTATATGAATCTTCCATAGAGTGATAACCCACAGCTTTTTCTTGGGAGCCATTTTTTAATTCATTAAGAATGAGAAAGTTATTGATTAATAGCACTTGCTGCCAGTAATGTTTGCAGCTTGTGAAATTTATTTCAATGGCCTGTTCTAGCACTTATATTTAGAAATCTTGTCTATTCTAGATTTATTTTCTGAAAAATTTCCCACCATTGCTAATGTCAAATTCAGCTCCAACAGTGTTGTTAACAGAGGGAGCCCTACTGTAGGCAAGACGCTAGAGACTGTCTGGACTCTGGTCTAACAGCTGGTGCACCAGTGTAAATACCAGGAAACTTTTCTGAAAAGCCCAGTATGTAGACAGCTAAAAGAGGCAAACTTTGAAAAGAGTGTGTGTGGTGAGGGTTGGGGAGGAGGGGTGTTGTCAGATATCTAACTATAGTTCTGTAATAACAATCCACACCCATTTGTACTTTAGGAAAATTTAATTGTATAGTAATTGCTACTGTTCTTATGATACAATTAAAAGAGGACCTATTTTTATGTGTTTTTACAAACCACAATAGTGTTTTTGCAGATGTCTTACTAATCATCTCAAATTCCAGAGACCTCACTTAAGTAAAAATTATCAAGGGTTAAAACTGTATCTACAAATGTATCAGAAGCCAAGTGACATGGTGAAAAAGAGCAGAAATATGTATTATTCAAACAAAATAAGATTGTATTGAATTCTTTTTCATTTTTAATCATGCAGCATATCTAGATAATGGCTACCAACAGTGCAACCTGCTATCCCTCTAAAATATTATTCCAATCACAACAAACATTACCATTACAGTTCACTGAAACAGGCTCTTTACCTCTCATAATTCCTTGGTCCTTAAGAAAAATGAAATTCCCTTTCCTTGAAAAGAAAAGAGGTTGGGGGGAGGGGCTGGGCTGGGCTTCCTTTAATTCATAATGCCCAGAAAAGGTAACTATAATGTGTGAAGAGACATTTTTAAATTTTTATCACCTGTACAGTCACTACCATACTCCAGTACAAATGCCCCATTGTTGTACTTCAAGATATAGCTTAATGGCTGTGCAATCTATTGCTATTACAATGGTAGCAACAACACAAACTGTGTTGTTTATCCAGTATCCACAAAGCTGCCAGGGTTGTGGATCTAACTGTTGCCTTTGTGAGTTGGATGAGATCTTAATTCTGGTTGTTAGGGAATTCAGGAATCCATGTAGCTTCAAAAGTCCTGAATTTAGCCTTTCCTTTACAATGGAACTGAAAATTAGTTGTTAAACTTCTCCAGTTAGTAACAGACAATGAAGTTAGAATTAATTTACAAATAGTTTCTCCCTTATTTACCTGTGAAGACCTCAGTGCAGGCTCCATCTCCCCCATTATTCTAGGTGTTTAGTGATCTCATATCAGTTGTTGAAAAAGAAGCATAGAACCCTGAAATGGGCTCTGGCCAAGTAGTCTTCAGTTCACATTTTAATCAGTAAATAAGTGTGCTGACTACAGTCTATACTAACATCTTTAGTTGATTGTCAGCCACTCAATCAAATCAAAAATATGGAGTAGCATTGATCCCAAATGTGCTCTTGAACAGAGCTCTTTTGAGAATCCTATTTCAATATTCTGCACCAGAAACTTCTCTGTGAGAATAGAGGTTCTTTCCCTGACACTCTATTGCAGTCTGGTGATGATGTGATGGACTTAACATTTTAAAAATAATCCTATCTAAGAGTGGGCTACCCAAAATCTTGAGTGAACTGTCATTGAACAATTAACCAGTTCATTTCTCTGCTGTTGGATATACAGCTAAGAAAACAGCTATATGTTGTTTTAAAAGAAGTCTCAAAAGCAAACAAAAATCCTTGGACCCCTAATTTATCAACTTCCAGATGAACTAGAATCCATATGCACAAAAGAATGGACTGATTAGTAAGCGCTTTGACACAGTAGATAAATTTTCATTTAAATGGAAATACATTTTTTAGTTGTTCCCAGGTGCTGCTTGATTAGACTTTTTTCTTTTCAGTAGTCATTGCATCAACTCTTCTGTTGTGTTCACTTTAAAGTTTGACAACATCTAGTTTTTACATTTTAAGAACAAACCAGACAGAAAATGTACTAGTTTTTCTTAAGAAATGGTGACAGCTCTTTATGTACAGTGATGTGGGTGAAGTAAGAATATGTATTACTGAGAATTAAAAGTGTAGCTCTTCATAAGACAAAACATATTTTGACTTAAACTTCTTTTCACCTTAACTACTTTCTTTTTCAATAGAAACTATGTTCCAGCTTCCTGTCAACAACCTTGGCAGTTTAAGAAAAGCCCGGAAAACTGTGAAAAAAATACTTAGTGACATTGGTTTGGAATACTGTAAAGAACATATAGAAGTAAGTATGGCTTTCTGGTTGGAACTGAGGCGCTTTGAATTTGAATCGATCTTCTGCTGATATGGTATTTCTTATTGAGATTTTGTAAAAACGTATTTGCTACCTTTACATCAAACTTTTCTGGGGTCCCTATGTTCATTTCTAGACCTTTAAGGACTTTCTACTTTAACCCTTCACTTTACTTTGAGAGTTGTGACCTCCAGAGGAGAATGAGTTGGATGGGGTTCTATTAAAGAATTACTGCCATCTAGAAAAATTGTTCTTAAATGGTTACTAGGAATTGCTGCTGAAGCAAGTCACACGCTTTTAAACCTCATCTAAACTGAGATTTAAAGGTATAGTGTTAGCTAATGTGCTTATGAACATGTTTTAAAAAGAAGGTGCACTGCCTAGGCTTTAATTTGACTGATTTGACAAGTGTTGAAAACAGTGGGCTTTGTCTGTGCTAGACTTTTAAAATGTGTTAGTTAGAAGGTGCTAGCTGTTATAATAAAATGACACCTTTAGATCCTAATCTAGATAAGGCTTTAGAGCCTGCTGTCCTAAGGACCAAGAGGTGAACTGAAATTTTTTCCAGGTATTTCAGTGCAGAAAAATAGGTTTCCACATTAAGGACTGCCTTCTATAACTGCAAAATTTGATATCTAAGACATAGTCTGTGCTACTAGTATTACTGACCAACTTTAAGATATTACTTCTCAAAAACCGCTTTTCCTGAAGCGAGTCAATTGCTTTTAATAAGTGTGGATTGAATAATGTGCTTAAGGGTAAAATTTCCAAAGGAGTCTAAAACCCAATTTCAAAAGTGATTTAGGCATTGAGGAGCCAGAGTCAGTCTTTGGGCTTCAGAGTATTTTAGGTGCTTTTAAAAGTGGTATTTAGGGTGCTTTTAAGAACTTCACCTAAACCCTCATGCCAAAATTTTAAAAAATAGAAGCTTATGGATGTCCTTATTGAAACACACAATTTTTAAAAATGTTGAATACTCAACATTGATCTCAGTGGGAGCTGTCAGGTACTGAACACTTTTTAGAATCAGGCAGGTGATTTAATATAGACTTGGACTGACTTTAGGATTTTATTTTTGAAAATCTTGACCCTGGGTTACTTAGTGTATTTGAGCCTATATGTTTTGGTATTACTTAATTGGAATTGCTAATTCCTTGGGAACCAGCCTTTTTTTGTCAAGGGAAATTTCAGTTGAAATAAAATGTGCAAGATGCATTTTTACTATTTTCAGGAAGGGAAATGAGTCCCTTGGGTTAATGATCTCTTGTAGTATCTGTGGGTAGTTATTGGTGGACAAAGGGCTGGCTGGGTGTCTTCATGAGTAACTAATGGGGAGCAATCAGTTTTTGTGTTTGATGTTTCTCTCTTCCCTTCCACCCTTTCCCAGGATTTTAAGCAGTTTGAACCTAATGACTTTTATTTGAAAAACACTACATGGGAAGATGTAGGATTGTGGGATCCATCGCTTACAAAAAATCAGGTTAGTAATGGTTCCACATAATCTCACCTCAGATCCTGAAGGCAGTTACTTTCAAATGGTGTATTGCACAATTATACCCATCTCTTTTGTTGTATTTGACCAACTTTAATGGTGGTTTTTGTAAACTTCTACTTAAAGGATTATTAGAAGGGTGCTTTTGTTTTACAGGTAATAATCCTGGTTTTGATTGGGTTAAACAGTAGCTGAGGGCCAAGAGAAACTGTATTGTTGAGAAACTAAGTATCTATCCTATTTTTGCTCTTTAAGTGTCAAACATAGTTTAAAAAAAAAGTTTCCACCCTTGTTTTCCAGCTCAGCACAAACTTGCCATCCCTCTAGTTAAAAACATAACTATTTCTACAAGATTTGCTTCACCTCTTCCTAATTCAGTTCCACCATCTGTTTTCATGATGAATTCAGAAAAATATTAAGCGGAATAAATCCAACTGCTTCTTTCTCCACTGTTGTAGCTTTCAGCTGTCTGATACATCTCTGAGGACTCAGTGATAACCCATCTGTGTCTGAGCTTGTTCAGTTTAGGCACACGCAGTTAAATACAGCATAATGGAACGGCAGTGTTGTTGGAAATCTCATTTATTCTTTTCTAGATGTTTCTGAATTGACTGCAAAGCTAAGGAGGTTTGAACTGAGCTAGGAGAAATGGAGGAAGAGGATATAACTGTGATAGTGACTTCAGTTTAACAGAAGCCCTTCACTTTGATTCTGTGCTAGCCTCCACTTTTAATAGAATATATAATAAAATAAGCAGTGAAACAGTGACAAGGTGAAAATTCCACCTATGAAACCAGATGGATTAAGTATCAGGTATTGCTCACCCCTGGAAATGGGATACTTATATTTGATGGCTCACTGGTCTGGTATTTGTAAAAACCAAAATTCCTTTATTGCTATGCCCCTGACATTGCATCTGTATGTTCTTTCTGCTTCTAATATATTCAAGAACAAGATTTGTCATATCAGTGCAGACAACTCTTAATTCTGTGGCCTGTTTCCAGCAATTGCTAATAGCTGAGGCTTCAGAAGATGGCCAGAAATACACATAATTCACCTATTCTGTTGTACAGAGGGAGAGTAATTCATTCATTCCACTTGCACCTTGAAGCAAAAGGCCTCCTTCACTTGCATTGCTATGAAAGTTGTTGTTCACAGTTATCTCAATTTGTCATATTTTATATTTAATGTTAAATTATTTTGAAATGCCAGGCTAATTCAGAGACATGAATCATGTACTGTTTAATTTCAGTTTGAATTGTAACAGTTGACACTGCATCAGCAACCCTTTCAAAGCTGCTACAATTTAGAGGGAGCAAGGGGACTATGAAAAGCACTATAAAAAAACTAGCTAGAATTCTGTAAAAGAGCAGAATTTTTCAAACGCCTTTTTCCTGATCCGTGGTGAGTTTTGAAAAACTTACAACTTTGCTTTGGTCAGTAGAAAAAATTGGTTGCTTGAAGCTCTACTTCTCAGGTATCGCTGACGATCTATAATCTATCCTATCTAAATTAAATATTACAATTAAATAAGACCCTTTGGGGTTTGATTTATGTTTCATGAAGAGAATTCCTTTGACTTCATGCCAAATTAGCAAAATAACTGCTGGATCAAAGTTTGCATGTGCATCCCCCACCTCCTATGTTACATTGTTTTAATTGTGTCCTGATTAATGTTACTTTAATCTGTCTGGGAGGACACCACTGTGAAGCTAAACTGCTCAGTTCTGCTCCCTTTTCAAAAGTGTGTAAGATACTGTAATACAAAGAGAAGCACTAGTTTTGTGTGGCCATAACACTGGAAGATGCAGTTAAAAAGAAAAATACTAATGTCAAAATACTGCACAAATTTAGAAAGCTTTTAAGGACAATAATAAAGGAAAATTGTTAATTGTTGCTAATGACTGGATTAAAGTGCATACCTAAAAATATCATTTTGTGAAATACTTAGATCTGAAGTGATCATCTTCTGGCCTGAAAGCCTCATTCTGTGAGCTTGACAAGTAATAGTACATTATAATTCTAACAAGCCAAGCCCACCTCTTTTCGAAAAAGATGCAGCCTGACAGGGAAAATTGTTTCTATTCCCTTACTATAAAACAGTGACCTTTTTATGAATTAACCATAAACATGACACTGGGCTGCGCTTCGGAGTGACCTCTAAATTGGCACCTTTGATGTTACATGTGCAATCTGGTAATTAAACTTCTAATTACCTGATTTACAGCCCAAAAAATGTGAAAGCCAAATTAATGGAAGAGTTGAAGCTGGTCTGGCCTATTGTGATGGTCTCTGAGACGAGCCGAAATTCCACATTATCCATGTTGCTTAGTGCAAATGTCTTGTTTAAAAAAAAACAAAAAAAAAACTTTTTTGATATCCAGTTTTTGTTTTTTCTTTGTTTTAAGGACTATCGGACAAAACCCTTTTGCTGCAGTGCATGTCCATTTTCGTCGAAGTTCTTTTCAGCCTATAAAAGTCATTTCCGGAATGTTCATAGTGAAGACTTTGAAAATAGGATTCTTCTTAATTGTCCCTACTGTACTTTCAATGCGGACAAAAAGACTTTGGAAACGCACATAAAAATATTTCATGCTCCAAATGCCAATACACCGAGTGGAGGCATCAGCACTTTTAAAGATAAAAACAAACATGATAGCCTTAAACCTAAGCAGGCTGACAGTGTAGAACAAGCTGTTTATTACTGTAAGAAGTGCACTTACCGAGATCCTCTTTATGAAATAGTTAGAAAGCACATTTACAGGGAACATTTTCAGCATGTTGCTGCACCTTATGTAGCAAAGGCAGGTGAAAAATCACTCAATGGTGCAGTCCCCTTAAGTTCCAGTACCCGAGAGGAGGGTAGTATTCACTGCAAACGATGCCTTTTTATGCCGAAGTCGTATGAAGCTTTAGTACAGCATGTTATTGAAGACCATGAACGTATAGGATATCAGGTTACAGCAATGATAGGGCACACTAATGTGGTGGTTCCAAGATCCAAACCTTTGATGCTAATAGCTCCAAAACCACAGGATAAAAAGTCTATGGGACTTTCTCAAAGGATGGGTCCCCTTTCCGCTGGAAATGTCCGGTCTCTTCCATCACAGCAGATGATGAATCGACTCACTATACCAAAGCCTACATTAAATTCTGCAGGAGTGAATATGATGTCAAATGTTCACCTACAACAGAACAATTATGGAGTCAAATCAGTACCACCGAGTTATGTTGGACAGCCAGGGGGGAGGCTAAACTTAAGTGGTAATGCACCAGTTTCTATTCCACAACAGTCTCAAACAATGAAACAGTTTTCACCGAGTGGAAATGGAAGGCCTTATGCCCTTGGAGGGGAGCACAGATCACAGGCTCCAGCAAGGTACTCTCTTCAGTCTGCCAATTCATCTGCTCTTTCATCAGCTCAGTTGAAACAAACGTCATTATCTCAGTCTCAGGCAGCATCAAGAGTATTAGGTCAGTCTGGCTCAAAGCCTCCTGTGGCTGCTACAGGCCCTTCTGCTGTCAATACTTCTTCAACACAAAAGTGGAAAATTTGTACAATCTGTAATGAGCTGTTTCCTGAAAATGTGTACAGTGTTCACTTTGAAAAGGAGCACAAGGCTGAAAAGGTGCCTGCAGTGGCTAACTATATAATGAAAATACACAATTTCACTAGCAAATGTTTATACTGTAATCGCTATTTACCCACTGATACGTTGCTTAATCATATGTTAATCCATGGACTGTCTTGTCCATACTGCCGTTCAACTTTCAATGATGTTGAAAAGATGGCTGCTCATATGCGAATGGTTCATGTTGATGAAGAAATGGGACCTAAAACTGATTCCACTTTAACCTTTGATTTGACATTGCAGCAGGGTAGTCACACTAATATACATCTACTTGTAACTACCTACAATCTGAGAGATGCCCCTGCTGAATCTGTGGCTTATCATGCTCAGAATACTCCTCCTGTTCCTCCAAAACCACAGCCTAAAATCCAGGAGAAGGCAGATATACCTGTAAAAAGTTCTCCTCAAGCAGCCGTCCCCTATAAAAAAGATGTGGGTAAAACACTCTGTCCTCTGTGCTTTTCAATCCTAAAAGGACCCATATCTGATGCACTCGCACATCACTTAAGGGAGAGGCATCAAGTTATTCAAACAGTTCATCCAGTTGAGAAAAAGCTAACATACAAATGCATTCATTGTCTTGGTGTGTATACCAGTAATATGACTGCCTCAACTATAACGCTACACCTTGTTCACTGCAGAGGTGTTGGGAAGACCCAAAATGGCCAAGACAAAGCTAATGTGCCATCTCGGCTAAATCAATCTCCAGCTGTAGCACCTGTGAAACGTACTTATGAACATATGGAATTCTGTCTGATGAAGAAAAGAAAAATGGATGATGATGACTCGCCATCTGCCTTTGAAGAGAAACCTGAAGAACCTGTAGTTCTAGCTTTAGATCCTAAAGGTCATGAAGATGATTCTTATGAAGCCAGAAAAACATTTCTTACAAAATATTTCAATAAGCAACCGTATCCCAGCAGGAGAGAAATTGAAAAGTTGGCTGCCAGTTTATGGCTATGGAAATCAGATATTGCTTCACATTTTAGCAACAAAAGAAAGAAATGTGTTAGAGATTGTGAGAAGTACAAGCCTGGTGTGCTGCTTGGTTTTAACATGAAAGAATTAAACAAAGTTAAACATGAAATGGATTTTGATGCTGAATGGCTGTTTGAAAATCATGATGAAAAAAATTCCAGAGTCAATGCTAGTAAAACTATTGATAAAAAAATAAACCTAGAAAAAGATGATGAAAGTTCTTCAGACAGTTATGAAAATATAGAAGAAGAATCTAACGAAAGCAATAGTCCATTTGGTCAACCAATTTCAGATGTTGGTCATAAAACCTCTATCGATAGCATAATAGAGAATCCAGAAGACAGCATATCCAAGGAAACTGCTGAGGAAAATACCTTACAGTCTCCAGAGAAATCAGACCAAAAACAGGAGGAAGACTCAAAATATGAAGAGATTCACTCTGCAAAGGAACCAGTTAAACTAGTAGGTGATGCCTCAGACAGTGATGGTGATCAAGAAGATCAGGATGATGCTGCTGAATGGAAAGATGGAGCTTCGCAGTCTGAAAGTGGACCTGGCTCTCAGCAAGTTTCTGATTTTGAAGACAATACATCGGAGGTGAAACCAGAAGCTTGGACAGATGAATCATCCCAGAGTGAAGATGCTGGTAGTAGTAAACCAGCTGCAGAAATAAAAGGGGTTGCATCTGAAAGTGATGAAGAGCAGTCAAAATGGAAGAATAGTTCCTATGGAAAAGTAGAAGAATTTTGGTCTAAGGACCAGTCACAATGGAAAAATACATCAGAAATTGAGGAGAGCTTGTCAAATCAGCAAATGGAATGGCAGAATAGCACAATTGACAGCGAAGATGGAGATCAGTTTGACAACGTGACTGATGGTGTAACAGAACCAATGCATAGCAGTTTAACTGGTGTAGAGCTGAGTAGCCAGCAAGCATAAGCTGCCCAATTCAGAAGCATCAGTAAAACGCTCCAATCTAAACACTTTCATTTCAATATGACTGCTAAGCTTGATTCTAAACTGGTACTGCCTTTTGAGTGCTAGGTCATCTGACTAGTGGTTGATGTGGCCACTATTATTCCAGTGGTTATTCCTAAGTATGCTGTTGGCCAATTTTTGCTTGAGAATACCTGCTGTGATGAGCACAGTAACTTAATGTGAAAACAGATAAGCTGGTGGCTCCAGAATGCACACGAAGAAAAGCAGAGGTTTATTTTATCTGCATTTTCAACATTTATTTCACTCTTGGATATGTTCAGTTGTATGTCTTTTTAAACATTACCCTTTTTCACATGGTAGTATAGGGCCAACATGAGCTACCAGTTCAATGTGTATAGTAGACTATGGGGAAATTGATTTTTTTCATGTATCATTCTGAATAGTTGAAATGTATATTTGTACAGTCTTTTAGACCTATTCAAGTGAAGCTTATGAAATTGTTCTTGTGTACCCATCATAGATTTGTTTCTCTTTTTTAGTGTTGCCCTGCTGTGTAATAAATGCTGTATCTAGTTTACCTAGCAAAAGCTTGAAACTGCTATAGTATGAATTTTGACAAACTTAGTTTTTGCACATAACCTTGTACAATCTCAAAACTGAGGCCAGCAACATAAAAAATTATATCTGGACTCTATTGTATTATAGAATTTTCTTCTGAATATCCTTGACATTACGACTGATAAACGTATTTCAGAGCCATTTTCTGAAATCTTTTAAGCTAAAAAAGAAAAATCACATGCAAGAAACAAGTTTGCAGCTACTAATTTTGACACCTTTTAGATCTGTATAAAAGTGTATTGTGTTGAAGCAGCATACAGAAATAAAAATGCTGCATTTTGGATATTTAGTTTTATCTTTAGTTAACACCAACAAGGTGTTGTATTCATTTATACCATTTAATATATGACACACTGTTGTAGTATGTATAATTTTGTGATCTTTATTTCCCTTTGTATTCTTCATTTAAGCATCTAAATAAATTGCTGTATTGTGCTTAATGTAAACATTTGCTTTATTACTAGTGCCATATTTCTGTTTGTTAAATTGTTTCATTACATTGACCCCCGTAGAAAGAAGCTCTGGGGATTTGCTATGGCAAGTTTGTGTGATGCTGTCGTTCCAGATCTACAGATTGCTTATGGGTAAACTTAAAACATTTTCTATTTAAGATCAACTTAACCAGTAAGTTAATAGCTGTCACCTTTCTCCACTACTTATTACTAGGAACAGCAGCAGCATGTAAATAGGCTTGCGTTGCTTCAGTAGTTCCATAAGCTGCAGTATTTAAAGGCACCGCCACATTCATGATTTTTCATTCCTTGTCCTTAGTAATCAATTAAGTTAAAGTTCAAGCTTACTGGCAGAAATTTTTTCTACAAAGAATCTTTCGTGTCTTTTTCTGAGGCATCAGGTATCATGTTAATCTTTTCTGGAAGGGTGGATGGGGGGAAGGTGCTGACTACTTAAAATAGATATTTCTGTCATATGGAACAGTATTTTGGAAAAATGCAACTGTTCTTTAGTTTTGCAGAAACAGAATAAATCCCATATACAAGCGGCACAATTTGGTAGTTAATGTTAGTTATTTTGATTGGAGAGAGTCAAACCAGTCTTCCTATAGTGTGGCAAGAATGTAACAAGGATATGCCTCTTGTCCTGGGACCTCATTCATGTAAATCAATCTATCCTTGGACGAAAAATCCAGATATGCTGAGCAAGACTTTCAAGTATAAGAGCAAATGAAAGCTTGATTTGCTGAAAGTGTATGTTATAAAATATTATTGACTTGAATTTTTTGTAACTCTTTAGAATTTTATATGTTCACCTAATTTGCTGTTAAACCAAAGGCATATGGTCAGGATATATTGGCAGACATTTACAGCCAGTGATAGATAGCAGATGAAAGTTGGTTAGGATGTGATAAGATGAGGGTCAGCTGACCCAGGTTCAGGCTGCAGGGCTATCAAATTGCAGTGTACATGGTTGGGCTTGGAGCCTGGGCTCTGGGGTCCAGATGTCTGCACTGCAATTTTGTAGCCCTGCACCCCAAGCACCACAATCCTGAATCAGCCGTGGGTATTTTTATTGCAGTGTAGACATCCCCTTAGATTTTCAGAGTGAGTTTTCACATGGATGACGGGTTGATCAATAGAAGCGGAAGTGATGACTCTTTCAAAGCAAATACTTTTGATTGGACAATGGGTGGCTTAGATTTTTTAATATTTTCTCATTTTCTCTTTCCCTTTCAAGGAACATTACGCACAAGCAGGTATGTTTGTTCCCACCAGGAACAAAAAAGCAGGATAGGTATTTTTAAAGACAATTAGTACACTAGATATTTTGTTTGAAACAAAAAACAGGCTGACGGTGCCTCTTTTCAGTTTCATGTTTTCTTGAGTTGGTTTTAGACAGGTTCTGTGATGTTAGTGCAACTCCCTGGCACTAGTAGTGGAAACCTGTACCGTACCATAAACAGTGTTCTCCAAACAAGTGGGTGTCTTCACCACACTTAGTGATGCAGTCACTTTAATTGATGTGTGATTTTAAGATGATGTCCATTTAAATAAGAATGTATAGCTAACGGCTTGAAGATTGAGACAGCCTCCGAGTTGCCATTTCTAGCCATCAAAGGTTGAGTATATATATATATATATATGAAATATTTAGTATTGCTCTATTTGCAGGAAGCTCTCTGTAAAATAGTTAACTTTTTGTAGTGATTAAATTAAATGCCTTTATTCAAAATCATATGACTTGCTTTTCCAAAAGGAATAATAATGATTTGTTAGCTTTAGCAGAGGGAGGGACTTTAAGATACTTATCCCTTAATGACTGTCATTCCAGTTCTCTGTAATCAAATTGTATTTGTTTGAGTGGTGGTAGGAGAACCCTCAATGGTCCTTTTAAGACATTGGGAGACAGTTGAAGCTGATCTCAAGATTTGTTTATTCTTTACAAGGATTTACTCATCTTTGGAAAATGTGGAGGCAGAGGGAAATGGACCAATAACATTAATATTAGAGAGCAATGTTCAAAATGGAGTTAATTCTACTAGAGCTAGCTTAAACTATAGTTTAAAAAGTACATTATGTCACAATCTGGCAGAATGTTATTTACTAACATTATAGCTTTACATGCATCGCAGCCAGACACATGAAACTGAACTCTGCCTACTAGGATCGAGGAAGAGACAGCTCCATGACTATCTCAGTACTACTTCAGTCTGTCCATGAAGCTGCCCTAAGGTCAACTTAATCATTGTTACTTTTGATTCTTAAACAGGATAAGTTTTTTTTCCCTTAAAACCATTCAGTGTTTAGGGTATGTCTACACTGACGACAGCAAAGTCGCCACCGTCAGATCGACCTATCTGGATCAATTGAGTGGTCAGTGAAGACCCGCTCAATCGATCCAGAAGTTGACGCTGTTAATCCACCCCGCGTGGCATAGTGCTGTGTCGATGGGAACACGGTTCCTGTCAGCGCAGTGCAGTGAAGATGGCGCACAAAAGGGAAGCACAGCAGTCGATGGGAGTTACGCAAGCTACTCTGCGTAACTGCTGCCGAATCGCCAGGTAAGTGTAGACCAGGCTTTAGATACAATTTAAGAAATGTCTGCTCTCATGTAGTATGCTGATGACTGCAAACAGTAAATGTCTGATACAAGGCTGAGTAACTTGGAATCTAGCAAGAGCAGGTACATCTCTTAAATTTACTTTTGACCAGTACTTGTCCTTTTTGTGGTGAAATCTGGGGCACTGATCTACATTGAGCCCACATTAAAAATGCATTGAAGAGGTGCTGTAAAAAGTTAGTTTGTAACTCCCGCTCCCTGAAGTGTAGTTTGGATGAAATTTTATTGGCCTTAACTGAACAGTTTTTTCCAGCTGGGAAGTGTGGGCTACACTTGTCTTCCATTCATGCCACGCTTGCCTATCTCAGGGCATTCTTTTCTTGAGGACACTGCATTAATCCTTTAAGTATCTCTCTAGTTTCACAAGTGTAAACCCAACATTTTTTCATATGCTGTTTCAGAAATATATGCATTTCAGTTTTACTTCTCCAATAGGCAATTAACACCACTGAAAGCTTACACAAGTTTTCATGTTCACATTCATTGTGATTTTTGGCTTTTCACTTGGTCATAGATGCATGCAGTCTCTGATTTAGACTTTTGTATTCAGAGATTTAAGACTCCATTGAGCTAATTAATTTTGAGGAATTGTTATAATATACATAATAGCTTCCTGGCAGTGTGATGTAGCATAACACCCACCCATTCACCCCAATATTTGCTTTTTCATGCTGCAAACTATGCTGACTTGCTGCTGGTGTAGATAGGGGGATAGCATTCTCATGGCTGAAGCGCAACTGCAGAAGGAGTTGAACTTCAGAATATTTCCATTCACAGAAACCCCATGGCTGTTCAAAGTGCAGCAGATTGCAGAAGTCTCTGGAAAGTTATTTTAAATTCCAAGTAATATTTTACCTTCTGTTTTCTTGTAACACCCAAGTCTTCTCACAAAGATTAGAGAGAAATCTCTCCCATTGATTTAGTGTACACTTGAATAATTTAAACTCACTAAAATGCTATCTGGACATGATAAATAGTGACTCAGTTTTCCTAGTTCATACAGGTCTTGCATACCCAGCAGGGACAGAAGTGGTTTTTTTTTATTTTTTAAACAAAAAGCACTAGGACAATGACTTTTAAAAAGAAAAAATTGGCAAACTTAAGTGCACATACAGTACTTGAAACTACTAACTGATGTTTGGTAAGTGGTTAAGTTGATTGTGTCCCATTAAGTTAGTAGAAAGCTTGTCTTTGATTGGAGAGTAGGAGACAAGGATTTGGCCTGATAAAGAGAGGACTAGAACAGCCTTAATAAGCCATTACTTGACAGGAGAACTACATAAAGGTGCAGTTACTACAGGGTGGGGAGGTGAGCAATAATTACTTCTCTTGAGATTTAAGGCTTGTCTACAAGAGAAGTTAGTGCAGAATAAACAAGGGTGTGAATTTAAAATGCAATAAATATTCTGTACTAACTCCCTGTATGGACAGGCACTTATTCCCCACTAAGAGGGCCTTTTGTGCTGTGTAGCTTAATTCACAAATCATACAAAGGCCCTCTTAATGGGGAGTGTCCGTCCACACAAGAAGTTAGTATGGAATAGTTTAAATTCAAAATCTAGTGTATTCTGCACTGTCAATGTAGAGAAGCCCTTATGCTTGGTGACGACATTTCTTGCATGAGGTCTTATGACCTGCTAACAACATTTTACTAACAAGTGAGTGTTAAAAGGGAAAACAGAACTTTGTGAAAGCTTGCAGTCCCCCTGGCTTCTCTCCACACAAAAGATGTTATCTAGCATGGCCTATAACCTAGACCAAACTCTAGCAATCAGGTATTTTATTTCAAGTCAAGCTTTTTGCCTTTGCAATGGTGAATATAGCTATGATTGGCATTTGGAACACAGTTTTATATATTGTGGCTTCATTATTACTGATGTTTCTTTGAATTAAAAATTGCTTTACCCTTTAACACATACCTTTAAAGAAGAACATATATAGCTGAACATCATCTTGTAGCAAGCATCTAAAACACTACTTGTCATCAAATTTAATAGGCAATATGTTTAGGGTAAATTGGATTTTTTTGGCCCAGATGTTTTTATACCCAGACCAGGGTTTTAATATTTAGTATGTCAAAGGCTACAGCATGCATTTTATAATGCTAAGAATTAGACCAAACTTAGTCAAAGCTGAAATCTCAGTTTAAAAAAATTACAGTAGAGGGATGTTTGGCAGTTTTTATCCAAACACCAGCCTTTAGTTACGAATATGGCACTCTGCTTCTTGATAGTACCAGCATACGAACCTGATACATCCTTGACAACATGCTTACAGAGGGGATCGACTGATTGCATAACACTCAATCTTTAATATGTCCTGCTGTACTGTGAAGTTGCTACAGCCAGATTCCTATATTTCATTGTTTCCTCACACGTATGCCTTAGAGATACGTACCTTTTTCAGTTGCAAATTATCAGAACTGACAAAGCTGATTTGATTTTTTTTCCTTCCCTCCCTCTTTCTGCAACAGTGGAACTGTCCACATCACTGGCTTCCTAGCCTAAATTTCTGACTACCTCTTCTAGCAGTCACAAATACTCTTCCCAGCCAACTGCTTATATTTTGTTCTGGAGAGATGAAGAAAAAAAATTGTGGGAAGATGGCAAACTTTTTGGCCCAGGCTAAGCAGGAGCTTCATTACAAAATTTCACATCAAAGGGTCCATAGCAGCTTTGCAGAAATTTATTTACCCCATTCAAGTTATATTACACAATAGCTTTGGAAGCTTATCCTATTTTCAATGAAAGTCTCAGCCATGTGTAACTTACTGAATTTCCAAAATTGTGCCACATTGATTTTAGCGGTTTAAGATTTGCCTTGTAAATTTAAAACAGTTGGAAGGTTATTGGTATGAAATATCACCTAAAGACTAGTTGCTTAACAGCTATAATGCAACATCAAATATGGAAGGAAAATCACAAAACATGAAATAGTTTTAACATGCTATACATACTGCACTCTGCAACCTTAAGATCTTTGAGTATATAAAGCTGGTTTCTATAATGTTACGGTAAACAAAATGAACTTTTATATATTTGTCAGTGATAACATAAAACACCTCCCTACTTCAAAGTATTCTGAACTATATTTACATTTCTTCCCCATGCACACTGTTGAAAAGGATTAGGCTCCCCTTTAAAATAAAGAAGCTAACTGCATATATAGTAAACATATAGGCCCTTCACCCTCACTGCAATGTATTCATATACATTTAGCGCTTAAAAACTTGAGAATTCTGCTATTAGTCAGGACAAAACATGAATCATGAAAACAATTCTGAGCAGCATTTTCCTTAAAAAGTTGCTTGTGTAAGGTGAAGTCAGATACTAATGGCTTTGATACTTTGTACCTACATAGTTCATAGGAAAATAATCTTCAGTTCTGTACAAGGTAGGCAGTTCGTACACACGCTGTGCTGCTGGTGTGTGCTTCTGAAATGAGAACATGGGAGAAAAATTAACATTGTTGAAAAGAATTCCATTTGTAATATGTTTAGTTGGGCATAGTAGGATGAAATATTTTAAATCCATAGGTGGGATTTTGCAATTTGTCAATATTATCTTACACATACACATCAGAGTGCATATTATGCACCAAACAGTAGCAGAACATTTCCCCTCCCACACACAATGGCTGAGGAAAGACTAGAGCTTAAGTAGTTTCCAGGAGCATCTGTCCCTCTATCAGGAAAAAATGGGGAAGAGTGAGAAGGTATGGCCTCAGCTGGTACAGCTCCCAATGAAGTTGTTCAGCTGGCTTTGTCTACATGGTGATAAACAACTCACACCACCAAGTCTCAGAGGATGAGTCAGCTGACTTGGGGTTACAGGGCTATAAAATCACAGTGTAGACTCTTCTGGGCTAGGGCTGGAGCCTGGTCTTTCAGACTATGTGCAGCAGGAAGGTCTCAGAGCCCACGCTCCAGCCTGAGCCTCAACATCTACACTGCAATTTTATAGTCCCACAAGCCCGTCAACTGACCCAGACCACCTATGACCATTGCAGTGTAGCTGTACCCCTTGAAACCACATTTGAGTTTGATCCTACATCTTCTCGTTTCCACTGGTATTGAAACAAAAAATGCAGCAGCATATAGGTCATTTTCCATCACCACATTTCCCCACCAGAACTCTTTAAATCCCAATACTTCCGTTCTCAAAACTTAGCAGCAGAGCTTAAAAGGGCTGTCCAGGAATTCTCAGTTCACGCTCCATGGGGGACAGTGCTTCCCAGCACAAGAAAGTTCTGAAGAGTCTTAGGAAATGGAGACCTTTTTCTTGTACTTTGGGCAAAGTATCAGTGTGGTTTTTGGTCAAATTTCATAGCCTTCATGTCTCATTAAGGGTTCATGTGCCATTAATGCAATTTATTTCACATAGCATCTTTTGGTCTTAAAATGTGCATGCAGGGTTCCTTATCTTCCCCAAATAGCCACTATTAATGAATTTGCTCCTTTACTCAAAGCCATTCTCTTTCAGTGACTTGCATTTTCATTATTCCTCTTTTAATTGTTCTACCAAACAGGCCATTCAAAAACAGTCAAAAGCATCTGGAAATAATATGCAGCAATAGTTCATTTCCACAGTTCTCTAGTGCTTCTTA
Source organism: Emydura macquarii macquarii (assembly GCF_026122565.2). NCBI lineage: Eukaryota > Metazoa > Chordata > Testudines > Chelidae > Emydura > Emydura macquarii. The sequence goes on from NW_027131620.1 coordinate 13,707,168, forward strand.
TCTTGACCATTTAAATTCCCTCTCTTGCTCTCTCCTGCAATCCAGACTCATTTCCAGGGTTTCAAAAAGCTGTGAGCAGACCACAGACTGACAATTTCTAGATAGCTAGACCTTATCACCCCCACTACATGTTCCTTATCTACCACCAAATTGAAGTACCAACCAAACCCCTCCTCCACTCATACAGCAGGCTTCCTCATAGGTCTGTTCTTGTAACTGCTCTAATAATCCCACTTCAATCTAGAACATTTTCCCCTTCTCTCCAAAACCCCCCTACCTGGAGTTCCCTGTTCTCAAAAACTTTTTCTCATAGCACCCTAGATTATGCTGAACAGCAGAAAACAGTGAGGTGTGGTGGAAGGTTAACAGAAATTAATTGCAAACTGAGGTAGTAGCATTGCAGAAAATGCCCCAATAGAAAAGAAACTGTCAGGCTAAAAAAGGAATGTAATACACACAACATAAGAATAAGCTAAGCTACCCATTCTGCAAGGAAACAGCTGGGAGACCACACTTGCTTCTCTGCCACAGTGAACACCTTCATCCCTCCTAGAAATAAGGGTAGGTCTATAATGAGTTGAAACCCAGGTCTGTGGGACAAAGGCTTGTAGATTCAATGTTTCCAAGCCTATGCTTGAGCATCCACACTGCATTGTAAACCTGGCTTGACAATTGCTGAGCCCAGGTCTCTCAGCCTAACTACCCATGCTGCACTACAGCAAACTTCTGAGTCGGGTCTATGGCTTGCACTATGTCCACATTGCAAAATGACAGGGCCTGGACCTGAGTCATAGTGGGACTCGGCCTGTGACTCCCCTTCCCCCACTAGGGTCGCAGGACTGGGTCATGAAATGATGACCTGAATCAAACTGATGTACATGGGGATGAAAAGGGATCTTGGGTTCTAATTTGACTCAGAGCTGGGCTTAATCTGTAATGTAGACATACGCAAAGGGAAATTAAGTAACTATCCTCCATGGGGCTGAGTGCCCTCAGCACCTCACCAAGTCAAGCCCTCAATTCAAAGTACTTCAAGGATAGACACTAGTGGCTAGATAAGATCATAGCACAACCAGCATCCTCTTGATTAATTGATTTACTTAGTTAATTGCAGTGGCTATTTAATACATGCCAAAGGCAGCTGTGTGCTGCTTTAGCAATGTGGAGTATGGGGAATTTACTACATAATTCCTCAGAGTACCCTGGTTCTATGCCTTCTGGAGGTAATTCAGAATGTTGCTATTGATTTATACAGCCCTCTATGGTCTAAGTACCAGCTTCCCAAAATGCCCATCCGCCCTCTTCACCACAGCAAACGAGGAGCTGTGGCCATCCTGCTGACACTCCCTTGGGTTTGCACATCTGGGGTAAGTGGCAGCATGTTCTCAGTGAGCTGCCCTCTAAACCACTAATCTACACAGGCTGGAGGAGAGAGGTTATAGGAATAAACCTGCAGCAGTAAGCCATTCACATTAACAATCATGTTGTTTTAGAGTGTATAGACAGACCTGGGAGGGATAGGCACCTTTAACCCACAACAAAAAGTTGCAAAAAAATATAATATAAAAGTAACAATATTCTATGAAAAAAATAAATGGTGACAGCAAAAGCAGATAGTCATCCCAGTCCCAGCACTGAGCAAGGCCAGGCAGATACTAAACCAGGTAGCCCATGGACTTTGCCATTGAAAAGGTGCAATAACACAGGAGACAGAAGTGAAAACAACAGTAGTAAACTGCAGTTGAAGTGAAAAGTTGAGAGAGTGTTGGTGGTTTTACAGAGAACGTGGGTAAAGACAAAAGGAGAAAGAAAACACTAGCTTTTCAAAGTAAAACGATCTGCCCTTCACACCACAGAAATCACTGCCAGTGGTTGATAACACAGAAAAACAAATTAAAAGCAGCAATGCTACCATGAATGACAGCAGTGAAACTTAAGCATGAGTGACAAGTCAATTTACCATAAAAACAAGTCACGGTAATGAAACTGACAAAGGACCTGAACAGAGGATCTGCCATAACAGATCAGATCATTGGCCAGCTTAGTTCAGTATCCAGCATCTGACGATGGCCAATACTAGATACTTCAAAGAATGATTAGAAATAATAATCTATGATGCAGCAAGTTAGTTGTGCAATACGGTACACTAAGGTGAGAAAAGAATTCCTTCCTAACCACTGCAGTGATCAACTGATGCCCTGAGGCATAAGTTCTGTATGTACCTGTCTTTTCCTTACCATGCTAAACTACAACTACATGAAGTTATCCCATCCTCATCAAACCCCTATTACTGTATGTTTCTTATGACCACCTGATGCAGTGAATTCCTCTGGCTGACTACATGTGTAATTGTGCTGTGAATAATTGTAAAAGTGGTTCAGTCTGTTTTAAATCTATCTGCAATTAACTTTCATCAAGGCACCTTCTAGCTCTCAGATAATGTTAAAAAAGATTGCTCCAATCTGTTCAGAATCTTCTGGTGCAGCTGCTGAATCAATGCCAACTACTGAGACAAAGATAACCATCCAGAAGGCTGGACAGTGCTTCAGGAGGAGCTGTTCACAGGAAAGAATTCTTGGACAACTGTACAAATAAGATATGGGGGTAAGAGACAAACCCGGATATAAGGAATCTTTATTCTATGCATATCACACATTCAAGGGATGAAATGGCTCTTCTGTGGTCAAGCTATAGTGAAACCCAAAGGAAAAGCAATAGCTCCATGCCAAGAAAAAAACCTGGGAGAATCTGAATATCCAAGACTACAAGAGAAATCAAAAGGGAAAGACTCAAGTAATGGGATACAGAACCTTTTGCCTAGATCACTTGGTTCATGTCTGGCGTAGATTAGTAAGGACCAGAGGATGTTGCTGTATCATGGCTGTTTGATGTCTTTCAAAGTAGATGCCTTCAGTCCAGTTCCCAGCGTGATGGCATCCATACCACAAAAGATACCACAAGTGGTTCTGGCCCTGTCAGTGTGTATTAGCAGCTAGCCAAAGACCAATTCAACCAAAAGAATAAACTCTGTTTATAGCTAATCTAGACTATAAAATCCTCAAGGCACAGACATGTCATTTTATTGGTCTCTACAGTTCTATGCACACCTACAGCACTGTATAAATAACTCTGTCATGTCTATAGTGCTTCCCCCATCAGGACTTGGGCAGGGCATGGGGTAGGACAGCAGCTTGCACCGTTTCTACCTGTACTGTTTGAGAAGTACCGAGAACACTTAAAACAAAACCCTCCACACCAAATCTCAGGCTCTGTAAAGTACTATAAGGCAAAGTAGGTGGCTTACCAGAGCAGTGATGGCTGTCTAGGAATGCTAGCAGCATTATTCAGACACATTAAAAGCCCTTCAGACAATACTCAGCATGACAGTAATACAGGCCCAAAGTATGCAGGCAGACTCCAGGCATATTTGTCCCGAGTCTCGTCATCATGTGTGTGAAAAAATGAGGGGGGGAGAGAGAGAGAAAGATGCTCTGGAGTTTCTGAAGGGGAACACTGCAAGTGGAGAAACTACTAGAACCACCTGTAGGCAAAACTGAAGGGGGATCAACCCCCAACCCTGCTCCCAATTTAGAGAACAATTTATTAACTTACACCTTTCAGATGAAAGATTCAACAAACAATGATTCGCTGAGAAAGTGAAGGATGAAAATGTTATAGGGAAACAACATTCTATAGCAGGAAATGGGCCCTGATGAAACTAGATGGGTATTTATGGTTTGAAACAAAAATATTAGCATTTTAGACGACCTTTTGCAACGTGAAGCACATACAGCATTCTGTACTTACAGGAAAATTCAAAGGAATGGCATGTAGAATCATGCCTGCAAGATTAAAACCTCTGGTGGCAGCTTTACTGACTTCAGTGAATTAAACCTTATCTGGAGGCCGAGTTATCTAGAGAGAGGAGCTCTGTGGCTTTGTTTTAGAAGCACTGGGGCCTCTACTTGAGAAATGTACCCCAAAGACTATCTTAGATAGTTAAAGGCCAAACCACCAGCTGAAAAAGCAAAACACTTGAAAGCAACAACAGTGCGTTGCCACAGATGTGAATACAGTAGCATTATTCTTGACAACTGCAACTCAGCATTAGAACAACATAAGTCACAAGGTAAGCACTTGTAAAATGTACGTTCTGCCCAGGAAACTATCCCCTCGGGGCAGCTTAATCCACAATCACTAAGATTTTACTTTTCATCAAATAGGGGGTGGGGGAGGGGTGCGTGCATGTTCCAAAGCCACTCTACACTTAGTAAACTTAATCCAGCCTGTATTAGTTGCTGCATAGCAACATCACATTTATGGTGAGTACTATAGAAAATGGCTTGCAATATTGGTGTGGAGGAGAAAAGTTATCTTCCTTCCACCCAAGAGCCCCTCTGTCCCCAGGCACAGGCCAGGGAGCTGCATTTACTGCTGTTGTTATAAGGGCTTCCTGCCCAATTCCAAACTATTTGTTTTTATAAGTAACTTGAAGTATGGCTTTTTATCAGTAATACATCATTATGAGCTACTTCCAAAGGCTGGAAGAACAGGTAGGCTGTCTGAGCAAAGAGGAAAGAACAACACACTTCATGCAGAGAATGAAAATTAACCGTATAAGCCTCTTCCCCACTGGAAACTGCTTTTCTCAGTACGCAAGTGAAACTCAAACCAAAGTCTTGCAGCCACCAACAGTTTTCTGTCTCTGAGCCAATCATCACTCCAGCAGTAGTGGGCATGAGATTCCCACGTTCTCCCTACTCTAGTGATCCAATGGTGGGGAGAAGGGGGACTATTCCATCATGTGAATGAAAAGAGGGTGTACATTTAAAAACACAAATGACATCACATCAAGTGAGAGCTTCCTCTCTGAACACACCTTTGCTACACACATTTCTATCGCAGATTTTTAGAGTGCCACTCACACTACCATCTTAGGTGCTTAATAGGGTTAGTTGAGAATTTTCCACTCAAAGTGTTTAAAAGAAAATTGGGGTTTTGAAAAATTTTTTCATTAAGAAGTGTCTGCTTCCTACTGATATTTTTGATATTTCATTGAAATTCAAAGCACAAATATTCTGGCCAAAACCCAAAATATTTTGATTAAAACTGGCACCACAATGTCTCACGGGAATTATAGTATGGGTGCCTTATGTTCCCATTCTCCCCCATGAGCTGGGCTTTCTGGGCAGACTACCTCCCATGATTCAATATAGCCAAAGACTCCTATGACATATCCACCCCCCTCGCCTCCCCAGTTCTCAAGGGGGAAGAAAGTGTTGCATTCAAAATAGCACTGCAGAGCCTCTTGGGAGATCTAGTTTGAGTGCCTAATGTTCCCAATCTCCTCTCTAGGCTAGGCTTCCTGACAGAACTACATCTTCACTTTTTCCCTTCCTGGTGAGAAGGTATGCATCATTGGCGTCCCCGACCATGATACATCATGGGAACTACAACTCCGAGGAGGCACCAAGTTACCATTCTGAATCAAAATAGTTGTTTTCCACCAAAATATCTGCTAAAAAGTCAAAATTTTCTGCAGTTAAAAAAAATCCCACCAGCTGTATGCTATGCAAATACAAACTCTCTCTCTCCCTGTTGTGGGAGAACATTCATCTGGATAATTCTTTCATGCCACTAAGCCTTTTAGCCAGGTGACTCCCGAGGGACAGTCCTTGAACCACAAATAGCTGCTTTGAGGATTCTACACAATTTATATGGTTAATAAGAACATCCACATTTACAACAGAGGGAATAAAATTGTCGGGGTTATAAACCCTTGAGCAGTGTGTTTTGCTAGGAATACATGACACCAGTGCTGTCTGCACTGGCTGGCTATTAGTTTGGGTCGGATTTAAGGCATTGGTGTTGACCTATAAAAGCCCTAAATGGCGTAGAATCTGCTCAGTTGAAAGGATGTCTTTGTCCCGATGCCAACTTGAGAGGAGGGGCTCAAGTTAAAAAAGCAGCAGCAGTGGTAGAGTGCTCTTTGTGAGAGCCTGCTTCCCATCTTGGTCTGAAATAATCTGAGTGTATTGACCAATGGGGCATGCTGCAAGACATCTTTTTGAGGGAGCTTTTGGAGAGGGGTGCTTAGCGGGTGAAGCATTTATTTAACATCTAAGCCTTTATTCTATTTAATGACTGTTAGCGCTTTTCTGTTTATACTGATGGTGTTTTTCAATAATTGTCAGGGGCACCTAGTGTGAGATAGGTGTTCTAGTTCCTGGAATCTAAAGGAATAAACCAACCAACCACTGACAGGGATTAGGAATACAATTTCCTTACGGGCAGGTTTTGTAATTATCCACTATAGGTCTGTTTGCACCATCCCCTGGAGCAGCTGGTTCTGGTCACTGGATTGAGTACTGGATACTCAACTAGTGGTTGGATGATGACAGGCTTTGTTATAGCAGGTCAGAGTCTGAGGGGACCTTGAGACATCCAGTCCAACTGCCTTCAAGTAACAAGGACTCTATGGTATGAATCTTCAACACATCTAAATTTGTCTTCAACACACCTGATTTTTTTTTAAACTAGGGGAATATTTCTGTTGCCCCCGATTTCCATTGTCTCACTCATTCTCTCTCTCACACACACACACACACACACACACACACACACACACACACACACACCCTTCACCACTGACAGGTTCTGGATACAGGAGTTCTCATGAACTTCCACCCTGCCTGAAATAATTTCATTTTTCTCTCATCTGTCCCCTTTACCCACAACACATTATTCTCAACATCAAACACACCAATATCAAGATTCTGCAAACTCCCTAGGACAGTCTCACACTTAAAAAAAAAAAAAAAAAAAAAAATCTTTACCACATATGGAACCCTGAGATACTGAGTCTTGCTGTCTGCAGCCCTTTTAAAGTGTTACGACCTACCATCTTTCAGACAAACTGCTAGTTAATGCCAAGGAATTCAGTTAATATGGCTCCTTTTATATGTGTACAAAAGGATCCTAAATGCTGCAGCACCATGTCTAGAAACACTTTTCCTTAACTTTGCTCTGACAGTAATTCTCATGTCATATTTATGGAGTTGGTTCCTCAGCAATGCCCAGTGCCTTTACCCCTACTAGATGCTAGAGGCACCATGGGGGGAATGCTCCAGCTCCTCCCTCCCCCAAAGACATGCCCCGGAATGTCTCCTATGCATATGGGAGAGATACAGCACAAGCCTGTGCTGGGGAATCTTCAGCTGCCTAATTAAGTCAACTTTACTCCCCTTTGCTTCTGAAGCTGCACAAAAGGGATTTAACCAGGGACCAGGATCAGTCTTTTCATGAGTTAATATCTGCAAAGCACTTTGAAGTTTAATCCCACCACCACCACCTCTGCAACGTAGGTAAATATTACGCCCCCATTTCACAGCTGAGGAAACCGAGGCAGAAGGGTTAAGTGGCTTGTCCCAGACACAAGGCAAATCAATGGCAGAGCCAGGATTAGAATCAGAACTCATGCCTCTTTCAAATAATTTTTATATGGTACTACAGGCACAACCAGCACTTTGCAGGTATATGTAAAGAAGAGGCACTTACAATTAGATTAAAGAAATAATGAAAGAATAACTCAGAAAGAACAAAGTCAAATAAAAGGAAGGGGATACGTCCCTTGCAAGGCGAAGAGAAAGAGGGAAGGTATCTTCTTAAATTTCTGTAGTGAAATGAAGTTTCAGAGGAAGAATATAGGTTAATAGGCACAGCAGGAAAAGTGAGTTCAAAGCTCTGAATGAGAAGCCAGACACGATCACCTCTATGGGGCAAACTACAAAGACCATAATGAGGAATTCCAGAGGGGAATGAGGAATGAAGAGATGCTTCAGCAGGAGCACGGCCCGAGTAGGGTGCATGAAGGATGGTCTGAGCATTGAGGCACAGGCAGAGAAGAGATGTGTATGGTGAGGATAAGCTTGAATGTGATGGGTAGCCAGCCAAGAGATTTGAAATGGGGTGGGACAACAGTTGGCTTTGTCTACTGCCATAGAAAGTCAGAGATTAGCACCTGTCAATTCCGACTGTCCCTGGATTATGTGGTAAAATGGGGTTGTGTTTGCATTTTTGATTTTGGCATAATGAACACTTCATGGATGGGTTAGCAGAACTGTAACCAGAGACTACGCACCTCTTACCTCCACTGGAGTCTGTATCGTTTACACCAACAGAACATACTTTTTTGCTATATACATATACACAGAAGACATGGGGGATGAAAAAGCAAAGCAACCTTTATTCTGCTAATAACCTTGCTAGAGTTACAGATGCATAGCTTTGCATTTGAAAGAAGCAGAAGGCCCAACTACCTGAGAGTTAGGCAGAAGATGACAACTGGTTTACATACTCACTCAGGGCCATATGTCCACACAGATACCTTGAGACAAGGAACAGCCAACCACATTTCTCCTTTAGTGGGAGCAAGGAAGCCAGATGATTGAGCATTTGATCTGAAGTAATAGATTCTAGTATAGTCTCACTTTCAAGGCTGTGCATAACTCTGCCGCTTGTACATCTCTCTAGAAGGCCACCTGATGCATTGTGAAAGCTCTTTGCTTCCCACATTCAGGAACTGGACTCAAAGTCAGGTAATCTGAGTTCTTGTCACAGCTCTGCCACTGAATTACTTACTGTGTGAATGTGGACAAGTCATTTTCCCGTGCCTCAATTTCCCCACATGTAAAATATAGACAATGATGCTGATCCTCTTTTGCTAAGTGCTTTGGGAACTATGGTTAAAAAGTAGAATAAAAATGAGTTATAGATTACAATTATGCTTGAAAAAACTTCCCAATGGATGTTTTCTAAGGAATCTCCCTCTCCTTCGCAAAAAATAAAGATGATCCAAACTTTGGAAGCATTCAAGCTATAAGGTATGCATTCTCCTTTGTGAACACAGGAATTGCAGACTGGATCAGACCTAAAATCACTCTAGTCCAGTATCCTGTCCTAACTGTGGCCAGAACACAGGAATGTGTAAGAATCCCACACATCAAGCAGACATGAAATAATCTGCCTCTCCCACGCCCTCCAATATAGGTCTTATCCTGGTCTCTTATAAAGATTAGTGTAAACTCTGAAGCACAAGGTTTAATACCCCTTCCAAACACAGTGCGAATGCATTGCTTCGTAGCATTATTTATACACTGCCTGAAAATGTGACAGGTGTTTTACACATAAACAAGACAGCTTATAAACTCTTTAAGACAGGGACCTAAGTAAATGACACCCAGAGGAAAGGATGTAATTCTTAGGGTTTTTTTTTTTTAATTTCCCCTCCTACTTTCCTCTTATCGTCATCCTGCTTTGTAACCCTCAAGACACATGCTTTACTCTCCTCAGTGACATCAAAATCGTATTGTGTGCACGCCTCCACAACTATCCCTATGTTGCTGTCTCTTCTTCTTCTACATTTTCATTGTAAGCTCTTCAGAGCAAGAACACTGTCATTCCAACTTTATATAAAGCAACATCCACAACTATGATGCTAAATCGGTCAGTAGCAATCCTTCTCTACTGTTCCGATTTGTGCTTGTACATTGGGTAAACTACACTGAAACACTGTGTAACAGCAACTGTATGTTTTTCTGGGCAGGGCTTTCTGCTCTGGCTCATTTTTACCCATCATAGAGTACCATGTAAAATATGGCACAGTGCATAAAAAATAAGCATCTATTTTTACTCCACCAGCAATGGGTGAACAATTAGCTGTGTTTAGAGTGCTGCTGCAAAGATCATTTTCTTAGTCTGCCACTGTGACCATGTCACCTCCTCTTTCTGCATCCTTACACTAGCTGCCCCTTCTCTATCACATCAAACATTAGTTGCTTGTATTCACTTTCAAGGCCCTTCACAGCCAATCTTCGCCCTAACTATCATCTGTTATTTGCTATCAAGCTGCAATGTTCACCTTGGATCAGGCCAAGATGCCAGCATCCCCTGCTTACGTGTTAAATTTTCAAACAAGTACCTTTGTGCTTTCCCCATGCTGACCCACATGTTTGGGAGATGCTCTCTGTAAACAACCAAACAACAAACACAAAACTCTCCTTTGCCATGATGCCTACAAACACCTTGACAACAGTTCGGCTGTTGGGGTGGTTGGTCCGTTTGATCATGTTGACTAATACAGCCTCATTTCCCTGTCTATCTCCATCTGGTGTCTCGTCATATTTAGATTGTAAGCTTGAGACAGGGACCCTCTTTTTGTTCTGTATTTGTATAGAGCCTAGCACAATGGAGTCCTGGCCCATGGCTCGTAGGTACTACATAATACAGATACTGAACAATAAGAGAGTTATTTTTCAACCTGTCTTGTTCCCTTTTCTGTAATGCTTTACCACATAACCAAAAGGGCCAGTGTCCATTGGTTTGTTAAGAAATGTTACAATTATGGTCATTATGGAAGGCAGTAATCCTCTTGCTGGGTTTCTCAATGCAAGTGGGGTCATGGCAAAATGGGGCTTATTGGCTATTTAGCGGGAAGAGGGAGAACATGGGGATGGTATGGTCAGCCTAATCTACATCACAGAGCATGGAAGAGAGCAGTTAAGCCATTGCCTCTGAGATCCTCATAACAAAGTGCCGGCTCTATCAGTGCAGAGGATTCAGTACACAGGCACTTATCCATTCTTTTCTTTTCTTCTAAGCTATGGAACCTAGTTTCTCACTAATAGTCATTTTCTGTTAACAATGTTGCCAAGAGGAGCATGTCCTTCAAAATGAGGGTCTGGGTTTGTTTTCTAGTTGCTATTTGTGACTGGTTGGACAGTGTGTGTCTCTGAGGTCTCCTGGGCTTTGTGATAGGGCAAGTTTGCTCTGGCTCCAGCTCATTCAGTCTCTAAATTTGGCTCTGAACAAACAGCACAAACATACTTGGGGCTACTTCTGTGTTAATCCTGAGAAAAGCCATGTGGGAACTGGAGCCAAATAGAATGAGTCAAACTAATAATAATTAATAATAATAATACTTAGCACCTTCCATCTGCAGGGCAGCCACAGGCCATCTCCTTCCCTTCTATGACACCTGGATGCCCTTGCTGATAGCAGTGGAGCTGCATGTGTGTAACTGGAGGTAGAATTTGATCCATTAACTAACTGATATTCACAGCACGCTCTGAGTTGGGTCAGTGTTCTTCCCATTTTACAGATGGGAAAACAGGCACACAGAGGTTACGTGACCTGCCCGTGGCCACAAGAGGAGTCCAGGTTAGAGCTGGGCTTGGAACTCAGGAGTCCCAGACCCCTAGTTCAGTCCCCAAATTACTGAGGATTCCCCATGCGGTGTTAGGATTAGGTATGTTTTCTAGCTTCTTGTACAATTTAAATTCTACGTTAAAGAAATGCAATGGTTGCATTCACCTCCTCCAAGAGTCCTACAGCTAATCTAATGGACACAAAAGCTGAGACAGCTGTCTGTGCATTCACTATGTCCAACACTGAAAAGCAGCTGTTTTGTTTACCTGTTAGTACATTGCTTTCTGAATTCTACATGTGTCATGAATGGTGAGTTTCAATCCAGCTCCTAGTGGACAGGTGTCCACCATCACAAAATCACCATAGCAACTGGTGCTCAACAGCATCCTCCACATCCTAGGGATGCCAAGGGCTGAATGGTTATGGAGACTGAATTATCCTCTTGCCTTAAAGGTTGTCCCCTCCAGCAACTGACTGACACACACTGGCTGGGCTTGCACTGCACCTCTTCTGTGGACAAGGAGGCAGAATCCAGAGCTGTCAGATCTACACCTTTTATTAGCACTAAATTCCCTAAACTACTTTAAAAAAGAAAAATGCAGCGTCTGCATGAGGCACACACAGTACCAGAGTAGCAAGAGGATCCAATTATAGTGTCCTTTGCAAGCCATTTCACTCAACTACATTTTCTTGTTTACATTTAAATATTTGGAGTCTCTCGCATATGAAACAGTTGCTGAGGTCTCATGGGAGCCACCTCAGCCTGTTCCTCCTTATTCTTTCTGGAGAGTGTCACAATCAAAAGCTAAACAAAATAATAAAACCCATGTGAAATGTGAAGCAGTATTACTCAGGAAAGACTCGCATTGACTTAACGGGAATTGGATCAGCTCCCTAATAAGTAAGTGTGGCTCAGTGGACAGGACACAGCACAAGTCAGGACTTCTGGGTTCTACTTCTGGCTCTGCCAGTGATTCACTTTATGACCTTGAGCAAGATCCTTCACTTCTCTGTGCCTGAAGTTCGCATCTGTAAAATGGGGACAGTGAGGCTCACTCACCTTCATAAAGCACTTTGGAAAAGCCTTCTATATAAAATGCTATGATTTTACTATTAAAGTGGAGGGAGTTCCTGTGACATTGCAAAGAATATGGATTGTGCCCTGCCTGGCAATTTACCATCTACACTTTCTAACAGCCATCTGTGCAGAATGCGTGACACACGTGCGCACGCAGCATCCTCATGACTAGTATTTTGGTATATTTAAGAAGATATGTAGAGTATTCAAACAGCGGAGTAAATTATGTCATGCTTATCTATAACCTAATTTTTCTCTTGATAAAATCTAAGAAAGGAGGAATTGTGCAAAGTGTATTTTTAGTAATGTTATATTAAGACATGCTACAGTACAAGGCCACGTGTGTGTAGTACAACTTAAAAACTAGTTTAAAAACATACTTCAAAAAAAATTATCTATAGGTTGAATCTGGATTTGGTTCAAGTTCCAGGGACATGCCAGAATTTGTATTAAAAAAAAAAAATAAAAAATCAGGATTTCTTAGGAATATTTTTTTGTTTTCATATGAATTTCAGATGATGTTCAAGGTTCTAAAAATATTAATAATTATGCTAAACTAGGAGAGATTGCAAAAAAACAGCATGGGCTAAGAAATAACATAAAGGGACATGGAGCACAGTGCAGGGCAATGCCCTCAATTCCCACTGAAGGCAATGGGAGCTGTGGGCACTCATGCTCCTTGCAGGATAAGAGATTAGAAACACAGGTAAAGATGAGAAAAATAAGACTTAGCAAGGGAAAATGTTCAATAATACTCTGAACACTGATGGTCAATGGGAGGGAAGTGCAGGAATAGCAGTTCTCGCTCTCTCAGAGAGAGAGAGAGAGAGAGAGAGAGAGAGAGAGAGAATCCCAAGGCAAGAGCAGATAAACTGTATGAAATTCTGGTACAACATGGCAGCAAATAAGGTAAATTGAGATTTGGCATGTGATGTGACCTTCGAGTCAATGGCTGTGACCTGTCCCATGGTAGCATGAGGGGTGATGTGGCAGGTTTTGAGCACCTGGATCTCTGGCCCTGCTGGAAGCAGCTGGCATAAAGATGAAAGCTCTCTTCCACACCCCTCCACTGGCAGGGAGCAATTTAGAGGTAGCTCTTTGTGACAGTAACAGGCTATCGGAGCCAGTTCTTACCATTCATCCTCCAGTCAGGTCCTCCATTCCCCATCCATTCGGGAATGTGGCCTGTTAACTCTGAAGTAAAGACCCAGATGCAGTGTTCAGGTACTCACTCCTGCCCAGCTGCAATGAGTCCCATCACAGAGACATTGCTACAAAAAGAAATATAGGTCTTGCTTGGTAAAAATTGATACCAAACAGTCATTAATGTGGTCTGAAAATCACCGTGATCAAAAAACCCAAACGCACGCATATGCTTACAGGATGGACGGTGCTCTCTGGCAATGAAAGAGTTAAAACGAAATTTGGAGAGGAGGGCGGTATTAATTAGACTTTTTTGGAATATTCAATATTAGTGAATAGGGCCTGAAAGTTCCTATTCAATATGGCAAAGTACCGCCTGCTAATGAAGGATAAAAATAGTCTGTGTATGACTATGTGAAAGAAAACACACCACACACACACACACCCTGGAACTAGCACTGCAGTATGGCTGGGGGATGGGCAGCTAGAAGAGAAGCTGCAGTAATCACGGCGACTCCTGCAGGCTGAGCTCTACTGGGTAAACTACACTGAAATGCTATGTAACTGCAACTACCAGACACAGCAACTGCAATCAGCTAAACCAGAGAGAAAGGACTAGAATTTTCCAGGCAGGCCAGGAAAAATCCTTTATTTCTATTGGCTAGGGGAGTGGGCGCACACACACATACACGCTCTCTCTTTCTCTTTTTCTGGAGACTATCTTGATTTTTGTTGTTGTTGGAAAACCAGATTGTTTTAGAAGCAGTTTTAGAAAGCTACTGCGAGTTAGGGTGAATCTGAGCAGGAGCAATGTGGCGAATAGGAATTAAGAGCCACCCAAGATGAGCTTGCAGCATTACTGCTATTACAGATATACAGTTACTTCAACAATAACTTCCCTTCCCTCTAAGTGTACCAGCTATGTTTCCTAGACCATTTAGATGTATAATTGAATTAAAAAACCAAAGGTGAATAAATTATTTTCATGCATTTTCAAACCACATTGACACTGACTCTGTGGCAAAATGAGTATTATTTTAAAAAATTGTATCTGCACTGAATATAAGCATATTAAGAAATGGCTTTTAAAACTCTGCCCTACAGAGAGCTTTCTGATTGGCTTCCAATGATGTCAGACATCCATAATGCCCAGTAAAAGGAATGGGGTAACTAGTCTAATTTCCACGTAATAAGAATATCCATGACACTCCAGGAAACACATTGCAGGTTAATTATAGCGCTTCTCAGGTAATTAAAGTAATTTGACCTCAGGCCTTAACACCATGCAAGCTTTCTATTGTCACCCAGAAATGCACTGTCTTATTGCATAATTATTTGCTATTTATTTCTATTGAGTGAAGCCTTATTTAAGGATATGGTAAATCACTGTCAATGTTAAGTTATGAAAGATATACACAGGCACATCTTAAGCAATTTAGCTTTGTCTTGTCTGGCATCTATGCAGCTGTACAAAGTCAATGATGAGCTAGTGTACCTCTTGGAATGGAAAACAGATTCTGTGCATTTATTTTCACTTCTTACTGAATAAAGGTATTATTAAACTGAGCAATACTTTTATTTTTTTTAAAAGCCCCAACAAAAGACAAACTTACACTTTCAGAAGCCTACCATAGGAAGGGCTTGTGCTACAGCCATCAATTAAATCCTTTTAAAAACATTTTTTTTTTGTCCCAAGTGGTCAAATAATAGTGAACGGCATTAACCCTTTCACTGTTATGAGGGTTACCGGCTGTCAGCCATGGAATGCTTAGGAGGACTGTATGTGATTGCAGTGTCAGTAGTTTTGACAGACTGCATATTCCAAGTAGAGAGACAAGGTGGGTGAGGTAATATGGGTGAGAGCGACAAGCTTTTGAGCCACAAAGAATTATTTTTCAGGTCTCTCTAATATCCTTGGATTGACACGGCTACAACTAAACTGCATATTCCAAGTGCAAACACATTTGCATGGTTATTGCATAACTGGAGAATTCTATGTAAAATATTAATCACACGGTTTGCACCATAACTCGCAGCCAGTCCTCTTTCTACATTACATGACTCTCAACTTCCAAATATAAACAGATTTTTTTTTTGTTTCCCAACATGAGTTTCCTTTGCTGCCAAATGAAAGTTAACTTATAGAATCTTATTTAATCTTATTTAGTATTTTGCATTCATATTTCCCATACAAACAAATAGGCTACCCAGAAACACGCTATGTTGCCCAATTTGCTACACAAAATTACTTTTGTTCTTCAAACCTCTGCCTAAGGCTTATGGACATCCAATGCAAATAAAACAAACTCTGTAGCACAGAATGGGGTTGCAATGATTCATGGTATCACTTCCAGGTTCACAGCAGCATCACTGAGGTAAGAGAAAAGCAGTGTATTGTTACCTGACACTGCTCATTCTGATTCTCTTTTCAGCACCATATTAACAGTGAAAATGTTAAAAACCATCAAAGAAAAAAAAAAAAGTTTACCCATAACCACAGTGCCTAGAAACACAACACATTCCTCGATTACTCCTAAAGGATCCCTTTACTGCTCAACCTCAGCACATACCATCAAATATTTCAAGTGGAACAAATTCATTAACTTGTAAACACTACTTAACTAACTGAAAGGCAGTGACAGAAACCTTAAAGCATTGCTAAATCAACTTCTAGCAGATACTGAATTGTGTGTTAACATTTGCCATCTGCTCATGTTGTATCTTTACCACAAGAAAAAATGAATGTTCAGGAAAGGCACTTAAAAAACCCCCAAGCAAACTTGGCCTCTCATCTATAAGCTGTAGGGTGTGTTTGTTTGTTTATTTATTTTACACAAACTGTCTTTTCAGCTATTGCTGCTTTATAATAACAACACAGGAAAATTCAAAAAAGGAGAAGGAAAAAGGAAAGCACCCGTGCATGCTTCATATTCCAGCTAGCAAGAAATTTGCCTCAGGCAGAGCACTGTGAAAAGGAGTGGGGGAAGGGCAACTTGCTGGGGGAGAGAGAGACTAAGTGAGGGCGTTGGAGGCGGGGGAAAGAATTGCTAGGCATTACGACTCCTACAGGCTGAAGCATAGCAAGCACCTTTCCTGCAACAACATTACATCATAGGCAAAACTGCTTGCAGACCACAGAAAATGGCCAGAATACCCAGCCAAGAACGGATACCAGCAGACACAACATTCCCCCTCTCTGAGATCCTGGAGACTTAAAATAATTTTTCAATTCCTATAATGGGAAACTTTTTTTTTTTTTTAAAAAGAAAATATATCATTCAAACTTCTTGTCCCTATGAAACATCAAGGTGCTTCGGTACCTTCCTCTCTATAGCCTGGGCAAGGATGTGGAAGGTATTAGGGCAACAGTGAATCTTGTTTTAATCTCAACTAACAAAAAATGTCCACTGGCACTTGGCGTACAAAACCTGAATGGAGTGTAGTATCCAATACTCTGCAAGGCTGATCTCCTTATAAAACACTTAGGCCAGGGGTTCCCAACCTGTGGCCCACAGGGGCTTTCAAAGTGGTCCGCGACTCCCCTCCCGCTGGCTGCCGAAGGGAGCCACTGCCGAAGGACCCAGGCAGAGCACGTTTCCACAGGGCTAAAAGACCGGTGCAGGGTCCTTGATGCAGCCAAGGGGACAGGAGATCAGTGCTCCCCTCCCTCTGGATATAGCAGGGAGCATGGCAAAGCACTCTGCCTGGCTCTCTAGGTGCTGGGGTCCCTGCTGGAGCCAGACGGAGGGGAGCACTGATCTCTTGCCCCCCTGGCTGCAGAAGGGAACAGCTGTCTTGGGACCCAGGTGGAGCATACGGGGCTACAGGACGTGTGCGGTTTCCCTGCTGCAGCCATGGAGAGGGGAGATTAGCGAGGAGGCAGCCTCCACGCTGAACTCCTTCTGTCTGGCTGCAGTGGGGTGGAGGGCCTGTTGGCGGAGACTGGTGGCCCTTCAGGGTTGTAAAAATTATATCTGTGGCCCTCAAGCCAAAAAGGTTGGGAACCACTGACTTAGGCTGTTAGGTATCTCGGTGATGGGTGCTATAGAAAAATGATAGAGCTTATCAAGGAGTAATCATTCCTAAAGTTAACTGCCACAAATTGAGATTCTCATAATGTTACCAGCAACAAAATCCTCTGAAACATTCTTACTCCTTCTAAAAACTGTGCATATTAAACAGGAGCTCACTAAAGTTCTGGATAGACAGTTCTGGAATCTGAAGTTCTTCATCGGCAGGCCAGGTGAATGATGAGCAGCGGCCGGGTTAACTTCCCCTTATCAATGGGCCATAACCCTGACCAGAAGAGACCGTCTCTAAAACATGCCTCTCTGTGGCTGCTGCCAGTGAAGACAACTAGTACAATATGCAGCGGTAGTTTGGGTGCTATGGACACTCGTCCACTGGAAACTGGATTAAGCTCCTTTCATTCAGGTCACCGAATGGCCAATGGACACCAACCCTGGCTCCCACACACTCCCCTGGCTGGCAATTGATAGACAGGGCAGCTTCCTGCAAAATCTATGGGAGAGTATGAATGGTTTATGTATCACTGTGGGCAGGGATGATATGAAACTCTGAAAATAGAAGGGGCTGATTAAGGCAAGTCACTCCGGTTATAACACTTCCAGAGAAGTAACATCTCCTGGGAGGCTCCCATGTTCTGGGTCAAAACAGATTCTCCAGAGCCCAAAAGACAGAGAAAGGATTTTTGGATAAATAATCCAACCTTAAACTGACTGGGGGCCTTCGTTCTGGTTCCTAATGTAAAAGACTGATATAGGTTTGTAAACACAGGGAAACCCCAACTATGGGGTTTGAAGGACTGACACTTACCAGAGTCCTAGGTTGGAGTTGAGGGAAACCACTGGTAAGCTTTTTAGCATGCATGTAGCTCCTTTTGTTTTTATATTCTCTCTCTGTAATAATGCTTTTGCCTTACGGAAAAAATGTGCTTGCTTACAAAGAGCTGTGTAGTAAATTGTAACTGCTGACAAAACGCTGGTCATAGCCTTTGGGGAGAGAGCAAAGCGCAGGGACTGGCCTTTTAGGCAGACTGGCTTGCTGGGGTTATCACAGTGTAGATCAAGAAGCTGTGCAGCCTTAAAACCCCAGTCACAAGGGAGCAAGCCGGGGGTCTTCACCCAGGAGAGGTGAGGGCTGGGAGCCAGGAACCTTTAAATGGGTGCCATCAAGAGACCACAGAGGGGGAAATACAGGTGCAATTGCCCTGAAACTGTGACAGTAGTAAAAAAGTCCCTGCAGGAAATCTGAACCCATGACTGAAAAGCTCTAAATCCCATTACCCAGCCCCAGGACCCTCCCAGTCTCCGTAAGACTGCAAAGTAATTTCATTTCTATGGTGTTCCATAAGCATGATCATTCCCAATAGTATCCACCACAAAACGAGATGTTGATAAAATGTCATTAATCTGTGACCTTACTCTGAACCACAGAGAAAGTTAATCAAAACAACATCTTGCAAACCAAACACAGTAGTCACCAAAATAAGGAACCAAAAGCCAGTCTGTGATCATGACTAAAAAGAGAAGAGGACAATTTCAGAACATTCATGCTACGATTGCTAAAATATAAGGACATATTGGGAGTAGAAGAGGCTCTCTCAAAAACATCTTCCTACTTCTACACCAGATCTCTCAAGAAACATTCTTCTCCACAAATAAATTTAGATGTCCCTTGAACTCATTTAGAGTTTTCACCACTTCAGTCGCTCTCAGTGTTAGTGGATTCCAGATGTTTATCATCTTGTGTGAGAAGTCATCCCATC
This sequence comes from Emydura macquarii macquarii, assembly GCF_026122565.2. Taxonomy (NCBI): domain Eukaryota; kingdom Metazoa; phylum Chordata; order Testudines; family Chelidae; genus Emydura; species Emydura macquarii. Next base: position 13,726,382 of record NW_027131620.1, read on the forward strand.
TCAGTCCCCTCTTTTCTTAAAAAAAAAATTTCTTAATTTTTAAATTGGCATAGTTTTCTGAACCCATAGGCCAGTATTGGGGGAAAAGTGTCCCATTGATTTTGTTACCACGTGCATAATTTTGAAAATTTACTATGAAAATTGATTGTGCAAGCAGGGGACAATTTTGATTCTAGGAGAAATGAAAAAACAAGAAAAGCCAATCAGGACATATTTTGTATTACACCATTTAGAGAGAAAAGTCCTATTTTCAGAACTACAAGGAGACAAATTCGTCCTGTGTATAACTCTACCAATATTAAAGGAGTTACATCATGGATGATTTTGGCCCAGGTTGTATGGTAAACTAAACCATTCAGTTGCCTATAATCTTTCTTCTTTGTTGTAGAGTCATTTCATGTTTCATTCTTAACCAGGCTGTACTCTTTACCAGGCAAACTGACTCAAAGAAACAATCTCTATGGAACACCAGGTGGAAAGCCACCATTAAGATCTAAATTAAAACAAACACATACCAATTACCGAAAAAACCAACATTCAAGTAGGATGTGTGTGTGTGTTGAATGGGGAGAGGGTTGGTAGGCTTTTTTTTTTTTTTAAACTTCTTCACGAAAGTTCCACCACCACTGATTCTCCACTTTAGAAGGCAGACACCACAATACAGTAGAATCACATTTTTAAATGGATTACCTGTTTGTTTACCTATGCACATTTGTATCTTTGTCCTTTAATATGAATATTTATTTTTATTGATATATATATATATATATATATATATATATATATATATATATATATATATATATAAAATATATAAAAAAAATATATAAAAAATCTTATGTTCACGCACAAGAACACAATCATTTTCCAAATCTGGGTCCTGAACAAAAATTACAAGTGACAGAGGCATGAACACATACTTGAATGATTTCTCCTGGTTTTCTGTAATTGAGCAACAGAGGAGATGACTGGACCTGAAACAGAGTCTGTCTGTACACCAGAGCCTCCCACTGAGAGCCAATGACATTAGAAATAAACTGACAAAATGCCTTTAGAAGGTGGTGTGTGCCCAAGACAAGTCAGAATGTCTAAGTGGCCGCACTAAGCCACTGGGAAATGGAGGAAATAGTGCGGGGGGAGTTAATTGGACATCTGTGTGAAGAAGGGGGAGGGGAGACAGGAAGGCTGTAATAAACTCCATAAACCAGACCATGCCGCAGGGGTAAAGTAAGAGCTCAGCTTTAGTAGGAGCAGAGCAATAGAATCCACATTCTCCAGAACATACCTGTGTTGAGATTATATTATCCTTCTATTGCCATAGCTGCCCTCCTTATCCTAAAGTACAAGAAACTTTGGAGGTGTCTGAACTCTTTATGTTGTCTGTGTTATGTTATATCCTATCACTGTTTGCCTTTTTGGCCTTGTCTGTTATGTCCTTTTCTGAGAGTGTATGCTTTATAAATCTGATAGTCTTTTTGGGGGGTAACATTATTAGCAAACTTAAGATGATAATCATACTGCCTTAATAATGGATCTAAAGTTACATTCTTTGTAGGGACCAGGCTAAAAATAATTTGTAAAATATTTAATTACAACTTGCCCTCTTACTTATAAGTGATGTCTTATGTTTATAATATTTTATTATAAAAACAATCCAGATCTATTACTGCTGTGAGAGCTCAGATTTAGACCCTGATCCTGCAAATAATAGGACCTTGTGTGTAGCTTCACTGTCCCAGTTACACACATGCTCAAAATTACTTTCATTTGAAAGTGTTTATGCAGGATCAGAGTCTTATTTTCTCAGGCTTCCCTAACATTTGAGTCTTCCTAACAAAACAAAAACCACACTTCCCGCAAGTGGCCATGGAAAAAAAAACTGATTTACAAAAGAAGGCACTTCTATTTGCAAATCACTTTAGAAAGATATTACAGGCATTGGAGTAGTTTGGGGGAAACAGGGGACATTGCCTCCCCAAATGGCAAGCCTCGGGCAGGTGTGGAATTTGTCCCCCACGTGTGGCTCCCTTGGCCTGACTGGAGCTGCCCCCAAATACAGAAGTCAAACTACGCCTATAGGACAGTGTCAAATAAAACTGGATGTTCCATTTCAACATTACTTCAATGCATCATGCCAAGTCTGAATATAGAAATTATTGTAAATGGAATATTGGGAGTTAGGATTCCCCAATTTTAATCTCAGTTTTGCTACTAACTCAGTGTTTTCTTGAGCTTAATCTCAGTTCTCCCATTTATAAAATAGGAAGAACGTTCACCTATTTCACTAAGCTCCTGTATTTAGCTTGTTCTTTGTTTGTAAAATGTAAGAGATCCTCAGATGAAAAAGTGCAACATATTGGGCCAGGCACACAACAAGCCTTATGGATTGAGAATCTTGACACTAAAGCCCTAGATTGAGATTTAGGACAAATAGATTTAATTCCAGGCTCTGCTGTAGATTTTTGGGTGACTTTGGGGAAACTGCTTTATCTTTCTGTGCCTCAATTCCTCAACTGCAAAATGGTGGATAACAATACTTCTCTTCTCTCATCTTTTGTCTCTCTGGTCTATTTACATTGTATGCTCTTTGGGGCAGAAACTATCCCTTACTGTATTAATACAGTGTCTAGCAGAATAGGACCCTAATCTTGGTTGGGATCTTTAGGTCCTAGAGTATTAATAAAATAAAATAAATAATAATAATCTAGAAATATCTAAAGTCATCTAATCAGCTCAAAAATGAAAAATTTGTACCCATTCAGAGTTATGCAAACACATCAATTGGGCAAACTGAAAATTATGCCTTTGTAAGGTAGAGAACACAGTTTCTATGCATAGTTCTCTGAGGAAACTCCATTATAAAATGTAACAGGAAATGGAGGAGTATTCCATGCTGGGAAGAAAATAACCCACAGAAACATGGTAAAGCAAAGTTTCCATGAGTTCACCACTAGCAAGAACACAGTTCTCTCAGGGGACTATAACACAATATGTTGGGGTGAAAAATCTCAGGTGTGATTTGCAGCAAGTTTCTGCATATCATCAAGCTTTGACAAGGATGCAGTTGGCTCCAGGGGAAAGAGTGGAAATTAATGAAAGAAAATGAAACAACCCGAGAGACCTAGAAATAGTGGATATATACATCCCATTTCTAGAACACTAAAAATAGCCATAATTATTTCTGGAAAATACTAAGATGGGATTTTGTTGATTACTGCTAGAGGTATAAAATATGTACATACTACAGTTTACACTGGTATGTTATGTTGTCCTGGGGTGTGAATAAGCAACCCCTCTAAGCGAAATAAGTTACACCGACCTAAATGCTGGTGTAGACAGTGCTATGTCAGCAGGAGAGCTTCCCAACATAGCTACCACCACTGACGGGGGCTGGAATAATTAAGTCCACAGGAGAGCAATCTCCCGTTTTCTTAAAGCATCTGCACCAATGCAGCTGCACTACTGTAAACTCTGTAGCGTAGCCATAGCGTAACTTAACAGCATCTCTTCACAATATGCTGTTCTCCTGCCCTGAGGGCATTCAAACTGAAGACATGGCAGTCTGGTTTTGCTTTTTTTTAAAAAAAATAAGTAGGGTGGCACACGTTTCATGAGTCAGGGACTGAACCATTAGAGAAGCAAGGGCTATGAGAGTATTTCATATATGGAGTTTTTGAATGCAGAGTGCATCTAGCCTATTTAACAATGGAAATAAGGGTATATCCCCAGATGAAGAGAGGAAATGCAACTGCTTGGAGAAGAGGAATCAGATACAATTCAAGCCACCACCTCCTATTTCCCCCAGAAGGCATGCACGTGCACATCTGAAATGTATAACATGCAGATGCTAAGTCAATAGTGCAGTAGTAGCTCCCGCTTGCTACATTCCCCACAACTGAAGCCAACAGAGATTCAAGGAAAGGGGGAATATCCACCTCTTACTTTACCCAGAACCAGCTATGTCTCTTCTCTGCAGCTGCAGCTAATTCCCTTTAATTCTGCACAGAGCAACATTTTAAGTGGAATTTATAAGTCCACAAAAATTAGCATCAAAGCCTAGTAAATCACTCTCTGTGAAGCTTATTTAAAGCTCAACAATACACACCAATAGATTAACTGATAGGGAGCTCCTCCAGAACTTAATAAATGCAGAGGTGAGGTTTCCACCTTTTGACAAAGATCATACTTGCTGATTTGTTTTAATCAGCCTGATAAATAGGTAGCCAGAAGTTCAAGCCTTTCTTGGCTTGGGTAAGACACAAATACAGAGGAGAGCAGGGTGCTAACTTGGGCAGCATTCACCCACAGACTAAGAATCTGTCTACCAGTTTTTATTTATTCATTCATTATATTTCAGTGCCTGCATTTTGCTACAGTAGCTGTCCAGACCTTTTAAGTTAAGATTTTCAAAACTAGGAGCCTAAAGTAATATTTCTAAATCCATATTTAGACTTGATTTTCAAAAGTGCTGGGCACCCAACACCTCCATGGATTCAATAAGAGCTGATGGGTACTCAGCATTTTTGCAAGTCAGGCAGGTGCCTATATGGACACAGTAACTTAAATTTAGGGTCCCAGTTTTTAAAATCTTGGCTTTACTTTCTCTCTCTCTTTCTCTGTGCCCTTTTCCCCTCTGGTATTTCATACAAATGAAGGGAAAAGATTCATAAATACTTAGTCCCTCCACTCAAGAAACACACAGCACTTTATAGACATTAAATAATTATGCCTTGCAACATCCCGTGAAATCAGGATCATTATCCTCATCTTCAAAAATTAAAAGGCACAAGAGGTGAAGTGTCTTGCCCAAGAACACGCAGAGAGTCAGTGGCAACGGCAGAGGTAGAACACAAGTCTCTTGACTCCCAGTCTTAACTTATACCATGTTTCCTGTGAGTCTTTAGTATGAAGGGGAGAGAACATTGGAAATGTGATCCTGACATATATTAAACACACACCATCCAGTTACATTTCAAAGGTGATCAATCTGCAAAGATTATGACATGACAAGTGTAAAAGAGGTGAAATGTGAGCAACTGAGGGGAAGGGGTTCTTATTCAGGCAGTTTATAACCTATGTTTGTGTTCATATCAATTTCCAGGAAATCAAACAACTGCAGGGAAGCTCTCTGTTAAAGAGAACCTCAACCCTGACATGGGGAAGAAAGTTTCCTAGGCTGACAGAAGAGCTCAATCTCCTGGTCCATTTGAGCCATGGCCTCTCTGTTCAAAGGAGTAAATTACTGCCACTGGTAACTACCTTTGTGGACAACTCCCAGCCAGAATCTGGATTGAGCCCACCAACCCATTTTGCATAGGCAACCACAAAAAGAATTGTACTTCTGGGGTCTCTATCTTAGACACTTAAATCAATGCAATGGCAATGACTCCTAGGCACTAGCAAGATGGGCGGGAGTTGAACTGATAAGGTAGCACAAAGTAAGCTTCATCTCCCATTATCAAACCCATGAACCAATTTTCCAAGAGTGGCATTTAGAAAACCATTCTCTCCCTTAGGAGTCAGAAAAAAGTTGGTCAGCTCATCAGCTGAAGCAGCTGGATGAAGACTGAGTTAATCAGCTGCTGCTCCTGCTCTAGAGATAACAATACAGTTTTAGTGGAAAGGAAACTGCCTATTTTACCCTACCCAGCCTAATGAAAAATTATGGAAGTTCACAGAAAGAGCATCATCAATAGTTATCATGCTCCTGACAATTGGTATAAATATACCTTTAATATTAATTTTAAAATTGTTATTACGAAGAAAATGAAAGGGCATTACATCCTGTAAGGGACATGCACTCATGGCTTGAAAGTGCAATGCAAAGCTAAATACTAATGATGCTGTGGGCATGGAGTTATGAGTAAGTGAGAAGAAAGCAAGGAAAAATGGAAATGTTCCTCTATATATTTTAAAAGGGACACTATCAGCTAAAATCATGTAAACATGTTTGTTTACAATGTTATTAACATAATTGCATATTATGAAAGGTGACCTGTAAAGGGCTTTCTTTTTTTTTTTTTTTTAAAGGACTTCTGCCTATTTTGCTTCTTTATGATGGATAATCAAATCCTGAAAGGGGAGTTTTTAATTTTTTTTTTTAACCTTAGAAATATCATGAATGCCAGCTCTGATCTTCCCAGGTATTAACACAAGGCCTCTAGGATGTTTATGGAGAGCTCTTACAACCCTAACTGAAGGGCTGGTGGCTTCAGACCTTTAACAAGAGCTTCATCTATCTAAAATGCTAAACATTGGAGTTTAATATGTCTTAACAAAACACACAATTCTATTGAAAGATTTTTAAAATCCAACTTTTTACTATCTTATGCTCTTTTACCCCTTTCTGCATTTCTCTCAGCTTTGACTATGTATATTGATCAAGTTAATTTCACTCTTTTCTTAAAAAAAGATAAAGATAGTTGGCTTCACTTTCTTATTCCCAATGTTACAATATCTGGACTGCAAAACCCACAAGGGAGCATTTATTGTTTGTTTGTTTGTTTGTTTTTTTAAAAGCAACAGTTTCCATGGAATTTAATAAAAAGTCTCAGAAACATTTCTATTGGTTTCAGATCTTGTAGACAATAGGGGATATTGTGAAGGCCAAAAGTATAACTCAGTTAAAAAATATTAGATAAGTTCATGGAGGATAGACTCATCAATGGCTATTAGGCAAGATGGTTAGGGATGTAGCCCCATGCTCTGGGTGTCCCTAACCTTCTGAATGCTAGAAGCTGGGACTAGATGCCAGAGGATGGATCACCCAATAAATTGCCATGTTTTGTTCATTGCCTCTGAACATCAAGCACTGGCTACTACTGGAAGACAGGATACTAGGTTAGATGGACCACTGGTCTGACCCAATATAACCATTCTTATGTTCTTCATTGTTTCACAAAGCAAACATTTTGTGCTGAATCTGAACTGAAACTTCCCTTAAAAAGGTTTGTTTAGGTTTTTTTAAAGTATGTATGATAGGGAATTGCATCAAATGCAAATGTTGTAGCTAATGGCTTTTCCTTTCCTTCTATATATTTTGAAAACCACTTCTCTATCCTTGTTTCCACATGCTGAATGAGGTTTTGGCTGTGAGAGAAAGAGGAGTATATTTTGTACCAAAGTTCTAGCAGCTGTAGAGTGGTTTTGAATTCCCACAGTATTGCTCTGGCAGGCCAGATAGTAATGGAACCACACGCTGGAGAGGGTTTTCATTATTGCCAACCCCAAACATTAAAAAATAATGAGTCAGGTCCCCCGAAATCATAATGGCTTAAAATCGTGAGATTTTTAAAAATAGTAAGTGTTGGGTTCTTTATATTCGCTTACTGGGGCTTGAGGCCTCTATGGTAACAATTTCATGCCTTTCTCTACAACCATGAAGTCTCAAAGCTTACAACTTTCATTAAAAAAAAATTGTCACATGATTTCAGGAGCAAAGGCTTCTAGAAAGACATCAAATATCATGAGATCCTTGATAAAATTGTGAGAGTTGGCAATACTGGGTTTTGATCCACTAGAAGAAAGAGATGGTATGGATTCTTTACCACTAGAACTCTGATATTTTTAAAAATACAATTCTCCTGTCTCCTCTGGATGGTGGAAGAGCCCCATTCAGCCTAGGGCACAGGTGAAATCTTTGGATAAAAGGTATGAAATGTAACAGAAACCAGCCAGCTTCTCCTTTATAGAGCCCAAACTCTGCTTTTCTTCTGCACAGTGTATGAACTTCACAAGAGAAGGCATTTCTTCTGCTCTGTAATTTCCGAGTGAACTCTTTCAGGGTGATATAATATTTTATAACCTGTCAGTTTTGTACAGCAATATATATTTATAATTTATATTTGGTGCAAAATTGTTTACACAAGATATGTTCTATAAATTACTAAATGGAGAACTATTGAAAATTATAAAAGTAATGGACAATTTAAAAAAGTGGGGGAAAAGAAGGAATGGGAAACACAAAGAACTAAGAGTACTGCTCAAATAAGAGTGCTGGAAATTTTGGGAGTGTTTCAACACTTTCTGAAATCACTAGTAAAATTATTTCCTACACTGTGTGTGAGAAAGAGAGATATTGCACATATGCATCCAGAGAATATGGTAGAAGAAGAAAGAAAATGGAGCAAGTTTAACTGCATTTTTGAAAACAGCCATGGGAGATACTATACTGCAATTAACTCAGAAGAACCTGCACATACAGGACTGAAATTTAGAGTAATAAAAATCTCTGAAGCTACAGAAGCCTGCAAGACTCTGATCTCTGCTTTAACAATTCTGAAAATTCAATGGGATTCCAATAGTTCATACAAGTACTAGTGTCACAGATAAATTGCTTCTGATTGTTTTTCTGAAGGCTCATAAAGCAAAAGTAAAGAAGCAGATTCTATATTCATCCTTCTTAGAAGGAAGGATTATAATAAATCCTGTAAAACAGTAACAAAAATTAGTATGCAGTCAAACACCTACTGCTCCTAACCGTATGACCAGAACTCTGTCCTTGTCGAGCTTCTCAGCTTATGACAATAGAGATGCTTAACAGTTCAACAGGGCCAGAGCAACAAACCTGCAGAATTCTTCAATAACGTTATGGGCAAGAACTCAGATTGCTCATTCTTGCCACCTATAAAGACCTTGGGTACAAATTCTTATCTCCCAGCTATTACTTTCATCCTCTAGCTCCAACCCAGACACAGATCCCTTGCTCCTGGAAAAGGATAATCTTATGCTTATTGCACTAGACTGGAACTCCAGAAACCTGGGTTCAATTTCCAGCTCTGCCTGTGTACCTTTGAGAAAGTCACTTAACCTCTCTATGCATCAGTTCCTAGCCTGTGAAACAGGGAAAGTGAGACTTCTCTATTCAACTGAGAGGGTTAGTTCATTAATATTTGTGAAGGGCTCAACTAATATGGTGATGGCGACCATAAAATCCCTATAAAAAGAGAGGAATCTCCCTCCCGCGCCTTCCCCCTCATAACAGCTCTGTTCTAGCACATCTAATATCATCACCCCCGGCAAGTCCCAGCAGTGCAAGTTACCTTGCAAGCTGCTAACAATAGCATGCATGAAATTAAGATGTTCTCTCACATTTCTGGAGGTGGCAGAATACATTAGCAAGTCTCCACCCATTTCCTGCCTGGCCATGCCCCACTTCTTCTCCAACAAGTCCTTACGTGTTCCTAACATGAGGAGAGAATTGTATCTGTGCCCATTTCTTCCACAGATTTTACACTTTTCTCAACATGGCCCTGAACTATGAAACTATGAGCTAGGAAACTAACCATCTAATGCCCAAAATGCAAAACCACAGGTGCAAAAGGCAAACATCTTAACAAGTTGTCATGCCACAAATGGTACCAAAGTCTTAACAGTATGCATAGACACTACTACTGCAGCTGCACCTTGGGATACAGTAGCAAAGAGTGAGAATGAGATTTTCCTTACACTTAGTGTGTATATTTAATTTTAAAAGGAGGGAACAATAGGTAGACTACACAGACTATTCCAACCCAGAGAAAGAGGAAAAGCCTGATTTTACTTCAGAGAAACTCAGTCAGTGCAACCCCCCCTCTATTCCTTCCTGGGTCAGAGTGAGTCTGGGCAGCTTGTCATTTCAGAACCAGCCAAACATGTTAAACCTGCCTGTGACACCCACCCATGCTGCAGGATCCCAGAAATAGATCCTGGCTTCCACCTTCCTTATTACTCTTGAAAGTTTCACGCAGGATGCTCCCTGTTGTGCCTTGGCTGCTGTAAGATTCAAGTCTCACTCAGAGGGTTGGGGGGAGGTGGCAATCCCAGATCATGCACGTTTGTCATTCAGTGGCAACTGGCCCCCAACAAAGAGAAAAGATAGTTATTCACCTTGTAACTGTTGTTCTTCGAGAGGTGTTGCTCATGTCCATTCCATTGTAGGTGCGTGCGAGCAACACCTCTCAAAGAACAACAGTTACAAGGTGAGTAACCATCTTTTCTTCTTCAAGTGCTTGCTCATGTTGATTCTATTGTAGACGACTCGCAAGTACTATCTTAGAGACAGGTTCAGAGTTTATAAGTTGGTTGACCGCAACACCGCCCTGCCAAAACTGGCGTCATCCCTTACCTGCTGAACGATGGCACAATGGGACACAAAGGTGTCCCTGACGGCCATGTAGCGGCTTTGCATATGTCCTGAATAGGCTCTTGCGCTAAGATCTCTGCAGAAGAAGCCTGTGCTCTAGTTGAGTGAGCTGTGACGTTGCCCGGGAGGGGAACCTTTGCCTGCTCATAGCAAAAGTATATGCAGGAGGTTATCCAGGAAGAGATCCACTGTGACGAGACAGGTAAGCCCTTCATCCTATCAGCCATCGCAACGAACAGCTGCATGGACTTACGAAACGGTTTTGTCCTTTCTATGTAAAAGGCCAGGGCTCTGCATACATCCAATGTATGCCACCTCCGTTCCTCTTCTGAAGCATATGGCTTTGGAAAGAATACCAGCAGGAAGATGTCCCGGCTGGTATGGAATTGCGACACCACCTTGGGCAGGAAGGCCGAATAGGGCTTCAGCTGGACCTTGTCCTTATAAAAAAATTGTGTAAGACGGCTCCAAGGTAAGTACCCTGATCTCAGATACTCTCCTAGCTGAGGTGATGGCCATTAGAAAGGCCACCTTCCACAATAATAGCAGAAGGGGGCAGGTAGCCAAAGGCTCAAACAGTGCTCCTGTGAACCTAGAGAGGACTAAATTTAGATCCCAGGGGGGTAACAGATCTCTGACATGGGGGTTTTCTATACCCTTCAGGAACCTAGCCATCATGGAGCAAGAAAAAACTGACCTCCTATGATTCGGGGGGTGGAAGGCTGAGATGACGGCCAGATGCACCTTCAATGATGCAGTAGCTAGGCCCTGAAGCTTAAGGTGCAGCAGGTAATACAAAACCACCTAGATTGGTGCTTGGTGGGGCATGGTCGCCTGCGCTGAGGCCCAGCAAGTGAATCTCTTCCACTTGGCCTAATATGATGACCTTGTAGAAGGCTTCCTGCTACCCATTAGTATGGCCTGCACCTGTGACGAGCAAGCTCGTTCCTCCAAGTCTAGCCATTCAGCCTCCACGCTGTCAGGTGTAGGGACTCTAGGTCTGGGTGCAGGAGGCGCCCCTGATCCTGAGAAAGCAGGTCGTGCCACCACGACAACTCCTGAGAAAGCAGGGTGGGGCAACTGACAGTTCCAGGAGCGTTGTGAACCAGTGTTGCCTGGTCCACACGGGCATTATGAGAATGACCCTTGCTTTGTCTCTCTTGATTTTTAACAGGACCCTGTGAATCAACGGAATGGGAAGGAAGGCATACAGAAGTCTCCCTGACCAAGAAAGTAGGAAGGCATCGGACAATGCTCCCTCATCTAGCCCCCAAAGGAAGCAAAACTGGCTGCACTTCTTGTTGACCTTGGAGGTGAAGAGATCCACTTGGGGAAACCCCCACCATGATGGCTACCAACGGGTGGAGAGACCACTCATGGGAAGGTAAGAAGGTCCTGCTGAGACAGTCTGCTGTGGCGTTCTTGATACCAGGAAGATATGAAGCTATCAGGTGAATATCGTGGTCTATCACCAGGTTCCACAGACTCACCGCCTCCTGAAAGAGGGCTGGGAAGTGGGCCCCACCCTACCTGTTGGTATAGTACATTGCGGCAGCGTTGTCCATCAGAACCTGAACTACCTTGCCTCTCAGGAAGGGAAGAAACACTCCACATGCCAAACGGATCGCCCTGAGCTCCCTGATGTTTATGTGCAGTTCCTGATCCTCACTCAATCAGATTCTTTGGGTGCTGTGGCCGGAGCTGATATGTGTCCCTCACCGCAAGTCCAAAGCGTCCAAAACCAGAGTCATCAAGTGCCCCCGGTCTGCAAAGGGTATTCCCTCCAATACCGCCCGGGGGTCCAACCATCAGACACATTCACATACATCAGACACATTCACTTTGTATTTTGAAAGTCTTCTTTGCAGCCATAAGAGCTAGGGACTTTTCATTTAATGTATGCTTTCATTATTTTAAAATGTGCCCAGAAAAAAAGAACAAGTTCGCCATGACCCAGCCCAGTGTGACCTCTTGATGCAGAAAGAGAGAACCTCAATATTCTGTTAAGTATCCCAGATATGTATATTTTGCCGAAAGTTCATGTTTCCCCACCACTAATATCATTATTATAGGAAGATCTAGTAGTGTCACCTACAGTTAAGGTTGACCAACACTTCCCATTACAAGAACCTGTTGCAAGTTGCTTATAACTTTACCAAAATCTAACCATTTGGGCTGAAATTTTCCAACCTGGTTATCTGCATCAGGCTGAAGGTTTTTTGTTTTTTTTTGGAAAACAGCAGCAAAAATGGTTCAGCAAATGAAATCAGGACAAAAGATGTTGCTTTGCCCATGTTCAAAAAAGGTTAGAACCATTCTGTTGAGAAGCTCTTGTGCCGCAATGCTTTGGAGGAGGGATTTTAAATTTGGCAGGGGGTCGTGCTGGTGTCAGGGATGTGCCTGTTGTTGTTCCTGTGACAATCCTCTGAAAAATCACAGTTCACACATGCTCAGCAGAGACTCAGAGTTTTGCAGCGATTTTTTCTGATGATTCCATCTACAGTCAGCACACTCTGTCCCCTGAGAGCTCCTATCTGCTGACTGGACTGCGCACATGCCATTCCCACAGCATGATTGGGCATGCTCCATCCCAGGGTGGCAGGGGCTAAGCAGGACTTTCCCTGAAACTGCAGGTGCCAGGGGCTGCTGTGGCACTGAGCACAGAAACTGAAAGCAGGTAGGCTATTCCTCCTGTGCTCAGAGCTGCCTTGGCTGACAAACAAGCAGCATACAGGAGGAAGAGGAAGCAGCCTTCCAGCTGGAAACACAAACTGGACCAGGAGGAAGGGTAAATAGAGCAGACTGGGACAAGGAGCCTGATGGAGGAGGACTGGGAGGACAGGGGATACTGGGACCGACTGAGCGAGGAGACTGGGGGGAGGGAACTAGGACAGGGAGGGAATAAGAACCGTAGGGGATGAGAGGACAGGTCAGATGAGGAGCCAGGGAGGATGGAGATGGAAACTGGGAGCAAGCAAGTAGCTGAGCAAGGATACTATGCAGAGCCAGGGGAAGGAGATGGAGCCAGAGTGGCCGGAAGAGTGGGGGCTGGATAATGAACTGGGGGTGGAGGATGAAGACTGGGACCGGGGAGGGGAGGAGATTGGGATGATGAGCTGAAGGAGGAAAGGAAAATTGAGGAGCGAGGCAGCTCTGGCACAGGGACAAGCTAGGAGGGAAGAGGAACAGAAGGGGTCAGGTGAGGGGGGAAGAGAGTCTGTGCCCACTACAGCACAATTCCTTCCAGAGCCTGGAAAGGAAATGAAGATGCCTGCATCTCAACATTCCTCTGTTGTCAGTAAATATCACTGAACCCCACTGGCAAAGAGCATGTGCCTCATCCCCCTTTAGTGCTGATCCACAGAGGATGACAAGTCTATCGAGAGGATGTAATTTCAACACAAGCAGACATAAAACTGAAATGTGAAGATGAAATAATAAACAGTAAAGAACAACTTAGGCTTACACAGCATCTTTTATCCCAAGATGATGTACAGATTCTATAAACTATATACATGTATGCGTGCGCACACACAGAGAGGAATAGTTCCTTTCACTCGCCACCAAACGTGGACATCTCTGGGATTTAACAAAAAGGCTATTTAACCCATAGCAATACCCCACAACAGCTTAGGAAAGGATTTGTTAGCTACTAAATTTTACTGCAAAAATAAAAAATAATAATAATAGTTCTTCTATTGCATTGGTTAGATACAATCCATTATATAATGTAATATTTACAACACTCCCCACAAATATCAAACCTATTGTCTAGGCCATGCTTGTGGTGGGAGGGTGGAAGGAAGAGTATTTTTGACACCACTTTCCCCACATGCTATAAACAGCTTTTGAACACTCACATTTCTAAAAGAAGCTGCAGACTGAAGTAGTTTGCGAACAGCATGAGGGACAGTGCTGTGGTCCCTCTCCGCTTGAAGCACTTGTTCTTCTAGGAAAGAGACATGATGTCCAACCATTTTAACGAATGCCTGTGGGAGGGGATGGGGAAAAAAAATCTAATGAGAATTACTAGCATCTGCACACTAGTTTTCAATACTATCCTGGCTACTGATCCAGAGTCAATTAAATAAATTACTTTAGCAAGATACCAGAATGCACTATTATTAATAGGCATATCAAAAGGGATGCATTTTCAAACACAGACTCTAATTTTCCCCGAGCCAGTAAGACAAACAATTAGTCAAATGATTTAGGGCCAATTTTTTTAATGCACTTCAAATGCACAATTTTGCTCCTCATTTGCACGCAGACTAGATGAGCACTTGCACACTGGCTGAAAATCTGACCCTAGACATCTAACTACACTATCTGCTTGCATCTGCCAACTGGGTGGTTAGAAGACTAAGCTCATTTGCACTTATAATTGGTTGTGGACAGAAAACTGCAAGAGCAAAATTATTAATTAAAATTATTAGTCTTCAAGACTAGACAGAGGCCTCTGAACATCTGGCCTATGAAGTCCTCTGATGTCTTGTTGAATCCTGTTGTAAGAAGCACTGGCACAGGAGTGTTCTAGCTGAATGATCATTACATCCAGATCTACAGAAGAGTAAAACTCCAAATCAATCACATGCAGAGAAACAAAGTCTTCATCTAGCAGGGACAGCATGAGGCCTACTAGACATCCTACAATGCCAAAGCAGGGCAGTCAAGATAAAAATAGCTCCCATCAACTATAACATTTCTTTACCTGCAGTTGAGTGACACTCAAAGGTACAAAATTATTTTCTACCTTTGTAAACATCAAAGAAAATAATACATCACTTCCCTTCTGATCCTTTCAGCTGAATGTCCCCACTGGTCAGCACAAGCTTCAGACAAACACTGAAACTGGCTTTTGGAAAAAAACTGATCCATGTATCCAAATGACCATGACAGAGTGATCACTAAAACCCATATTACACTGTAACACTCTCCCACATACACACAAATTGCTACAAGGCAGAGTTAATAGGACTGTCTTCATTATAAGCTCTCTGGAGCAGGCACTCTTTTATTTGATATTTGTACAGAACCCAGCACAACAGGGTCCCAAGCTCGAATGGGGACTATAAGCACTATTGGTATACAAGCAGCAACAACAACTTAATCGGCTAACATAACCAAAGACAATCCTAGGCCTTGTCTACACTAGAACTTATGCCAGCAAAACGTTTGTCGCTAGGGTTGTAGAAAAACACCCCCTCGAGCAACATAGGTTTTGCCAGCATAAGCACTTGCGTGGACAGCACTATGTCGGCGGGAGATGCTCTCATGCCAGCATAGCCACCGCCACTCCTTTAGGTGGTTTTATTATGTCAGCGGGAGAGCTCTCTCCCGTTGACATAACGCAGTTACACAAGCGCTCTTACAGCGATACAGCTGTGCCACTGTAAATTTTAAGTGTAGACTAGCCCTTAGAAGAGGGATTAACTATCCCCCTCAATATCCATGTGCAACTGTGTGTGGTAAGGTAGAACATACCCTAAAATATGCATCTCTCCAACTTCAGCAAAAGTTAGGGATAGAAGACATGCAAAAACTGAGCTAATCTCCTAGCTCAGGATACATTATCCCCTGTACTCAAATAGCTGATACTTCTATAGAATGTTTCAGTGAGGACTTCAAAGCTCTTTACAAACAATTAAGCTTTACAATCCTCTTTTGAATCATGTAAATATTATGCCATTTTAGAGATGGGAAAGGTGAGGCAAAGAGGTTAAATTAATTTGCCAAGGTCACAAAATATACCAGTGGGAGAGCCAGGATTGGAACCCAAATGTCCATCTCCTGCTTTCACGCTTAGGCAACAGCCCTTCCCTTTTCTTGGGAGTCCAAGTTAATTTCTTTTTCTGGAAGTTTCCAGGGATGATTGACTTTAAACTTAAATTGTAGTTAAAACATTAAGTACTACTGAAATTGCCAATTTAATCTTATACTCTCGTATTATGCCATTATTGCGGATTCTATTTGGCAGCAGACTGGTATTTAATCATTTCAAGGCATTAGCCTGCTTTGATATGCCAAAAAAGTCCTCCCAGCAAATTCATAGCATTACTGAAGGGAAACTTGTATCTCTGTAGCATAGGCCAAAGCTTTGCTCATGTTCCAAATCTTTGCAACAAGTTAAAAAAAATAAAAGGATTGAGCAGTAACTAAAACTATTTACTTTCTTATAGAATGGAGGACTATTTTATACAGAGTGCCAATTATGCTCAATATCTTAGGCCCATTCACCAAAGCATGTACGCGCATGTTGAACTTGAAGCGCACAAAGTAGTTCAGAAGCAGTCACACAGACTTCACAGGTACTTTGAGTTAAGCAAATACTTCAGCACTTTGCTGAATCAAGGCTCTGAAGAGTAGCTCTACTCCAGTGGTTCTCAACCTGTGGCCCAGTAGTCACTTGTGGCCCAGTCAGCACATAGCTGTGGCCCATTTGACATCCGCAGGGCCGTAACTAGGGCTGGGCAGGAGGAGCACCTGCCCCAGGCACAGAGTGTATGAAAAAGTGGGGCGGCATAGGATTAGGCCCAGCATCAGCCACTTGGCAGGATTGGGCCCAGCAGCATAGGCAGGAGGCCAGCATGCTCAGCGCTACCTTGCCTCCCCAATCCTGCAGGATCACAGGTCCAGTGACCCCAGCTGGAGCAGGCTCTCCGGCACTAAGACCACAGAAGCAGGCAGGCAGGGTAGGCTGCACAGACCAGCAGGTGCAGGGAGGGTGGTGCAGGGGCTGGGGTGAGAGGGGCACAGGGAGAGGCTGCAAGGGCCTGGGGAGAGAGGGTGCAGCCGATGCATGGGGACAGACTCTAGGTGGGGGGACTAGTGCTGGGGGCAGTCCCTGGATGTGGGGGAGCTGGGTGCTGGAGGGGACAGTCCCGAGGTGGGGGGCTGGATGCTGGAAGAGGCAGTCTCTGTAGGGCAGGCATGTGTGCTAGTCTATGTTAGAGGGGTCTGGAAGCGAGGTTGCCGTCTGGCTTGGGGGGCTGAGTGCATGAGGGGCAGTCCCTGGCTGGGAGGGCGCCACGCACCAGACAGAGCTCCCCATCTTTGCAGACAGGCTCCACAGTTGTGCTCTCCAGTTGCTCAGCCCGGCCGCACCACCAGCAGCAGTGCGGAAGCGAGGGTGGCAATACAGCATGCCATGCCACCCTGACAGTAAATTAATACATTTTAACAGGCAATGTTTTGACTTATTTTGCTCATTTAAAATGCTCTTGGTAGATATTTGCCAGTGTTGAAATGAAAGGTACTATATCGACTTGAATCGTATTGCTATCATCTAACAAATACTAAACCTTTTCTTTTTCGCGGTAAATGTACAGGTAGTATATATATTGTGTGGATGCAGCCCACATAATGCATAGAGAGCTGCATATGCAGCCCACAATGGTAAATAGGCTGAGAACCACTACTCCAGTCTGAAAATAAATTGTGTACAAATGACACCCTCTTATTCAACAGATCTGTATCCTGTGTGTATTCTGAGTTGGATCTGCTCACTTTAGCGGCAAAAATAAAGGTTATTCTAGTTTTTATTCTAGTTAGCCTTGAAGAGCTACAGGAGAAAGAGATGGAGTCTATTCCCTGCTTGTGTATAACCACAGAATTGTCAATTCAGTTTCAATTTCCAGGTACAGAATGTGATCCTGCTGCACTTGTGCAAATCCCAGACGGCAAAGTTGTTGCACAGGTATCATTGAGGGCAGAATTTGGCCTGCAAAATCTTTAGTATTCGTTATAACACATGAGCCAGAAAGACCCTGAATTCATGTGATGAAATGGAGATATTGTTTTATCCTTATTCAGTAGGATCAAATAAAATAAAGGGCAGCTCAGGTATCAACTGGGTGTAAAATTACTGTCCATCTTGAGAGTAACAGCATCAAATACTGCATCTGGCTTGAAAAGCGTTTTCTAGGACCCAGCTAGTCAAGAAACAAATCTCAGTTTGTGGCCTTTGGTAAAAAATTAGAAGTGGTAATCCAAGTTTGTTTTTTAAATAATTTTCAATCAAATTACACACCCAAGTAGTAACTATCAATAAATAGCAGGTGAAAGAGGGTTCTCTCACTGTTAGAGAAGGGAGTGGGAGTCAGGCGCTCTACCATTTACTTGCTTATAATTTTAGGCAAGTCACTAGAGCCAAGATTTGCTCAAACAGAAGCCCAAGTAAGCATAGGGTGGAATTTTCAGAAGTGCCTAAAGGAATTAGGCATCAAATTCCAACAGACAGTCCGTTTGAGCACCTAACTCTATTAGGCACTTTTGAAAATCATACCCTAAATCAATATTCAGACACTTCTCTAATTCTCAAATCGCTCCTACTGGAGTTGGGATACACAACACTTTTGAAAATCAGGGAGCTACCTAATTGTCTTAGGACCCTAGCATTAGACTCCTACTTCTGAAAATTTTGCCCTGAAGCGCTCTATGCCTCAGTTTGCCCATCTATAAAACAGAAATGATAGCTACCAGCTTCACAGTGCTGCAGCTGGATATAAAACACCGCAGGGCCCTCAGATGAAAGGCGGCATAAAAGGGCAAAGTGTAGTGTTATAAACTACAAGAATTTTGCTTTGGAAAATACAATGTTTTAAATACAATTAAATCAATTGCTATTCCAGCCCACAACATTAAACCTTGTCTGGGAGGAAGTTATTCTACTTTGTACAGGGGCTGAGCTAGAAGCTTGAGAACTGCCCATTTGGAATTGATGCCACAAACATTTAGCTTCTTTCACTTCTCTGAGTCAGTTAAAAGTGATATTAAACATTATGTGATTTATCTTGTCATGTTTTAATTATATTCATCCCAGAGGCAACCTTGCCCTGAGCTGACACTGTAATTTTAATATACTGCTTACTAAATATGGTGAGGACATCATCTTAGTGAGTCATACTGGCTTCCTTCATTCAGGATACAGCAAGCACTAAAACACTGCAGAAGAGGGGAGCACAGAGATATCTTTTACACAATTACACAAGACTATTATCACCAAGCTGAAACTGATATACCCAGTGATGGACATGAGACATGATCACATTTTTTTTAAACAGTAAACACTATGACATAAATGCCCCTACAAAGTCACAAAACCTAATCATTATGGATGCCTTAAATCTAATACTAGGAGTTGGTGAATCAGAAAATAAATTATTCTTTAAGGCCCCGATCCTGCAAACACTTACAACATGCTGTATTTTAGGCAAGAATCCCACTGATTTAAAAAAAAATAAACAAAAAACATACAGGCTAAGAGAACAAAATTAGTTGCAAACTTGTGAGCACGCCACACAAATCCAGAAGAAGGGCAACCTCGAAAGCACATTTTTTCCCCCAAGAATGCAAATCTCAATGTAACAAACCTCTAACTTATCAACCTTGGCATAGATGTTGTTCATTTCTACCACCTTGGCTTTAATGAGTGGAATGGTCTCGTCCAGAATCTGGGACGTATCGCTTCTAATCTGCACAGAAAACAAAGTATCTCAGAGCAGAAAGCATCATCAGATTAATACATAGCACCTCAACAGCAACTTTCACCTGGCCATTTCTAAGCACAAAAATTAGATAAGATGTAATGGGCTTAATCTGTTGCAAGGGAGGTTTAGGTTTGATATTAGGAAAAACTTGCTAACTCTAAGGGTAGTTAAATTCTGGAATAGGCTTTCAAGGCAGGTTTTGGAATCCCCATCATTGAACGTTTTTAAGAATAGATTGGACAGACACCTGTCAGGGATAGTCTAGGTTTACTTGCTCCTGCCTCAGCACAGGGGGCTGGTCTTGATGATCTCTTGAAGCTCCTTCCAACCCTACATTTCTAGGAGTCTATGATTAATTAGACAAATTACAAAGCACCCTACTGAAACAACTATTGTTCTACCCAGGATACAAATGAGGAAACAGAGACAGGGAAGTTATGACTTTCCCAAGTCACTCAGGGAACCAGTGGAAGAACTGGAAGTAAAACCCATGAGCCTGAGTGCGAGTACAAGCCCTAGCCCCCTCCCAATCTAACCACTAGACCAGAATTGCTTCCACACAAATCTCCTCCCAAGGGAGTTTCTCATTTTCTATTCAGCACCTCTACTATCAATACAGCTAACTATGATTAAAATTGCATTTTGTTTCCCTTCCATCCACCTCACTTTCATTTTATCAAAGAGGAGTTGGATTCATATTGGATGGAACACAATTTCAAATCGCTTTAGGTTAGGATAGCCTGTAAGGTTAGCATACAGCTATCAGCCCTGCTGTACTATGAACAAAAACACGTTGATTCTTACGGCTTATCTACACTTAAAACTCTACAGTGGCACAGCTAGGCCACAGTAGTGCTTCATTGTAGACAATACCTATATCGACAGGAGGGATTCGCCAACTGGCTGAGAGGCGGTCTCCAGAAGATGTAGGTCTACAGAAGAATTCTTCCATTGACCTAGCATTATCTACACAAGGAATTTGGTCAGCTTAACTATGCCGCTCAAGGGGTGTGGATTTTTCACACCCCTAACAACGTAGTTAAACTGACCTAATTTTCTAGTGTCAGAAATTGAAAATGCAGAGTGTAAAAGCAGAGACTGTTTACACTTAACTAACATTGTTCAATTTGTGGTGTAGACAGGCACTAGGCACAGAAATGTAGGAACTGTCATCCTGGATCAGACCTGTGGTCCCTCTAGTACAGTATACTGTCTAGAACAGTGGGCACTATTAGATGCTTTAAAGGAGCAAGAATCTTCATCATGCACAATTATGGCATAATCTGCACAGAGGGAGTTTCTTCCTAACTCCTATCAGTAAGTAGTAGTTTGTGCCCTGAATCCAGGAGGATTTACATCCCTTACATACATATTTATCTTGTATACTGGAACTGTAGGTGTTCATATTCATATTATTATTTGTATTACCGTAGGGTCTAGGAGGCACAGCCAGGGACCAGGACCCCATTGTGCTAGCTGCTGTTCAAACACAGAACAAAAGATGGACCCTGATTCAAAGACCTTACACTAGAAGTATAAAAAATAAGAGACGACAACTGAATACGGACAGATGGGGGAATACAAGAAAACGAGACAGTATTGACCAGCATGATCAGCAATGATATCAGCACACTAGCAGCCTAACAATTTTCAAGTTTTTTGGAGGCATCATCTATATAAATGTCTGATCCTTATTTGGAGCTCTGCTAAGCATGAAGTTAGCGAAAATTAACCTATTTGGTATATAAAAAACGTTCAGTGATTATCTTACTGAGAACCAGGCAGATACCATACCTATCCACCAATTTTGGGACCGCAAGCAGAACAGAGAATACAAAATAAAGTGATGGATAAGGCAGAAATTGAGAAACAGCTATTCCTCCAGTTCTTCATTTCTAAGGTGTAATGTACCAATGGCTTCTAACTAGTATATTAGAAAATGAATCTACAAAATTGTACACTGCACCAATTAGTATGCAGATTAGGGACCTGACTCTGCAGTCCTTACTCAGGCAGTGTCCCTGCTACCCCAAACTGTCATCAATGGGAATTTTGCCTGAGTAAGGACTGTTGGATTGGGTCAGTAGAGCATGGAGGTTTTAATAGGCAGCAGCATATTCTTAGAAGTATGATGGCTGTTTCATTTTAAACTATCAGAGCCAGCTTGCCCCTCTCTGTGTGCTAACTTGGGTTCTGCCATAAAAAGGATTGGGAGCCTTTCCAGAAAAGACGTAGCAGTTAAGAGGCTGTAATTAGTGCTGCTCTGCTTCTGCTGACTTCTCCCCTCCTAAACTATTAACAATGGAGGCTGCAGAAGTAATAGCAAAGGAATCAAAAAATGAAGGACCCAACACAACAAGCAACACCTCCAAAGAACTGCTGCAAAGTCATTCATTCAAAAGGAAACAGAGTGTTGTGGAAGAGGATTCTGTTGGGACCTTCTCCAAGTAGCTGTAACTTCTGTCCAGTGGAGAAGTGGCTTGTTTTAAGTGAATAGGAGCATTAAAGAGATTCTAGTTAACGTCAAGCCTTAATTTGAAAACAAAACAAAACAGCAAATCACCCAAGCAGACAATGTGATTAGACAAACGGAGCACAGTAGCAACACATGAACCAAAGGAACAAAGAGGGTGACTGGGCTTATTTATATAAGGAATCTTGTTGGGCCTAATTGGGATGGAGCAGAGAAGAGTTTACATAACCTGTGGGCTGTCATGGCTCTGCCTAGAATTATAATTGCCTCACTTTGGGAGTTCAGGGAGGCATTCCCCAGAGGCATTTTCTAGCAGAGGTTTTGTCCCAGGGGCTGAAGCCTGGGGGATTTTTTTCTCCCCCAGGCCATTTTCAGACCACTGGCAAACAAAGTTTTATTGGAATTGACTAGAGTGGAATTGCGGTCTTTTCAGCTGAGGTGATAAGAGAATGAAGCTGGGCTGGCTGATCTTGCAGAGATTTGCTGTGTGTTTTGAGATTCCACCTTTTCCTTGAGAACCCAGATTAACCATGCCTGCAGTAAAGGAACTTACACAGTGCTTTCTGAGGCGTGATGGATACTGGAAAAACTTTGAAGTTTAACTATTTTGGTGAAGGGTGTGATTTAACAAAATAGTTATACTGGCACAACCTTCTAGCGTGGACACCTTAAAATCAAGATTTTTCCTTGCATGGATAAACATTTCTGCATGTCTTACCATTTGGTCTGGCATGACAGTATGCATCCATGCACACACACATATTCTCACACTTGGGTAAGAACAACATGTTGTGCACATTATATCTGACAGAAAACCAGCTCAGATAGTGAGATCCCCTCAAAAGGGAACCACATTCTCTCATTTCTTTTTTTAAAAGAAAGGTATTTCTATTAAACCAAAATACAGAACAGAGGCAGTTAATACAGAGGAGCCAGGGGATCATTTGGTTAGTGCCCTTTAGGTCTGGGGCAGACATAACAGTCTGCTACACAATATTTACAAAGAACTGATTGGTGACAAGTTTGGGGTAAGTCATTTAATTTGAGTAAGATTGAAAATTGAACCTCATGTTCTCCAAGATAAGGCAGCAAACCATGTTTTCCAGAGTTGGTTAAAAAAGGGCTAGGGAGAAAGCCACTTAGGAAGCTAACCGCAGATAACTACAATATGTACAAACACAATTTGTGGATGTAGCCAAAACAAAGAAAAAGTTATTCAGACCATGTACCATGAGGGCAAAAATTATCACCAAAGCAAGGTTAAAGCAGCCATGGAAAAAAATCTAAATTGTCTTTGGGGGCAAAAACAAACCACTAGTACAAGATGCAGGAGAGCAGATTTTCCAGCAAAGGAAATGAAAGGAAATGATATGCAAATATGATTCAAGAAGAGTCATTCTGCAGCAGTCTGCAGAACCACAGCGACAGAAGAGTTCAAGAGGAGTCAGCCTATGACAAAGAAGGGAAGTATTTCTCTTGGTACAGTAACCTTTTTCCAGACAGAGAAAGCATGACTGGTCTGGAAATTCCACATGATAAAACAAGATTAATTTCCCCTTCATGCAATTTATTTTACTTTACCTTATTGAAGATTAAACTGAGTGCTTAGCACAAGCACCAAAGCACAGCGGTCCATGGGAAAAATCTGCATTCCCGTTACTGAGCTTTGCTATGTTAACTTGGAAGATAAAAACATTTTGAGCTTTATTTAACAACTATCGAGTTAGCAAGTCTAATCTCAGGGAGGGAACAGGCTGAGAGCAAAAGCTTAACATGGAGAGAGAGTAAATCGAGTAATAATGGAGAACTAAAACATAAGCCAGGAGTGGCATGCAAGCTCCAAGTAGGACAGATGTCCAGACACAGCAAAACCTAATGCTGTGCATAAAATGGCATTCTTGAACTGAGTAGCTTTCTGCACCAAGGTCAAAATCTTAGAACCAAAACATGCAGCAGAGTTCTAGTGGCATCAGTTAAATAAGAACCTGTGCCAAGGTCAGAACGTTAGAACCAAAGCACACACTGGAGTTTAAGTGGTGCCAGTTAAACATGGACCAGATTTTTGATAACTATAATTTTTTAAAAATTAATGTAATAAATGAAATCACTGTCAACACAACAGAATCAATATGGGGCTGGAACAATAAATGAAAGTCAAACATTATGTCCAAATTCTGGTAGTTCCAGAGATTTATTTATTTGAAATTAGAAAATATACCTATAGGTTCCCATCCTCTGCTCTGGGCACCCAACCCATGGGTTAAAAGACACAAAACAACATAAAAGGGACTATCCATATATATAGCCATCCTAGCCCTCAGTTTACTTCCTCCCCAGTTGCTGGAGAAAAGAGAGAGCAAAGGTGGGCTTGGATGTGCCTGGAAGGTTAGCAGATATTGTCCCTCCTCCTCCCCCCCCAATAAACAAACATACAAAGAATGGATTTATTTTCTTTTATATCAAGGACATTCCAGTATGACAGCCTCAGCAAATTTCAAACGTGGCAGTAAGTCTTGGGGAAAAAGGGGATCTGTCACATAACCAGGTCCCAAATCATCTAGGGTGTTATAGGTTGAAAACCAACACCTGCCTAGCAAGATTCTAGGTGGAATTCAAGCCTACCTCAAATTCATGGCTAGAGTCTCAGAATCACACATCTAATTTGCATGCAGAGTTACCACTGTTGTGCTGCTAAACCAGGTAACTGTGTGCAGCTATGCACAATTAGCCAATTGCACATGATCTCACAAAATTTGTGGGTAACAACATGTGCACACTAGACACATATTATGAGTGCACAATAGTGCACCTAATATGTTTATTAAGAACAAATTAATGACAATTCAATAATAAAACAATTGAAATGGCCAAATAAAATTTCTGTCTTATCCATCTTTAGCTATAAAATTTTAGCACATGCTTTATTGGAGGTGTCATTTATTGAAAAATGGAGGCAAAGATCCTCAGAGATTACACACAATAAACAAAAGACCTTATCTCAACTGGGAACATGTTATAGAACTCTGAAAGGTGCTTCTTGATATTAGCTAGATGGATCTGGTATACAGTTAGACCAACACTCCTAAAGAAAATATTTGATGTGGATTGTAAGGCAATATTGAACCAATGCACATAATAAGAAAGACAAAGGAATTGCTGACGGGAGTCTACATCCTTAGAAATGGGCAGGGTGGAGAACAGAAAAAGCCAAATGAAATCTGAACAAAATGCAAAGCTGTCTGCAAGAAGAGCACCTGTGAGGAACTCAGGATTTGCACCCAATACGGGACAAAACTGCCCTCAGTAGCACATAAGCTAAGACAGCATTAAAATCTTCTCTAAGCCTAAGCCTGATCCAAAAATCTTTATGTGCATCATGCCATTCAAGACATGCACTTTTTTTTTTTTTTTTTAATGTAACACTTTATGTGGCCATTGTCATGTATGAAGGGTTAAACACAGGCAGCACAGAGTTCTGTCTAAAGCAGTGATACTCAGACCGCAGTGGTTCAGGAGTCAAATTAGCGATCAACATTACTCAGAAGAGCCAGTCGTGTGAATTCATTGTTTCATTTACTATATATATATATATTCTCACAGTAAAATGACTGACCAAGTATTCTACAATTGGTTAATAACTTAATAAAAGCATCTTGAATGGTTAATAATTAAATGACACTGTTTTAACATCATGTGCTGCAAAGAGCCACAGGAGACATTAAAGAGACTCTTGCAGCGCCTGAGCCTCAGTCTGAGCATCACTGGTTTAAAGAGATGAGTGGGTACAATAAAATAGAGGAAAGATACAGTTCTAACATCCTACATCCCTTTTGAGGATTCTGCTTTTAAAGCCTTCCATGTGATGACATATCAATGCCCGTACTTTATTGCTAGGACAGATTATCCAGCTTTGGAGGACCATAATAGATATTCTACTTGATGGGAAATATCCCATTACAGGAGGTTAAACCCGCAGAGATTTCCAGGTGTCCATGCATTCCCTTCAAGGATTAGAAATCAGAGCAAAATTGTGAATTTTCACATCTGACTAAGACAGTAGGCTGTGGGTGGGGAGGGGGGTTTGTTGGTTTGTTTTTAGGAGAAGAGAAGGGCAGAGGTTATATCTACAAGGCACCAACATGCCACGGAAGGAAACGAGGAGAGCAGAATTAGATTGGTTATAGAACATCAACACTTCACTCACAGGTCACTAATTCAAACCTGGGCCAGCTCTGTAATATGATCAAAACTTTTAATTATATTTGGCTGGCAATGAAATTAGGGGCTTTTGTGAAACTAATTTATTGGGTCTGAGTCCATGTCTTACAGGACAGTTGTGCATCTAAAAAAAAACAGCTTCACAAGTTGCACTCATGCTGACAGTCTCAGAGGGAGATCAAAGACTGTCTAACCCTTCACCCCAATGTGTTCAAGGAGATTTGAGGCACACTGAAGTGTGCATAGCGTGTTTGTACCTCTGCCCATGTTACCTGCTCTACAAATAAATAGAAAGTTCCATTTTCTCAGTTAAATTACTGTGCCTCCCACGATACACCATCTATGGTTCTAAGATGGAAGCTTTGATACACTACATCTTCCTGTGGCTGGACGCAGGCCTCTTACTACTTTACCATTAGACCATTAGTCTTACCAGTGAAGTCAAGCAGCATGCTCAAAGGAGGAAAAAAATTACCCTTATGTAAATGCTTTACAGAACACGATTGAAACACACACAAAATTCCCCCTTGCCTTTTGTTGGCATGTCAAAAGGCCAAATTATTGTTAAATACAAAAGTTGGAGTCAATCCAAAGATTACATGATAGTTATCAGATTCTCAGACACCATTTAATGTGCTGTTGCAAGGAACCTGCCACTGCAGGTACTGTATTGCAAGGCACAAAATCAGCACTCTAAGCGCAGCTCTTTGATGTTCCCAGATAAGGTCAATAATCTGTATACAAGCTAATTATTCATAGCCTGCAGGTTGTGGAAAAACATTTTCATGAGTAAAGCAAAGATGAAACATGGAAACTAGGTTAGCATTTGTTGTAGAGGAGGTTGGAAAGAGAGCAAGTCTCCTGGGAGCTATGAAAGCTCACTGGCGGCCCCTCATCTGAGCAAGCCCCTCATCTGAGCAAGCTATGATTTCCTATAGGACACAGCCTGTGTGCTCCTGACCAATAGGCAGGACTCAATGCTCACAGAAGCCTTAACGAAAATCCCACACAGGACAAATCCAGATGAGTGATGGACTATTTCTTTGGTTGTCCTTTATTTCATCTGATATAAAACCACCAGCAGTGCAGTCACCAATTCTAATCGCTCAGCTTGAGCAGCTCCTGGCACAGAACTGAAACTCTCATCTTACAAGAGAGACCTAAACAGGCTTTTTTGCCATGGAACCTGAGCAACCTCTCTCAATGGTCAGAACATATCACGTTTTGGACAGACTCTATATGCCATATCAGAGCATCTTTAAGCTTATACGTATGTGCCAAGATGTGTCAAAAATAGACTCAGACCTCTGAGTTTCATATGCTCCTTTACAGATATTTTTGTCAAAAGCTGAATGGAAACAGAACTGCATGAATGCCCATTAATGCTGAACTGTATTTCCAAGATGTTTCTCCTCTGAACTCTGGAAGGCCTCTCTCTGTTTAACAACATGTTAAGACAATTCTTCTGAAACTAATGATACTTCCTCTCCATGAGTGACAAATGGTGATGCCCCTGACAGAGCTATACTCAGCGTTGAGTGAGAGCAGGAAAAGGAGAGACAACTGGATACAATGCTCCAGTATCCAGTTTGCAAGAAGCTTCTGAAAATTCTCAGTACTGAAGTTTTGAGGTGGGCATTCTCGTTAAGAAGCCTGCCGCCACAAGTGGTCATCCCACTGTGGAGGCAAAGGACCAAATGGCTTGGAGACAGGATTACCGCTTGTCCTGTAGGGAATGTCATTTCTGAGGGTAACACAGGCTCTTGGGAAGGGCAGCATAAGGAATTTCACACACCTGCCTGTTGGTATCTGTTCAGTGGATAGCAGCGGACTCACTCTGCAGGGCTGTAAGTCAGACCTTACACTTGCACTTTAAGAAAATATAAAATGGGGAATATCTGTTTTGCAACTGCCCAAAGAACCTTGACCTTGACCCCACTCTCCCGTAGCCTGTATGTGATTCTTGGGAATAATGCAGCATAAATGGAAAGGGACAGGAAAAAATCTTTACCATCAAAGATCTCCTGTGATCTCATTATCTATTAAAGGTACATTCAACACTTTCCCAATATTGCTTTCCCATGTAAACAACTGATGTATTTGCCACAGGGGTGTATGCAGCACTGAAAGTTGGTGGGGAAGAGGAATGTGTGTGGCTGTTAGAAGAGGAGGGGGGTCTGCACATCAGTGAATAGGAAGGGAGACAATCCCTCTATTCGGACACGGCCCATACTATGAAAATGTAAGAGAACCCCTGAAATAATGTCCTGCCCTCTAATGTGTAAGGAAGATGCACACTACAGCACTGGATTACCCTGGCCAGTTTGACCTCTTCCACATTAGAGGGACGAGGAAGACTTAAAGTGGTCTGGAAAATGACATTGTTTTCTTTTTTGTGAACACTACATCCATGCAGCTGGATCTCTCTGTGCAAGAGACAACAGTGCAGAAAAGCAATATCCTTCCTTGGTCCAACTGTATCTCATCCACCCTCCTGCTGTTCTCAAGTTCATCACAAATCATTAGGCAATGACAAAGACTGGGGAGCTGGTACAGTATAACCGCTGCTTATCACACAGTCATAATCATCCCTTTCTTACATTGTGTTACCCTATCTCTCTGTTTTACCCATCCCTGTTATCTCTCATCTTACACGTGAACTGCAAGCTCTTTGGACAGGGATTGTTATTATGTCTGTACAACACCTAGCACAAAGAGGTCCTAATTCCTGACCAGGGCCTCTAGCTGCTACTACCACAATGCAAACAGTAAATAACAATATTAAATAAATGACGCCATTGCCCCCACGTCACTTAGCCTGGTACCTCCTGGAAGTGATCCAAATATCGAGACACTAAAGCGTGGAATCTTCAAAGAATGTTTTGTAAAATTCCTCTTAAAGGGAAGCTTCCCAAGAGAAACAATTTTTCTGAAAAACTCCATTCAATTCTATCTCCAGAATGTCATTAGGGTTTATTTGACTTAGCAAACTCGGAGAGAAAATATAGCATGACACTAACCAAGCTGGGGCAAGGGAAAAAGCAAAAAGTAAAAGTTGTGCGTGTTGCACTTTCACATGCACAAATAGTAGCAGCTAGAAGCACATCAAGAGATCTCCTAGATGCCTGTACAGAGAACTGTATGGAGCTTATGAAAGTTAAATATAGTGCTCCATTCTAGGGCCTTAAATACTAGTGCACGAGACTGCCACCTTGTGGCTCAACCATCACTGCTCTGTGTAATAAAACCATCTCAGGGGAGGGAAGAGTTATCAAGATGGCTGCCTCAGGAAATATTTGTGTGTGTTTTTTCCCCTCCCCACTGCTGGCTGCTGCCCTGTTTGAGCTGTATGGTTTCTAAATCACTACCAACATGGCCTCCTCAGAAACCTACTGGAGAGAGCTGATGTGACAGTCAGGGTGAATTAGTTATAAGCTAAGTACATACCATATCAGTCATGCCACAGAACTCATCCAGCCTTATTAATATCTCTTCTATGGTTTCTTCTACTTCTTTTACCTGAAAATGAAATAAATATATATATCTATATATATTATATGCATGAATTTATTTATTTAGTTGCTTCTGTGAATTAAAGGAAGCGCAGCCTTGTCAGAATGAACATTAGTGTGAGCCAAATCCTGTTTTGATCAAAAGTATGTTTATTTATCAAAAGCTAAGTCTGGGAATGGAAAAATGTTTTAATTTCAGGTTATTCATAAGATATGGTGCATTGTTCTTTCCCACTCAGAAATACAGAATCTAGGTCAACTCAAGTAATTTTCATGCAACAACAGTATAGCCAACTCCAAGAATTCAAAAACCATGAGTTGAATGCCCAAAATTCATGGAATTGTTTTAAAAATCATGAGATTTTAAACATTTTATGTTCTTTTTTATTTGCTTTTTGAGCTTTTGGGTTTCATGTTTTCAAAGTTACTTCCTCAGTCAGGAAGGCTAGAAACTTACCTTAAGCTTTCATTTTAAAAAAAAGTAAGATCTCTCATATAACAAGATCCCAGGAACTGGGGCTTCATGAAAAGGTCCAAAAATCACAATACTTGACATAGTGACATAAGATCTGGCAGTAGTGCAAAACCAGTTAGATTCCCTTCCAAGCCTGGTATCTTCTGGTTATACCACTATCTAAGATGACTCTGTTGCACATGTATAGGTGTTTTAAGGTCCTGAACCTGCAATAAATTCTTTGCAAATAGACCCGTGATGCCCCACTGACTTTAATGGCAGTTCAACCAGAGATGGCTCATTGCAAGAACAGCACCTTACTGTTTAAAAGCTCAGCCTGTGTTTCAAAGACAGAATAAATCTCTCCATTTCAAATCCATCACTAACTCTTGGATATAAATACCAAAGTGTGATTTAAAACTCAAACACCAGTCATAAGCCCATGTTATTTTTACTGACAATTTTTTTTTTATCCATTAAAAGAACTACATGGCATGCCTAAGAAAAAAAACCACTGTGAATATATTAATGCAGAAGAACACACTGGAAGGAAAGCCAAACATTCTTGGAATAGATTTTACAGGAGGGTCGCTTTACTGTTTTCCCATAAATTTATCAAGGATGAAGCAAAAATTGAGAAATACTGCAGATCTCAACAGAAATGTTGCACGTGTGGCTGCCTAAAGCCAAGACACTCAGCATACCCTCTGTTTGCAGAGAGACAGGAAACCTGCTGAATTGTTGCTATTTATATGAAATCTGGCAGTAAAAAGCTGTGATCCGAGAAGATCTTAGTAAAGTGGTGTGACCTGTAAGGAGGACAGAATTATTCATTGCCTTTCATTCTGGACATATATTTAAAAACAACATAAATAATCAGGATATTAAAAATGCGGAGACTGTAAACAGAAAAAGTGTATTTACAGTATAATTTGTTCCTCAAATTGAATCAGTTTTTGAATCCTGGATCCAATCTTCTGCCTCTGTGTTGGGACCCACAGTGAACAGGTGATTTCTAACTCGGCCTCAGTTCTCCCACACACAACCCACAGCATGAAAATACTGCAACTGAATAAAGTTTTACAGATCAAAGATAATTATCCCATTTGTTATGGTTAGTTTGCTTAAATGTTTATTGAGAAAGCCAATTAAAGAGAGAAACAAGAATAAAGATGTCTAAGCAAGTACTTTATCATCCCAACTCACACTAACAATGATTTATTCAGTTTTTATCCTAAATTTACTAATATTTTGCCTGGCTAAAAGAAGATTAATCTAAGTTGCCAACTTGAACTTCAAATTGAGCAGTTATCAATACAGCACTTGGCTCATTTTAGTTTTTCTTACAGCACTCAACAGCATGCCAGCTGCCTGACAATACAGATAAGAAAATCCCTGTTCCACAGAGTTTACACACTAACATCAGAAATTACATAATAAAGGAAAGGTACAAGATGGAAGTGGGGGGTGGAGGAGGAAGAATGAGGTAATAAGAATGACATTTCTTAGTGAGGGCTAGCACACAGCATGGTAGAGTACAAACTTTGTTTTTATTAACAGAATAAAATACGGTGGCTTGAACTTGAAACGGTGGAGGAGCAGGTGCCAACGGAAGGGGGTGATGTGGTCAGGGAAACAGGCAAGGAAGATGATCTTGGAGGCTGTGTTTTAAAGGGACTGAAGGTGGGTTCCATGCCATGCAATTCATATAGGAACTGGATTCTATCGCCTCCTAAACCCCCAGATCTAGGAGGGAAGGCGGTATCTACATTTCACCCCTAGTGAACAAAGAAGATTACCATTTCCCATGGTTTAAAATGCTTGTGAATGAATAGTCTGAGTGATATCCAGACACAGGTATCCAGACCTGCTTCTTAAGATGATACTTAGGCAGCACCAACTCGGTCACTACACATGTGGATAAGCAAACAGAGAAAAGATCAGAATAACTGTATATATAAACTTAGCAGGAGCAAAAACTGTAACACACTCTGGATCATAGGTGCTGGGGGTATTCCCGCCCTCCCTTGCCTGAAGTGGATTCCATTCTATATAGTGTTTACAGTTTGGTTCAATGGCTCTCAGCACCCCCATTATAAAAACTGTTCCAGCACCCCTGCTCTGGATTAAAGATTTTGACCCCATTCACACTGAAGACTAAAAGCATGTAAGGTAAATTCATTCCCCGTGGCTGAGGCTCCTAGGCACGACCACAACAGACATAATTACTAAAGCAAACAAATACCATTACAGTAGTTCTCAACCTATTCTTTATCAGGACCCCTCCCTTTTAGCAATATGGGAAGGACAGGGTGTCTTGACACCCCCCAACCGAGAACCCATGAACTAATGAGATATCTTTACGCAGCTAGAGCAAGATTACTAAGAGCAGCAGGAGCAGATCAGTGGCTTTCAGTGGTGAAGGGAAGAGAAGGCAGTCTGGATGGAATGCAAGGGCAGCAGCCGCTAAGGAGGAGTAGGAGGGGAAAAGTTCAGGAGAGCAACGCTCAGGGGCCAGGAAGGGAAAACCATAAAATCACAAAATGGATGGAGGGGAGGAGCAGACAAGGCACCAGGCACATGGAGGCAGGAAATAAATCTGGCATCTGCTTTCACAAAAGCAGCACCACCACAATAAGCTGCACAAATGGAATAAGATCAATTCAACCTGCAAACAGATGTATTATAAATGTGAATATTTTGCACCTCAGTGACATTTCACTCTTTGCAAACATTAAGGTATTAAGCTTCAAACCCCACCTCCATTTTACAGATGGTTAAACTGAGCTACAAAGCATCGGAGTAACTTGCCTTAGATCACACAGTGAGTCACAGGTACTAAGCTAGCAGGAGACATCTGAGGCAGCTGCTCAAGTTTATGGAAGGAATCTAAAACCCACACACCTGCCCAGCTGGTCAGACAAAAGCTTCGGCAAAAGAACTCAGCCATGGCAATATTATGAGAGGAGGGACTGGATGTAATATGTGTTTGCATGTGAAATGTATGTGTGTCATTTATTGAGTGGTGTGGATTCCTGGTCAGATATTGCATATGAAGTTCTACCAAAAACTAATTAGTTTTATTTCACTGACCTATGAGGAAAGGTTAAAAAAACTGAGCATGTTTAGTCTTGAGAAAAGGCAATTGACAGGGGACCTGATAGCCATCATATTAATGTGTTACAGGCTGTTATAAAGAAGACTGTGATCAGTGGACATGTAGAACAATTGAAGGTAGGACAAAAATTAAGGGGCTTAATCGGAAGCAAGGAAAATTTAGGTTAGATATTAGGAAAAACTTTCTAATGGTAAGGGTAGTTAAGTTCTGGAACAGGCTTCCAAGGGAGGTTATGGAATCCTCAACACTGGAGGTTTTTAAGAACACATGGGACAAACACGTCCACAATGGTCTATGTTTATTTGATCCAGCCTCAGCACCTGATGACTTGTCAAGGTCTCTTCCAGCCCAACATTTCCATGATTCTATGTAATAAGTGTATTGTTCATACAACACAATGGATAGGGCATGGCAAAGGAGAGACAGAATCCTTACCTTAGCTTACTTTGTAAGGGCCCTAATTCCCCTCCCATTGACATGAGTGGAAGTTTTGCCATGGACTTTAATGGGGAGACCAGACTCCATAACATTACATGACAATAGAAGACAAGCACTTGGCAGGTAAGGGGGGAAAATAGCAGCCAAGCAGGACATGTGCTACTACTAAGATGATCACATGCTTCTTTTGTTAGCTGCATCTTGGAGGTTGCATAATTGCTTTATTTCTAAGCTGTTATTGCTTTGAAGGGAAGGCTAAAGTTTAAAAGCCACAATAAATGAGATGCAGTCTGGTCACAAATATCCCCATATTTTGTAGATCTTTGATATGGTTAGCCTGTAACATGGCCTTAGAGTTTCCACCTCCTCCATAGCTCAATAACAGGAAGGAAGAATGGAAGGAAATTTGGCTATCTTTAAAAAGCCTGAACAACAGTTAGAAAAGTGACTGTACAAAAGGAACAAGTAGCCAGCTGGCTAATGACATCTACAGGCAGTTGGAGAGATATAATATTTACTTATATATATATATATATATAAAAAGCAAATGTAGACATAAACCAGTATGTTTGATTGTATCCCTCCTCTCACCCTTTGTATGTTGCTTGCCTTTTTAGAAGGCAAGCTCCTTGGGGCCTGAAACCATGTCATCTTCTGCAGTTGTACAGCTCCTAGGACAAAGGGGTCCTGATTCTGACCTCTAGATATTACTGAAATATGAACATACAATAAATAAAGCAACAACAGCATCTTGAATGCTGTAAGCCACTTTTCCCTTACCAATTTATTTAATGACCAGATTTGCTCAGTTTATAAGTCAGGGCAGAAATTTTCTAAGGCTACGTTTACACTGACAGTGGCAAAATCGCCGCCAACAGATCGATCTTTCAGGATCGATTGAGCAGTCAGTGAGATCCACTCAATTGATCAGGAAGTCGACTAAGTAAGTCCACCCCCTCGTAGCACTGAGTGAAGGGGAACAGCTCAGCGCAGTGTGAACAGCGCGCAGAAGGGAAGCTGAGCAGTCGACGTCAGTTACGCAAACTACCCGTTGACTGCCGCTGAATCACGCGGTCAGTGTGAACCAGCCCTGAGTCTCAGCACCTGCAGGCTGGTATCTGAAAATTAAGCTGTTTTCTTTCCATTTGGGAAACTGCCACCAGTAATAAAGATTATGGAAACCAAATTTAGTAGGGAATTTTGAGGAAGCTACACAAGATTACAGAATGGAGTTTTACCCTTACACAACCTTGCAGCACTGCCAGCAGCAAAAGCTTGCTCTTCTTCTAGCTAATAACTTGACTGATGAGAGAGGCACCCTGCATTTTCAAAGCACAGCAGGAAAGATTTAAGTGCACAACTCCCATTAACAACATCTCATGGCCCAATCTACATGCACATATATATATATAAGCAGAAGGTTTCAGAAGTGCACTTGCAGATTTGTATACTTTATTTCCTAATGTGATTTGCATGGTTGTGGATAATAATTGTACATGTAAATAGATAAATCATCTGTTTGAGCAGTTAACCAGTTTATGCTTATAGCAATTACTGTATGTGTAAATCTGTGACATAGTCACATAGCATCCAAGTTGTTATTTAAGTATAGCCACACATCAAGGCCTAGATTTTTAGAACTGTATGTAAAGTCTCTGTGGGGGCATAAGACACCACACTATTTGCACATACAAGTTTTGCCCACAGAATTTTAAAAATCTGGCCCTAAAATCTAAATGGTAGCAGTCTCAATCAGAAGGATCCTCTACCCAGCTGCAGATAAAGAGAGATTAAAAAGTATTTATACACTACAGCCTCTGTCTCCTTCCCTTTTGGATAGGAAGACTCTCTCTAAGAGAAGTCCCAGCCTGAGGACTCTTTGAGTAAGCATGGTAAAGATTCCAACTAACAAGACATCAGTATGCAGTGTAGAACTGAAGAAGAGCTCTGTGTGGCTCAAAAGCTTGTCACTCTCACCAATAGAAGCTGGTCCAATAAAGATATTACTTCACACCCACCTTGCCGCTCTAAAATTTATCAGCACAGATTTTCAGCTGCTGTAAACTGGCAGGGGAGCTATGTCAATTTACACTTGCTGATCATCTGGCCCATCCTGTCCATCAGAGGGTAAGGATTTTTGCAGGGCAGCTCCCTAGCATACTTATGTCTTTTACCACAATGAGGTGGAACCTGCGTACCTACTTTCTAATCCAGAAGAGAGGGGATAAGTATTCTTCTAGTCTCCTTGCACCTCTCTTTGGCAGGCTGTATACATGATAGCACTGCAGGCCACTGCTGGAAAAAAAACCCAACATGTTCTCTTCAAATAAAGACTATAACTGACACCCATGAGCTCACACTACTAAAGGACACTTTTAGCATGTGTGCATGCATTTAATTCCTGAGAATTTTATTTCTTGTACTGATGCCCTGTAAGGGACTCAAAATAGTTACACTTGATTATTTTTCCCAGCATGTATCCAGTTACAGCTTACCAGGAATGATGGGGCCGCACAATTTCCAGCCTTTTTTGCAAAATGTACATTTTATAGCATAAGCAGTAGAGGTGCACACTAGCAGGTGAGACACAAGGAAAGCAACGTGTCATTCCACCAACTTCAGTAGAAGCTGCATCCATTTACAGAAGCTGCATTTGACCCCCTGGCTCCTGTCCGGCTTTGACTAAGTCTACCAGGCACACCACGAGAGGACATTTGTCGACATCACTAACCATCCCATGATTGTCAGTCTTTGGTCACAAGGACTGGAATAGAAAGGGATGCAGGACAAGAGTGGTGTTTATTGACAGTGATGTTCATGTTCATTAAAAAATAGCTTAAGCCAATTCCAGCCAGACTGACATTATTTAATGTTTTACTGTTAGAAGCATTACTTACCATAGTGCACTGCATTTGAGGGCATAACAAAAAAAGAGATACAAACCCTAAGTAATTACATGACACCATCTCTTTAAAACACTCCATTGGATGGCAAAGTAGGCTTAGATAAAGCCAACATCCTGTTTTTAGACTGGACTCAGCTGCATGTGTTCAACTGTTTCACAGCAATTGTGAAAACAGGAAAAGTAGACTGAGACCCTAATTATGTATTTACTGCACTTTCTGTAATGACTCAGATGGGCCTATAACAATCTGCAGCATAAATCACACTCATTTTCAACCACCTGTAATTAAGCACTTACTGAGCAGACCTTAACAAGCTCCTTCCGGTGATTATGGAAATTACCACACATTTATGTGATAGACATACCTGAAGCACCTCAGCGTTAAGGGTCTGAGAAAAAACCAACTGAGCACATTTGAAAGGTATGACAACAACAAAGGTGGCATTTGATCCTTAACTAAAGTACAAGAGCACCAGTTCAGGTTGGCACATTAGACCACCATTGTCCCCTTTCAGGATTGCAGTCATATTTAACTTGAAGTGTTTAACATGTAAAGGCCTCTGAAGTTCTCAATGCTTTTTGTCGTAAAGAAATAAAAGAAGGGAAATGAAAACAATCATCATTTCACTTCTCACCCTAAGATTGGGGGGAGGGAGGAAGAATATGGTAAGGTCTAGCCTTCAGAAGAGTTTTCCTTTCTGCTTCTTCTTTCATGCAAAACCACTGACCAAACCACATGGCCTGACACATTTTCTGCAACCTGGTTCTCTCTTCTCTGCCCTGCTCCCACCTATTTAAAGTCACTTTCCTCTCTTGCCACTCCCCTTTGAACCCCTTCACTGGCTTCCTGTTTCTCACCACATCTAGTTCAAATTCCTCCTCTTCCCCCCCTTCAAGGACCTCCATAATCTCAGCCCTGCCTACATCCCATTCATCTTCTCCCAGTTTCAGCATTAATTCCTGATCATCCCTGAACCATTTTCTAGTTCTTGTGCTTCAAGCTCTCTCTCTCTCTCTGTCTCTTCTTTAAAACATACTTCTTCCAAGAAGCCTGCTTTCCTTGCTCTCCACACCAGTAACCACTCCCTCCTTTACACAAACAGCTGTCTGGGTCTGGTGTATCTTAGCCTGTAAGCACTTCAAGTCAGGGAATGTTTGTAAAGTGCCATGTTTATTTACAGCAGGGATTATTAATATTAATTTACAACAGGGAATATTAAAAACAATATCACGTTTCTTCTACAACGTTTTCCACAAAGCTCTCATCTCCACTCAAAAGTTAAAACTCGTTTGTCAGTAGCTGAAGAGCTCACCGGGAAGTTAATGGAGTCCACATGAAAGAGATGACCCTTCAAAGTAACTGAACTGAAGAACTACACATCTCTAAAAAAAAATACTGCAAGTGCACATTTCTGGAAATTAACTCGTTCTTCAGTATGATGCCCTCCAATGTCAGGTTCAGGAAATTGCAAGAAAACAGTACAGAGAGGGAAAAAACAGAACAGGAAACAAGAGCACAGAATTACATAAATGAGACAAGTGGATTTTGTTAGATCAAAACCAAAAATAAATCAGTTTCTTGCAACTCTATTTAGAGGATACATTTGGACCAGATAAAGTGATTTACTCCCATGCAGCATAAGCCTAGCAGTCATACCTTAGAGCCTGATGGTGACTTTGGGTTTGTTAAATGCTCTTATGGACTCCACAATGCTTTTGTCATGCTTCTAATAGGTTCATTCTGCATCCAGCATCAAATGTTTCAATTATCAGGACCAGTCAATGAACATAATTTAAAGTTCTCTTCTTCATGAAGACAATTGCATACACTGTACATTAACTTTTCCTTCTAATTATTTTAGTAAGTAATAGCATAAGTATTAGATGGTTGCTGGTGTTTACTGGGTGTTTTGAATTAAAATTCAGTTCTTGCAGCTGCTTGTGATAGAGCATATAACTGAGCTTGCAAGAGTAAGCCCCCAGAATGAAACATTTAAGAATATCCCACAAATTCCACAGTTAATTTGTAAATATATTGATTCTTCTGTCATATCATCTATATTGAACAGGATACAAGGGTTTGCAAGTTCAAATAGAGAACAATGCTAAAATAAGTGGTTAATTTCAATTGGAGAGGCATAACAGAAAGTGACTTACAAGTAACAAAGATCAACCGGCTGTTGGGACTCATTAGGAAAGGGATAGATAAGGAGACAGAAAATATCATCTTGCTTTTATATTCTCAGAGGACCAAACAGGCTGGGTGCTCAGCTGCAACAGGAAAGATGCAGCCCATTTCAATGTATAATAGTACATATTCTAGTCTTATTTATTATTAGGATTTTAGTAGTATTACTTATGGTGCTTTGCACAACA
The DNA here is from genome assembly GCF_026122565.2 of Emydura macquarii macquarii. NCBI lineage: Eukaryota > Metazoa > Chordata > Testudines > Chelidae > Emydura > Emydura macquarii. The sequence goes on from NW_027131620.1 coordinate 13,765,487, forward strand.
GATAAAGATGGAGTCCCTGCTCCAAAGAGTTTACACTTTAAGTAACACTCTGATCAAACTTATTTCTGAAATGAATGGCTCTAAGCCTGAGACTGATAGCACAAAACTCCAAAAGTGGATAGCCAGTCAAGTTTCCTTTTGCATTTTAGGAAAAATTCCCTCCACAGTTGTTTATGGGTTGTATCACTATATGCTTGACTCTGACCCATGTAAACAGCTTTCAAGAATTCAGCTAATCAAACTCTGGATCTGATAACCTCAGTGGTACAAGAGTGGAAATTCTCTGCGGATCAGAGTGGCAGAGAAACTGCATGGATTTATCTACTTGAATAGTGTAGAATAGAAGCCAGGCAAAGATCTCAAAGCTGCGGACTCACTACTAGCCTGGTTAAATGCACAATATATAGAGAAAAACACGTGGGGACTGGGAGATGAAAGGGGAGGGAATCACGCGGAGGGGAAGGCGGGGGGGGGACGGACGAAACACAAACAGGGGAGGCAAAGGGGGAGAAAACTTTCTGGTTTTTTAAAATTTAGAGCAGGGAAAATAATTCCGTGGCTCCTAGATAATACATAAGCAAGCAGTAAATAAACTGTGCTGCCAACGGGGGAGGGGACGGAGAAGGAGAGCGGGCATGAGAGCACTGATCCAGGGTCGGGTCTTCCTAGGTCAGGGGGCAAGTTTAACCATCTTGCCTGGGGAGAACGTCCGGCCGCAAGGCCCAGAAAAGAGTCACACGCACCCCCACCCCCTCCATCCACGCCCGCCAGCGGAGGGCTAACTACAGGCCGGAGGGGCTGGGGAAGCCGCCCTCCGTTCCTCCCACGCCTGCCGTACAGCGAGCCATTCCCCTCTCCCCGCTGAAAGTGGGGGGCAAAGAGGAGACAGGGACGTGCCCTCAGCGTCCTCCCCGAGCACCTGGGGAGTCGGGACCCCTCCGTGAGCCTCCCGCCCATGTTGCCCAGCTCCCTAGTGCCCCGGCACTGAGAGCCGGGGACGCCCCCAATCACCTCAGGGCCCCTGCAACCTAACACCCCACTGCCGGCCCCGCCCCCGCTGAGACCCCCCCCCCCCCCCCCCCCCCCCCCCCCCCCCCCCCGGCCCGCGCCTACCTCCTCCCCGGGCTCGGGGGGCAGGCAGAGGGCGAAGCGCTGAGTCCTGCTCTCCGCCGCTTGGGGCTCCGGCGGCTGCTCCCCGAGCAGCTGCAGCGTCGCGGCGGCGGCAGCGGCGGCCCCCTCCTCTCGGCCCGCGTTCATAGCCGTCCCCGGCTCTTCCCCGCCCAGGCCCGGCGGCTGCACAGCGAACGCCGCCCTGGGGCTTCCCCACAGCCAGGCTGCCCGGACGCGCCCAGCCGCTGCCTCAGAGCTACCGGAGCAGCCCCTAGCCGCTGCGGCTCCGACCGGCGCCCAGCAACCGAGCTTGAGGCGCCACCTAGCGGGGCGAGCTGGGAACTGCGGCCGCTCTCTGCTCCTGAGCTCCCGGCTGCGATGCCCTGAGGGCAGGAGCTCGCTACCCGCAAGCGCGCGAGGCTGGAGCCGCCCGCGCGCCCTCGCCACGGTGACCGGAGCGGGCGGCCTTCTCCCTCTGCCTCACACAGGCCGCTGGGGGCGCTTCCCGTCCCGCGCGGGGTTCGGTGGGAGGGGGACCCTCCAGTGTGGGCCCGCTCCGCTAGGGAGGGTGAGTGGGCAACAAAATGGCAGATGAAATTCAGTGTGGCTTGATGCACATTGGCAAACATCATCCCCACTGTACCTATCAAATGATGGGGTCTAAGTGAGCTGTGACCAGGCAAGGAAGAGATCCGGCAGTCATGGTGGATAGTTCTCTGCAAACACCCACTCCATGCGCAGCAGCCAACGGGCTGTTGGGACTCATTAGGAAAGGGATAGATAAGGAGACAGAAAATATCATCTTGCCTCGTTATAAATCTTTGGTACGCCTACATCTTGAGTACTCATCACACAAGAAATTAAACTGGACATCATACAGAAAACCTAATTCCTGATAGGAATTAAAACTGCTTTCTTCAAAGTAATTTGATTCTTAAGGCTAAAGAAGTTGCCACATAATTTTGTTGCAGAGTTTCTTTATAGGAATATGGATAAGAACGATCACCTATGTTTATTGCATGGTATTTCTTGTGTTTGTGCCTTGCGCTAACACACCATTTCTTTGCTACTGTTTTTTTAAAAATGTAATCCTAGTCTTCTAATAGCATCTCTCCTTTTTAATAGTGTAGTGCAGTCTGGAGTACTGAGGAGTTATTATATTCCACATTCTAATCCCTGCTCCACCACTGTCTCTGCATGCCCTTAAGCAAGACATTTTCAAACGCAGCCCTTAACCTCTGTTTCAGTTTCCTCACCTGAGAAATGGGGATATTGTCTACCACAGAGGAATGCTATCAGTGTTCAGTTAATATTTGAACAATACTTTGTGAGGTGTTACATTGTAATTATCATTAAAATGCCAACATAAGGCTACTAATTCCATTACCCTCTATAAATATACTGTTTATTTGATCAAATTTAACATGCACACATGATATAAACTGTCTTAAAGCAATATAACATAAAACTAAATATAACAGTAACACACACATCTATAGTATGATCTCTTCCAGGATTTCAAAAGATTGTGCAGACAGTGTACGCAGATGGTCCGCCTAATAACCTTCACCAAAGTAGAGCAATATTAAACTAAATATACAGATAGGGAAACTGAGGCACTGCACAGTTAAGTGAGTTGGTCACAAAGTCAGTGATAGAGACAAAACTAGAACCCATATCTCCTGAGTCTCAAACCTGTGTTTTAAATCACAAGACACTCTTTCCTCCCTCTTACCAGAACAGTGAGGGCAAATATAAGAGAATTTCTTTGGAAGTTTGCTATTAACTTGAATTGTTACAAAATAAATCAAAACAAAATCAAAAACCCAAAGTGCACACACTCACTACCTTCTAGGCCTCCTGGATGCTCCCATTGCTAAAAAGAACAGTTATTTGTTCAGCTTTAAAGGTGAAGGCAGTTTTGCTCACTCTGGCATCAGACTCCTTTGAGGTGCAGTCTTCAAGCTGAGCTAGCATTTCAGGTCAAGGCAGAAAAGAAACCACTTACGGGTTGAGCCTGTCCTGCCGTTTTCTCCAATGACATTCTCTGTGCTGTGTGATGAAAGGAGCACTGTCCATCTGACAACTCAATATCAGCCAAGCCAGTGGTTAGGGACTAGGAGTGCTCTGTACTGGCAATAGCCATGGTCAGTTTCAGGTGGTAAGCAGTGTTCTGGCGGAGTTCCAAGTACAGCCCTCAAATTTGATACAATGTGGTGCCCTGTCAGTTGAAAAAGGGCTCAGGAAAGGGAGGCATGCAATGTTTCACCAAGCTGTAGGGTTAAATACTATCCACGCTAGTGCTGTGCACAGGGGTAGTCTACTCAACCTAGCACAGGTAACAACAGCCATAAAGGCAACCTTAGTTGGGGCATCTAAGTGTTACTGTAATATAAATAGTTCTTTGTCCCATTTTACAGATGTTTCACTTCTAAGGTACAGTTGCTAATACATGTTTACTTGGAGGTACTATTCAGCTGTTCGTGTGTTAGTCTTGTATATTATGCTGCTGTCTAGAATGCAGATGAAAGTAGCTTGAAATTAATTTGTAGCACCCTTGTGTTTGCCATCTTTTCAAGATAAGAAAAGATCCCTTTTATAAAGGCAGCAGCTCTGTGAAATAAGGAAACCAGGTGTAGCAGTTACTTGTATATGTACTTGTCCAAGACTGATTCCGTCAATGAAAGTTGTAGCCCTATTAAAACTTTGGCTGAGACTTGGAACTGTTATTTGGGAAGCTTAAAAGAAACCTAAAACACCTAGGGAAATTTCCCTGCTGCATCCCACAGATTCAGCTCCTATGTAGCTTTCTGTCATAACAGCAGCATATATAAGATAGGCAGAGGTAGTATTTAGAGGGGTACAACTAGGAAAAACAGAAAGAAAATTAAAAGAAAAAAGATAGACTGAATAAAAGAAAAAGCTTATTAACAGTGACATCTACTAGATTGTGGAGTAGTCTCCCAGAGAAATTGAATCCTCACTGCTTTAATTATTTAAAGCTATACTGAACAAATGCATTTGACAGTCAACTGTAGGGAAAATTCATGCATTGATAGGTAAACTGATTAGATGATCCTAAACAGATCTTCATATATAACTTCCAGGAACTTTACTTTTAATTAAGGAAGATAACACCCATCTGGCCTAGGTTTAAGTTTAGTTTTATGTATATCATAAGCAATATTGACTGGGTTAACACACTAACCAACCATTCTGGCCACCTGGGATCACTAATTTAGATTTAGAAGCATATGATAAGTGACCATCCACATTGCTGTGTGTTTTTTCAATATTTAAAAATCCAGATGCCAAACTTAGTATCAAGGAGAGAACACCTCCCAGCCCCAGAATCCATCTCTACATCACACTTTAAGTTTACCATAAGGCTATCATTCTGGATCAGTTTCTACTCCTTGCTGATAAAGAGGCTTATGATGTTTGTTTAGGCATCTGCACTATGTGACCTCAGACAACACCACATTCTGCCTTTCTGCCCACCCTAGTCACAATCCATCATAATAACCTCAGTGCTATTTTAACAGATCTACATGTCATTCACATCAAGTCCATTTCTCTGGACTAATTACTTCCTGCAGGCCATCATCTTTCTGTCAGCATCTTAAGCATTATGATTACATGAATGACAGACAGTTGCTTGTGGGAGTAACTCAGTCCTGCCTTTTTATTATTCTCTAGTGACAGAGCATGAGCTTGTTGTTGAAGCACAGGACTGGGAGTCAGGAGAGCTGAGTTCTGTTCCCATGTCTGTTACTGATTGACTTTAAGACTTTGGGCAAGTCACAACCTCCAGGTGTCTCAATTTCCCCATCTGTAAAACTGGGATATACTTCTACTCTCACTATCATGAGAAATATTTTATTTATGTCTGTAAAGCACAATCAAATCCTAGGATGGAGAACCCTATGCAGCAGAAGTGCAAAGTGTCATTTTAGTTCAGTGACTGACAGCCTAATTTTATTTTGCATATAGATGTTTATTGTTTTCTATCATACATTGGTCTCATGCAATGACAACCTGAAAAGTTGTTAGTTTCTTTTGAAAAGATGGCGGAAGCTAAAGAGTACAACTGGAATAGATTTTTTCCCATTACAGAATAAGCCCAAATTAGTCTTTAATAGTTTTAGCACTAGACTTTTAGAAACTAAATTACATGTAAGTATGCAAAAGCTTACCTGCTTGCATTCTTTGCATTTTTACCTTATGTCATGAAAGAGAAGGAAGGAATGTGGTCTAATGGTTAGAAAAGGGGACAAGGAATTAGAACTTCTTGGTTCTATTCCCAGTTCTCCCACTTACTGTGCGATTTTGGGCAACTCAGATCAGTCTACCTATCTGTGCAATGATTAGTACCTAAATTGCAGGAATATAGTAAGGTTGGCTAGTCAAGTGCTTTGTGATTCCCAGATGAAGGAAAGGATATAAGTGCACCGGTTTTATTGGGACAAGAAGGGTCAAGAATAGATGTGGTAGTTTCTCATTGTTAGCCCTAGTGGGTCTATTGTGTCCTCTATTATCATCCCCTTCCACTATTTTGCTTTCCTCTCACTTCCTTTACTGTTCCACATTTACCTTCTGTTAGTTTAGTTTCTCTCATGCCCCCACAACTGGCCTACTCTCTGTGGAGATCTGAAAGGACATGACTGCAGAATTAGCTTAGTTTAGAATTTCTGCCTGTTGGGTACACAGGATTTGCCTGCTAGGTAAAAACATTTGATTGATGTAGCTGTAGGTTTACCGTGAGGCAATGGTCCTCTATTTGCTGGTGCCTTGGCCCTCTCTTTTCTCTCCATTCTCATCACCTACCGTCCTCAGTTTCTTCCCACACACCCTATTCCTAGAGAGACTGGAGAGGAAAGAAAGAGAGAAATTTCAGTTGTTTGCGTAGGAGTCATTAGAAGTTTGTGACTATGTAAATGAAGCAAAACAGTTTTCATAGCAGGCAGGTGTTCAAAAGAAAATGTGATGAACAAGTCTTTGCACAGTAGGAAGGAAAGGACAGAAAAGTATTTTCAGGTGGAAAACAAACATTTGTGCAAGATATACACTTTGTGTTATGTAAGCTTTATAGTTAAGGTTATGTAGAATCTGTTCCAGGTCTTAGTCACTATCCAAGCCACTGCATGCCATTTCTTTATACTTTCAGGCATTGAGGTAACTCCTTGAATAGAAAGGAATGTCACCTCAATAGGATCTGGAGTTTCTATTGTATTAGTAAAGTTTCTAATGTAGTATATTAGGATTATATTGGGCTGATGAGATAATATACCACTTTTCTAAATCTCAGCACTTCACATTTCCAAAGTATTGTACAATCACTGCTCCACTTCATCCCTTGTATGACACATTTTATCTTCCATTTCACAGATGGGGAACCAAAATAAATTACTTGCCCAAGACTGCATAATAAAGGATTAGAGTTCTGAAGACTTGGCTAGCATCTCATCCTCTAAGCACTGAACTATGCTACCTCATATCATCATCATCGATCACTCGCGAACAAGTAAGATTATCTTTTATGGATCTCAGCAGTGGGTCTGCAGGTGGCTCCATAACCCAATCCTAAATGCACGTCTTGTCACAGTAAGGACAGGTGTTTCCAGGAGGGATAAGCACAGTGATGCTGTGTTGAATGTTCTGATGTTCTTTCCGCCTGTTCCTCTTTTCCTCTTCTACTTGTCAATGAGCTGTTTCAAAGTGTTGAGATCCTGCCGACAGAGCTTTCTTCCATTTTGGACAGTCCTGAGTGAGGGTCTCCCAAGTATTGATATTAATGTTGCACCTCTTCATGTTTGCCTTTAAGGTGTCTCTGCACACAGGGGGAACATAGCAAGACACTGGAAGACAATTAGCACCCCAGTGATTTAGTCTGCATCCTCACTGCAAAGCAGGCAGGATACCAGCCCAAGTGAAAGCAGAACTGAACTCTAACCCATGTCCCCAGCCAGGCCAGCTCTCACCACTAAGCCCAGATGAGAGGCCATGCGGAAGGGAAGGTGGCTGGTTACGGGCAATATCTGGTTAAGAGTCCAAGCTAACTGCAGTGAATATATCTCCTATATGTAATGCAATGTTTTAATAAGGTACCTGAATAGATGAACATATCTTTGCTCCAACTTAATGTTTTAATTTAGTGCAAACACATTTTGGTATAATTAGATATATTAAAATCTTACCTTTCTCTTCTTTGGACAATTGCTGCTTTGGGCATATGGATTTTTGTAGTGACAACACTTTCAAGAGAGAATATAATTTCAATAGGTTAGAAATCCTTATGCAGTTAGGTTAAAATTACCAGTGTATCAAGCAGGTTTATAGTAAAGAAATCAATAAATGGACTTTCAAATTATTTCAGAATATCAGCGGACTAAGTACTTTTCTTTCCATTTTAATCATCTCTCCTCTGACTTGCTCCCTTCCTTCCACACAAACTAAACAATCACGTACACGTGGTTTTATTGATCTTACTGCTGTATCACAAACATCATAGGCACTTAGACTGCAAGGTTGGACCTTTGCTTTATGCTCTAAAGTTTATGATGATCCACTGTTTCTCTTTGGCATGGGGATATTAAATACACCATGTTTTATTCAGCTTGCTAACTTCCACATAAAGATTAAGCATCTGACTAAATCCAGATTGTGGAATTGACATGAAAGCCACGTTTCACAATACAAGTACTTGCTTTGGCAGGACGTACAATCAAGTTCTTACAGGGCCTGAATCCACTGGATTCAATGGAAACAAGATAGAGACCCTAGTGATTGTAAGAGGCAGCATTTTTTAAAGCTAAGTATTTCCAGATCTCCTTCTATATACATTCTTAGATTCCAAGGCCAGAAGGGACCATCATTGTGTTAATAGTCTGACTAACTATATAACACAGGCCAGGGAAATTCCCCAATATAATTCCTTGATCAAATTTTAGAAAAACATCTAATCTTGATTTTAAAAATTGTCAGAGATGGAGAATCCACCTTAACACTTGTAAGTCGATCCAATGGTTAATTACCCTCACTGTTAAAAAATTACAACTGTTCCAGTCTGAATTTATCTAGCTTCAACTTCCATTGTGTTATACTCTTCTCTGTTGGATTGAAGAACCCATTATCAAATTAGTTGTTTCCCATGTAGGCACTTATGGAGTGTAATCACGTCATTCCTTCAACTTTTCTTTGTAAAGCTAAATAGATCGAGCTTTTTGATTATCACTATACGGCATGTTTTCTAATCCTCTAATCATTTTCATGGGTCTTCTCTGAACTCTCTCCAATATATCAACCTCCTTCTTGAATTGTGGATGCCAGAAGTGGACACAGTATTCCAGCAGTGGTCACACCAGCACCAAATACAGAGATAAAATGAGCTCTACTCCTACTTGATATTCCACTGCTTACGCATCCATGGATTGAGTGTATTAGCCCTTTCGGCCAGTGTCACATTGGGAGCTTATGTTAGGCTGATTATCCACACTGACCCCAAGTCTCCTGCAGAGTCACTGAAAAAGGATGTGCCATCCTGTAAATATATTTTGTTCCTAGATGCATACATTTACATTTGGCTGTATTAAAACACACTGTTTGCTTGTGCCCACTTCACCAAGTGATCCAGATCGCTCTGTATCAGTGACGTCTGCTTCGTTATTTAGCTCCCCCAATTTGAGTCATCTGCAAACTTTATCACTGATGATTTCATGTTTGTTTTTTTCATGTGATTGATAAAAACATTAAACATACGGTCAAGAATTGATCCCTGCAGGACCCCACTAAAAACACACCTGCTTGATGATTCCCCATTTACAATTACATTGAGATCTGTCAGTTAGCCAGTTTAATCCATTTAATGTGTGCTATATTAATTATGTATCATTCTAGTTTTTTCAGTCAAAATGCCATGCAAGTCAAACACCATAGAAAAGTCTAAGTATATTTAACCAACACTGTTACCTTTATCAACCAACTTGTAATGTCATAAAAAGATAGTTTGATAGGATCTATTTTCCATAAACCCATGGTGATTGGCATTAATTATATTACCCTCCTTTAAGTCCTGTATCAGCCACTCCATTATCTTGCATGCAATCAGTCTCAGACTGACAGTTCTATAACTACCTGGGTTATTCCATTTCTCTTTTTAAAAAATATTGGCATGTTAACTTTCCTTCAGTCTTCTGGAACTTCCCCAGAATTCTAAAACTTATTGAAAAATAATAATAAAGGTCCAGCAGGCTTCTCAGCCAGGTCTTTCAAAGTTGTAAGCTATCTGGACCTGCTGATTTAAGAATGCCCAACTTTAGTACATGCTGTTTAACATCTTCCTGCGATACTAATGGAATGGAAAGTGTTATATAATAGATTATTTCTGTTGTGCATTTGGGGTGAAAAACAGATGAAGTATTTATTTATGTAGGCAGAGTACAGCGAAGGAATTTGCATGCCCTCACTGCTTAGCTGAAGACAGAGGCTTCAACTCTTGCTTCTTTGGAGGTTTTCAAGCAACCAGAACTTAAGTAGAAAGAAGAGGCAATCAACTAATCAATAACAAACGGCAGCATATTAAGACCTACACAAGGCCCTCAGCAGCCCACAGCCACAAGATAGAGCTGTGTAACTGCCCCGAAAAAAAGGACCATATCTCTCTCTCCAAAAAAACAATTCTGATGGACAACATTCTGATGTTGCCATAGGCACTTAAAATGCACCTTAGTTCTGAAAGTTACATTGTGGAGTTACTATTTGTGTCTCAATTTACAAATGTTTATTTCAGCTTATAAATATAAAAAGCAACATTGCTCTTGGAAACAAAGGGGGGTTTCCACAGGCAAGTCCCATGCCAGGTAAGGAAATGCATTTTCCAATTACCAGGTCTATAAACTTGAATTGGAATCCAAGAGTTAAACTCGGTTGCTTCCAGCCTGTACATCAATCAGAAGAGATACCATTGGCCAAATTTCACTATCAGTTATGCTTGTGACATCTCATTGTCTTCATGTTAAAGAACTGTATAAGTGTGAAGGGAGTATCTGACATTGCAATTTAAACAGTCATGTTGATGCATAAGGAGAAATAGGATTCAGATCACATTGTTGGCTTTGCAGGCTAACAGGAAAAAAACCCAACCCCCCTCCCCACCCCAAATGCACCAAAACATATGTCTCAAACAAGCAGATATGACTCAATACAGACATGGAGCAGATCTCTATTAATAGGCTGCAATTTTTTTACACAATAACTTTAGAAAAATAGAACTAACGTTAGTCCTGCCTAAAACTTTGGAACTGGGCAACATCAGAAGTGGACCAGTGCTAAGACTTCAAAAGGAATTTTGCAACTTAGATACTGAATGTTGCCAACATACGGCTAGTGCTCACATTCAGCAGAAGCCCTCACACAACCACCACATGACCATGATGGTCAAGCCTGGCTAAAAGCCTGCTCCCCTTCGCTGCCTGAACTGCTTGGGTCTGATGGCTCTAGATTACCATGAGCAGCACCACCACATCTGTTGGCAGTATTCCAGGTGCTACATACATGTTTGATGTAATTAGTATAATTAGAAGGGCCTGGACATGTCATGCACACTCAGATCAAAGTCGTGGCTGAATGAAGAATGTAACCTTCATCCCTATTTATAAAGAATATTAAGAGCTCTTGTGTGTTTCCCTATAGGATATAAATGCTGCCCAGGTGAGGGAGCACGTGAAGGTGGACATCTTCCTGCACCTTGGCCAGTTTTCTCCACCCTAATAGGGCTATAAAGGTAGATGATACTCTGGTGGTAAAGAAAAGCATGTACATACATAGTAAGAGTCCTTTGAGAACTGCTCTGAAACGTATCCATCTGTTTTCACATTTTAGAACAAACAATGCAAATTCTCTTTATTCTCTTTGACTTGCCAAAGAAATTAAAAACAATTATATATTTCTATAGTCATTTATTATTCCAGTCTGTAAAAATATAAGACTAATATACAGCTAAAGCTAGTTTGATTTGGTAAAATCAAAATTCGTTTAGTGAGATACCAATGTACATTATACATTAAAGTTGTAAGAAAAATACTGATATTTGCCATTTTAAACAATTTTTCATTTGTGTAAATATCGAGTTGTAAGTATAAATTTAATTAGAAAATACATAATATTCACAAAAGTACATGTTGCAGCCAGCTCATGAGGACATTGTCCTAAATTTACTGAAGCTGTGGAAGAACATATGATTCACAGTTAAGCTTGACTTTCACTGATACCATAACAGATCCAAAAGTGAATGCATCTTAATTCCATCAAGATTTGCTATCTTTTCTAATAAGGTGCACTTAAAGGCTAATCTATTTTCAGACTGCCAGCAGAGAAGAGGGACAGATTGCTTTTATTGTGCATGTACACATTTATATAACACTAGCCAAAGGAATTTTGGTATTCCAATGCATTTTGAAATAATTTGGATATAAATTAGTTTATAAAATCTGGATTAAAATACAATTTATATGCATTAGAATACTGAATATATAAAGAATGGCATTGACAGCAGCTTGATATTTTCAATCATGCATAATTTTAGATTTTACTATTAAAATCAGTACAAAAGAGTGAAGCCTTGAATCTGCCCCAAACCCCAGGAGAAATTTTGAAAGATGTTAACAGTTAAAATAAAACTAACTGTAAGAGGTAGTGTATGAAAGGCTAATATATGTATAATCTTTAAAAATGTTATACTGAACCCCAGTACCGTTTTATATATAAAGTTAAATTTAACCATTTATTTCAACTGTTGATTATCCTGGAATAGTGATTTTTAAAATATTTAATAATTGTAGAGTGGTATGATGCAGATAGAAGAAATGTAGAAATTTTCTATTATGGTAACTGCAGTGTTATGCAATTACATATTGTGCAGTCTGTCATTTTAATTACAAAAACTTGCTAATCCTTCATGATGGAAATTCATGAACAGTTACACACTATATAACCTTATTTAAATTTCTTTAAGTTCTTAATACCAGTATATAGACCCAAATGTTCATGCATATGTTATGAATAAAAAACATCAAAATTAGGTAATGGACAACAAGTTAGCAGCATAATTTGTTGAAGTATGTGTGTTTAAGCAATAAATTAACATTGTGTAACATCAGTGTTTTCAGGTGCTAGCCTCATGTGTAAGTTAATAGCTTATCTTACATCCAAGCCGCAACATAACTAATGTACCATATTACATCCATAAAACAATTCCACTGAAAGAGTTACACCTCTACATAAAGTATGTACTAGTTCATCTGCATCTGTAACTGGGAACTCAGTCTCTTCTCTTAATCTAAGTGCATTTTCCCCTTTTGATTACTCAATACAGTCAAGTAAATAAAAAGGCATGTGAGTGCACATTAACATGATAGCGGAAAGCAGTCCTTGCCTGAGAAAAGAAAGGAGCTCCACTGCTGAAGGAAAACCAAACCCAGGTTTAAAGTAAGACACTTGCCCTAAATAAAAAGGAGCAGCATGGATACAAATATTTAATTTTAAATCAGTTTTTAAAAGTACATGTTTACTCCTGGGGGGACTTCTGCGCCATTGCACAGGCGCAGAAATAATGTCCCGCGCAGATTCTGACAGGGAGGTAAAGGGAAGCTGTAATTACACCTTTCGCCCACTAGGTGGTACCAGAAGACAGAGCAGCAGGCTCACAGAGTGGAGCAGCCAACGACGGAGAAGGAGGCTGCCTTCCTCACAGCCCCGTTGGCAGGACCAGGTGACGAGGCACAGGATATGGGGGGAAATGGACAGAACGGGACACATGGGGCTTCTGGGGGATTACTCAGACTGGGATTCAGAATGACTAGTAGGGTGACAGCATTGAGCCAGGGGTGGAGTGGGGCTGCAGGGTTACGTGGGGTCCTGGGAGTGGCTGAGTGGGGTTGCAGGACCACATAGACGGGGCAACTATGCTTGGCTGAATGAGGGTGCAGGGACACACGGGGCAAGGGGCAGATGTGCCTGACTGAATGGGAGAGGATAGAGGTCAGTCAGGATTTGCATGGGGGAGGCTCCCCAACTCCCTAACAATCCCACCCCCACCAAACCTTCCAGGTTCATTCCCAGGCTCCTTCCCAGCAATTACGCCCCTCTCAGCATATCCTTGTCTCCCCCCTGCAGCCTTTGCACTGCTTTGAGGGATGTGGGAAATAAGTTTCTGTAGTTTTTTTGTAATTCAAATGAATTATTACTCAAAGCTCTGTAGTAATGTACCCAGTAATGTCAGAAAACATTTCTTGAATCTTTTTTTGTTGTCTGTTTTGTTATAGACATATTTGCCAGCAGGTTACTTTGAAATAAATTACCAAAATAATTGAAACTGGCATGATTCTTTGTGTTATTTTGATAAATAAAATATGCAGAATTATTTTAAAATATTGTGCACAGGATTTTTAATTTTTGGCACAGAATTCCCCTAGGGTACATTGTGCTAGTTCTTACTTTTCTTCCCATTTAAAGTCAAATTGTTAAGTGGATGTTTTGTACTGGTTTCTTTTGAAATCATAAAAATTAGGGCTGGAAAGGACCTCAAGAGCTCAGTTTCATAATTGTAGAATTCCAAATTTTACATAGAAATTTGTTCTGCTAAGAAGCTTCATACGTCATATCCTTACTGTGATGATAAATACAAAATTGATTAGCAAATAGCCCAGGCTACATTTACAAACATCACTTTCCCTTAGACTTAATTTCCACAAGTCAAGAAGCCTGAAGTATCATGATTATCAACTTCAAACAACTTTTCTCCCATTAGTAAGAATATTTGTATCTTTTAACATGACCATTTTTGGAACATGAAACAAGTATCAGGTAAAATGTTATTTTCATCCTATTAATTTTGTATTTGACTTCTTTAGATATTTACATAATGTAATTTACTACAATTAGTGACTAAACCCAGCATAAAAGACAGTTTACAATATTTTGTAAGGTTAAGAGAAGAGAACTGGTCCTCAAGGTACAAAAAGAGTTGTAAGATTTTCACATCAGAATTTTAAGATTCACTGTTAATTGTATCATTAAGGAGTAAACTCATGACCATAAATTCAGATTAGACAAGCAGCTTCACCATCTTATCCACCTCACATTGTAATGGAAATTTACTCTTTAAAACCAGCAGTATAAGTACCTCTAGAAGTAAACATGCACACCTCTCAACCATCCTTCATTTTACCAGGGTCATCTACCTTCTATCCTTATGAAATATTTATATGGACTTACATAATTATAAAACTGACATTAATCAACTCACATAAGTTTAAGATTCCTGTATTCACTGTTTTTCCTTACATTTGTTTGCAGGTTTTAAGGATTGGTAGATTGAGAGGTATAAATTGCATTACACAACAAGCCAAATTAAAGGTTGTATGGCATCTTCAATTAATGTAAAATACACCACTGAGGAAGTTTCATAATGTTATAATTGTCCCATCTTCTAAGGACTTTTTGTCTGGATCATGTATTTCATACTCCATGTTAACGCTGCCTGCTGAATGACATAAGTTTACTTCACGGGAGGGAATGAAACCATTTTGTGTTGACTCATGAATGAGTTCAATTTGTGTTAATGACTCCAGACTCTCACTGGAAGGGACCGCTTTTGGAATCTGCTGTGGCTCACCACTATCTTCAATAATAATGTCATCTTCATCACTGTCTTCGTCTTCTGGATGGAAATTCTGGACCGTGTGTGATGTGTACCCTGGAAGGCTAGTATCAGTAGACTGACCAGAGCTCCCAGAAGTCCTACTGTTCCTAACAATATTATTTCTCTGATTTGCTGGTCTGACTGTAATGATTAGGTTACGGCTATTTGCAATCATCATGTCTGTAACTTGATCAAGGCTCTTCCCTGAGACTTCTATGCCATTTACCTCCAGTACTTCATCATTAACGGCCAGTAAGCCTGTGCTTTGAGCAAGCCCTCCGGGAACAAGCCTGGATATGAATATCCCCGGTACTTTCTCCAATCCATGTGGTGTTACTCTGACACTAGAACCATCCCGTATATAGAATCCAAGTGGTTTGTCAGTTCCGTATTTGTAGAGTCGCACCCTGCGATGGGTTTCTGGGAGAATGTCCACATCTATAATAGACGACACCGGTCTGAAGTCTCGTGGCATGCTAATGACAATATGTGGTTTCTTTCGGTAATCTGGACGCAACACATTTGCTAAGACATTTTTCTTCCTTGTCATCGTATCTGCACCGAAGGCACTGTAGTCTGCATCTTCTGTAAGAAAACAGATTGCATATGTTGGTAATTAATATAGTATGAACTACACTGTTTGTTCTGCATAACATGGCCATCAGTAATCAAAGAGTTTTAGGCTGACAAGGTGCAAAGTGTCTAGTAAAAAGTTCTCAGCATGCTATACCAGTAACAATTTTCTCTGTCAGTGAGGTAATTACTCTACCATTAACAAAATAAACTACTTTGATTTACAGTCACTTCAGTTTACAATCACCAAAGAAAAGTTATTGTAAGTATTTTTTTAAAAAATAAGCAAAATTAACAGTATATTGGAGAGGTAAGAATGATACTTCAGCTGTTTTAAAACAAGATATTTTGCAAAAATAGTGCACTTTATACACACATACACCCCCTAAAAAAATTATTCAGAAAGCGATTCCATTTATTAAAATTTATCCCTGCCCTCAAGTTTCAGTTCACTGGAACAGAAAGAATGAAAAAGTTTCACTGGCTGCTTTCCCTATTTAAAGTATCTGAATGCTAGCCAAGTGACCTGGATTCAATCTCCAGAAAGTTTATTTCACTCCATACAATCTACACTGTGTAGGTAAAATGGCTGGTAATAAATTGAAAACAGACTCTGCACACCAGATAATACTTAATGCAAGTGATTTAACCAATAGCCAATACTATAACTTCCATAATTTGATGTGACCAAAAGTGTCTGAATAGCTTATATTTGCTCAATTTTTTTTAAAAAGCCCATAAACCATAAGATGCACTAAATGTTTTTTATGGAAAAGAAAATTAGCTAGCTATAGTACAATCTGTATTCCTGAACTAACCAGTACTTTTAAATGCAGTGTTGTAGCTGTGTAGGTCCCAGGATATTAGAGACGCAAGGTAAGTGAGGTAAAATATATTACCTTAACCACCTTGTCTCTCCTTTACAGAAAAACTGATGTGTCTACATTGCTTTTCCACTTAGGACATGAAGGACTAACTAGTCCTTTGACCCAGGGAGCTGGAATTTCTTTGCTGTTGGTGCCTTAACTATCAATTACGCCACAGAGAAGGGTCTCAAAGGCCATCTTAATCCAAATGGTACATAACTGAAATTATGGAAATGCTATTTTCAATTGTAAAATTTGAGCAGACTTTATGAAGTTTCTACATGGGGCTTTCAAAGTAAACTGGATGAACTCCAGAAAAATGTAGTGTAATGCAATGTTCCATGGATGGGATTCATAAGATACACATACCAGAAAAACATGTCAGAGTAAATTAGCAAACATCTTCCTCACCCCCTTAAAAACTGAACTGTACTGACTATGTTTACAGAACATTAATAGCTGCAAAGGAACCACAATAGTGCAAGAAACTACAATGTGCTTTGAAAGTTAAATACCAAGTTCAGTAACCAAGAACAAAGATGACAACTCCAAATAGTTAACCTAACAACTCATTTCTTTCAAACTTAAGTACTAAAAATGTAAACATTAAGGTGGCTGTTTGAAAGCAGGAAATACAAAATGTAATAATGTTGGTCTGAAATAGAAGTTCTGGGAAGTAACAGTCTGAAAATACTGAGTGCCCTAGACAAAAATATCAAAGCCATGGATGAACCTTCAATGTACCAAGCACAGTGGTTTACGTCAC